>NW_020800309.1:0-627669 GCF_003590095.1 Trichoplusia ni
TTCCCTCTTTATTTAGGCAGTCATACTAACTTTTGGACCAGACAAACATACCATCTAAGTACCGCTTATCAAACTAACAATTGATTATCAATACCAGCTCGTAACGAACCAAAGTTAAACTTGGGTGGTCCCTAAATAGGTGTGGTAGCTATTAAACAAACGACTATTACGATATCGAATAAACATGTAAATATCTTCATACAACCTCTGTATCTAATAGAATTTCAATTTATAGTACCAATAAAATATTCACTTTAGAAGTCTGGATCCAATACGTTAGGATACATTTCGAAAGACTTAATTTAGAATCGTTTGAGTCGATTAAACGTGTTGACTGCCAGGTTTTGATTGCGACAGAACAAGACTATGTTGATAGAGTATGAGTCCGCAACTGGGTTACACGTAATACACATGAAGATTAATTCGTATGAATACTTCTTATTATTCATGAGTGTTTCACTAGGGAATGGGTAAAATGGAAGGAATGAGTGACAATTAATTAAAAATCTGGTCCAGTACAAGTCGGATTCGCAACTAAAGATTCCAGGGCTATAGGTAAATCATTAAAAAGGTCATTCATTCACATTAATGACCTCAACAATCGTTGCTTAGCCTGATTTTTTTGTTTGTTGTTATAGCGTTAAAAATGACAATTATCTAGATTTGAAAGCTGCCTAGCTGCCCAGCTATAAGTTTGGTAAAAAGATTGAGGGTCAGAAGGAGTTTTAATAATAGGAATCCGTTTTACTTTTTTGGGTACGTAACTCTAAAATAGTATATATTCAAGTAGTAATACTCGATTCCCTTTTACTTGCTATGAAATTCCTTGGCCTCCTTGATAGTTTCCTCGCCTATCTGACCTTCCGGCTTTTATTTTTTACCTGACTGACCCATCATAAGGAAATTTTGTATGTTCTGGAGTATGTGTATAGATATTCCTCTGGTAACTTATTTTTTACTCTTCAAGCAGTTTGAGAAATACAGCATGATAAATATTGTTGTAACTTTCTTAGTTTATGTACTTAGTTAGACAATTGAAGCTATGTTTTTTCAAACTATCCTCAAATTTGCATTGGCTTTCTGGAATTATGTATTTTTGATACAGTATCGTAAATTCTCAAATTCACCAAAAATTCTGTTTTTGTCTCCAAGAACACCCATTCCTCCCGCTCCTGTGCTAGCATGACTTATCAAATTCTCTTTTCCTCTCTTATTGTTGTTACTTTATACCACTCAGACTTGTCTCACCATTTTCGTCTCCTACCTACAAACGGATACGGCAGCGATACATAATATGATCGATGACATCCATCCATCACTCAGCTTATCGCGCACCAGTGTTACCAGTTTATATCGTGGCTTAAGTAATAACAGAGTAAACAATAGTTGTGTTGGGATATATCTGCACGAATAGCTGAGTGGTCACTTCGTCAGGCGTTTTCGTGGGTTTGATTCACGCGTAGAATAGGTTGTTTTGTGTGACCAACGAGTGCTTTTTCTGAGTCTGGATGACTTGTGCATGTCACTTGAATGTTTGTGAAATCTCACGCGATACAAGGATTAATTTCTTTAGCGTGACTGACGTTTTTTTTGTTATATACATATGTTAATGAGTGCCAAGATCTCCGTTATAGAAGTATAATTGACAAAGTATTGTCAGTTGTGAAGAAGCAAGTTCATTAGAAAAGTGATGTTTTTTTGGGTCACATTTATTTTGATTTTTATCGCTTTTCTATTTGCAATTCTTCTTTTTCATTAACATACAATATATATGCTTTTGTTAAAAAAAACTGAACTACAACAGTTTCTAAACTAAAATGAAAATTTTGTCATACATCATATTTATAGAGTAACTTTCATGGACTGAAAGTTGCAACGACCTCACTTAGATTTCTCGAGAGACCCCCCAGTACAATGCTCTCTGCGTTGTTTCAATAATTAACCGCTGCACTACTGGATGGCGTTCCCTTTGAATCACGCCTGTCCTAGATGTGGCCTGCAGCCTGTAATGAATTTGAAATACCTACTTGAAGGTTAAAAGTGATTTGCTACTTTTAAATTAGATGTTTCAAGACGAAGATGTTTTGCTGATCATTTCACTGGAACTTGCTGGGCCCAACAGATCGAGTGTCCGGAGTGTAAACAGCGCGGAGTGCGTACGATGCATGTCGCTTGCGTAGGCGCATACTAAACTATGTGGCGGATAGTGACGTCACATTCAAACGACTTATAAATATTTATGTTTCCCCGTATCACGAGTTACCATACTTTATCTCTAAAGCCGGTAGCACTTCAACTATTGTATTTGATCTATTAACAACCCGACTGTCAAATTACAGGAAGCTTGAAATTCTATCGTGTTAGCGTAACTACAGTGCATAATGGCGTAGATTAAACAGTGTTGTATAATTTCAGGATATTAAACAGCATGATACAGAATGATTCTTGTATTTATGTTTATCAATACGTTAAATTCCTCCTAGTATAAATTATCAGCGGTTATATCTGAGAAGCAAGGTGCTTTATTTACTCTATTTAGTGTTTTCTCATGTCTGCGCTTGCGCATACTTGTGGGGTATGAAACGTCAATGTCATGCGCAATGTCACGAAATATGCTACTATGTAATAGGTATTATTTATTACTAACGATACATGTCACTTTGTATTTATGATACAGATTAATTATTTTTGCAGTTTATTTAAAAGTTTGTTTCTGTAAGAAAATGGTTTAGTAAAATCAATTACAATGAAATCACATTTAGGTATGATTTTTTATTTGTGCTGAATGCTAGCATCAAATTTTTTTCGCAAGGTCTACAGAATCTAGGTGATTTGTAGATATTTACTATGTCAAGGTATGATGTAGTTATTTTATTTTTAAGTATCAAGTCTAGACTAATATTGCCGTTTTTATAATTTAAAACGGCTCCAGTATAATATTTATCTTGGCGTCGCGGGGAAAGTTACAGAAACATTGAATGCATAAAGACGTTTAGGATCAGAACAAACATTCGTGGATCACATAAATGCTTGCCGTACTCGGGGATAGAACCCGCGACACGTTGCGCACATTGGGTTTGGCATGATGTTCACCACTGAACTATCCGCGCAGTGTTGGAGCGTACCATCTACTGTTAATAACTGATGTTGTACCACATCGTTTATTTAAGTAGCAATTGTAATTCATGGTAGGAAACAATCACAAAATATTTAACCACTGTAGCGATTTAAAAAATCAATGCCATCTGTTTAAACAGTAGTCGGCGCCAGTCTTGTTCAATATGGAACTAAAAAAACAATTGTACCTTCAGATCGACATGAAATCTTATTTGTTGGCCACTTTAGACACTCAGATTGATGTAGATTGTCTACAAAAAGGCCTAAGAAAAAGACCGACAATATCCTAAGTAAGGTCTAAACGAAAAGTCCGATACTGATTTCGCATATTCGTCGTCAATCCTCTATAAAGCCACCAATTAACTCTGTTGTAGGTACTTTAAATGAAATAGTTGTATAAGTAACGAGACCCTTTATTCCTTAATTCAAAACGGGACATTGGTTGTAGCAGTCAATGTAGAATCCTGACAACTGCATGTCAATTTCGCCTACCGTCGGTTTCGTAACACACTTCAGGCAAAGAAGAGAATGGAGAAAATATTATTAACACGTATATCATGCATATAGGGTTATCATAATCCCTAATACTATTAAATTAATTAGTGGGTATTATTTTGAAATTACTTGTCATATAAAAATATAATTAGCAACCACACTGAATGTTACTAACATGTTATAAAAGTAATAAACATTAATACTTGTTTAGTAAAAGAAAATGGTAACAGTTGAGTAAATTAATTAACAAAAGGCTATTTATGTAGAAAATACGCAAGTCATATGATTTTTTAATTGAACGACGTCATCACGTTGTCTTTGTTAATCGCGATATTATTATAAGTAACATATGTTTGTTGCCAATCAGTCTTGGTACTGAATTTTAGCTGAAATCAATAAAAAAAATAATTAAATTTTCAATATTTAGGTCATATATATTAAGGTCTTCAAATTAAATTAAAAATATTACAATCTGAATTAATCGTGATGAATTATACATAGCTCAAGAACGGAATCAATCAAGCTTACGATAATATCATTTTTGAAAACGTAAAAATACGGCAAATAATGTTATTATTTCGCCGAAACTAAGTAGATCTTGTAGATATTATGATCTGAGTTTTGAATGATGAAATTATGGTTTTGATTTACATAATATAAACGTCTCATTAATTTCAAATCTCTTTAATTATGGCTAATTACACTACGTGATACATGTACAATCAAACATAAAATATCTTAATAACTCAAGAACTAAGAACAGTCTTATATATTTCGCAGAAAATAAAGGCAATTTTGACTTGGTACATACCTTACTATTTTATATTAAAAATCAGCCGTATTTAAATGCTGATAAGTTTGATTTTTGCATGTAATATTACAACTGAATTCTTGCCTCATGGTTTGTGGTTAAGTTTATATTTAGCAGATAAACAGAAAAGTCAAACACACATGTTTTCCGGTTGACGGTATATCCAAGACAATTGATTACAAAAGTGATCTCTTCCTTGAAAGCTGGTTTCAGAGAAATGATAGGTTTACTGCCGGTTACTTACTGAAGTTATAAAAAGAAAACAATTAATTAAATTGATAATAACATAGTAAATATTATTTTAACTTGTATGTAGGGTACTCGTACAACAATTAACCTTATTTATTATTTACTGTTAATGATGAATTACTGAGTATAATACTTGTGTTCTTATAAGTAAAAACAACAGGAAAAAAAGAATTCAGTTGAAGTAAAAAAATATATTAAAAGTGTTGATCCACTAACGGGATGAAGATTTCAACGAACACTATAAAAAATAATAATAAAAATTAAATCAAGCTAACACAAATACGATCAGAAGACGTTTTTGTGCTAGTGTCAAATATAAATAAGGAAACAAAAACAATTGAACGGTACCTACTGTAAAATATTTTCGTGTTCGGCTCAAATATACATATTTACTTAATTATTCTTATAAAACGGGAAAATTTGGTATATTTTCTTTTAGGTTTTCTATATATTCTTTGAAAATCTGGATAGCTCATATTAATAATCTAAGAGTAAGAATGTACATTGATTATGGATTGGCGATAGCTGATTACAGTTACTGAAATAATATAATAATATATAATATTGGACAACATTCACACAACGCCATCTAGTCTCAAAATAAGCAGAGCTTGTGTTATGAGTACTAGACAACTGATAAACATACTTATATATGTAGTTCTAAATACATACATAATATAGATAAATTACACCCAGACACAGAACAAATGATCGTGCTCATCACACAAACATTTGTCCTGGGTGGGAATCGAACCCACAACCTCCGGTATAGCAGTCAGGGTCACTAACCACTAAACCAACAGGCCCGTCAAATCTTTCATCATTTCACAAAGTAGGCTTTATACAGTAAAATACTCATTTAATATCAATATAAAGATCAATTATTTGTTGTAGCCGCACCTTTTAATATACCGATAACATTTTACTTACATACGGATTCATGGTAACGTTCCTAGCTTATCACCAACCAAGGAGGAAATAATTCTATACACAATTTATTATCCATTTCATGAATGTATTGTAAATAGTGTATTAAAACGTATTTAGCAGGAAGTTAGGTTTCCGTAATTGAAATTATATGACTTATTTTTTAGGGTTTCCGTACACAAACGGTAAAAACAGAACCCTATTACTGAGGCTCCGCTGTCCGTCCGTCATCAAATATATCTCATGAACTGTGATAGGTGAAATTTTCACACATGATGTAAAAATACTTAATAATAGAGAGTGAACAACCGTTGTTACTGTCATAAATTTGATGTTGGGTGACAGAGTTTGAATTATGAGTACATACAAATTTATTTTGAATTAATGTGAGTGAATTAGCAACTTCTTTTGTAACAACAGAACTAGGCCCCGATACTGCTATTTTACAATGCCCGATGAGTGAATGGCAATTGGATTAAATTTGAAATTATTCCTATTCTCTTAAGCATTTTGCCATTACAATAATTGAAAGTTAACTGTATTGACCTTGAGAATACTGTCCTACGCTGAATTTCCAATTATTGTGTAGAAAAATGCTTAAGAGAATACGAAAATTTTAAGCCAAATTTCATTCATTCATCGGCCGTTGTAAATAGCAGAATTGGGGCCCTGTAATACAAAACTGTGTTACTGCCATATATTAAAGCCATAGTAAATATATTGATTTAAAATAACAGCAATCGATTGATTGATCTATCAAGCCTGGTAATAAGAGGCTATTATAATAAATTATACAGCGTCGCGGAACTGTTCAATACACATTCCGTATTAAAAGATCTATATACATGACATACTGGACAACCGGACATAGTTAAAAACTGTTAATTACGCTGAGATATATGTAGAAATATTTTATGGGAAGTCCAAAGTCTTTTTGGTACATATAAAACGAATTGCGCATTCTGTTTTTTAAATGCATATGCAGTTCCTGTAGTTTTTCGTTTTATGTACGTTAAGGATTATCAAATAGCCAATTGACTAACAAATGAGGTAATTATAGTATTTTCAAAATAAAACTACAATTAATCCTTCCTGCTGTGTTAACGTATATACTGTAACAAACTTACGAGTTAACTATGTTGATAGAATAATCGCATGATGAAGTGGAATTTATCATTCCATGATGGTTGGAAGTGGATCTCAACTGCCTTTGATAGTATAAACCCTGGTCCTTAATCAATTATCTATTCATAACCGTCCAGTCTACATCAAAGCAGGTAATCGAATAGTTTCTCGTATGTTGAATAAACGCTAACCTTTGAAGACTGGTCAGTAACAAGTTGTGATCCTCAAACTTAAAAAATATAAGACCTATAAGGTCTTGCTTAACACTAATTCGATTAATACCAGCTTTAATCGTGGAGTTTAAAATGATTTACGATTCCAAACAAAAAATATTTCATAAAGTAATCATAAAATTTAGTCACACTACGGCCAACAATGAGTACCGCAGCTAAGTGTATATTTAAAGAAACTACTTAACCGGAGAAAATGTAGGTCTGCGAGAGAAAATCCAATAAATGCGAATACGTGACAAACCTTAAGAAACTTACCACAGATGCTCATTATACCATTAAATGGCCGTTCAATCAAGTAAATGACGAAGAGATCCATCAGACTGACGCGACAGAAAAACGCAACCTTAGATCACAAACTGATTCTTAGAAGCCATTGCAGTTTGCTATAATCGTTTCCGAACCTATAGTTCTTGCTCCCGTCAACCCACGGCCATTGTATTATTCTTAAAATCAATTAAATGAGGCCAAGTCCAAGCGTCAACAGAATCGTTGAGTATTTTATTCGGCGTGCCAAGAAAACGTGATACACAACAAATAACGGTACTTATGCGTCCCGATCGAGTTTTAAGTAAAATGGTTCGCGATTCGAAAATAGATATATTTCATTACAATATTTGGCCATTGATCTGTGTCCTTGAGTTTTATCAAACCATTACTTTTGGGAGTTCTAAGAGATTTCAGGTCTGGATGAGGCGTGAAGCGGGCTAAGTAGGAGATTTATGGAAAACATAAATTGGGAGAGTTTTGTGCCGTTTGAGTTGTAGATCTTGATATTGTGTTCATGGATTAAGTACAATGTTAAATAACAACGTGAGCACTTATAAGTAACTTAAGGTCGTGCCTCGTGCGTTGATGATGAGGCAGGAGCTTTTTATTGACTCCGGCTCTAGGGAATTTAGTCCTTGATTCAAGGAGGGTGCATTCGTGGATCGCACAAACGGTCAACGCTTGTCCTACGCAAGAATCGAAACAGCGACACTCAACACTCAGGCGTTCAGACTCATCCACTCGGCTATCCGTGCAGTTTGTAAGCTGCATGCTTTGAAAAGATCTTCACCGCCTAAAGCACGAAGATTTTAACTTAATAAACAACCATATTTATGATTCATTGAATTATCATTTCCTGGAATCCAAAATAATCTTCCTCATACAGGTGCATGTGAAACATTACTATGTCATATTTATCGCCATCCATCAGGTTTGCAAAATAAGATTAAACCTATTTACTTTGATAAAGCTTCAGTGATTATAAGCACTCGTTGTATTGTATCAGCAAATTACAACTATTCCCAAATCGTTATCGTTTTGTGATAACAATCTAAGAAATAAAAAAGTATATTGCACGTGATTATACGTTGTTTGGTATATTATCATAAGTGCCTTTTAAAACGTTTTATGATTATATCATATCTAATAATATATTTATACAGCTTTTGCTAAGTACAGGTTGAGTCATTACAGTAAAAACACTTAACTCTGTCCTTATTCCGATCATAAAGAAGATTTATAGATTTTTTATCACCATTAATTTTTTGATTGACTATATCATAATGCAAATTTACAGTAAACACATTTTATTTTGATCTTTGAACATATCTGACTGTTTAATACGAAAACTGTTTTAAAAATAATAATAGATAATATTTAAAATGATTAAATCTTATCACATACATACGTATCGATAAAATGGATTATAACCAGGAAATTTTTGCTTCCAAACATGTTGCAACTCATTAGAATTCGGTACTAAAACGTTACTGACTGACTGCTTTACGAGTTTTACGACTATTCGTTGGTAGATAGAAAGCCTTGACGTAATTCATGGGACAATCGATAAAGAGACATGTATACTTCAAATAAGGACATGAGGCGTTTACTTACTGTCAATCGACTAAAAAGAAGGCAATATTTTGTAATATAATTGTATGATATTTCAATAGAAGTAGAATTTTGTAGTCATTTACTATACTTACGATACTCACTTTTGGGAAGATTGACCTTTTTTTTTGCCCAGGGAAATCCTCGTGGACTTTGGGGAAGGCGGAGAGGTGTCCCGGACTCTTACCGGCTAAAACCACCGGAGTGCTTCACCCTTTCCGTGTGCCTGGGATTACGGGAACGCAATGCAAGCTACCGTGATTGGGAAGATTGACCTTTCATAACTAAGCTTTTTAGCTATTATAAATTAAGGTATCTACTGGTTTATTGCTGAAAAGGGTAAAGTAACCAGCACACATCAGAATATTCCATAGGTCCTGGTGTCAAAAAATACGTCGGATGTTCGGGGCCATTTAAATCTCTTAACAACACACTTCTTAACTCTTCTCTTGAAGAAGGAGATTGCATCTAACTGCAAATGGCAGGGAAATACCTGCAGCGAGGCCTATTAGACCTTCCCAAATATCTATTTGTCTCTACATTCCACTTTGCAGTGAAAGAGACATGACACTTAACTGTGATTTTGAACTGACGAGAGACGAGTGCAATGACGTTTATTAATGGTTGTGAATGCCCATGTATTTACAAGAAACCTGTTTATCAAGAAATATACTGTTCATTTTAACCAATAATGACGTAGAACACACAAAAAGCTCCGTTTCTCAGTATGCAGCCAGGTGTGAATTATGAAGAATTTAACAATTGCGTACTATTAAGTAACCAATGGCAAATAGTTCCGATTTAAACATCCTATGAGTTCTAAGAATACTTGGGCGAAGTGACGTAAACACAGTTAGTTTATAAAGTACCCTCTTAAATACAAGGTAAGCCATAAATTCAACTTAATATTCGGTATTCTTATACAAAACCAAGAGTCTCCAAACCACGTAATAACAAGACGGACTGCGACAAACGACGCAATTAAATCTAAATTAAACACTTTTTGTATATTTTGGCATCTCAATGAATATTCAATTTTTAGCTCATTCGTGGAGATTATAATATTTAAAGAAACTTGCATACTTATAACATTCAAATCAACTCGTTATGACCTACGGAGCAAATCCACTGTGTCCATATTTGATTCTGCGCCCCCATTCCTATCATTGAAAGTTGAAAGCCATTGACTACAACAAACAAACTGATACGGTGATATCTTATTTGTTTTTAAACGTATCTCTTGAGATGAAAAAAACTGATTATATCATGATGCAGTAATTTACCTAACCTCAGAGTAAATCATTACTAAATGAAAGTAATTGGATGATAATGTTTTACTGTTATATAAAGTTTTTTTTTAAATTAATGCCTGATAATTCTGATCTAAATTGAACTAAATGGCACATTAAAATATTATCCGATGGACAAGACGGACGTCTAGACATAAAATAATTTGGTTAGAGGAGGGTAATAGTATAATGAGTCACTAGCACTCAGTTTGCGGGTTCGATCCCGCATGGAACAATTTGTGTCATTCAAAACGTATTGTTAAGTAAAATTAACATATTAGGACGAATGTATAAACACTTTCAAGCTTCTTTTTTTTTGTTGGCAACACTGCCGCTTAGTCTTCAAAAAGTACTCTTTTGGCTTTTTAAACAGCTTTGTTCCACTAGTTTGCGTTTATTCTTTAGACCCAGCCTAGAACTTGCTGCTACGGTCAACTTATAAATATCTATCTGCAAATGCAGCACCTACATTGTTAACACTAATCAGTCATCCAATATTTTCCTTAACAAATGCAGTTAATTAGCCAGTAAATAATACATCAACAGTTCAACACTAATCTGATATCAGGAGGTACTTCGAGGGGTACTATTCCCCTCCGATGGTGTACGTGACTTGCGCCATGTACAAGGAGCCCATTGGCTTCATCTTTCATGCTTTTGTTGTTGCTAAGTAGGTATTCAATTACGCCGGGTCATCGGAGCGCGCCGACAATCAGTGCTTACTCTGTGAAATTGGTTGCTATGTTTGAACGAATTGACCATTCGTTTTGCTTCAAGAATGTAGATAGGCTGCAGTTGAATATGATAAGACTATACGGGTAGAGTTCGTAGTAAGTATAAGGTTTAAGAGTCTCTGAGCATAAAGCTGAAAAAAGATTGTGTAAAGAAATCGCGTCAAGACTTGAAGATCGATGTCGATTTTTTAAACTAATTGACAGTTGCCAATTAATGTTTAAGTTCCGTTGTTTTATGATCTTTTTTTAACAACATAGTACAGTATAGTTTGAGCAAAGGCTTTTCCAGCTACACCGAACTTTTGGTTATCTCAGCCTGTCTTCAAGAAATAACAAGGATAGAGGACAGCAATTGTCACTCATGTTAAAGTTTCTGTAATTGCGTGAAATAAAAACATTTTGGTTTTGATTTCGTTGCTCTTATTGATATTTAAACAACGCATAATTTTATTATGAATGCAGTGAATAGCAGAGTCTATTTATACTGTGTCAAATAATCCACTTAGTTAACGCGTGAAGTTACGCGAATTAACTTCTTTAAGTTAAAGTACCGTTTTAGTATTTAGAGATATGTCTTAAAAAATAACTTAATATTAAAGGGATAAAAAATGCTCCTATTTTCAGTAGTTTATATAATTCAAAATTATTTACAGAATATGTTTGTTATTAGTTATTCACAGAATTAAATTGCGTTTATTATTGCTTAAAATTATCGTTATCTTCCCGTAACTTAAAAGCAGGTTCCAAACAATTGCCTCCATTACATATTATTACTTGGTTATAATTAACACGTATTGTACTTCCGCCTCGAACTAATTAAAAACAGTTAGAGCTTAGTCATTTTCATACGTAGTGACTACTTGTTTTTTTACGTTATAAAGGATTAAAAAAAAAACTTTATTATACTAAATTGTAGCGGACTTCAATAAATATTACATCTACAAAGATTTATCTATTCATGTCTTGAAAAAATAAGCTGTTTTGACATAAATAAGGACAAACAAACTTACACTACAATTTTATAGGTCACAAAAAATAATGAACTTTCTTCAATCGGTATTGTTTAAAGTCATCTTTATCAAAACTCTAAAACTATCACTCACGTATGCAATTAATTAAAAAAATAATACTAATTAATAAAAAATGATAAATGCTGTTATTATTCGATAAGTTTTAATATTGAAAATAAATAATAAAATACATATATCAGTGCAGGTTATCAGTTAAACAATTTCGCTGTGACCCTTCAAGACCCAGTGTAGTATTATGTGAAAGACGTTACACATACATACAAATAACTCGTTAATTAAACTAAATAAACAATGGGTGACGTCACAGTTACGCAACACGCCGACAAGCGGCGCGAGGTCATACAAAAACGAAATTCGTTGGGTTCATGAAATTCGGCTTTTATATTCGTTATCTTGGAAGAAAAATAGGCTTTTAAATATATTATACACAAATATGTATAAACTCACTTTAAAAATAAACCTCTTTCACAAATATTTTTTAACGGGCTTTGGTACCAGGCTTTTCCCCTCATCGAAACGTTTCCCGAACAATAAAAATCATGCACTTTCAGTAAACAAACATGTTTTACCATATATTATATTATACTTGTATTCTGGATATAGGAGCATAAAGATTAATTACAAGAACACTTAATTAGTTCGATCGCATGCGATATCGTATGACCTTGTAGAGAACGTGACGCGAAACACTTGTACGCAAATATTTACAAATATGGCGGGCAAAACTGACAGATCATTTTTTTTTGCTATGGTTACTGAATTATGCTGATTTCATAAAAAGGTCTTGAGTTTAAACAGACTATTAAATCCCTACTAATATTATAAATGCGAAAGTAACTCTGTCTGTCTGTTACGCTTTCACGTCCAAACCACTGAACTGAATTTAATGAAATTTGGTACAGAGATAGAGTGGTCCTTGAGAAAGAACATAGGATAGTTTTTATCCCGGACTTTTGAAGAGTTCTCCTGTCTCTTCTCCACACAGGGTATTTGACTTAATAATAATATTAATCTATTTAGTCAAAAAATATAACGTATTTCTCATTTTTATACTTCATTTAAAAAATAAGGAAGATAAAAAGAAAAGTTTGGCAGGGGGTCTAAACTAAACATCACTTGCTAGTAAAAAGCATACTGGTAAGTGACGTCACACGAGATTTTAATCACTTACTCCTTCATTTTTTGTTTAAGATATAAAAAAAATATTTAATATTTTTTGGAAATCTTTATGACCGACTAAACCGGTGTGGTTATTAAGTATAATTTCAAGCGATGGGTAGTAGGCCGCGTCTTAAAACACCAAATATTAAATATCTATTCATAAGTTACTCATAACTCGTTTGTACTACACGCGACGTCATTTATATTTTAGTAGCAGATAATTATAATCAGTCTTAAGTTTGTTATCACTGATAAAATGCTACAAAAAATAAAAGAATTTATGTTCTTCTTATAATTTGACACCGTTTTATTTGGGTCAAAGTTTTTGAGCCTTGAGGTTCTAAACAGATATTATCGTAAAAGGTTAATAATATACTTGTAACTTTCTAGAAAGACGATATTTGCAACCGACAATAACTTTGATACCTAAATTAGTTTTGTTATGCTAAGCTGAGGCAAGATAAGTAAGGGTCAAGTTCAAAGAGAATTAAACGATTGAAATATATTATTAAAATATTTACAAAGCGATTACGGAGTGACTTACCTAAAACGAATAAATTAATTTACTGTTTTAATTTATAATCTCAGTTTTAATTGGCACCCAACATGAGGCCTACAAATCTTAATGAATATTTTATTTTGTATTTAATTATTAGTATACATATAAATGTTCGTTTCTCATACATTGGCCTATAGTTAACACATTTTTAGGTAAAAACAAATGTTATCATTATTACGTACTTAATAAACAGCTTATTTTTTACAGTTGGCAAGATATAAAAATGTGTGATATCATATCAGTTGGCAATTTGGCATTCCCGATTAATAATAGATTTACTACAGATGTTATCAATGGCATCTAGGCTTTTATGTAAGTTCTTAATAGATATTTGACACGTTTTATTTAATTGTTGCATCTCAGTTTACTTTTGCAAAGCAGATAACAATTAAGTTTGAAAGGCCTGTTATACTTCACGGTAATTTATTGAAGACTAAAATTAAAACTTCTTACTGTTTTAAACATCCTAAGAATTCGACTCACGACCCCTTAGCGCACGACTGAGGACTCCAGTTAGGTCCGAAACTAGTCGGGCGATCGATCAAAGTACGCGTTGGAGTCTGTAGAAAATTATTATAAAACCGTCTCACGGAAACGTCTCTATTTCATTAAATTACACGGAAGGGCATAAATTATCTAATTATAAGCACTCAAGGGCACAGTTATCAATTTCATCCAACAATCCTTAATTGATCATATCTTAATCTGCGTTCAAAAACTTTCCACGTTGTACCAATGTTATGGTGGTTTTGCTTATCGTAAAGAGATAAAATAATTAATTAGTAAGTATTTTAAGCTACCCTAACTTAGCTGAGTTAATGCTTCACTAAGTGTGCAGTGATAAAAAGGGGGTTTTGACCCATAGCATACGTTTATCTCACTTACACGAATATATTGTATTTTCAATTTAATTTGCATGTATCAGATACCTTATCTTGATATAGTATTTTCTCAAGGCTTGCAACTAAAATATTACAATCAGTTTTTTATTTATATTTCTTAAAGCTAGAATAGACTACAATTTTCAATAAAAATTGAAAGGCTGTTTCACGCCAATCTAATTTTTACCACTCGCTTCCAATTTGAGATAAAATTCCTCCGCCGAATGTCAATCTACGTTAGCAGTTTCCATTAATCCGGATTGGTCACAGACAGACCTTTTATTAAATGATGCACGGAAAGCCGAGTGGTTGAGGTCACCACGCCAATTCACTGAACGCGACGTGTGGCGGGTTCCAGCCCCGCGTAGGACAAGCATTTGTGTGATCCATGAAATCTTGTCCTGAGTCCTGAATCCGGACACCTCCGCGACACAAGTATTAAATGGGTTATATGAGGACGTCAATTTGTTTATAGTGCATAGTAATATTATTCAGTTGTGGATGAGAGATGCCGTTTTTAGTCGTGTAGTAGAGTATTAATTAATAATATCACTTTTGGTTACGATGAATAGTAGACCTTCTGTTCCCCCAATATTTCCATTCATTTGTAACACGAACCGGTGTGATGTTCACTGATAAGCGTCATCAATTAAAGGTATAATCAGAGCAATTATTGTGACATCGGCTTCGAGAATGATCACGCGACTTAGTCCGTCCCGATTTAAGAAGCCCGTTTTAATTGCTTGACTACAAACTACAACCTTTGCCTTTTATTGTGGTCGGAACAATGATTACTAACTGGGGCACGGTCGTACATAATTTCGTTAAGTTTGTCTAGTATTAAATTTCATGTTATGAATGCAATCACAATTATTGAAGTTCGTACTTGTGCCAATTTTTTTATGTAACAAGTAACGTGCGCTGTGCGTGGCATTCTGAAAAATTAGCATTATAGACAAGATGTAAGGTTAATAGTTTTTAGTTCATTATTGAAATTGTAACTGTTTTTATCGCTGTTAGTTGTGCAAATACAATAGACATTTATAATTTTAAAATAAGGTAACTTAATTGAGAAAACGTTTTTAAGTTTAAATGTAATATCCTCTTTGTCTAAGTAGGTGTAATGTTAATTAGTTTTGCTATTTGTTGTTAATCGAAAAGTAAAACGCTGTTTCGCGAGTTCAATGACACACGCGGCACTGAAAGAAACTGGTTGTAGGCACTTGTAGGTGCCGTTTAATATTTACAAATAAAGTTGAAACAAAAATACTTTATGTGTACTATAATTAATTCAGTTTCTTATGTATTACAGTTCAAGATCTGTCACCATAAAGACTAGTGGCTAACCTATGGAATCTTACCTTCTTAGAAACATATTTTTATTGTGTTAAAATGATAAATTGAGTATATATTTTATATTAAGGTCTGAGTGAGGCAGAAATACTCGTAAAATTAGTGGTGAACTATCAACAACTCACGATTTAGTGACAGTATTGATGTTAATACATATTAAACAGTTACATAAATAGCTGTTTACATTACTTATGTCGTATTGTTTCATTTAATTCTATTGCTAGCCTGTATTATTGTAGGGTCTAAATCCCGGTTTATTTTCTAGAAATAAACTCTCGGAAACTTTCGGACCCAACCGCAGTTCCTAATCATGAGCAGAAGCTTCGGCGCAGCTAGATTCAATACAATAAAATTTATCGGAAGTAAAAATATCTACGTATTACACACATATCATGATTAATCTTATTTTAATACGACACCAGTTCTTAAGTATAATACCTACATATCTATAATAGGATCTGATAAAGTGGTTTCCTACGTGCGACTTAACATTTATCACTTTGCGACTTTACCATTTATCTCAAGTGTGCAGTTAATTAGTTTGAAATGTCTTAAGGGTGTTTCACATAAGGTACTTGTGGAAAATACTGAATCTGTTCCATGAGCTTTTGATCCAGGTCTTTATCCAATACTAGCTGTTGCCCGCGACTTCGTCCGCGTGGTGAGAAGATATAAGTTATGATTTATGTCTGCTCTGTTTTTTCACATTTTCCATTGTATCTTCGCTCCTATTAGTCGCAGCGTGATTGTTTATAGCCTAAAACCTTCCTCGATGAATGGTCTATTCAACACAAAAATATACACAATAATTTTTCAATTTGAACCAGTAGTCCCTGAGATTAGTGCGTTCAAACAAACAAACTCTTTAGCTTTATATATTAAGTAAGTATAAGTATAGTATTAGTATAGATATGGAAGAGAGACGGCAATATAAACTTTCTTTATGTTATCTCACTCTTACACTTTTACTTAACGTCAACGGAAATGCTAGAAGAGATCATACGTTTTTTAGTAGACACATATCACCCTCATAAAAACATACCCACGTACTTTTGCATCAATGTTACTGTAATCATTCTCTGCGTAAAAAAGTACAAGTGTTCCAGCTTCAGCTCTACCTTGGGCTCAGGGTAAGTAGACATGCACCTTAAAGGTGACTGCCCACTTCACCGTACCATACCATGACCGTGCTATGAACGAGTCCGGCAAAAATATAATCTCTGTATTAAAAAGTATGCGACAATGCCCACTAGCCCGTGCCGTTACCGACCGGCATCGTCGCCTTTTTAATATAGAGAATATTTTTTGCCTGACACGTTCATAGCACGGTCATGGTATGGAACGGTGTATAGGCAGACTCCTTTACATATATTTTATCTTTTACGAATAAACTTCAAGTACTAAATATAAGAATTTCATAGTTTCACAATCCTTAGTTCGCTTCCTTGAGATATCACAAGGTTTTGCACAGCGACCGGATCGCGACCGACACTGTGATATAATTACCGCAATTGTTAAATAATTTACAATAGAAAAGTGTTACACTTTAAGATTTATTGTTATTCAATGCTGTTCGCAAGGTTTTTTGTTTGTTTGACTTCTTGATCTAGTTTTGTTTTTTTTTTATTTAGCTTTCAGATGCAGTTGATTGTAATTGGAGACATTTTTAATCCAGGTACGAAATAAGAGTGTTTTTGCTTAAAATTGCTTATAAAAATTAAAAATATGTTTAGTAAGTAGTTTATGTGTTTCTATATGATGTTCAAGTGCTTTATATGTTTTTTGATTAAAAAATATGAAGTAACATCCTACTTACAGAATCTTTTTCATTATTTTAGAATTTTTCAATATCTTTTATCAAGTCTATTTGACTGACGAATAAATGAAGTAATTACATTTAATTATCATGTCTTAAAAACGCCTTAACATTTTCTAACCAATTTAACTGGTGTTAATAACGATTGAGTGAAATCAACATTGCATGCTGCAAATGAGGTTTCATTTAAGAAGCGTTGCATTAGTACTTAAAAATATAACTTATTGTCTAGACTTTAAGGCTGAAAATAAAAGGGATATTATTAGCAAATGTTTTATGTTGGATTTTTTTATCTTTTGGCAGTAGAACTAATAATTGATCAAATATTAAAGATTTTTGCGGATTAGATTAAAATAATGGAACACGTGCAAAGGGGTTCAAAGGTACCCTAGTGCTCATTGCACGGTATTGTATGCATATGTAACGTCAACAAAAAAGATTTTATTCTCATGTTATATAGTATTTAATAGAAGTGTCACATAAATAGATTGTAAGGTCCATAAAACTATAACATTTCAAAACTTTTCAAAATTAGAGCTTTCATATTTTTTAATCTACTTAAGTAGTTGTAGAATAGAAACAGCTATCCGATGGTAAATTATTATTTTTAAGTAGATATATTTATTGAAATGTTTTTGCACAGGACACACTTTTTTTGATCATGTCAGTTTTGTGCACATCCTTGATACTATTTTAGAATAGGGTGACTTTAATCCTCGGTTGCTAGGCAACGGGGGCCAAATATTGACCGAGAGGCAAAAACTTAACGATTTTAAACTAAACTTTTATCTCTCATGATGATATAACTAAGATATGAAGGTTACTGCGTCATAATAAATATAAACTACGCAATTAATGTTACTAGTAGACAAGTTTAAGGCCGTTCAACGTAAATTTTAATCTTAAGTGGCTAAGGTCTAAATACAAAATGGTTTTAATTTTCTTTATCATACAATGACGCTTAAATAACTGAATGGTAGTTTTTCATGTTTAAGATAAGACCCAAGATTTTGATAGACCGATAATTTACGAAATACGTTGATATGACAAATAATCATAGTAAAAAAAATCGACCAGTTATTATAAAAACGTAGAGAATGAGTACGGTCAAACAAGCCAACTTTGCCAATTAAGGTATCTTTGCCCCAAAAGCAATTTATAAGCAAATCCTCTAATATAAGAAACAATTTTAGTTTTATGCCAATATTTATTATTTGGGTGGAAAGTTGTGTTACCAATGTTACCATAAAACTAAAATTGATTCTTATGTAAGAGGATTTGTTTATAAATTGCTTTTGGGGCAAAGATACCTTGATTGGCAAAGTTGGCTTGTTTGACGGTATCGATTTTTTTACCGACATAAAATTATTTTCCTAAGAAGTCACGATAAGTATAATTTTGCGAAATGCCTTAAAGTTTTCAAAATAAATATAGATTAATTGGGACACTTAATATTCTTCTTTCGATGAGTCGAATATTCTGCGACTTAATACATACGTTGTACATAATTTGCATAAGAAAATACCTACTTACACGTAATTACTGGTGCCACCTGGGTCAATGCTATCAGACAATGTTGCTTACTTACACAGAAAACACATAAATGTGCAGACAGTTTAGGATATTATGCGTGATGCAAACTGCCAAAAATATTTTGCATGACTCAATATTTTTGAAACGGTAAAATACACATTAAATCGCGTAGGAAATAAAGAACAATATTATTTTGGAATAAAACTTAATCTTTTACTTACTTATGTATTTATTTATAATTAAATAAACGTTAATTTTTATAAAATGTATCAAATGCGAAGAAAACCTAATTCGTGCTAATGCTCTCGGTTTATTTAGTATTTTCCAATTACATCATTTTTAATGTTTATGTTAAATGTTTTTCTAAATTTTATTTGCGACTACCGGTAGCCGGCCAAGCATAATAATGTTCCATCAAATAATTGGAAGTGAAATTTTCTTTTTAAATATTTATCAAGTTACATTGAAAATAGTTTTAAATTTTAAAGCATTGGGAGCATTAAGCAAATACATACGTATCGGTTTTTTTTTTTGTGAACAAAATAAGATCGTTTTGTTTTAGCTCATTGCATACCAAACGCCAACAATGTATAAATACTTTCATTTGTTTTCATTGTTGATTGAATACTGTTAGTATTCTAAACAATCGTTTCTAAGAGTAAACACATGCCTATATACTTAGCTAATAAAATGATACCTCTTTATCAATTTTTAAGGAAATTTTTATGTTTGTAAATCAAAAAATGTATGTAAATTTGGAATTCAGCAAGAGCGTCGATTTGAAATCGTGTTATTGTGATACTTACCATGTGTTATCGTTACAACATAGTCATAAACACCATAATATATCATTAATCAATATCCATTACAATAGTGTTCTACAATTTTATTCAAATAAACAAGTTTTATTAGCTGTATTGTATATAGAATCTAATAATAGAATATTATAATATATTATTAGAATATATTATCTACAATTAACAATAAAATTGAAGTAAAATTGTAACTTTGAATGAAGGTAGGTGTACAATTTGTTTTGATCATACATTCACACTTTAAATGTTGTAAAGCCCTACCCTCCATACGTTCACGATATTTTGAGTATTAAAACCTCGATAGTACGATAAAAATACGTTATTATACTTTAAAAATGTATGTTATATTACTAAAAATGTAAGAAAAAGTCCAAAAAAATTACTGTAAATATAATATTGTCCGCCCGCCCGCCGCAAATGTCTGAAGATTTCCCGCCTCCTACGCCCTACAGTCGCCCTCGCTACAATGCCGATGTCATCCTTCAAACCAGCTTACATAACTCGTATACAAATACAACAATTTTGATAATAGTTCACTATTCATGTCATGGGTTTCGAATATATGGATGTTAAATTATTTGTTATGTATTTTCTGTCCGGTAAACGAAATTGTATTAGCGAAAACAGTAAAAAAACAATGTATTAAATTGCTTGTAGCGGTAAGTAAACAAGTACATAAGTAACTATATTTGTTTCAGTCACATAGAGTGCAATTTTAGCATTTATTTCCAAATTTTAGAAATATAATACGATTAAACATTATCGGCCGGCCCGCGCCGGCTTTTTGTTGACTATCGGTAAGCATCTCAACTTTGCAGGGGTATACTCGAAACGCTCAGTGGCGTACGTGACTCACGGCCGCCTAGCAATGGCGCCTGGCGCCAAGCGAATTACACCCTTATTGACGCACTCGCGAATACAGTCCACAACACAAGTATTCCATCAATTATTACGTTTACTACAGGTACAGTTGCGGTAACACATTATCCTAGCGGAAGAAACCTCGATGTATTACATAACTTAAAAAATAGAAAATAGCACGTGTTTAAATGTGCTTGATCAGCTGATTGTCCCTTGGTACTCACCCCAGGAATGCGCCACCCCAAAGGATAGGGCTACTAACGCCAAAACACACTCGGTTCTACACATTTTATTTCATAAATACAGATCCGTACAGTTAAATGCACATTTAGTTAGCAGTACGTTGTACGAGTTTCAATGGGAGGTAGATGGCGCGCGCGACACTCGCGTCCACCTCCGACGCGTGCCTTTGAGAAACTAATACACGTTTGCCGCGTACACCAAATCTAAATAGGTTCATTGAAAAAATTCGCGCATGCCAGTGATCGTGCTCTTATCACAGACAAGAGAGTTTGTCACTGTAATCTATTTTTTTAAACATTATGGGAAAAGAGTTCGACGATGTCTATAATTGTATTCTTCTCTTAGAACAAGATCTGTGTTTACTTTTAATCTGTATAGGTCATGGCATTTTGCTCCCTGCGTTTGTTTAAGATAGATCTAACTGTATTTACTTTCTGAGCGCATAGATTTGTTTTTGACGTTTTGGAAATTTTGTTAGTGCATTATTTTTAAACATTCTTACATTTAACATTTGTTTGGATGTATCTTAACATTGTAATCTAATCCTTGATACTTACTTTGTAGACCACGGTTTTTATAACTATAGAAACTAGGCCATTAACAAATTCTTAGAGATTGATGGTTAACAATAAAATTACAAACAAAAACGGATATAATTACAAATAATAAGAGGCAGTGAATGTTGCTATATAAAATAGACAATGGTTGGCAAAAATAAAAATCAAGGACTTAAAAAAATGCAAACTTTACGCTTTAAGAGAAGTTTTAATCAGTTTGTAATTTTAGTTTATTTTCAAACGTGTTGTGTGTAATTATATTAAAAGCCGTTGTTTCATTATTTTCTGTTCTTACATTAATGCATGAACTTCACACATTTGGAAGTGGGTATGTGGGTAACATTATGTGCTATAATTAGCTTGTATTGACTTTTTGAAACCTGAATTACGACATAATTCAGTCTGAATTTGTTGGAAAGGAAAACGGGTTTGAAACATGGGTCTTTTTTGAGTTCTATTTATATTTTGTGATAAATATTATTATAATAGGTTAATAAAGGTTTCTACTTTTTAATACTTAATCATTTTTATCGTCTGAATGCCTCTTAGGTATAGTAAAAATATTTTTTGTTGGGAACATTGGGATAAATGTTTTTAAAAATCAAGAAGTCTGTTGAATATTTTAGTAGCTTATAGATATAATTTAACATAGACAAAAAAATAATTTAATTTCCTCACACAGACCGTTGTATGTTAAATTCTATTTTGGGTATCTCGTCATTCGCATAATTTATCCTCCAGGTTTTTGACCCGATTTAAATAGGTCAACGATCAGCACTATGAATTTGAATGCAATAGTTTTTTTATCCTAGGATATATAGTAAAAAAAAAACATGTAGTTAGAGAGTATAGTTAAGGAAACAGACAAACAACACAACCACGTGCTATTTAATTAACAGTTGTATGTGGTATTTTAGAAGTAGGTATTGTAAAACAGAAAAGTTATATTATTACTTGTCCTCTTTTGTTTTTTATTGTCTTTAGTTTATGTACTATGATTGATATAATCCGACCAATTACTGGGATTATAATTAAAAACTCTGTGGTTACTTTAGTTACCAATATACATTTTTTATGGTGTTTCGGAGGATTTCACAAATATTCAAGTCCCACGCACAGTGACTCCCAGACTCAGAAAAAGCATTGTCCTACGCTGGGCTCGAACCCGCGACACGTCGCGCTCAGAGGTTTTGGCGTGGTGACCTGAACCACGCTCAACCATTCGGCTATCCGTGCAGTCAATAGTAAATGATTAAGAAAAGTTTGCAAATTATGGCGTAATTGTCTTCTGCCCGTTCTGCCAGATTGTTTCTGGAGTCCCCCCACTACCTGCGCACACGCACCGGTTCCGGTAAAAGACAGCTCTAGATAAACAAAAACAAATTATATGAGTTAATATTGTCCTTCCCGGTTTCCGATTGAACTAACTCGCTTTAAATGGAGCAGTAAAATAAAATTAATAAATCCTACAAAATTAGGACTAAACTGTAAACTTCCTGTGATGGCAAAAAATATTTTCGATTTCTGAAACTTATTTTTTTCTTGTTACCTATTACATAAAGTATCACAGCTGGGCAATAATTCTTCCGGTTTTCTACTGGCCCTTGTAGTCTGGCCTTGTAATAAAATCATGGATTTATGGAAAATGTTCCATTCATCTTCATTCCATTTCCCATCAGGCAATCACGCGAAGCATTTTCCATTGATCAAGCTGTAAGAGCATTCTCAGATCAAGCTATTATTTAAGAATTAAGGTCACATAAAAAATAAAGGAAAAACGATAAGTAAGTATTCCATTTGTTTTTTGTCCGGCCTCACTCCTTACTAGGTAAAAGATGTCGTGATAGGAGGCTGAAACCTCGATTTAAACATACGAACAGTTTCAACAATTTGTTCTAATGATATTTTAAATATCTGATGTTGATTTTTATCAGAACCCAAAAGAAGTAAACAATATAAAAAATTGTGAGTTCACAAAAAATAAATAAAACCTTTTTTCTGCCTTAAACCACAGACTTATTATTCACTTCTACACTATGCGTTGGTTGGTTACAAGCGAACTTTTGCAGACGATTTTTTCTTATAACTTTAGACTTAAACCAATACATACTTTTATATTCTAGACTTGTTTATATTGTAAGATATCTACTATATTCTACATTTTATATTGTAAGACCTATATATCTAGTATTGTCGCCTTAAAGGCCTCTTTTACTACCAAATATATATAGAGATGGCCTCCTGTAATTCTCTCTCATATTATGTACATCTTATTGTTAAGTTTAGGGTTCGGTATAGACGTCATATAAGGTACAAGTGGGAGGACAGACATACAGACGAGGATATAGGGGATATCAGAGTATTTGAAAAGTATGAGCCTTGCTAATAGGAAAAGGAGAACTACTAGGAGTCGTAACAAAAAGAGAAAAGAAAAATACCCTTTGTTTTTCCCAAAGCGACAGAAGTGACGACAGAAGTGATCTTAGAAGAAGACTTTAGTAGAAAGAGTAAACTAACTGTAATCTGATTCTATGCCTCTGCGTTGAACTTGTACTCTCCTAAAACAGCCATAACGCTTACTTTGATTTTTACTTCAGAAAAATATTTGTGTTGATTGTGACAAAAAATATTAATTACAATAATTACTAGAAGGAGTTTGGGACACACAGTACCCAAGCTTCAAATGTAAGTATAAGGTCTTCTTATAGTAAAATGCCTACGTGATAAAATGTCTGGACCACCCGCTGCGATTGAATTACGAATCAAAGTCCAACAAACATCAATGTAAAATGTACCTTTGATGTATCATACAGCGTCCTTATTACAAAGGGGTAAGGTCGATTTTACTATACACTTGTCATATTTCAGGTCAACGTCCAAATCCAACGATATGCTGAATAGACAAGGGCTCATTGTTATCGTATCAACAATCAAGATTGTTTGCAAAAAACTGCGCTTGCGCAACGTTCGTTTTGTAACTCATATTTCATTTATTAATTTTATGTTGATGTTTTTGTTTTATTTAATTTTTGCGAGCAATGTCACAAGGTCCATTAGCCAAGAGGCTCATTAAAATTTCGTTTCTGAGCTTTTGAGGTTGATAGCACGTGGTGGCGTTAGTAGAAGTCACAGCTTTTCACTCGTTGAAATAAAGGTATACTGCTGTGGCAATTGAAATTAAAAATTGTCATTTTTTGTATTCTCATAAGCATTTTTCCTACACAATAATAAAATTGTAAATTCAGTACGGGGCGGCACATACTAGGTCAATAAAATTTCAAATTTAGTTCAATTGCCATTCATTCATTGGCCATTTTTAATAGTAGAATTGGGGCCCTGAAAGTGATAACCATTCTTAAGTAAGAATCCCGCAAAGGAAAGAATAGTTCCCTCACCTCCATTCCTACGAGCAGGAAATCCATGAAAGTTCCCGATTCCGAAGGAGGATGGCTTATGAGCTGGAATATCACTGCTATTGACGACCTCCGTGGTCGAGTGGCGTACGCACCGGTTTCAAGGTGTCGCTAGCTCTGAGGTCCCGGGTTCGATCCCCGGTCGGGTCAATGTAAAAATTCACATTTCTACATTGTCTCGGGTCTGGGTGTTTTTGGTACCTTCGTTGTATCTGAATTCCATAACACAAGTGCCTTAGCAACTTACTTTGGGTTCAGAACAATGTATGTGATGTTGTCGGCATTTATTTATTTATTAAATTCACAATGATCCGCGTAACTCCCACAATGCCGCTCCCTTTGCGTAAAGGGAAAACATTAGCTATTTACGCGAACTCCAAAAATGATCCGGGGAATTGTGTTCGAAAAGTAGAACAGTCTTGGAGCTTTGGGACAGAACAAAACGGGAAGTCCATGAAAACGAAGCTTTCATAAAATACTCGTTTTCCCTTGATTGAGCGGCGCCTTTGAACCCCCCTTCATTCAACCAGACTATATTATATCCGGACGCGACATCCGGATACAACTACAGTTAAACTACACTCAATTAAGCGTAATTTATCGCGTCATCGCCACAAGACAATGTCAAATAAGATCTAGGATATCGGTATCGATATAATAGCGATTATATTATTATAGTTCCGGTCACGACTTACTTCCTGCACACTTCCATGTTAGCCCGGGGTTTCCGAGAAACAGTGACAGTTGAACTGATAAAAAAACTTAAAACAAGTACTTCGTTAGTTGCGGGTTTACAAGTGAATAAATTAGTAGATGGCCTTGAATGTTGTTGATAAATGTGCAATGGCTTTTATTTCTTATTTTTTGGTTTGTGTTTTTGGGCTGATAGGTTTGACGTAACTGCAATTGTTTTTTGGTCGGTATTTGTTGGAGTGTTCCAAGAAATTGAAGAAAATGCTTGCGCTTTAAAAAAAAATAGTAAATACCCATGTATCTTATTTTTTTATACAATCTTTTTGGATTTGATACAAGAATAAACTAAGCGAGGAAGTAATCGACGGTAAGCACACCTAAACATTTTTGGCAAGTATCAGTCCGTAGCACTATTCTATATTCTGTGGTGTTAATGGTTCTTATATCCGGAAACGAGGAATGTAATTAATTATTAAAAAGTTAAAACTAATAAAAAATCCTACTCACTCACAGGTTGCAGGCAATCAATCATTTATTGCGTGAAGAATTTAAATTGAAAAATTTAAACATGCGAAAACGCAAAGATACATGTTATACAATTAGGCAAAAAAAAACGTTGTCGCTTTCATGACAATCAAAGTTATGCTGCCTGCGATGTTAAAATATTTCAAGCCGTTTACGCCGTTTACGTTGCAGATAATAAAAAGATATACAAAAATAAGTTCAAAAATCCAAAACCTAAGCTCCCCTCCTCAGCCGTCGTCGGGCAATCATGATGAAAAGGCAACTAGCGCCATCTAGTATAAACATACTGTAACTGAATTAGGAGCTTATCTTAAAGTTGACGATGTGATAAAACTTAAATGTATGAATCACATTTTATTCGCTGCACAGGAAAGTTAATTGTAGCAATTTACTTAATTTCTGACATTGTCGAAAAGCGCCATCTATTAATTAGCTCTGGTACTATTACATAGGACTGTCGGTCTCTGCATAGATAGTCATTTAGTTGTTGCATCTTTCGATAGATGGCGTTATCAGCCCAAAATGTCACCAAATTGAAAGAAAATTTACGTAAAATATAATTTTAATTCAAGACAAGTATTCGACACCTGATGTGGATCAACAAATCACACTATTAATTTAATGAAGTGGTATAAAAATATCAATGATAGTCCCGTTCCCGCTTAAATTACTAAGTTCGAAATTTCTTTTAAATAATAATTTCTACTTGGCACACTGCTCTCACAAAAGTATTTTTTATCTTCCCTTTAAAATCCAGTTGATAACGCAATAACAATAATTAATTAAATTAGATAGGCGAGCACATTAATGTATAAAAAACCCGGTGAGCAACATAAAATCGCCCCTTCTGTCATTCAATTAACAGTCTATACAAAAATCGTTGACCAACTGTTCAATAAAACGATGAAACTATTCACATCACACATGTGCGATCCCCCGGGGATGATTGATCATTATAACTTTACTTTGTAATGCGGCAATAAGCTGCACTTGTTTGCCAAATCCCCCTGGACTCGGCGTCGCAAAAATAGGGGTGACAAAAAACACGTGCGAAACACAGTAAATATATTTTTATGGATTTAATTTTGGAATTGTCTGTAAATTTAAAGTTGGCATGTTCATTTATTTTGTGATTAAATACTTCTTTGTCTATTACTAGCCGAATCCCACTATTTTGTCAGTGTTATTCCCATTTTGTTACAAGAAAGTGCTATTCTAGAATGCCAAATTTCATCCTGACTCGTTTAACAGTCCTGCAGGTGCAAATTGACGAAGAACATCGATCCCTTGAAATACATTTTAGCATTCATTCCTACTACTAACAGAATCGTTTTTGCTATAATTGAAGATTTAGAAGCAGTTCCGAACTGTCCAAATAGTTGATTGTTCTTAAAATCGTAAGAATTTGAAGCGATAAGCAAAACTAGGTGCATTCGTAACGGTTGGAGTCATTAGTCCTGATAAGAAATAGTTTACTATTGCAGTAGTAAAGAAACTACGTTAAAGTATTTTGTAATACCGTTTATCTGTAAAGTGTCGAGCCTTAGTAGGTTGTGTTTTATTAATTTGGGTTATCCCATTTTTCCATTGCCGTTTATTCCCGTATAAGATTTTGAAACGCTTTTAGTTGAAAGCCGTAAGACACCTTGGTAAAAAAAGTGTGGACTTCCGGAAAAATCTTCAAGGCTAACTCTAAGAAGCCGAAAAATGTATACTTTTAAAACCAAGAACCAACTTTGATCCAGAAATTGTTCGGAATGAGATCCAGCGAACCTCAAAAGTGACTTAATAAATACTCTTTACTTAGGATCCTGTGAATACTTTCCAACATTCTGGCATCTTCATCTTGTAAAGCAAGCCAAAGTCCTGCCAGCTCACACTTTTATGTCTAAAGTTCTCAACGACTGAAGTTCAGCAAGTACCTTCAAAGCCTTACGTAGATACTCGTAAAAATAGCTACTATTTGCATATTAACAATGCTTTCCGATGGATTTTCGCCGTATTTCCTCCAAAAGCTTGCATTTTTCATGGTCCAATAAGCGCATGTTCTGACGCTGTTATTGAAACGTAATATAAATTGTCGAAAAATGGACTTCAAGTTGATGATACAGTACATTTTTTACTAAGCTGAACTTAGTATTGAAGTAGTGTTTCAAAGTCTACAAAGACCCGATTGCTTTTTAATGATTTTCATTGTGAATAATGCCTTATGTATAGCCCTATTTAGTATAAATGTAGTAGGTCAGGTTGGCCGAGTGGTCTAAGGCGCCAGATTTAAGCTCTGGTTCCCGAGAGGGAGCGTGGGTTCGAACCCCACACCTGACATAATGGCTTTGCAGTACTTTTTGACGTAATATTCTATTTAATTTTGTCTTTGTTCTCTTCGAAGATGGGTTTTTGTTCTCTTGGCCTTTAGTGAGGGATACTACTTGTGCTACTGCGACGACTGTTCTGGTTCTGCTGCCGTGGCTGCCGAGAACCTCAAACGGCGCAAATACAGCAATCTAGTTGGTAGTTACTTTTTTAAGAATTTTGGGTTCGAAAACTTTGGGCCGTGAGAAACTCTCAGCAGGCAGTAATGCTGCTGATGTGATATTTCTAAGCTACGTAGTCAAAAGGACTTCCCGATTTGAGATTTTTATTGTTTTTTTTTATTGCAGTTAATTAAAAATTAATAGTTTTTTTTATTGTTGATCACCAAGCATAAAGTTCATTGTGTCTATTGTTATTTGTTTTGTAGTGAGTGTTGCTGTGTGTTTGAGTATTGCTCATTTGTTGTGAACAACGTATAACATTTGCACCACCTCTTTCTTTGTTTCATACTTTTGAGCCATAGGTATATCTTAATAGTACGCACATAAACATGTGATGACACTTTATTGAAATAATCCTTATACAGGCAAATCGTTAACTTTTCATTTATTACAATAACATAGTGGCGAATCACAGTTTTATAAACAAAATCCAAATGTGCATTATTATCCTATCCCTGATAGCAGTGAGAGATCAAAATCGTCGCTAACATAAATATTCTGATCTCGTAAATAACTCGACGATAGCACTTTGAAGATTATGCGTAACCAATCAAAACATTACTGTGGTTCCCGAAGATTATTAGAACCCATTGATCTAAACATATATACCCTGTTACATCCATTGTAACTTGATCCCCCTGATCTAGCAAATAAGAGGAAGATCAAAGTCATGGTTATCTGGTGGTATAAGAATGTTCATGGTGCCATAACTAAGGCACGTTGTCAGAATTTAAACGGGCAATATTTGGAAATAGCAGATTCAATTTCCTTACCGGTGTTCCTGTTATGTATATGGTTTTGTTTTTATATCCCATTCTTTATGCATTTCGTTTGTATTGTTTCGAGATTCTCTCCTTTATGATTTGAATTTAAGATCCGTCTAGTTTAAAGTTTGAAATACTCCGAAACTTCTGTCGTTCAGGTTTACGACGATAGACAAAAGTTGAAGAGTTTATCAGGTCTAACTTTATCCGCAGTGACTGAGTGATTTGATTCAACTAAGCTTAGTTGAGAAGAAAATGGATTTTGTAATTTACAAAACAATGAAGGAAATCCCTCACGAGATTTTTTATAGTAATGAATGTGCATAAAATGAAAGCAGTAAGTAGAGAATTAAAGAAAACAAGATTGAAGGACTTAACTTGTATTCTTTACTTCTGCTATCGGAGAATTTAAGGTTAAAAATAGTTTCTTGATTTCTTACTTCAATTCACATCGCCCAGTATCCACGAGTGGGCAGCAAATACAGTACACAATCAAACAAACTTATTTTTGTATCCCCATAGAAATAAACGGAAAAGCACCTAATCCACGTGAAATCTAAGAATAACCCAGCATCCTCCAGCAAGTAACCTTGGAGGAACACTTTTCTTCACATTGTAATACATTTATTTTCTGTTCAGGTGTTTATATTTAAATAGCATCATGTTCCGTTTGTCGATGCGAGCTTGGCTGGGCACGTTAAAATATTTACGTTCCAACGGCCTTAGGAAACGTGACTATTTCGAAGTACCCGAGAATGGCATACTGGCACAATGAGGCCCTATTTAGTGCCCTGGGGAATTCCATTGAAATAAAAAAGTTTTATTATAGGAGGTTCGAAGTTTCAGGGAATTTTCAGAATGGAATTTTAAATTTGACAGTTGAATTATGATGGTTATTTCAGTTGTTGGATGTCTGCAGGGTGAATGCCTCCCTTGCCTTGTTTTATGTATCCCGGTCAAGACCTTTTGTTGTCGTGTTCCGGTCATGCCACTCGTTTTGTTCTGTGGGATCTACATTGTTGTTTTGATCCCGTTCTATTTCATGCTCCTTAAGTTTTGGATTGGTCTTAAGTTTGTTTTGCTTAAGATTTGCAACTGCTTGCGGTTTGAATATATAATTGACGCGATTTTTTGTTTGGTAAGTTCCCAAACATGCAAAACCTAAACTGTTTCCTGTTAAAGAGGATAATAAATCATACGAAAAAAACATCATAATAAAAGTGATGGTATTTTTTCATTGATTCCTTGAAATCGTTACATTACATTATGATAACAGTTTATCATTTTTTATTTGGCAGACGAAAAATCTTTAATTGGCAGACAGATTTTGGGGAAATTTCAATTCTTCTAATAGGGAATATCTCGTAGGAAATTGTATTTTGTTTATTTTCAAAGGTTGACTAATTTTCTAGAATGAGATCATGGACAAAAAATATGTTACCCACTCATCTTCGAAAACCCATAGCAGCTGACATTAATACCGTTGTAAAAAATCCTAAAATAAATAATGATTCTGACTCTGCCAGAATTCTGAATGATCTAGCTACCGATTTCTGAACCCAGTGTATCGTTAACCATGGTGTAACTCCTAGTTAACACGATACAGTAATAACCAGAAACCAAGTGCACCGAAATGCAATTTTACGGACACACCGTGTGTTTATATAGCTGTCTCTGTTTCGCTTGAGTGTTCGTGGTGCGTTAGACGGAGAGGGTGATATCAGGTAGACGGTTCTCGGGCCGCTTTAACACGCTGTCGCCAGTCAGTGCAGTGTCGTGAACCGGGGCGGAGGTGCCGTTCGTTACTCCATTTTTTTCGTTTACAAATTACGTATTTACAAACTTTAGTGTTTTGTTTCTGACAGTGACTCCACATTTATGAATAACTACTGTAATCCTAAACACAGTGACTAATAGCGAAGCAGTTTGACTTGGTTTATTTTGATCGACGTTAAACTATTGTTTTAATTTCAGTGTTAGTTAGTTGGTGTTTTAACCTTGTGTTTGTTGATTGACGTGTGTTTTTTTCGGCGGGAGTTTATTTTGGCGCGTATGATGTAAGCAGCAGTTGGTGCCGGGTTTGATTCCCGAGTTGATATTGATTACGGAATATGCATACTTCTATGATGATGGTAAGTGAAGGTTCTATTTGAAGTTAAAGGCTTTAAATAAACGGTCGAGTGCTTTCGACTACTTAAGTACTTATCTACATAAGTAGGCTGTATGTTTAATGATACGGAACACCTGTCTTCAAAGCATATTTATGAGTTTTCGTTTCTACTTTTTCTTTTCTGTGTGACCCTAATAAATAAGACTAAAATTCCTGACACAGTTTTTAATCAAATTCAAACAGATGACGAGGACTTACTGTTATGTTATGAATTATAATATCCTAAACCAGTTTCGGTCAAATGTTGTATTTGTAAACATGGAGTGTTTTTGTATACAAACATTCGGCTACCTGGTTTTAATAGATAGTCCCTTCGGCCCCCAAACCTATCCTCAGATATTTTGCGCGAAGTTAAAAAACAAAATACTAATGACATAATCTTGACAGAAGCATACCTTTTAGATAATTCTTGATAAATAAACAATACGAAAATGTAAAAAAAGTTGCAGTAGTAGAAATACTTCAGATTTTTGGATCTTCTTGGTCAAAGATAGCGTCTGATTATGCTTAACATTTTTGTGGTGTCAAGAAATCTGACGGAACTGGAAATGATGAGTGCAAAGGTGCCTCTGAAGGCAAAAAAACATTGTGGGAATGTAAATGAAAAAGCAAAACAGATCGATCATTACACTCACGATAAATTAAGTGTTACATAATTTAAAAGTTTAAAAGATATTTATTTACAGATATTTCATAGGAAACGTTTATAAAAATAACGCTCTGGATTTATAACTCCAAATTTTTGCGTGAATCGTTTAAACTAAATGGGGGTTTATGAATATTCTCACTCAATCGTTCAAATGAACGAAAAAAGCCCATTCAAGCCAGTAAATGTATAGGCAAAGAGGTTTTGTGCTACTCCTTTCATTCATTCATTTTTACCTTTGAATTTTTCATTCATAAAGGCAATCTAGAATTCAAAATAACACAAATAATGTCATTGTGGATTGGTATAAAGGAAGGGTTAAAGTCAATAATAATAATTATTAATAAGCTACAACGAAGCAAAGCAAAAACTAATAACATACAGAAGAGCGACAGGGTATTATTATAGGAAATAAATGAACTAAAATACTAAAAGGTAAAAAAACACCTACATTTTACAAGCTGTACATTAGACCATAAATGGCCATCATTCTACACTTGCTCCTATGCCATGCCGCCATGCCATACAGATAGCAAGAGACTTGTGCAATATGTAATATGTACAAGGTAAATATAAAACAGTAATTAAACTTATTTTATACCAAGAAAGAATGTTAATAATAACTAGGACAAAGGGCTGCATTATCACTAAGTGACTAACTCAGACATCCTACGGCAGCCTAGCAGTAGGAATTATAATTAAAACTGCTAAATGTAATTCTATTCTGCACTAGTTGTTGCCTATGGGCCCGCCTGCTACAAAACGAAAATGATCCCACGGAAACATCAAATCGGGATAAAAACTATCCTAGTTTTAATCCCGGTAATAAACTGTGTACCAAGTTTCGTCTAAATCTGTTTAGACAAAAAAATCGCATTTATAATATGACTAGGATTCAAATTGTGTTTCTCTATAAACAACAAAACCACAATATTCATAACATCATATTATGACAATTCTATCAGAAATTACAAAAGAAAAACTGTATTTCTAAGAAACAAGCGATGTTTGTTAATCCATATGCTAAAGAAAATAATATTACTTCGTTGCAATCAAACGCGGACTCATAACTCGGTATGAATAAATATTGGCAACGCGCGGGCGACTGCAATCTGGGTTATCACATTTGCATGTACAAATGAACGTATTGTCTGCGACGGGTAATTAGCACAATAACTTATAATTCGGTGATGACTCTATCTTGCAAACGTAGCAGTTGTTTGTTGCGTAAGTAACTTGAGGCTTATCGTGTAACTTGCAATGTAAGTTGTCGATAATGGACGAACATAGTCTGACAATGCGTAACTGTAATCTTATTTTGTAATTAAATGTCTGCTGGTGACTTGGTGATAGAAGTCTTCGTGTATTGGATACTTCTAGTGCCTCTTATACTAATTGACCAATGTTAAACTGAATATAAATTTTCGGATTTTTTTATTTCCACATCTTCTGTCCGCATTGACTTATTGATTTTTCTCCATAAGAAAAACTTAAGAACCCCGTATTTACTATTGCTGTAATTTAACGTTTCATAAGCGCCTGTTCTGGGCCTACTAGAAAACAAAACAATTTGATTTTGAGACTCACTGGATTGAATTCAATTCAAATTATTCTATCACATCCTCTCGTCTCCTATCCATTTTGGTGGATACCGTTCTTGAAACTTACCTAATGCAGACAAAAGGCCTCAACTTGAATGTACAAGGATTACTTTAAGAATAGGTGTATTGATTTCACGTCACAGATACTCACGTAAATCTCAATTATCTCTAAAATTTCACGATGATGAATGATTAATTGTGTGAGAAAAGAATGCGTTAACTCATTGTTTGTGATGATCTTGGCGTTAATTGCAATAATTTGAATGATGTGCATGATGAGAAAAAGCTGATCGATGGCATTCTTTAGAAAGGGGAGATAATAGCATCGGATATGTCTGAATAAAGCGATGAAATCATGATATTGGATAACACTGAGTACTTTATTTTGAGTAAGGAGTTGTTATTGCATGGTAAGGGGAGATGGAATGAAAGCAGGTTTCAAAGTAGATACATGCATTGTAAACTAAAGCGTAGGTAGACCATAGAAATAATGTACGGTGAAAATATTTTTATAGAATTTCAATTGAAAGTGATTGCAGCTGAAAGTGACAAGCACAACAATAAAATCGCAGAATCTTCATAAAGTCGGTTATCACGAAATAATAACAGTACTAAATTGCCAGATGGCTTAATAGAAAATTTCTAAAACAATTGAATATCCACAAAACCGATTAGAAGCAACCGCGCAATTATTGTAATTGCAAGTTACATAAAGCAACACTAGCACCCACTGGTTGTCGAAAGACGTTGTATGATAACTCTGTCTCATACTAAACAAGATGTTAGCATAAATTGAAAGCTGTTTATGCTTTAATATCTAGTATTGTGATAAACGGGACCTAGCCACGGCTAACTCAAATTATTTGAAGTCAAAAATGTAAGCCTAAAAGAAATTCAGACCAAAAAGTAGTTTCAATGATTTGGCACAAACCGTGTTTGAATTAAAGGATTTGAGTTAATCGACTTGGGGAGGCAGTTTTTGGTTTGGTGGGGGAATCGTCTTCTACTCCTTCTTCTTCCAAGTAAGAAGTGGGTGAAGTCTTACTGAAGCCTCTCAGGAGAAGAAGTGGGGAGATTCAGGATCTGGTGTGAACCTGAACCGCCATGCAAAGTCTCTTGCATTTGATCATTGCGTGGTAATTCATGGCAATATACCATGCAGCCTTTGTTAATATTCCCCCAAATGGAAAATATTTTAAGGTTAATTTGACAATATGTTTTTATACCATATGCAAAAATAAAAAATGACTTTATGGGGTCAATTAAACGTGGCAAGTAAATAATACAGTAGTCATAAGTAGTTTTCACTGATAAGCACGGCTTGATTACTCTAGACAGATTAAAAAGTCATTGTCACAGATAAACTAATACTTCGGACAATTTATATTACATTATCTTTTGTTACGTAGGTGAACACCACACACAGCCCAATATTTCTACTGATAGTACTATTTTTTATGCTTTACTTATTATTGGAACTGTATGCAAATGCCTATTTGTAGAGATTGATCTATATATTTTGTTTTATTTTTGACTGACGGGGCGAAGGGTTTGCGAATCATACTCTTTCATTTATAATTTTAACAATATCAAACTAAATTTATTTTTTAACAATGGAAATTTTAAATATGGCTTTGGTGAAGTGCTTATTGACTGTCAATCTGCTTGTTTTGATACACCTTGAAAAGAAAACATTTAGGTGGCATGTTACTCACTATTAAAAGGTTAAATTTAATTCATGAAAAAAGATAAATTAATACTTGGTTATTATACTTTTGAGGAGAAAAACGCACATGATAGCGCAGACCTCAGTTAGCTTGAAACAAACATTTTTCATAGGTTTTTATTGCGATTAAAAACAGCGTTAAGTAATTAGACGTTACGGTCTGAAGTTTGAAGGTGTTTTACAGAATGGGTTACTGAAGACAAAACACAAGTGTCTGCTGCCAACATTTTGTAATTAAAAAAAGCCTGAACAAGCAATAAAACAGAATTAACCGAGTACTTACTTAGAATTAGTGGTTACTGTGGAAAGTTAAATAAATTCTCAACAAAATAAATTGGGATTTACTATTTTTAGAGGCTTACATTACTTAGATTCTCTTAGCTATATTTATTAGTGATTCACGGGAATCATCTACCGCTCCAGTAGAAATTCTGTGACAGATTACTAAGTCAATTTATTGACTAAAAATAAGCCTCCAGAATCTTTAGAGAGAGTTGAGAGGAAATGCATTCAACAACTTTCTATCTTTTATCACGATATCTTGGCTCCTTCCGTCCTTCATATCACAAGTGACCTTTGGACTGCAGTATGACATTTACTGGCTGGTATTATGGATCTTGTGTAACGTGGGTGTTTTAAGAAAAATCAGTCAAGTGATGATTCCGTAAAGTAGGCAAAAAACCGTGATTAAAAAAGTTCCTACATCGAATTATGAGTGAATCAAAGTTGCTTATATTCGATGTTTATTTTAATTATTTAGTGTGGCTATCAGTGTTCAGTCTTCAGTTCAAGTCAGCGACACAGGAACAGTCGGTACAGCCAGTTACAGGGAAAAAAATAATTTTCTATTTAAAACGGACACGTATCTTAAAACCTGTAACTTACAAATTCCAATGGCAATGCTAACGGAGTGAAGTTCGCGTGTTAACAGTATATTGCATTATTGCCTTGATGAATTGTTTAATTAACACTTTATTGGCCGCAAGGTTATTTCAGTACCGTTCGAGCAGGTGGGGAATGTACTGAATTAGACTGTGTGTTTGTTGCGTCATTGTGTTAAACGGCTGAACTGTTTTTGATGTGAGAAGTTATGTTTACAGAATTAGTGAAGTATTTTTATTAACATTTAGATCTTATGTAAAGCGGTGTTTTTTTTATTTCAACGAATTGTTGTATCATAACTATATAGAATCTACGTATAAAGTATGTTTAATTGGGAAAACTTTTAATATGATCATGAATACTAATTATTAATTTAAGTCTACTTCTAAACGTTATTATGTTTTCTTGTAAAATAAACTTTGAACTTTGCTATGTTTTTGATGTTGGCAATAATTTCTTGTAATAGAAAATCTTCTCAAGATTTACGTTTAGTCCTAGGTTTATTTTTTAGATTTTCCACTTCATAAAACTTTGTCTAAGAAACATTGTAAACATGTCTTGTTTATGTAACAGCTTGTTAAGTAAAATTAATTAGTATTTTTCTTAGTAATTTTTAATTAAAAGGTTAGCTTTAGTAGTCTAAAGAAAATGTAGGTGAGATGTAAGGAGTCAGTGTTTGAGGGAAAATATTTATAAGAAACCGACTAGTACTTTACTTACAGCGACCGGTCGCGTGACGTCATCGCACAACGTCATGAAAACCATAGCTATATACAGAACTATATAAAGTATGGTCTCATTATCAAAAATAAAAATTGTGGAGGCGGTATTAGTGACGCCATTTTAGGCCACCCGCATTCTCCTGAATTCTAATTACTTAGATTGAAACCTCACTTTTTACCGACGATGTTTTGTGACGTTTTGAATTTACTTTTTTCTTTGACGCGTTTTTTTTATGGATTAAGTATTGGATACGTATTTTTTGGTACATAAACCAAAAAATACATATCCAATACTTTCGAATATTCTGCCTTACGGACTTATTCGATATTTTTTGGCAAACATCCTATTTTCCAAACCAAGAATATTGAATTTACCGTACAAAATCAGCCAGCAGGGAACATGGTAAACCTTTAAAAAGGTGTTAAAATGAATTGTTTACACGAATACTCTGCCAACAAAAATTAAAATCTGTTTTCGATTCATTTGTCTGACTTGTAAATCCCTAATCATCATTCTTCCCATCATTCAAAAGATAATGCATCAGCCTCATGGTCGTAGAGATTAATTTTAGCTATGTGTGATTGATCGTTAAACAAAAAGTAATTCCGTGCGGTAAAAAATGACGTTTTATTATAGTTTTTTAGCGTCTATCATGTCTGTCTAGGTCTTTTTATGGAGCGTACAGGTACTTCTTCTAGATCTTAAGTTTTTGTTGTTGTTCAGATTTATATCATTACAAGATCTTACATGCTTGCTTTGATAGTATTCTGAGATTAAATAAAAGGTATGAAGTTTGGTCTATTGGTGGCAATGACTGCTATATATCTATAAGGACATTTCCACCCTGGACAAATGCTTATTGTGATGAGCACTATCATTTGTTCTGTGTCTGGGTGTAATTTATCCATATTATGTACCTATGTGATTAGATATAATACGAAAAACAGTTGTAGCCGCTTTTTTGCCCTTAGTACCGTTATTTTAACTTGTGGCTTACCCCTACCACTTTTTTGCCCTTAGTACCGTTATTCAGCCGGACTGTCGACTTTTAAGAAGCGAGACAGAAAACTACAGTACTCATAGCGGCGTCTCGCTTATATAATAGCCTATTCCCAGACCTCATTCAAACATGCTGATTAATACACTTAAATTGCTTTAAAGGATAAAGTCACAATGTTAACAAATTACAATTCCTAGTATTATTTGTTGAACAAGGAAAATCGATATTTATTTTACAGACATTATATAACTACATATGTATATTCTCACGGAATTCTAAGAATACAATACAAATAGTCTACCTATCGGTCTAGTATACTTATGTAAGTTTTATCTGACTTCATATGAATCTAGGTGAGAAATACTAGTTGTTGTAAAATAAACAAATTCGTCTGAATTTCTATTATCGACCGGCGTCGATGTGAGAAACAATTGAATGCGCATGAGTTGGCGCGTTACATAATAAGTAATAATAGGTTTTATAGGTAAGCTACGATTGTAAAATGTTTGAATGAATATCTTTTTATTTAACATTACTGCCTTTGCTCGTAGATTCAATTCGAATTCCTCCAATATAAGGGCATAATTTTATGAAACACGTGACTATGATTTGTCATTTCAACACATTTAAGAGATTTGTTCAGCGTCAGAGTCTATGCACATATAATAAAATTTATTTGTTAGTGCCTCAAAATTAATATACGGAAACAAATTTGTTACATTCACAAAATTATGTGAATGAGTACTGTAACTTCAATCGGTTAGTTCCGAAACTAGTTTAGCTCGGATTTCTATTTTGATTCGTTTATCAATCCTGAAATAATACTATCAAACCAAACGAAGATCGATAGCGATAATCGATCGAGTAGCGATCAATGTTATTAGCATTGCGTTTATAAGCGATCAATGTTTACGACGAAAACTTGTCCTGAGTTTGGGTGTCTGTGCATGACATGACTGTTCCTAAAAGACACAAGTACTAAATTCCTTAGAACTTCGCCGGATTCGAAATAAAAAAAAATAACTAGGTGTGTTTTTCTACAAACACGTTTGTCCTATTTGTTATCTTAGTTTCGCTTGTTTACATGTATTATGTTAATATAGAGTCTAGTGCCGCTCTCGCGAGCCTATCTAAGTAATAATTTACATATCTATGTTAGTACAAATAATAAGCGAAGCGACTGACGTACTAAGCCTAACTGTGTTAATGTTTAAGTGACTATCGCTGTTAGTCGACCAGTACTCGGAAACTTTATTAAAATAATTATTAAGAGAAAATCGCTAAGGAATCGCAACAATATGTAATAAGTAATTTAGGGTGACTTTGAAGTTTTAAAGACTTGTATCGCATGGTTGATTAAAAAAATTGAATATGATGTGTACAAAGATTACTGTAAGGAAGAATTACTTAAAAAAAGAATTTGTTTCCGCACAAAAAAATACAATCGTGAGATAAAAAGGAAGTCAGCACGACGTTGCATGCCATTCGCTGGCAACCCTGAACGCGTGTTATGTAACGCACAGATGTTAAAACATGTTATGGCAACACCGATTATTGTTTCACTGCGCTTTGGGAATATTGCGAGAATATTCGACGTAGTCCAGGAACAGCACCCGTCCGAATAGCACCGGCGCGAATAGCACCGAGCCTAGTCCACGAACAGCACCTATCAATATTTTTGGCAGGTGCTATTCGTGGATACAAATTTATTTTATTATTTGTGTCCACGAACAGCACCTACGGCTCGGCAGCCTAGTGCTGGGATGCATTTGTTTAACAGGACGTTATTAAATGAAAAATATCGATAAAATCACTAGAACGTTTATTAAGAACTCGGTCTAGGCGACATTTAAATATAAGAAAAAACAATAAAAAGTCTTATGATAATAATTACTAATCTTACAAAATTATAAATCTGTAACACTTTCTTAATTTTTAATGTATCACAATCAGTCTATTCACATCAAAGGTGATGAGAGTAGCGATACTGTGTAACGTGCAAAGACACGTGACACAGTATCGCTACTCTACAATTCTTATAGGGTGCAGCTTGTCGTACCCTTGCGCATTGCGAGCAAGCAATTTTCGACCGAGTCCACCCATCGGACGCCATACATTGGACCTTTGGCTGATAGTGCGTTAAGACTGTTTATCGTGTAGCCGTGATTTCTTGTCACTGTTCTAGCGACGCGACAATGCGCCGGAGCACACGAAAGTAATTATTATCATAAGACTTTTTATTGTTTTTTCTTATATTTAAATGTCGCCTAGACCGAGTTCTTAATAAACGTTCTAGTGATTTTATCGATATTTTTCATTTAATAATGTCCTGTTAAACAAATGCATCCCAGCACTAGGCTGCCGAGCCGTAGGTGCTGTTCGTGGACACAAATAATAAAATAAATTTGTATCCACGAATAGCACCTGCCAAAAATATTGATAGGTGCTGTTCGTGGACTAGGCTCGGTGCTATTCGCGCCGGTGCTATTCGGACGGGTGCTGTTCCTGGACTACGTCGAATATTCGATAGCCATCAAGTCTATTAAGTGTTATTATAATTGTTCTGTTGCACAAATTGGAAATTAACATTCGTATATTTGAACAGCTGTGGAGAGTTAAAACGTTGGTCACTGAATATTGCTTGATGATTTGTAACGTCCTTGGGGTTCAGGACACTACCTGTCAACAGTTCCTCTAGTAACATCCTACAATCATTAACGTCAATAAAAAACACTGCAATGTATGGAAATGTCATTTCGCTATGGTTAGTAGTATGACTTTGACCTGTCATGTCCATACATTTAAGTGTTTTCTATCAATTCTAGCCATTGTCGAAATGTCTCATGGCCAATAGGGCTGCCCACTAAGACGCTGGTAATACTGGCAAAGATGGTCTTAGTAGGGCTGTGAGACAGTCGAACAGTTCCCAAATGATATCAATGCTTATTCAGGGTTGCGTCATGGGAGCATCGCAGACAGACACAAAAAGCAGCCTGATCTACCGAGTATTACATTTAGGGTGAAATTATCGATATGGATAAAATTAAGCTTGGGTCTAATTAGCAGAAAAGTTTTCGGTAAAAAAAGCAGTCAAATTCAACGACTATAATGTTACACACATAATGTTCTTTTTGAACGCAATTTACAGATATTTGGTAGGTTTAACATTTAATGAAGACGTATATTACATACAATACAACTCATAACATAATAACTCTAAAAATATATCTGAATTCGACGCCGAAACGAACGTCGCGGTTTCAATTTCAACTGAAATTATTTGTCAATCTCTTATAAGAATATTGTTTTGTATGTCTTAACTTCTAACAAATAAATTAATGACAAAATGTCGAAATGATCTCATTACCGACCCCTTTTATTACACTAAGAAGGAATTAAAATCAAGGTATTTTTTTATACTATGCCTATCTTTTCTCTTGGGTACTCTCAACTCTGGATAAGTACTTGGGTAAGGGGAAGAAGCGGTTAGTGTCGGACTCTTACTCTCTACTTGCCTTTTAATATATTTTTTTTTCAAATCATCATTTCTTTTTGTTTCACACTGTCATCACGGTTGAGGTATAGATGTGTGAAGGAAAAAACCATTGCACGCATATGCACTAAACACCTTCTGCCTTCAACTTTGAACCTTCACATTTCAATAATTTGAGCATCGATTTATTATTTGAAATTCAATTTTAACCTAAAAACAAATCCTGTTCCGAATAAAATCAAATTACTCATCTTCAAAAGCATTTAAAACACTATTTTTTTATTTGGTCTCGCGTAATATCGCTAACATACTACTGCTCATTACAAAACAATTTTATCTACCTATGATATAATAATATCGGAATATGAACGCTCGTTAAATATATTAAAGTCCTAAGTTCCCTAAAGTTAGTCGTAGGTGTTAGTATTACCCATATATTAGATGAGGGTAGTCTGAAATTGATTGATTGCACCCTCGGTAGCAATATTCCGACCTAGTAATGTGTTTCGTAATAACCGGCAAATATTTAGGTATGTTAACGTACTATTACAAGAGATTGGTTTTAGGCTGTAAAGTACCTGGTGTTAATTTGATGCTTTCCTGCGTAAAGTGACTTTTAGTTCTAGTAACATCTGTTGAAGTTATTTCTTTTAATCATTATTGTGATTTTCTAGTGTTTTTTTTATTCAAGCCAAAGAAACTACTATTATTGTTTACAAGATCGCTGTATTTTCAATTTTTGTAAATAATTGTTTTTGCCGACGATTCTTCAATTTATGTGTTTTTGTGATATAGGCTACAGATTTATCCCAAACCTATTGACGAATGAACTTTACCAACGGTCATATAGTATCAAATTTAGACAATAGAGTTGAATTAATTTAGCTTCTTTCGTAGCTTATCCACAATGTAAGTTTATTCAGCTAAAGTTCTAGAAAAAAGTAAGTCATTAAAAACATAAAAAGTCACCAAAATATGCAATAGTAAACCGTGCTTAATCAATTAAGAATATGTCACACGATAGTCGCCGCAAATTCTTTACACTGGATCCATTCAACCGTATTTACTGAGCCATATCGCACAATTGGGGAGCCACCGTCAAAACTAACAATAAACTACCCCCTGAGGTGGTATTACCACTTTAATAAAAGCATTTCTTAACACTTATTTTAACGGGTAAGGGGCATAATACATTCATTTGAAATAAAATTTTATTCATAGTTATTCAAACACATTTTAATTTGAGTTCGCATTATTCGAAAGACTTTGTATAATAGAATTGTGAATGCAGAAGTTCACAGACCGGTTTCTTAAGGAGGGGGTTGCAGTCAAACCATGGAACAAGTTAAAAAGAAAGGAATTAAGTACTAATATTGTTGCTATGGTAACCTAACACCTTTTTGTAAACTAACAATTCAAAAACGTTAATGCTGATCAAATCGTTTTCACTTGATACAGAGTTGACTAGTCTAAAAGGATTTAAAAAAATATCTTTGTGACATGTCCAAATCTATGAATTTACACATTAGTTGTTTCTATATTGTTGCCCGCGACTTCATTCCCGTGGTTGTGTTTTTTCAGTGTGTGATGGTATATAGCCTAAAACCTTCCTCGATGAATGGTCTATTCAACACAATAATATTTTTTCGATTTGATCCAGTAGTTCCTCAGATTAGCGCGTTCAAACATACAAAAATAAATTTAAAAAGAACTTGTCAAAGAGTTATCTATCAACCCATTTTTACATCGTGATTGTAAATATGGAAGCTATCTTAAATTACTTATGGTTTCGTATTTCACTCAAAGCATTTCTGTACTTCCACATAAAGGATGTTTCCGGCATAACATAATTTCCATATCGAATAAGAAAACCAATTCCGAAAACAAGTGTTTGTCTAACGCTTGGTTCAGACGTACGACTCTATGCAATTATGGCATTATAAATGTATTTGTGTTATCTGCTAAGAAATTAATTTTTAAAACGACTTCCACACTATTTAATTTAATCCTTGTGTCGCGCAAACCATCAAGCTACATTCTTTGATGTTTTCAATCGAATTCGATGTTCAAAATCCTCCCAAAAATCATACAGCCGACAGTAAAATCTTATTAGAAGAAAGCCATATCAAAACAAACCTTCACAATCGAACGCGGGCTATGAAATATGCAAATGCATTTATAATTCAAGTCGAGAGCTACAGCCTGGGCGCCTCGCCGTAATCCAAAGCTAAGATGGGCTCAAGTGGCTAAATGCAAGCATAATTAACATGCTATGGATCAACTGAGATCATTATCTGAGGGATTCGGTATTTTGAAAGGCGTTTAGGATGACAGTGATTTTTGTCATCACCGTTATGGTTTATAAACCTTCTTTATATTTTAGAAACCGATTTTTACACATTTACACAAATTTTATCCAAAACAATATATGAGAAAAAATGCTGTATAATGTTTTTTAACACTTGACGACAGTTTCGAATTAAGGAATAACCGAATTTCAAGGATCAAATAAAACATTTCACTATGGACCGACAGACAGACAGAGGGACAGGTGAAAATAAATAAAACCTCGTAATAAACTAAGACAGTTAGCAATTCCTAATATCCACAACACAGCGTGTTTACTTCTTTCCTCCAATTAACACTTAATTTTGTTCCTACATTTAGGCATAAGGTACACCGTATCAGCACCTTAAATTACATCAATTTAATAACTAATGGACATGAATTATGTGCCTTAGATTCACGTTATTGCCCTTTGCGACATAAATCAGATGAATCACCGAGCTATTCCTACCTTTATTGATGTAATTTTCGTTATATTACAACTCCTACGCACAAATATGATACTCACTTTCTCTGCCTGAAATTGATAGTGTTCTGTTGGTTGTGAACGTAAATTAAAGAAGGTTAATATAGGTATAAGAATGTTCAGATGTTGTGTTGTAAATGGTTCGGTCAAATTGAATTGAATTTTGGAATCCATGATACGAGATTTTTAATGCTAACAACGTTGTCATTAGGACTGCTTTTAGATACTGAATTTTAAATCATAAGGCTTTACTTCCATTCATGACAATGATTTTGTTTTATTAAGTATAATGAGGTCATCCCGACAGTTGAGGGTTGAAATAAGCAAAATTCCGAAAGAGATAGTTCGTAAAAATTAGATTAATACTTTTTTTTAAATCCATTCAGCATTCTGCCTTTTTAAAATGGAACCTAACATTTAACTCAAACCTCAAAAAGTCTTTCTTGCATTGAAACCGAAAACCCTTTGTACCCACACAATAGGCTTACAAAGATATAGTAGACTTCGATAAAATGTATGAAACGTCGGGTATCCAATTCAAAATATCTGATTGAGATAAAATGTTTCATCTGAGTATTGAGATCCGAAGAATGTGAGTGACAATTGTGAAATAGATCATGATAATACGAAGTGGGGATTTTGGAGAATGTCGGATAACGTATAATAATATGTAGGTTCGATGTGTTGTGGATATAGCAATTTCAGTGATAAAGATAGAAGAATTCTTTTGTTTCATTTTTGATTTTCGTCAATTCTGGACAGTGGCAGCACTGATTCTTATAAAAAATTGGGATTTTGACAACAAAAATGGTTTTGATTGTTTAGTCAGTCAGACAGAAATCCAAAAATATTGGATACGTATCTTTTCTTTTGTCTTGTAGACATTAAAGGGTGATTTAAAATCTCGTGTGACGTCACTAACCAGTACGCTTTTTACCAGGAAGTGATGTTTTTAGCCCACAACAGTCTGGGCAAAGTCCTCAAAATTATAAAAGGAGTGGGTCCTTTCATAATTTTTATTCCAAGTTTCCTCAAGGCTCAAACCAGTAACTTAGCTAGTGATATTAATGACAGTTTTTTTCGACCGTTGGACTTTACAAATTGCGCAACGAAATCCGCAATGCCCTGAGGGTTTCGTATCGCAATTATGTAATTTGCCAAACGAACGTCATTTTTTTCCTGCAAATATCATTTTTGACAGCGATACCACTGTTGAGGCTTTTTTAAATTATGGTTATAGCTCCGTCATTCCTCTATTGCATTCAGTTGGGGTAACTTCAATTAGATACAATGGAACAATACAATTAAAAAAAATGAACCTCAACGATTGCTGAGTTACAAAATTTATAGAGGTAGAGTGTGGTAGGATACTTTTGGTGACCTCTTAATTTTATTTAGAAACTTCAATCGTTTTCAACTCAGCTGTATAAATATTCACACTTCATTACACTTTCCTTAATCCTCGAGCTCCTAAAAGTTCTAAAAACTTGGTAAAGCAAGAGATTTTTGAGTAAAACATCATAAAAACACAAATAGGTTCTTTGATGCCCGGATTGACGAAAAAATAAAAAATAAAACTTTCTTTAAAAGATAACGTGGAAATAAAACAAAGTGTTTACTGTTTTCTTGGATTTGTGAATTGAAGCTTGAATTCAGAGGTTTTAAAGTATAACCCACATAAGCCTGGAATTAAAAATGAACTTAAATATGTATGTCTGTCAGTCTACTTTAGCATGTGACATGATGGCAACTGGAAACGGAGTGACGTATTGTTATATTATTATCACCACGTTAGCTCACTGCGGATCTGCGATTTCAGATTCCGTAATTAAGGTTTTCTCGCAATGTTTTTCTTTACCGTTTATCAAAGGTGTCTGAGAATAATTCAGACAGTACACATAACTTTAAAGTCACATAGCTACTTAGCCTGTAACGATCTAACCTTCCCCTTGTACATACAAATCTATAGTTTATTATAATTCCAGGACATCAAATACCTACTTCTTTAATACATAGCCATAAACTTTCCTCCCTACTAACACACTTACCTAATCGTAACCAAACAACTGATGATTTAACCTACAATAAAAATGACTCCTTACGTGCAGTCGGAGATAAAGCCTCGATATATTTACAAGATAGTGCAGCTTATGTAAACAGTTTACCTGTAATACTTATCGTTTATGATAGCTATTCGGTTTTGGGTGAGCCTGATATCGCCAAGGACACGACGATAACGTTCTTAGTAGTTCTTCGGCTGTAGATAAGGAGGCATTAGGTTTTGCTCTTGTATTTGTATTTTATAAATTGCTTTTTTGCCCATTTTGATCTTCATTTGTATTTTGTTTGTCGGGATTTGGTCTTTGTTTGGTGTAGGACAGGGTTATCTTTGCTAGGAATTTGGTAGTTGCTGTTTTGTTTTTATTTGAATATTTTTAGGTTTTGGGTGTCGTAATATATGATAATTATACGTAGTTTCTGTAATAACTGTGCAATCTTGTTAAGTAATGAAGTCGTTATGAACTACCAAATTCCCTTTTTTTATTTGATATCCCCAAAGCGGAGACCCAGTTTAAAAATCCACTTACTTATATGGACTTAAAAAAAGGGACATTTGCCATCAGTTTTGCTAAAAACAGAAACCTATAATTTAGCTAAACATTTTTGGATTCCTATGAAATTTTTGGCCACACCTTTAAAACTTCGTATTTTATCTCTTTACTGAAAATGACATTTAAAAATCACCATCCAGCATCCTGAGACGTCATTGTATTAAGAACCCACATTTAAAACCAGGTCAGATTGATCAATCAATGCAAATGATATGAGGAGACAGACCTTAAAGAGCGCGATCAATTAACAAGGGATATTATCAAACAGTGCACGCATTTACCGACGTTCATGGTAATTACTATACATCTCATGATCGTTGGTAATTGCTCAACTATTGCATCATCATTGTGACTGTATACCCCGAAGGTAAAGTTAAGTTAAGATAAAGTTTTATCAGTATGAGAATACATGTATTCGGAATTCTAAGTTTTGCACTAGTGACTAAAATGGAGAAATTCGATAATACTTTTCACCGGTAGATTGTTAGGGTTTACCCAAATGGACGAAACGGACTCTACTGCTGAGGCATCGCTGTCTACCTGTATGTCTATTTGTCTTTCACCAGGCTGTATTTTATAAGCCGTGATAGTTAGACTGTTAAAATTATCACAGATGATGTATTTTGTTACCACTTATACATCAAAGCTTCCGAGTTTCGGAAAGCACGTAAAATGTGGGTCCTGCTGTCTTTCTCCGGGTGTATTAATTGTCCTCCCATTGGGCTATAAGAGTAATGGACATAGAGTGCACCTGTCTTATCACAAACTCTTGTGCTGTATAATAAGTACTACACAGCTGGCAGGTGTGTCGCGACATTAGTCTGGTCTGGACTTATCTTATTATGGTGTTTCTTAATACAATACATAATGTTGAATTTTAAAATGGTTCCTGTAATTATACTCATTTATCCTAATTCGAAGTTTCCTACAAACAAATAGGAATCGTCATCATCATATCACCATTCATTCACCAATTGCTTAATATAGACATATTCCTTTTACGCATAAATCTCAGCTGAACAGGAAACTACTATAATCCCATACAAGTCCACATCCCCACGCCCACTGCATCGATCATAGCCGTGTATCGGTTAGCGAGCGGATGCGCTTGCGCACACAGCCGTCTAAAATTAACACGTCGCGTGTAAAAACCGCGCCGGCAACGTAAACAGTTTACATTTAGCTCTCAGTACATAGCGATAGGAAATCGATTGATACTTCACAGAGGAAACCGCTTTATAAGTTAACAAGTATTATGATCTCTTTCTTAAACGAATGCAATTTGGTTTGGTAAATTTGTGAGAAGGAAACATGAGTAGCTCCAATAGCTGCATCTAAAAATACAGTGCAATTTGACATTTTCATTTTTCTTGTAAACCTTTTTGTGCGGACTGTAGACATTGGGATAGTAAAACTTGGTGTGTTTGCTTCTTAAAGTCAGGTAGACTGAGCTATTAATATGAAAGTCTAGCTGAATGCGATCCTTCGGGAATATGCAATCGAGGTAAAACTATCCTATGTTTTAATGTAAGTTATAAACTATCGGTGTACCAAATTTCGGATTCCGATCAGTGGATGAGTAGTGAAGTGCGTAAAAGAGTAACAAATATCCATCCATACCTAAAAACTTTCGCGTCTATAATAATAGGAATAGCTTGTTTATAATGATGTTCTCTTATTAAATAACCCATTTCCTGGCTGGCCTGTATTTAAAGGTAAGAAAGTGAAAACTAAAGTAGTTACATCCGTAATAACAGATCCAACAGAAAATATCAAATCGAACATCAAGATGGAAGGTCCACTCATCGTTCTCCAACAATATCCTTAAAACACATCGTAAACATTAGCAGTCGTAAGACCACCTGCGTCTATATGTCAAACGGATGGACCAAGTGCCAAGCATTCATCGCCATGATTAATATTCACTATCGGGTGTCTGGCCATTAACATGTGCATATGAACTAAAATACTATGCAAGGAAACCTGCGATTAGACATACCGCTGGTAAAGGAATTGATATAATAGAGCATAATTATATGTAAGTAGATGCTGAAACAATGACAGAATGTGATGCAGAAATTGAATTTTCGCAACTGAAGTATTTAGGTATTGACGGTGTTGTTCATATTTCGTATATTGTTGAAATTTCTGTAGAGAAATAGAATAACATTTTAGATCCATGTTTAAATGCGACCAAGAGGGCATCTTGGTAATAGACGGGAGAGTTGCAATTAGAAGTGATATAAAGCTCTGGGTCAGTCCCTAATATGGTGAAGTATTTAAAGAAGATATTGATTAAGAAGATGTTAAAGACTTTTGGCTGGTCCTAATAATCAATTTAGTCAACTTACAAGTTTGTTTATTACCCTGATACAAATTGGTTTTACCAAACACTAAAATACGTCAACATCACACTTTTTGAATAAGGAGAATTGTGCAGTTACCGCAAATTTACTCACTGACCACCAAACCTTATTGTTTACTTTTTTAATGTAGTGACGAAATAAATTTTACTTGGAACAGGTAAGCGAATTTGTACGAGACATTCTTACTCAAGTTTCATGTTTCTCCCCAATGTTTTGGTTGTGGTTATGAATGTTGAATGTTAGCATTGATTGACTCATGTTTGTTTGATATTTCAATTCGCCATGTTCACGCTAATGTTGTGAAAGTGGACGATCTCTGCTACTGTGGACTAGTTCTACCGTTTTCGGTACTGGTGATATACGCTACTGGTTTCCTTCTCCAATGTCTTGAGAAAAAGATTATGTAAAAATACTACACGATATCAATATCGCTTTTCTTGTATGTTTGTTATTCTGGTTGATTTTTGCAACTCAATTTTGTAAGTTAGCTGAAATTTTCTATGGTCGTTTAAATGGTGTTTGTAAATATCAATACGCAGAAAAAAATATTTCGCCAAATAAATTCTCCTTAGTAATTCTTCAAAAATACATTACCGTGTACATACGTGTAACAGACGGTTATTATTAATTTCCGTCGCGATTTCTCAATTGCTAAGGCTCTTTCCATTACCGCGATCGTTCATCCATGTTTGTATACCATTTGTAAACATGGATGGATTTATAACGTGAACAAATTCCTTTAGGCGTTGCTAAATACTTGAGTTTCCTTTTTACTTTCTAGGAATTTATGTTTACAATGTTTGAAAAATTTTTTTAGGGTTTTTTACCGAAAGGGAAAAACGGATCCCTATTGCACAGGTTCTGCTGTCTGTACGTCCGTCTGTTACCGGGCTCTATGTCTTGCACCGACAGTTCCTTAATGAATATGAAAATCGAGGTTTAATTACGATTGGTAGTCAAAGTCAAAAGTGAAAGTCAAAGTATCTTTATTGTGTTGATATGTGTGATTGATACTGTCGTAAATGTAATTTATGCCTATGCCTATTACTATTCCTTTGGAACCTTTAGTTTCGAGACTCTAACTCGTATTTCACTGTTATGTAAAGAAAGTTCTGGCATTGACATGGTCATTATTTGTATTTTGTTGTTACCATAACCCCCACATGGTTACTATGGCGCATAGCGCACATGATAGCCAACGACTGCAATTTCATATTACGTAAGACAGTAGTAATGTGTAATATTACTATTAAAGTAGAACAACCAGAAAAATGTAACGATTTTATCAAACTTACCTAATTGATAAAAAAATTAGGTAATGATATCATTGATAGATTATTTAATTGAATAACATCGTCTTTCAACATTTTTGATTTAAAATTAAAGCTATCTATCACTTAGCTTTTATTGAGATTTAAATCAACAAATATTTTAGGAAATTTCTTACAGCAGATACATCTGATCTCTAAAACCTAAAATGTTTTGTAGCATAAATGTTTTTTGGAATTTAGCTGCAAATGCGACATCGCATAATAGTTTGTGAATTAATTTCCTCTTCATTTTACCATCCAATATCTCTCCGTCCACAATCGTCATAGAAAATGGCTTAGAAATAGTTGATGATCGGAATCCTTGTATAATAGGTTCTCCGATTCCCCATATCTATGAACCAAGTTTAATAAATTCATCTAGTGCGTGTTTTATCTCTCATATATTTTTATAGGCAGGCTTGACCAAATATGCAAATCCAATACCGTATGGGAGATTGGAACTTCATGTCAACATATCCAGAATATCGATCTGTTGTGACGTCATCCGAACATCCGGACATCCATCTTTGATGTCAGATCTGCATGCCTTTGTAACACATCTGAAAGCGGTCAATGTGATTTCCATATTTATTCTGTGGCCTGTTTTGGTGACGATACAGGGAGATTTATGGTCTCATATTATTCTTTCGTTTGTGTTCTGCGTTAGTATGGACAGGGTTTTTTGATTCAAGGGTGGGTTGCGACTAAGAATATCCTACTAATATTATAATGCGAAAGTTTGTTTGGATACTCTCTTCTTCACTCTTTCACGCAAAAACCACTGAACGGATTTAGACGAGACATCACACTGATAGTTTATATGCTGGATAAGGACATAGGATATTATTTTCACCGATTTTATGTACCCGTGGGCAACAGTTAGAGTCTAAACTAGATTTTTTATTTTAAAGTATCAGCTAAAATATATTAACCCTGCACTTTTCTTCAATGTTGTTTAAAATAATAACGAAGAAGCTGGTTTCTCAATATTTTGATATTTATTTCTTTTTTTTTGAACTGATTCTCAATTTTCCCTCTTTATTTAGCAGTCATACTAACTTTTGGACCAGACAAACATACCATCTAAGTACCGCTTATCAAACTAACAATTGATTATCAATACCAGCTCGTAACGAACCAAAGTTAAACTTGGGTGGTCCCTAAATAGGTGTGGTAGCTATTAAACAAACGACTATTACGATATCGAATAAACATGTAAATATCTTCATACAACCTCTGTATCTAATAGAATTTCAATTTATAGTACCAATAAAATTCTCACTTTAGAAGTCTGGATCCAATAACGTTAGGATACATTTCGAAAGACTTAATTTAGAATCGTTTGAGTCGATTAACGTGTTGACTGCCAGGTTTTGATTGCGACAGAACAAGACTATGTTGATAGAGTATGAGTCCGCAACTGGGTTACACGTAATACACATGAAGATTAATTCGTATGAATACTTCTTATTATTCATGAGTGTTTCACTAGGGAATGGGTAAATGGAAGGAATGAGTGACAATTAATTAAAAATCTGGTCCAGTACAAGTCGGATTCGCAACTAAAGATTCCAGGGCTATAGGTAAATCATTAAAAAGGTCATTCATCACATTAATGACCTCAACAATCGTTGCTTAGCCTGATTTTTTTTGTTTGTTGTTATAGCGTTAAAAATGACAATTATCTAGATTTGAAAGCTGCCTAGCTGCCCAGCTATAAGTTTGGTAAAAGATTGAGGGTCAGAAGGAGTTTTAATAATAGGAATCCGTTTTTACTTTTTTGGGTACGTAACTCTAAAAATAGTATATATTCAAGTAGTAATACTCGATTCCCTTTTACTTTGCTATGAAATTCCTTGGCCTCCTTGATAGTTTCCTCGCCTATCTGACCTTCCGGCTTTTATTTTTACCTGACTGACCCATCATAAGGAAATTTTGTATGTTCTGGAGTATGTGTATAGATATTCCTCTGGTAACTTATTTTTTACTCTTCAAGCAGTTTGAGAATACAGCATGATAAATATTGTTGTAACTTTCTTAGTTTATGTACTTAGTTAGACAATTGAAGCTATGTTTTTTCAAACTATCCTCAAATTTGCATTGGCTTTCTGGAATTATGTATTTTTGATACAGTATCGTAAATTCTCAAATTCACCAAAATTCTGTTTTTGTCTCCAAGAACACCCATTCCTCCCGCTCCTGTGCTAGCATGACTTATCAAATTCTCTTTTCCTCTCTCTATTGTTGTTACTTTATACCACTCAGACTTGTCTCACCATTTTCGTCTCCTACCTACAAACGGATACGGCAGCGATACATAATATGATCGATGACCATCCATCCATCACTCAGCTGTATCGCGCACCAGTGTTACCAGTTTATATCGTGGCTTAAGTAATAACAGAGTAAACAATAGTTGTGTTGGGATATATCTGCACGAATAGCTGAGTGGTCACTTCGTCAGGCGTTTCGTGGGTTTGATTCACGCGTAGAATAGGTGTTTGTGTGACCAACGAGTGCTTTTTCTGAGTCTGGATGACTTGTGCATGTCACTTGAATGTTTGTGAAATCTCACGCGATACAAGGATTAATTTCTTTAGCGTGACTGACGTTTTTTTGTTATATACATATGTTAATGAGTGCCAAGATCTCCGTTATAGAAGTATAATTGACAAAGTATTGTCAGTTGTGAAAGAAGCAAGTTCATTAGAAAAGTGATGTTTTTTTGGGTCACATTTATTTTGATTTTTATCGCTTTTCTATTTGCAATTCTTCTTTTTTCATTAACATACAATATATATGCTTTTGTTAAAAAAAACTGAACTACAACAGTTTCTAAACTAAAATGAAAATTTTGTCATACATCATATTTAGAGTAACTTTCATGGACTGAAAGTTGCAACGACCTCACTTAGATTTCTCGAGAGACCCCCAGTACAATGCTCTCTGCGTTGTTTCAATAATTAACCGCTGCACTACTGGATGGCGTTCCCTTTGATCACGCCTGTCCTAGATGTGGCCTGCAGCCTGTAATGAATTTAGCTTTGTTCCTGACTGATTCTATATAATTTCGTCTTGTTTGATTACATCTCACGTTGAATTACGTAGAGCTCTCGATGGCTGTTACAATTAATGCTTGCTAATTTATATTAATCGTAATATTGACTTGGGTTTCATAGAGATCAATTAGTTTGGTCTTTAATTAGAAGTGATAATTGTTCGGGTTTTCTATTACTTAGTCAGCGAAAGCTATGTATAATATATCATTCTCTAACTGTTTTGCCAGTCTTGATGATGTGCAAAAAATGTCCATTGGCCTTGAAACTTGAGTACATTTTTTGTGTATTCTTGCTGTATCTTGCATTATTCGTAAGCTGAATCAATCTGAAGGTTACAATGTTCCTATTAATACAGGTTTCTCTTGCAGTCTTTCGTGGAATAAAGTAATTATCCAGCATTACACTGGACACGCGACCGATCGCGTGTTGAGTTGCAATTCGCGATGGCCGGAGTAAACCATCTGTGTTTGTTCGTTGCGACATTGTTTGCGAGAACTCTTACATAAAATAAAGTGAAATTTTGTACAAAGTCTTGTGCATGCGAATATGATGCGAAATATTTTCCTTTAACATGTACTGATATTATAATGAGAAAAATACGACTTACCTAAGTGAGTAAGGGCTACTTTTGAGAGTAAGGAACCACGAGCATGCATCTTAGATTTTCTTCAATCATTTACAAATATAATGGCAAGAAGAAGACTGTTTCCTGTTCTTTGATTATTAGGCCGAGTCTGTGCTTTATTTTATTTCATTTTGAGACACTAAGAACTCAATACTTCGTTTTTCATCACAATCACATCATAGACAGACTTTCCCACTTGTATGTAAAGGTTTACACTCTCTTAGTAAAAGCCTTTTCTTATTTTAACATCACATCTTAATGTTCCTATATTCTCTAAAACTACAACTATGTAAGAAATTGCTTGAGTAGAACCCAGTCAACTGGAAGTAACCACTGAAATTGCCTTTGCTTTGCCTGCGGGCGTGGTTTTATTTTTTACAATATCCTCAACGTGCTAGATTTTATGTATTATATAAAATGACTCAGCTATAAAGCGGACTTCGTAAAGATTTTTCATATATGAAAAGTATTAATAAATAAAAAAAACCTTTTTATTGTAACGCCAGAAAACAAACAAGGTCAGGTAAATAGGGGCATCAATTATTTTAAAATGACAGAAATTAAAAACGGATTTGTGCATTGTAGAAATATTAATTGTTGTGTATTTAAATTAAACATTTATACCTATTATTTAAATTTTATTATTTTACTAGCTGTTGCCTGCGAGCCCCGACGCTAAAAATAAAAAATGATCCCACGGGAACATAAAATAGAGATAAAAACTATCTGTTGTGTTAATCTTGGTTATAAACTATCTTTGTACCAAGTTTAGTTTTAATCCTTTCTGTGATGATTGCTTGAAAGGGGAACAAACATCCATACATACAAACTTTCGCCTTTATAATAATAGTAAATGTGTTAATCAAAATTCCAAGTTTATTTGTCATAGAAATAAATGTTTTGATAGCTAAATAACTGTGTTCTTATCGACCTAGTCGCGTTAGACAAGCGAATTGATCTGATTTTCACTTTTATTGCAGGCATCTGTTTTATAGATAGATTTTATAGCGCAAGCTACTGGTTCCGGATTTTCTGCTAAAATAAATTATAATTTGCTTATAACGGTTATGAATCAATTCTGCAGTTTCCTTCTTTTATGACATGGTTTAGGATTCCGCACCCAGAGTATGGAGTTTCTTGTCGGTTCTTCTCCATAGGGACGATACCTAGAGTCATTACTGTAACGATTGATTTTGATAAAATGCTGTCTGTCTATCCGTTTATCAACAGGCTGATTATGTATGCCCGTTATTCTGTTGCCGCTATAACAACAGATATTAAAAATAAACATTCGTGTTAAGCATCGGCTAGTTGGTTGACAACTTACTTTTGAAAATAGTTTTTCATTAACCTATATGTACGGAATCCTTAGAGCCACGCGTATGGCTCACACTTGACATTTTTAAAAACATGTACAATAATGGCTTATTTTTCATTCCAAACTTCCTGTATCACGTTTATTTCTTATTTCATACCATCTTGTCATTACTTTTCATTCTTACATTCACACAGCCTCAGCAACTGGTTGTTTACGGTAGAGTAACTCAAGATAATTTCACTATCGCGTTCGATTTCACTGCAATTGGCGGCGCGTGCGCAGCTCGTTCGGAATCCACGTGAAAAACGATTGTTACTCTCAATTTAATGTGAGAAATCATGTACGTGTTTTGCTTATATTAAAACTTATTTGTTTTTCATGATGTAAATGTTTTAGTTGTTGTTTGATACATATGACTTTCTATCATTTCATTTGAATATTTTACAGCTTTATAGTGTTGTAATTTGATTTGTAATTTAAAATTACTACGTAATATAGAGTATTTACTTTAAAATAAATAAGCCTTAAAATAAAACTTTCTTGAATACTATCAAGTTAAAACAACTGTCAGCTAATTATTTTCTTTAATTTCTCTAGAAATAATTGAGTGTTTCCAGAGACAACGGTAAAAACTGGAGAAATCTCGTTGTATACAACCAGTTTAATTAACTATACTATTAGTTACGAGACACTTATTACAAGTAATAATGTTTATTACCGACTTATTCAATAGTTTTACTTTCAGTTCTGAGAGTAAAGTATACGGGAAATCATATTACTGTTTTTATTCAACGATAAGCCTTTTAACGACAGCCTCTTTCTATCGTCTTCCAGGTTTATTTCAATAGGATGGCAACTTCCTTTTAATGCAGAGACCCTTTTTTTGAAGCTCTGGTTGGATTTGTTTCACAAAAAAATCACCCACAATAAAACTGTTGGTCAGAATTTAAGTATTCTCCAAGATAAAACAAAGTTCTGCGTATTGAAAAATGATTTGAACTTTACAGCTTTGTTAAGGTATACGACAAATAACTGCGAGTACTCTAAAATTATAAATCCGGTTAAAAAAATCCTTGTCCGGTCCAAAAACAGTTTGTGTTATTATAATACAATAAAACCAGCCTCTTGAAAGTCTCACTGCTGGGCAAAGGCCACTTTCTATATAGGACAAATTTGACCATTGACAATGTTCATTATTCATCATCATCAGCCCATATTCGTCCACTGCTGGACATAGGCCTTCCCAATTGCTCGCCATCGAGATCTTTCTTCGGCTGTCCGCACCCAGCTCTTACCAGCCATCTTTCGCAGATTATCACTCCACCGTGCCTGAGGACGTCCTAAACTATTAGTGTTAAATTCAAATTCAGCTTAAAATACAAGAGACTAATCTATTCACATAATTATAGAAACTGTTTTACACTCGTTAGCACGATTATGACTTCCTATTCATAAAACCAATGGACTCAATTTGTCATTGTTTACACGTTTTGGTTACATAAGCGTGAACTTGACTGTCTCCAAGGCCGTTATGGAAGGTTGAATAGAACACACATGTGCTTGTGACATACTTAATTTGAAAGCAGTTTATTTAATCTTATTTTTTTTTGTACTTACATAAATTTAGCAGTTTTGGGGTAAATTGATATTTGATTAAAAACCTAATTAGCATAGATTTCCAATAAAAATAGAATACTTATTTTATGTCGTAATTAAAAAATGGATGCGATACAGTAAGTTTGAATCGCTTGTGACGTCACTTGCTAGTTCACTTTTACCGACAAGTGATGTCATTAGAACTAACGTCTATAGGTTTCCCCACTATTATCGGTGTTGAGGTAAAATTAATAAAAAAATAATATAAAAGAACTTTTATTTTCCTTTTGCTTTCGCCGTAAGCAGATGACACGATTTTAAGATATTCTCATTTAGTTCGAGACCAGCCTTCTTCAGAATTCTTTTAAGGATAAGATAAATTAAGGCAGTTTCTTCAAGAGTCGATGTGTTGGCGATAACCTTGGGAGGCTTTTACCGAAATTCAATGTTATTTACAACGAAGAACCGAAGGCATACGAGGTTAATGACTACACGTTATTTATTGTAGAAGACTTGTGGAAAGGGAGAGCATTTGTGCAAGACATCCGTTAATAAGTGTTATTTTATTCAAGAGAAGTAATAATTCTTTCTTTGAACTGAGTAATGTTGGTTTTTGTATGTTAGGAAGGCTAGAAATAGGATTTGAAGTAGTGAAGACCAATATGCGATTATAGTTGCAAAGTTGAAGTAAAGTAGCCCGATTTTTTTTTAAGATTTCCCATAGAGTGTTACGAAATTCCTTTGTTTTTAAATCCCGATAATTTTGCTAAAGAATTTCTGACGTCTACGAATTCCAAACAACAGTAAATATATCACAATGTCAATCTATAGAAAGTGTTTTTTTCTACTATTTCTAAAACTATTCTTTTTTTCTCTCAAAAGTGTGTTATGTGATACTTTATTTTTAAACCGGTTTAAGACTGGTCAGTAGTGACCCGTGGTACCGGAAACTTTGGCGGACGTACCCACTGGGCAAGACTAGTTAACTAATTTGACCTAGTTCTAGGCATACCATTGGTTGGGACCGTGTAGGACGAGTTGTTTAAATATTTTGACGCAGTTTAGTGTTAATTGAAGTGATTTAGATGGTCTTCAAGATAAGTATTGGTGTGTAGCTTAATTTCCATGTTTTGACTTACGAGTAACGTAAAAAAACATGTCAAGTATGGGTTGGACTTGCAACACTGAGGGTTCCATACAAAAATGATCACCCATCTAATTATGACCTTACTAAACGTTGCTTAACTTCTTGAATAAAATAAAAATCGATGTTAAGCACAGTTTTAACCGTTGGGGAACAAGTTAATTTGTGTGTTTTATAACAAAAAACTACAATGCAACTCAAATAAATAAAACCACCTACTTACTGATTTGTCTGTTGACTTATTTTTCTCTAGCCTGTTTGTACGGAATCCTCAGTATCGCGAGTTCGACTCGCACTTGACCGTTTATTGATACAATTTTAGTCTGTTATTATTCCACTATAGGGCAAATAGCGTCGATTAAGTATCGAACGACGCCGTGATACCAATTTTGTGGGTAATTAAAAGTCTATTACCGTTTTGAAAATATCAAGGACTTTTGATATGTCGAACATAGGCGAATAAGTTAAAAGTATATGAACTCATGAACATAAAAAAATTGTATTGTATACATATAGGAGTAGTACCTATTTATTATGGAATTGCCATTAATTATACAGTGTGCTTTAGATCTTAGATGTTACTTAGATTAAGAAGAAGAGTTTACTAACAAAAAGGTCAAATGCAAAGACACCCAGACCCAGAACAAACATTCTTGGATGGAGGATAGAACCTGCTCATTTGTGGGTAGTGGGTTTGGCGTTTGAGTTTTACCTCTTGGCATTCCGTAATTTCCAATACTCTATATATTGTGGCAACTAAATTATTGAGTTTGTTTCGACATTTCTTCTCAGGGTAGTCAGATTCGAAATGTCGACTGCAGCGTTCTCAAAACAGACATGTAAAAGTGATAAAAAACCAGAATTTGCAGAATAAATGATTTCATCAGTGAAAAGAAATTGTAAAAAATGCTATCTATCATCGGCTCCGCAGCAACCACTGTACAATTTTGTCCTCAATTTGCTGTTGAAAACTCGTAATACCTCTGCCGGTCCTGTGATTACTCTCAATGTCACTCATACCTTGATACCGCCGGATTACGGCGATGATGTCACGTTCCAATTAAACTAATATGATTTTCAATGACAGCTGGAAATAAAATTTTATGGTCCGCCATTAATTTTGTTTTATGGATGAATAGTACTCAGTGTGATGAATTACGTAGGTAATCTTACTTAAAGAAATGCGTTATTTTAAAGAAAACACTTCTTAAAATAGAATTAATTTACTATAATTAAATATTTGACTCAGGCCGGCTGATGGTGATGTAGAAATAATATTATAAATAGTCCATCAATTTAGGTTTAAATGGATAATTCAGTTTTGAAGCTATGTAGATGTTACAATTTGAAACAAGTGTTCTTAAACGTCTTTTTTATAACAAAACTAGCTGGTGCCCGCCATTTTATCCGCGTGGTTAAAAGATATACGTATATAACGTCATTTTAATAACAAAATTAGCTGTTACCCGCCATTTCATCCGCGTGGTTAAAAGATATTTGTTAAGACTTTTTGTTGTTTTACACATATTTTCAATTTGCCCTCGGGAACTACTTAAGAAATCTCAATAAAAGGTAGCCTATGTTCTTTTCTAGATCAAAGGTTATATGCATGCCAAATTTCATCCAAATCCGTTCAGCCGTTTTTGCGTGATTGAGTAACAAACATCCAAACATATCCACACTTTCACATTTATATTAGTATGGATAAGCTTCAAATCATCACTGTCATCATCGTCCTAGCCTTTTCCCAACTATGTTGGGGTCGGCTTCCAGTCTAACCGGATAATATAAGCTTCAAATAAAACACTATATTGTTGTACTACTTGCAGCTAGTAAGAGTTTAATTTTCAACAGTATTATAACGTGAAAACGAGAGTTGTCAGCGTCGAACAAAGTCAGGGCCGAAACTAATTTATTGCTGTATCGAAAGTGTAAGATGCGATTTTATTTTCATTAACTAATATTGCGTGAGATGAAATCCTGTTGATTCGTTCACGGTAATTTATGCATAGATAACAGTACAAATCGATGTATATCTGTTGTCGTTAAGGTTATCCAAAGATTGGTACGCTCATAAATTCGATGGGTCGCCATTTTTTCGCAATTTTTTTTTTATTTGTTTTCTACGATACCCTTCATCGAATAGGTAAATGGTTATCCTAGACTAGCTGTAGTCCGCGACTTCGACCCCGTGGGTAGAAGATATAAGTTATGATTTATACCTGCCCTGCTTTTTTCACATTTTCCATTGTATCGCTCCTATTAGTCGCATCGTGATGATTTATAGCCTAAAGCCTTCCTCGATTAATGGTCTATTCAACACAAAAAGAATTTTTCAATTTGGACCAGTAGTTCCTGAGATTAGCGCGTTCAAACAAACAAACAAACCTTTTAGCTTTATATATTAGTAATTTAGTATAGATTCCCGGCGATCCGTCCAGTGCTAATTCTCGTATAAACTTAAAAAAATCTGTTTTTTTTTAAATAAAAATACATAGATAACTGCACAATTCATCCGTCAGAAGCTGATAAATAAGACATGTAATGGGCACTATAGCTCAACTGTCAGCTGTAAATCTATATATTATTTATGTATTAAATAAATTTGTTCCACCTTTAATAAAATCGACGTCTTTAACAAAAGACCACAATACCATATTGTTGGGTTAATCGTGATTTAAAACTAGTTTACCTACAAATATAGTACTGAGTAGGCCCGGAGAGCCTTATGTAAAATGTGTCAATGCAGACCGCATGTTCAGCAAGAGCTTAGGGTCGACGCACAAGGGCCATAGATCATAGCCATAAAAAGACATACTGTACGTCATTTTTCTCTATCGTTTGTAGGACAGCTGGCAGGAATGTGATACTAATTCATCTTTGCTTATTTATAAAAAAAATACTCAAATAAATCATCGAATGATAGTAATCGAATAGGGCTTAAAATAGTTACAAAAAGGCTGACAATATTTAAGTTCAAACTAAAAAACCTAACAAAAAGATTTAAATGTATTTAAGTTAGCCTATTTAAATACATTCAAAATAGTAACACGGCAAAACATACTGTATTATAGATACGTACTGTATTATAATATTATAGAATAAAATAATGACAAAGCTAATCGAACCACCAAATACACGTCCATATGAGAACCTCTAATTTAAAAAATAGACAAAAATAAAACTTTCTAGATGACATCACTCTATGGTTTCTAGTTCATACGTAACGTATGTGCATGGGCCCTTACCTAGTAAATCACTGTGGACTTATAAAGAGATGTTGGTGCCCTGTTGCGTAACAACGAGACGCTTAGTAAGCGTCCACAGCGCACGCGCACGATGACAGTGCGTCTTTTGATACAATTTAATTGCCACACTTTTTGTATGGCGATACATTTTAAAATTGCTTTTACTTTTTTGTCTAGATTTTTATGAAATTATTTTTGTGGTCTATTGAATACTAATGTATATTACGTACTGCGGTGGGCCGTTTCTCTTGTAAAATAGTGACCTGATTTAAGGTTAAGAACGTACACAATTATATAATTTGTTCTTTGCAAACGGTCTCGTTGGATGCAGGTGGCAATGAACCGGTCGCGCTGGAGAACATATGTCCAGCAGTGGACTGCTATAGGCTGAGATGATGATGATAAAACGCTGTTGTAAGAGATCATTGACCGATTACAAGTAAATATTAATTAAACTGTGTGGATAGTAGAAATGTAAATTTACATTCATAACTAACATCCATAAGTAGATTTTTTTCTCACTCCTTATTTTCCCTATTTGCGAATAATTTCATTATTAGAGAAAGAATTGAACTACTTGATTCGTATTACGTTTAAGTTCTTATCAATAATATATTCAACACTTGTTGGGGTTGGTGTCGGGCCTTTTGTATTTTGGTTTTCTCGGGGTTTGCCCCAGACGAGTTAGTCATCCTTTAAGGAAACGTATAAGGTTTTACTTTATTTTAATTGATAGGCATTTGTAATTATTTCACACACTTGTGCACTAACAATAGCTTTATTTAGGGCTATATTTTTGTATAAGTATGACCTTCATGTGTTTGTGTCTGAGGCACCGTAGCTATTAGACGGGTTAACCGATTTGGAAGTTGTATATTTCTGTAGTTCTTTTTTATTTTAAATAACCAAATCTTTGTTTTTGTTTCAGGTAAGTTTTGACAGCACATCAAAAACGACCCGATAGTGAGTTGTAGAGACAACCCTGATCACAGCACGAACATCTCAGTGGTCGTCACGTCAATAATTACAGTTTGCGATGTGTTACTGGTTCAATCACATCAGTGTTATTTAAGTCGGGGTGTTCAATGTGCATGAGATTCAAATATTCTACTACTTTTACACAACGCCACCTAGTCTTATATTAAGCTGACCTATTATTATGAGTATTAGACAACTAATAAACGTACAAACTTATAGATTTCTAAACACACACATGAAAAAGTTAAAATACTACCATTCACCGAGACAAAAAAAAAGATCGTGAACATCATAAAAACATTTGTCTTGAGTCGGAATCGAACCCACGACTTCCAGCATAGAACTCAGGGCCACTAACCAATAGACCAACAGGCCAGGGGAAGTCGGAAAAGACCTCGTGACATCTTGACGTCAGGATAAATTACTGAAGTGCGTAAATCGTACCCAATCACATCATCATATCGAAGTTATTTCAATATCTAAGTGAAAATAAGAAATGCTGCACCTTCTTAGAGAGCACGTGCATTAAGTACTTGCATTCAAAATTTACCTGATAAGGTAGTGCACTCAGCAAACAGCCTTGTGAGAGATAATGTTCCAAGCGAGTTACTGCGGGCTTACACGCCAACATGGAATTATTGATGTCAACCGGTGCACGAGGTGTTATTGTTGTGGAATATCACCTTATATTGAAGTAACTTTACTTATTGCTTTATTGAGTTGAACGAAAGCAAACTTGTCTTGTTATAATAAGTTTCGTTATTTATTAAATAAAGGTTTCATCACGCGTATTTATCGGGATAGCCCGACTAGTTTCGGTTGACACCGGATTATGGTTTTGCTTAATATTAAGCGTGAGTTGACTCATGTTATTAAATAAATAGGCAACGCAGACCTTAAGATTTGACGTCTGATGAGTTATGACGTGTCTTAAACTGACCAATGTTTTCAATACTTTCATTTTACCAGTGTGTTAGTCACTGTTCTTGTGGATTCAACATGAAAAAATGTAAAAAAATATCATATATATTATATCAAAAAGTTTAATATAATAATACCAGCCTATAAGTGACACACAGTTGATCAAATCTAAATTAGACCTTAACCCATACAGAAAAGAAAAACCAAATCAAATGCATAAAGTTAGACGACAAATTATGTACAAGTAATTTTCTTTAATAGAAACATAAATTGATCATCGTTCTACGCAAGTATAAGTGATTAATGCTCCCGACCTACCGCGTTATTATTCAAATATATCCATAGAAATTACGCAAAACCAGTTACAAGCCAATTAATCTGTTCTATCTTCATAAATCTATCGATAAGATAGTTTATTAATTATTCATAACGTCCGCGTCCTAAGGCGAAGAGAAAATAGATTTTAACGTTAGTGAGGTAATATGCAAAGGTATTTAATCGTTGTTCCTAATACCAAGCTTAAAATAAAATGCATCATAAGATGACTGACAAATTGAGTCAACATTCAACTGACAAGTGAATGAGGTAAGGTCTACTATTACATTGTCAAAGATCACACCAAAAACGTAAAAAAGGAGAGATAAGTTCAATTAAAAAATTGTGCTTGGCTGTCGCAAAGAATGGAGATTTTTATTTAATGATTGTGAAGTTCTATGCATAATCGAAATATGTAGGTATATTTTAGAGATCAAATATCGTTATGAAGAACTATTAAACCTTTCGTCTTTGCTTTTATTGGATTCCTTCGACAATTGCTGCTTATACCTGACTTGGCCAGTTTTTAATGCATGAGTACTTTTTTCGTCCATAAAGTTATTCAACATTTTAATTCTGACAAAAACTATTCAAGTCAAATAATACTAAAATTTAAGATATTTGAGCATTGCCATATACCGAAGAAAAACCACGCTGTATACATATAATTACAAAACTTAATTAAATTTTAATAGTGATTGCGTGTGAATTATTTCCGTCAAATGCTCTCGGTACTTTCATTACCGGTTTAAAATAACAGCAATCGGAATCGCATTAAATAATTACAACCGTTTGTGTATTCGTACGTTACAGTCATTAAAAGGTGAATGTTAACCCCAATACAGGCAATAATATGGCTAATAATAGTTCTAGCAGTGAGTAGTCACATTAAAAGTGAGCACAGTAGTCCCACTACTCGTAGTCCGCGAGTACGCGAATACGATGTGTATTTTACCTTGCAAATGCCATATTACTGACTTAACCATTAACGTTCAAACTGCATGGGAGATTAGTATTGTTTATCAAATAACCACGTTTGCTTCAGCTAGCTAATTTGAAGAAGTGTCAACTTCAAAAAAAAGATGTCCATTACAAGTGATTTTTTTTGGAGACTGAAATTTATTGTTTTTCAGTTTTCTTTTATAATGTTTCCTTATGTGACAAAACGTACCTACCTTACATTATTTACCAAACCTTTAAAATTTCATTTAGCGTTTAGTAAAATAGTGTAAGATAAAACAGTTCCATAAAACCGTTTAATTTAAGTGATACTTCTGTCTTTACTCTCACGTATGCAAGCAAGCCTTCTGTTTATTTCTTGTATGTTATTGAAGACAGCGACTTCCTGTCAGAGCCCGCTGTTATTATCTTTGCAGTTAACCGACGCATGTTGCGTAAGGATGTAATCTAAGTCTTATCGTAACTTAGTCAAGTAACTGTTAAGTTAGTTATTATATTCTAGTGTAGAGTTAAATCTTTGGGGCCGTATAAATGATACTATGCAAAGAGATCTTAGTTTGTTAACTATAAAAATAATATTTTCGCTTATTTAATTTGACAGTGTGACAAGCATGAAACTTAAGATTTTATAAACATTAAATTTATTAAATGATAAATATTGTGTTACAGCTAAATGATACATATATTATGTAACTGATAAAAGAACATGTCTGTAAGCGTGTTTTGTGTTAAATAGGCTGCATTACAAAGGCATTCCTTCATTTTTAAATTACAATTATCTTAATAACCACTTCGCACTGACGTTTGGGTAGCGCATTTGTTTGGTGATCCTGTGCATAACGCTGTCGCAGTTTTCTCTGCCCATAGAGCCCCTGTAGACAAGCGTTTGTCCGGGATAGGTGTTTGCCATCTCATTGAATAAACATTTTTCACTTTAAATTTAACCTTAGGTTATTTTTAATATAATGAAGAGTAACTTAATAATCAATACACTCAATGACTACCTATACTTGTACGTATATTATTATTGATACCTACATGACACAATGACGTTTAATGACACATAAACGCCTGCAGGCATACAACACGGTCTCAAATATCGCTGGGCAAGTGACGCGTCGTGTTACTCGGTATTGATAGCTTTGGAATGCATTGTTATACCTAAACGTGTGTTTAGTTAATTAATGTTAGGATTTGATTGTGTAATTAAGTCACCTGCAAACATACTGGTAGTGTTACATACTGATAAAGTAAAGTCTATCTGTGTAGCTTAAGCGGGTAAATTTCTATTCTGATTTGAATAAAATTTGGTATAGAAACATCTTGAAATGGAAAAAGTCTGGTAAGTTTTTTGAAGTTAATCATCAACAATTTGATTGGCTTGTTGGACTAGTGGTTAGTGGCGTTACCTGCTATACCAGAAGTCGGTTCGATTCTCGCCCAAGACAAATGTTTGTTGTGATCTCTACTCCCAATTGTATCAAAATACGTTGAACAAGAAATTTTGTGCAAGCGTCATGCCTAATTTTATTTCAACAACTGCTACGTTTGACAAAAAAAAATGACATGAATATAATCGAAATAGAATATCAATTTCATACATTCGAATATTCTCTATAGAAGCTGAGAATTCTAGAATTGTAACGTGGCAAGAAAAGCATATACATCCACGCACACTGCTCTTAGTCTTGATAAGATAAAATATCTTACCATGACTCCATAGAACGATAAAGCAGCTTCCTTTAAACATTAAAGCAATAGTTTCTAGAGAATAGATTTTAAAATAAACACAATACCGTCGTACAATAATTAACCGTGTAACAACCATTACATTTTATCAATAGATATAGATAGTGATTCATCGAATACAATAGTTTTTGTGTGAAGAAAGTGAATCTCTCAATGACCGATCTCTGTTTACTTTTTTCTTACTTGACCAAGTAAGAGGCGTCAAAAAGAAAGTATAATATAGCATTGAAGTAACTCTGCTCCGAAAATAAAGCTAGATTTATTCACGCCCTGTAATGTTTTTGCAGCTTCACGGAAACCACGAGCAATAGCTAGTATTCATATTTGCTCACAAATGATGTGAATTGCCTGATTACTATTCTTGTTCAATGCGTGTTATATACCAAAGATATAGCTCACAACACCCTACATCTATTATTAATAAGAACCACCTCCAAAAGCTCCAAATATTTAGATAATACAAAAAAAATATCACACTTGTCCCTCAATACATTCATATTAGCCGCCAACTTTCCCAATAAGGGTCACTAAATGTAATTACCGCGTTATTATCTTCCATTATTAATAGACCCTTGCCGAGTTAGGTTACCCCAGTTATGTCGCCATATCTGACCAATCACGGCGGATATTAATCACGCGACCTATCCACAGCCTTATTAGGTATAGCAATTTTAATTAACGATTGGCATGTTCTGTTTTAAATAATATTAGCTATTATATGGGTAATTGTAGTCATTTTCTTGGAGTAAAGTTTTTAAATTGAGATCACCTAAGTTTAACATTTATAGTCTATATTTATAAATCTAATTGAAAAGAGTGTGCATGTGTTTACATTCATTACATTAATATCTCGATTTTTACGTAGGTACCCCTTAACAGGCAGGAGGCAAGTCATGTTAGAATCGAAGGCCGAAGTACATATTCTTTTGATGATTTCCAATCCGAAAAGAAAAGGCCCTTAGCAGCGTCATAAGAGACGTGCAGCCATGAGATTCAAAATTAATGTTATTTTTTTGAAATGACATATTAATACTTATTATTTATTAATTTATTAAGCACTATCACATAACTCACCACAACCGGATCCCACAAACTTGATCCCCACAAATCTGTTTGCTCGGTCTGTCTCTAGCTAAATAGGTAAGAATATAGAAATGAAACAATAAAAGGCAAGTTAAAATATTTTTTTCATCCATTACGTGAGTTGCATCTTCGTTCAATTGAGGCATTTATTTGTTAGCCTCTCTTTGCTTGGCACTAATAGTACCGAGTATGGTATCGTCTGTGACCTATTTGAGTCGTTCATCGACAGATTCCCCTTTCAATTAATGTTCCGATTAACATTTCCTCCCGTCAGTCGGTCAGTCGGACGAAATGTCATCGACTGTGTCTAGGGCTTGCTCGATAATCATAACTGAGTTTTTGCTAATTGAGTCTTATTTCTAGGCGGCGTTATTATATTTTAGCTTAGCAAATACCACTTAGTGTAATGTAGTAATTATCCTTGATACCTGGTTTTCTAATTCTTCTGCACCGTTTTTAGCTGGGGTCTTAGAATAACTGAGAAAGTGCATATCAGACTATTAACAAGCCAATTTTATACTTACCCTGAATTAAACGTGCAAAATTTATTGGAGCAAATTCAATTATTGCTTCCGCATTCCTCAGCAATCATTTTAACCTTTAACTTGGAATGAGTTAAAAACATTTTCATTTAACAAAAGTTTGCGCATTGTCTCTAAAATCGTCTTTTGTATAATAGAAATCTAAGAAAATCACAATGAATATTCTCTCCAATGATCCCAACTTAGTTATTATAGATTCAGAAATAAATTTCCTCTTCCTTACGAAGTTTTATGAAGACTTGAGGTGAACGTTCTTAACAAAAGGCTAGTGTTCATCGTTTGTTTGTTTAACTCCAGTTTATGATACACAATGAATCAAGAAGTTTAGGAGAGTTACTGTAAGCCTGTGATGATAAGGCGCTATAAGGTCTCTTTGTGTTGAAGAATACTAGGTACAACCTACATGTACTAAATTCCCCTACATGGACAATATTTTGAGTATTAATTGTGTAGCTACGGATAAAATTTTTGATTTTCTATCCCCTTTAAAAGTTTATTGTATAGGGTTTTGTACTCAAAAAGGTAAAAATGGACTCCTATTAATACAGCATCACTGTCTGTCCGTCTTTCCGTCCGTCTGCCATTGTTAGAATAATTCTAACTCTTATTTATCACCTACATATCCTGTAGATAATGGTACTGATGATACTCAATTGACATACTCTATTCAATGCTGGATGAAAAAAGAGGTTTAATATTTCCTTTAGACCAGAGTCATAAATGTGCTTTTGACGTGACCCATATACGTTCATTTCACCAGGAGGCCGTAGCACTAATTGAACTGACCTGACCGGTTAGGTTGTAATGGATATTGGCACATATCTGGTACTAAATGAAAACCTATCAAGATTTCATTTTATGGAGGCAAAGGCGTTGATAATACTGCTATCCGCTTAATACTGCTCTATTAAATGGATTGTGATTTCCTTTTGCTTTTGCTACATCGAGTTAACCGTTTATTGCTGTATTTAAACCTGTTTTGAAAGTTAGTCTATTAATTTGGCAGCTCAAAACCAACCTAAATCACGAATCTTATAGTCCAAAATGCTTCTTCAAAAATTGGCATTACAGTACTCCACATCCTACCTTCTTGCACCCTAATACCGGCTAATATTCTATCGAAACAGACCCTACTTTGGCACCGTCCCAACAGCATAAAATAAAAAATACAAGATGTCACCTTTCCGTAATATGGCGTAACACATAGCCAGTCTGGTCTCACATTATTTATACACTGCGCGGTAGCCAGGACAGGACATATATTACCCCCATGCCTCGCCCGTAATGTAATAAAACCTTCAGCTTTGCACGTGTAAATATTCACTAAGTAGACATGTTTAGTTCCCGGTATAATAGGCCACGCCTATTTTGCCCTGGATGACGTCATAACGTGTTCTCGGTACTAGAAAAACTAGGTAAAAGGATTGTTTTGTTTATACCCCGTACTGGGTTGAAATGTTTTGCTTGGTTAGATTTCATATAATGCTTTTGCGTATAAACATACGAAGTAAAGCTAGTATTCAATATATATTATAGGCCTTAAAAATAACAGAATTCTTCCATAGTCTTCATGATTTAAAATTATGTGAAATGCAAGGGTGACTTTAGAGAAGAAGAGAAACGCTCAGGGATAAATTTACCTAAATTAGGAAAATTTATAAACTATTCTGTATAAAAAAGATTACGTACCTAAATAAATTATAGGAATTGTATTTATCAGCGTATTATTGTCCAACAGGACAGCGGTTTTCAGTGCTACAGGCGTGGATTGTGACCCGGCACGGAATTTATATTTGCTTAGGATGTATTTGCTTCGACTTGCTGTTTTAGCTTATTATATTTATTCTTGTAAGCGCAAAAATAATAAAAAAAAATGGAGTTGAGTTTCATTAATTTGTTAGCATATATTATATGTATGCGTCAGGCCTCCCTAATTTCCAAAAGAGTTATTGAAAGGAAATACACAGGGTTTTAAAATGGCCTAAAGAGGTCTAATGGCAACCTAGGAAAGAATGGATGATGCATGTGGGAGAACTAGACCTTTTTCTATGTTTGGAAGAGTCCCCAGATATATCAAATTGATAGAGATATAGATAGGTATACTTCAGTGAACGAAGGGAGGTTTTTCCGTAATATTTTAAATTAATAATTTGTACATTTCCAGGAGCGGGTTACCTTATAAATCCCTTGTCCAAATAATCACGATCATAGTTAAGAGGAAAAAACTGCGGTAACTAAGGAAGTTTGCTCTTAATCTGGAGCAAGAATAAGTTTCAAGGTTACTTCGATAAACAAAGCCTTATTTAGAACTTGCCTTATACGTGAAGAAATCTTTAACGACGCAAATAAATGAGGGTTTAGCTTAACGCTTATATATCAATATAATGTTCTAATGAATGTTGAGATCGAATAATATAATGCGACTCAATTTAATGCAATGAAAAAACTCATACCTCAGACAGGGTTCGAACTTGCGGCTTTCGCTTTACCAACTAAGCTACTGAGATCACTGACCAAGAATTTGAATTTGTTCATTTGATTGCATCGTAACGCGTTTAATTTAATTTTGTGTTTAATTGCGAATATTGGGTTGACAATCCCCTTGCTAAGCGTCAATTTTTCTCAGGTTTATTATGCAGTAAAGCATTTTCAGCATCGAACGTTGCCACCTCATTTAAAAAGCGACTAGACATCACGAGTTGTGTTCTTTTTCTGTCTGCACTTTCAAAGACCACCCACCTGAGACATTTTCATTATACATGGCGCAAAACACTGTTCAAGTGCTCTTTTTGCAAAAAGGCTCTCACTTTATTGAAGAATTGCATGCTAGTGGTGTTGTCCTTTTAAAATGCACTTTAAATTTGTAATTTGTCTTAGAAGTTAACATGCAGGATTCAAAGGGTCCACCACTAGGTTTTAAATTAATATCATTATGGCTGGGGAAACGAGACGCAGCGCAAAGTGGAATCTCTCTTCCATATTTGCAATTATATTAAATTGAGACTTAGCGGTAGGCTCTAGTACAGGAAATACTCTGTATTAGTTTCACATAAAAAAAATATCTAGATTTTAAAAGAGACAACGGCCCCTGAGTTTGATCCTGATTTCCTCCTTGGGGTACCAGATAAGAAATGTCGAATCCGGCAAGCACTAACTACTTACGGAATAAATGAGTTCATTTCTTTAAATGAATAAATGATTGTTTAAATGAAGCAATTTATTAATTTAATGAAGGAATTGACAACGGGCATTTAAGTGTACTATTTCAAGAACTCATGAAGAGCGAGGAATTCTTTTCTATGTCGTATTATTAGATTAATACAGAAAAATACTGGAATATAAAGAGTAGTGTCTCATTTATAGACACGGTCACATTCGAAATAATTTACAAAACGATTTTCAGGACGATTTTCATATTTCCAGAACGATATTTTGGTATAGTACTAATATCAGGTTCAAGTTATTTGTGTAGGTTTTAAAATTTAGGGTTGTTAAATGAGACCAGGACACATTTTAAACTCGAACCTGATGGTTGTTAAGATTTTTTTGGTTAAACTTTTTGGGATAGAATGTGTGTCGGGATAGTAAAAGTTTTTCCATTTGCGGCTCAATGGAGGCTTCCGGTTAGCGGTCGAAGTTACACTAATCTATTAGACATTCCTTTCTTGTTGTGATATATTTTTGACCAACGATGTAAAAGAGGGTTGTGATAATTTTTATCGCTATATGTGTATGGCACCGTAGCTCCAAAGCAGGTGAACCGATGAGGATGCGGTTTTGCGGGAGGTATTTGTAATTTAACCTAGTTGTTGACACCTATTTTTTTGTATTCAAACTGAAATCATTCCAGTTTTGATCGACATTTTTGCATTTCAAAGATAGTCAATTGTTCATAGTTCACTGAAATGTTTTCATTTGAGAGAAGTTTCTGGCGTCTAAACCATTTCATAATTTTCTCGTACAATTCGACGCTGGTTTCGTTAAGCTTTCCGCTTTGATTGTCCTTTCAATCCAAGATTATCCAAACGAAAAACAGTGACCTAAATAAATACCTGAACACGCAAAACACTTAACTCACCCAGCACCCTAGCTACCTAATAAAACTTAACTATAGTGTTAATGCGACAAAATAAAAGTTCAGTGTTATACCACTGATTGCTAAAGTATTACCGTTATCGTCTCCCGGCTCAGCTTCCCTCTAACTCAGTGAGGGCTACATTTACTCCCATTCTCCTCAGTTTAAGGACATTTAGGGCTGTGTCGGCTCATTCCATTACGATGCAAGTGTATTTTCTACCGCCAACGACGGTTAATGACTGTTATCAAACCCTTGCATCAGATAAATATTGTTTAAAAGCCTTTCGAGTCAGGGAATGCTTGTAACAGAGTTTTGGAAGGATGCTCCTAATATCTTCTTCCTGAATTTAACTCGTTAATAAGTACTTTGGTTCCGTTTGCTTGTGTCAGGAGTAAACATGATTTGTGTTTGTTTCTCACAGTACCTACTTTACTATTTAAGTACTTATAGTTTAGACTTATCTAAATGCTGTTGGTTACTGGTTACTAGTTTCTGGAGTCGGCTTTTTTTTGCACGTAGACTTCAAGTGGGTCCATAAGGTGGCTTAGGGAAAATGTCAATCCAGTCTTAAAACTCTAGGAGGGCAAAAGTCTTCTGGGACGTTCGCAGGTCTCTGTGATGGAGCTACGAGTACCGAGTACATGAAAACCTGATTTTTCATGTTGCAAACAGCCCCTACATAGTAGCTAGTAGTAGGAGATTGATAGTAAAAAGGTGTGAAATGGGTCCGGTCAGCGAGACCATCACTATCCTATCCGTTAATTAGTCGATCAATCAGTACATTATGATTAGTTACTTTTATTTACACATATAAAATAAATACACTAACGACGGACAAGGCCTTATAATCATTGTCGTAACGACTTTAATCAAAAAAGTTTATAAAGCTAGCCAGTCAGCTTATCTAAAATAATCTACCTTTACATGTCAAGGAACATCAAAAACTGAGTCCCAATTTATCTAAAACAAATATTCAAAAGGGCAATTGATATCATCTTTCCAAAAAATAATATTAAGTTTATCGCGACCCTACAACTGATGTTCCCAAATCAAATATTCAAAACAGATAGCTGAGTAAAATGCAATATTCAAAAAGGCAATATTGAAGATAGCGAGCGGCATTATGCCAGAGGGACAGACAAATAATGAGGGTCCAAAATACCCCAGGGATGGGCTTTTTCACGCCCTGACGCGTTCATGGGCTCATCCCATTAAAATTTAATTCATTTCTTGAAGTGGCATTTTTGGGTTGATGTTCTCAATTTTGAATTGTAGTTTTAGTTCTGTGACTTTAATTACTTTTAATAAATTATGATTAGAAATAACTCCGCCGATGTTTTTTTTAATATTGTGGTATATTATTTTAATGTCTAGGGTACGCAATTATTTATACTTATGGTTTAATGCGTTGCCAAACTAGTAATATTAGGGTAAGGGTTTAACATTGAAACAGTATATATCTACAGTAAAAATTTTAAGTGTAAGAGCTAGAGCTGACAAGAGACTTTTTGTCTGCCGATATTTTGATTAGGTTGGGATTAAACACGCCTATCTAAACCTTGACCTATCTAAACTGATATTATATCAATTGACCAATACTTTTTCAATACAGATTTTTTTTTTACTTGTTCACGTTAAATGAAACCATTGCCTGAAAAAATAACTTCAGTATTCAATTGTTCTCATCGCGAAACAAAACATGCTATACCTTAGTTATTATTCCAATTTATAATGAAAGAAAGAATAATAATATAAGTTAATAAACTTGTTATATGTGGGAAAACAAAGCGCGCAATCGCTGGTGCATTTACATGCAAATACTTGCTATTCTTAGTCTATCGACCGTCTCGCCTCATTGGCACGATAGCAAAATAAACGTATGTTTTATTGTTCATAAATCAGTTTATGAACATTTTGAACGCGTTTGACTACGAATTAATTGTTTATGTAGAGTTTTAGTTTGATTTGACGTGCTTTGTTTGATGCCGAATATAAATATTGCACGCTACAACTTTTTGTTGGTTAGACGTCTGAAATTTTTCATGACGTAATTTTTTTGCCCAAATAAAAAAAAAAACCAAATAGATGTTAAAGTAATGTTGGCACAGTTATAATTTGATGAATGATATTTACGTTTGTCTTTAGATATAAGTCCTGACTCCGACTCGTACTAGACCGGTTTTTATTTTGATAAATTGTAAAAACTGTTTATGCATATAGGCTATATGTTAAATCAAATGATCTACATATGTACACCTCAAATAAGTACTAAAAACAAAACATTAGTAACCATTTGATCAATCTTTAATTCTAGGCAATATGTATTCCTCTGAATGAGGCACTTCCATAATTACAATTTATTTTAATGTAATCTATATTAATATATAAAGCTGAAGAGTTTGTTTGTTTGATTGTTTGTTTGTTTGTTTGTTTGAACGCGCTAATCTCAGGACCTACTTTTTCGAATTGAAAAAATATTTTTGTGTTAAATAGACCATTCATCGAGGAAGGTTTTAGGCTATATACCATCACGCTGCGACTTATGGGAGCAAAGTTACAATAGAAAATGTGGAAAAACAGGGCGGGTAGAAAATCATAACTTATATCTCTAACCACGCGGACGAAGTTGCAGGCAACAGCTAGTTTATTATATTAAAAACACACTCCAGTCCAAAAACCAATCTACACAACATCTAACTCACCTACCAAGATGTACCCTAGATGTTATTCGTTTGCCATTTACCGCCAAATTATACAAGCATCCCTCACAGTAAGATACAGCTCTCAGGGACCCCAAGGGACTGTCGTATCTTAGAGGACTAACTGCTTCATCAGTTTTCTAGACCTAGAATGTTCCAGACAAAAAAATAAATGAAGATAAAGTTTCCCAAAAGTACAATTTCTCTTCTAGGCGTTTTTGCTTTTAATATAAAGTAATTTTTGTCTAGGTGAAGGTCAGATCATTTTCTATATAGATAATATTTTGATACGTTCTCATTTTTAAGTACTTTTGCGCTGTAGGTTATTAGTTGTTGTCCAATTAAATATTTTCCAATTAAATATAATAATTATGATCGTTGTTCTGGATAAATGCGAATACATAAATCCAGGTTATAAACTATCAACTATCAAATTTCGTTCAAATCCGTTTGTGATTTTTGCATGAAAGCGAACAAATTTAGAACAAACATTAAAAAAACTTCCATGATTATTATATTCGGCGAGTATGACAGACGTCATCATTCAAAGTACTAAAGTGACCAACAAAAATTAAATATTGGTCACCTAATTCTCATATCAATTAGAATCGATCAATAGTCCTCATAAGCTCTTGCGTCACTGTCACAACAAGAGGCACGTCTAATTTTTTTCTAATAAAACTAATGCGTTTTTATCAGGGCTCAATCAATATGGCCTCGCGTACTGGCCACAAACAATCAATCACAATTTATAACAGACCTCTTTGGCCCCTATCAGCCGATTTAAAACGTCCAGTCACATTAGAACCCTCTTTACCAATAGTTTTGGTCAATTAAAGTTCAATGGGGGTGCTTTTAATACTGGCCGGTTCCCACGTGATAATTCGAAGTTAGAACTTGGTGTTTTTGTTGATTCTCATTTATCAATTTTGCTTTGTGACCTAATATTACGACGTTTATGTAATTGTATTTTGATCTTAATAAGTTTTATCTCTATATATTGTAATTAATAGGACAAGTACTATTTGCAAAATGCTTTGTTTTGTACGTATTATGCAGTGATGAGTTTGCTAGTTTGTCTAGCTTCCAATAAAAGATCTAGCTTAGTCATTTGGACTTAGCATACTCATTTGTTTCGAACACGTAGCTATTTGTTACCAAGTCGTATTGCAAGATTTTCTTGACTTTACGAACTAGAGTGGTATTAATTTAACCATTGCAGAGTGTAAATCTTGCTAAGTTTATTTTCGTTTTCCCAAAAACTATTTTCCCGGTAGTAAGTTCCTAATTTCCCATAAGACCAAGTGCATTTCTGCTAAGAGGATTAACATGATTGTAAACAGAGATAAAGTTTTAAGACTGCAGTACTTAACAAAGACTCCACATACACTTAGAAGGTAACTAGTTTTATTTTGCAATCTTTTACCTTTACGTGACAGCTGAGAGGATGCTGCGAGGGAGGAGGTGCTGAATAAAATAGTGTGAAGTACAACACAAGAAGCTGTTGCTTTACTAAAATAGCAGTGTTGTGTTATTTTTGTGTCCTGTTAGGGATAGGTTAAAAGCCGTTTTTTTAGCTATGGCTCCCGCATTCAGTAATTTAATCCTTGTATCACAGAGGGTTATACAAAATATTAAAGTCATATGGCAAGCACTCCCAGACCCAGAACAAGCGTTTGCGGATCACAAATGCTTGTCGTACGCGATTTTCAAAACGGCGACGTCGTCCACAATGGGTTTCGTTTCAATTAACCGGTTATTCGTCATAAAACCAATTTCAAAATAATAATGAAGTTTACCAACTCAAATACATCACTGTGACATAATTATTGTTTATTTTATTTTAATGTCCTTGTTTAGAAGGTTCATTAAGATTATTTACCCTTTTCAGTAGCTCACAAAACAGTTCTATGACTGATAGTTCTGAAAAAATAGCAAGCTTAATTTCAACATGACAAAGACCTTGGTGTTTATTAATACTTATAAAAAAGATCTATAATGTTTCATTACACATAAAAAAGTTTCTTTAGCTCAACAATTTTGCTTTATGCATGTCAGTAGTAATGTACCGACTTTTGATAACAACCCTCACGGTTCCACGTAGACCTGTCTTATATCTTCACCCACGTATTACTCCTTAAATAAATTCTTAATAAAATTACTAAGAATTTGCACAACTCCAGAGAATTCGTGCGAGGCAACCCTACTTAAGTACGCCAGTACATTTATACGCTTAGGTTGCCGTTCTTTCTTAACACGGTCTGTTTCTGTTTTCCCTAAGGTTGTCAGCTACCAAATATATGAAACTATCGAAGGATGAAAATGCTAGTGAGCAATATAAAATGGTAACGTTATTTCATGTAAGTCTTTTGTTTTGAGTAGGTGTTGTTTTTGGACAGATTGTTTTATTTGGTTCGGTTATTTTGTCTTATAAGTTGAAGGTTTATAGGTGATAAAAATATCTGTGATAATAATAAACTAATGATTTGTAGATACTATAGGATATGCTAAGGATTTTTTCCTCCGTTTATGTCTTCACAAGCCAATGATCGTTACTCATAAAAATGTCGAAACCAAAATTATGTGCAGGTACTTTTTATGTTCATGTTTCATACTTTTAAAACGAAACCCTGTTATTTATATCTTCATCACCATAAATCACGTGCTCATATATAATCTGCAGTATTTATCTAAAAGGGGTTCCCAAATATATTTCCTCAAAAATATACGGGTCACACCTGGCTTTACAAAAAATATCGTTTATCTATTATATATTATTCCCTTTCTCTTCGATTATCGGAGGTTTTGTATTGTGATCGGAGTAGTCGTCGCGTTAATCCCTCTTTATGTCCATAATCGTATTTCAATGATTAATTCTGGATTGGAAACCGTCCGGCCCCTGGGGTCGTATCAATTGCTTATTACTTACCTTCTTACAAAGACCTTATACCAAATCTTCACTCGAATTTATATTAGATATTATTTTTTTCGTATGAAGCCGACCAGAATCGACAACCTTGGATAAAGATCAAAAGGATTTTGTAGGATAGAGGATACCACGAAAATAGGAAAGTGTAGGCAGGAACGAAATTGATAGTTCAATAAAAGTATTTAAACCGCAAAACACGTTCTATTTAAAATCTATTGGATCAGAGAAAATCTATCGCCAATTATCGAAGCGATTATTGGGTACTACATTTTCCAAAAGCACATCTGATCTGGATTTCGACACCGCCCTTTATTTACGAGATCGAAATTGATTTGACAATAAAATACTCTTCCGAATCGTTAATCCAATATCGGATTCTCGCACGGCCTCCGGTAATTTCTCTGACCCCGCATTACCATTCAAATTCCCTAATTTACACTTGGTAATGCCAGCCCTACAATTTTGGGAACTCCGCACTTTGCTTACACTCTGGTCCTTACTCCTTGTTTCTAACTCGAAACGTAATTGGTTTATGAAATAACTTGGGACGTGTATTCAGTTTTGTACTTTAGCATCTTATTTATGGATTTGCAATAAGAAAAGGGGGAAGTTAAAATTTGTAGGTTATATATTTAACTTGCTATGTTGGGAAGTTTATAAGTCCTTTAATATATCTCAGTTTGAGGAAAAATGATTAAGGCACATCGTCATCTTGAAAAGTATTTCAAAGAATAAATATTTCTAGAATATTTTAGCGCTCTGCAGATTACCAACCAAATGCTTGTACAATTAATAAAAATTTAACCGCCTGATTAGAGTCAGTATCAAAAATAAATCTCGATTTCAATAATCCACCGCAATAAAATCAGATCCGAAATTAAATATTAACGTATTGGAATCGGGAGGGAAATGTAAGAGTAATAAGAATTTGATATTAACCTTTCCAATTTATGGTAGGGGTTGAATGGTTTACTTATTCAGGGGTGTTTCGTGGATGCTTGCCTTATGTAGATTAGTTTGGTGCTCGGGACCTGGCAAGTTATTGTTCTGAATAATATCTTACGCGGCTGTTGGGCGTTCGGCCGCTTCAACTGCAGGTAGGCCGGTGAATGACAGGTTAGCGAGAAGCTGACAGTTGTCTGATGTTTAAGGCATATTTTATGCCTTGCTGAGTATTTGGATGGTCCTTTTATTGTTATGGCTGTTTTTCATTCGGTATCTCTATCGGATACGTTGGTTCGATTAGATTTTATTTTTATTTTATAGTCATCTTTAAGAGCCCTTTGATGCATATGTTTTTTGTTCATCGAACATTGCATATACGAAACAATACGGTTAAGTTAGAATATATTGTATTTTGTTTCTAGGTTCAGTTAATTATGGTTTTCTTTATAATCAAATTCAGATAAAATTGTCGTAGTAAGTTTTTTTTATCAATCTTCTGGAAAGAGAATAAAGTAACATTTATGCCAAAACAAAGAAACTTCATTTTGTTCGTTTTCCTTTACTGCAGCACTTGCCGATATTACAGAAATGAACTTTTCATAAAGTAAGAAAGGTAGACTCAAACTTCAGGAGAGTAAATCTTGAAGCATCACTTAAATGAATTATGTTTCTTAAGTAACTAAGAGTTTGAAAGATTTTTTCGCTCTATTATGAAAAAATGCCTTCAATTTTCATTCAAAAGAATTTACTTTAACGAGGTTGTGTAAGTAGAATTTGGTATTCCTATACCTCTTTATTTTCTGCGTTGATTTTTTGTACATTGTATGATTTACATGACACAGTACGTAATTTATAAATGGCACTTACTAGCTAAAGTCGCATTGGAAAGCTAAAATATTTTTTCCGGGACTGAAAATTTCATTTCCAACTTTTGAAGTCCATAAATCTTTCTACCTAAAAGGTGTTAAAACAAGTCTACCAAGGAAAAGTATTGGCCACAGATCATTCTGGTTTGACCGGTGCTTAAGAAATCGTAACTTTGTTCATATAAACTTATTTTATAGTAACAATTGACAGCTGCCACGGAATAGGGTGACTGACATAAAAGGTAACAGTTTAGGTAAAAAAAGAGATTAACCTGGTACAGTGGCGTGCAAATAAATTGAGCAACGAATATTTTTTAAAGAAGTCCAATGTTTTTTCGTCCAATGAATGATGAAGACACATTTGGTCAGCCCTTGTTCTAAAATGCGAAAAAACTGACTATTTAATTAAAAAATATATGGCATAATGTTGTGATACTTAGTTAAGTCTCGTAGATGACATGATTATCTCATAACAGTATTATTGAAAATGTATATGACTTGTACTTGTACCCAAGCAGGTACACGTTTTTTTAAGCAGTTGCTTTTTTATTTTATCTTTTTCTTATTTATTCTTGTTATGATGACGTAAGAATACCGCCTCACTTAAGAGCGATCTAGTACTTTTGTACTGCGACATAAATATTCGTGTGTCCAAAATTTTGCTCGGCAGTGTATACCCATAAAAAAGTGACGAAATGTATTGGCTTACGGGCTTTAAGAAAGGGCAGGGTTTATCGTTATAATAAATATTTACAGATACGTTTCTGGTGATTTAAATAAAACGTGCTTAAAAGCTTGAACTTTCTGCAAATGTTACGAGTTGGCAGCTGTAATCTTCGTATTTCCAAAAATATTACCAATAAAAATGAACTCATGTAAGTGTGACTCTTGTAAGGCCTTTTCTGGTGTCTTGTTGATGGATATGTACTATATTTTCTTTGGTCTTCGTCGGCCAATATCTTATACTATATAGATTACCCTAAAATTCAGTGTGTTAGTATGATTGTTATATAAATATATAGTTGTAAACCCATAATAGAATCCAGAAACAGCTAAGTATAGCTTCAAAGTTTGCCACAGAACTGTATCAGACAAACTTACTGGGATACAGTCTGATAGTGTCACTATCTATCCTGGATTAGCACAAAGGATAGTTTGAGACTTGCAAATGCATTCGTGTTGGAGGCTTCAGGCGAAATTCGCTTTAATTTAGTAGTCACACCTGTACCACGAACTCTCAAAGCAAAAATGTTACCGGAGTGCAAGCGAGATGGTGCTATATGTAATGTATTACGCTGTCCCGCTCCCACAATGAATGCTTTAATGTTTGAGAGTTCGTAGTGAGGGTTAATGTCTGGTTAGTTCTATGCATGTTCTGTGTTAGTTTCAACTGTTATTATGTATAAGGAGACAAGGGGTTGCTTAGATATGGAGATAATGTATGTGTCTAACTTCTATCTTAGGTAGTAAATTATGACCGGGTTAAAATGATCTCTTTTCATGTATTATTTTCTTAATGTAGTCTTTAGCTTCCTTGGTGTTGGCTTTCGGTTTTTATGGAGAAGCATTACGTGGTGTTCAAGTTAAGGAATCATGGTATCTGTATGTCACCTTATTCCAATGTGACACACCCTTGAAATATAAAGAAGGTAAAGAGAGAAGTTTTACATTTCCCCTTTATGAAGTTATGAAGAGAACCCAATAATATCCCGCAACCAATTTTTCTCATCAAACGAAGCTAAAAAGTCATCAAGATTAGGTTTCAGTATCATATATACTTAAATGCAGATGGCATTTAAGTACGTAAATATGCAGACATTCGATTATTCTTTCTCATTTTCATTCCCCACAATTTTTAGACGGCTAGACCGATTTTTATCAAACATGTCTAAGAACATTCGTACATAATTCATCTTTGATATAAATCAAACTAAATTAACATCGCTCAATCAGTTCGGGTGCTATGATGCCTTAAACAGACAAACACATCGCAACCCTCGCAGGCTAAAAATATATCCTTTTTATGAAGCGAAATGATATTGCAAGTTATTTCTCTATAGACTATATTCAGATGGCGTTCATTAAAAATGATGAAAGCAAAAAGTTCTGGGCAAAGTGTTGAATGCAATTCAAAGGATTTTCATGTATTGCAGACTTAAATAAAAGGTATAGGGAAAATATCTTTTATAAATTAAGAAGGAGCATTAATAAGGAACTTTAATAATAAAAAAAATACTTCTTTTAAATACTCAAATAGTTCATTAAATTAAAACGAATAGACAGCTGAGTGAACCACGCCAAACCCACTGTTCCTACGCTACAAGTCACAGCTTCGATACCCGCGTAAGACAAGCGTTTGTGTGATTCATTAACGATTGTACTGAGTCTAGATGTCTTTGTGTATGTACTATGTGACTTGAATGTGTGTGAAACTCACTGCGACACAAGGATTAAATTTTGTGCCAGAGTTGTTTAATATAAAATAATATGGGATAGAAAGAAAATACTATTATAATGAACGTGTGCGATTAACGTCACAATACTTAATCACCTATATAAATATTTAAGACGCTATCTGCCTACCTCCTCACAAAATGCGGTTTAATGATAAAAAGAAGAGAAACCGTTACACTTGACCGATCCCTAATCTCCACAGAGTCTTTAACTACGGTAATAGGATATAGATAATACCACTGGACGAACTCGATTAAAAATCGATAAATACACACACATCCGAGTAATCGAGTCGAAGAGTATCGTTCATTTTGATAGTGAAGATATTTGGTAGATACATACAAGTGATAAATAGTTGATAATATTATACAAAGGATAGATTTTGAAATTCGATTGTTAGTAACGTTTCCATGGTTACACAACAAGGCAGACATTGCGAGTGTTTTTGTTAAAGAATGCAAAAAAGGTGATGGACTTGTCAAAGGTTCTTGAATGTGAAGGGGGTCATATCTACCATATCTAGACTATGGCCTAGAATTTAGTTTGACAAACATAGTCTTAAGATTTTTTGCTTAGTTTGGTTTGCCGTTTTCTTAAACTGAAGTCAGACCTTATGACGTCACCATTAAGCAGTCTGTGCACACAGTACCTATATAAAATAGCCCAATACAACTTTAAAAATTCATATTTAGTCCAAAGATAAAAGCCAACACTTAAACCAGCGGCGGGTGTCAAAAAGACCGATACATAAATAGAATTTATTTATCGTGAATTCCAGTAAAACTTTTATGATTTATTAAGGCAAGTTCGTTCGCCGTATTCTGAAGTAAATAAGGCACATTTTATCTCACTTCATTTGACTTAAACTTTGGATGATGATAAATAATGAAGTGGCGTCAAATAGATGATGAATAGATTGTTTTATTTGCCCATTAATTTGTGTGAAAGCATTAAATAGCGGGTTTATTCACGAATTTTGAGTTTGTTTGATATTATTAGAGTTTTTACATGAAAAATCCATTATTTTCCATCATTTACCATGTGCGTTTACGGTTCTACGCATGGTAAAGTACGAATACGACTATTTAAAAACTTTGCTGTACTTTCTAAATTATTCTATTTCACCACTGACAAAGGCTGAAGGAAAACATCTGTTGGAAACTTAGATTCCATATATAGGAATCTGAAATCGCCAAATCGTAGTGAGCTAGCGTGGTGATCAATGCTCAACCCTTCCCTATACGGCGGAGGCCAGGGCCCCAATCCTGCTATTTACAATGGCCGATGAATGAAAGAAAATTGGCTTAAAATTTGACACTTTTTGTATTCTCTTAAGCATTTTTTCTTCACAATAATTTAAATTTAGTATGGGACGGTATACTCACGGTCGATATAATGATTTTTAATTGTTGTGTTGGCATAATACTTAAGAGAATAGGAATAATTTCAAATTTAATCCAATTGCCATTCATTCATCGGCCATTGTAAAATAGCAGAATCGGGTCCTTGTGCCCAGCAGAGGGACGTATATTTGCTGGTATTATTATGTGTGTTTTTATGCGTGTTTGAGTATATGCACGAAACTTAAGGGAATTTAGGTTAAGTTAAGTTATTTATTGGTCATGCGTAACGCCTTTAATTGTGGTGATTGAGGTTTATTAGATTCAAATTGTTACATTTTCGTGCCGTTAAATGCTTAACGTTTAAGCTTTAATTATTCTTTGTAATTTGTTATTAATAAGGTACTTGATTTGATTTAATTAAATCTTTTTAAGTGTCGGTTAATCGTTTAAATTGTAGGAAATATATGCAATGTATTTATAATCGGTTATGTACGCGTGCCTTCAAAAATGATTAATATATATATATTGTGTATAAACACATTTCGAATCTTAAATCACTCTTTCTTGATTCAACCCCCGAGCCACCAAGACATGTTAAGTTTGCTGTCTTGTATTCAATTATTTGATCAGTGCGGTGAACTAAATATACCGTCACCCACAATAGTAGCCATATACATATAAAATCACAAATATCGCATGTTTTAAGTTGGTGAAGTTATAAATCTTCAAAATCGCCTCTTAATCATTTTATTCCGAACATTAATCTGTTGACAAGCACAAGATACGAATAAGTTATCTGATTTATTGCAGTAAGTCGAAGTGAAAACTTATCAAGGACGCATCTCGGTTTCACTGACACTAATAGTACCCAAGTGCCATTCGATCTGTGACATTTGTCATCGTACAACCTGCTCTGCCACTTTCACGATAGCATTTACGGGTTAACCATCCTACTTACGTATTACGTAATAAGTATCAAGTACCAAACGGGGTATTAACGACCAAATAATCGTTTTGCGGACTTTTTCGTAATTTAATCGGCGTTTTAGTGTCAATTTTTTTTTTGGTAATTGCAGATATGAAATAAGTAATTATGTTTATGGATGTTTTGCGTCTTATTATATAAATTTTATGTTTTGGAGATATTTGTTTTTGTATGTATTTTGTCGTTTTTAGTTTAAACATTTTGTGTATTTTTAATAATATTCAGTCGTAAACCGTCAAAATTTGAAATAGATCATCTATTAATATTCAATGGTTCATGAGATTCAGCATCTTGACAGACGGACAGACAGCGATACTCAGTAACAGGATTTCATTGTTTTCTTTAAGGTACGAAGATCAAAAAGACTAAAATTCATTTGTTACAAGTGCCATCCCTAGCATACCTATATTAAAATACGTTTATTGCTGTCTCGATGCGATTGCAATTTCGTAGTTTCGTATTTATACTTGGACCACATTCTTGTAATAACATTAATAACTGAAGCTTTCCTAAGGCTGGATGTCTTTATGAGCTCTTGATGCAAGACCAGTAGTAAAGTGTGGAATTTATGGCAGACAATAGTAGGGTTGTCCCTAAGTTGTAAATATATAAAGTGTGAAGTTTCTTTGACTACTTTTCGGTATTTATGATTTTTATGTTGTAGTTGAATTAGTGCTTGTAATGGAATGATGGATATTTCAATAATGTTTAAAAAATTGAATACGGTTTTAAAACTATACCTAAGGGAATTTGAATGCTACAAAATATTTGTTTGACCTCAATTTACTGTTGTTTTTTTAACCGACTTCAAAAAAAGGAGGAGGTTCTCAATTCGACTGTATTTTTTTTTTTTTTATGTTTGTTACCTCGTAACTTGCGATTGGGTGAACCGATTTTCATGATTATTTTTTTATTTGAAAGCTTGTGCTTCCCGTGTGGTCCCATTATCACCATTTCAATATCTGATGATGGGATCTCGAGAAATCGGGGGAACTCTTCAATAAATAACAGCAGATTAACCGCAATTGTTGCTATAGAATATCTAAGCATTGTTTACGCCATCACACAACATATTATCACGCCTGTACTCACTACAAAGGTTATAAAAACTATTTCGAAAAAAAATAATGTTCAAGGGCATTTACAAAGTTTTACAAAAAACGCAATACTGAAACTAATTTGAAGTCGGTTTTTGTTTGTGAAAATTGTTAATTATTGTGTTATCTATTTATAGATTAAGTTTAATATAGAGTAATAATTATCATCAATTTAAATAAAACCATGAAAAGGACCAGTAAATTAACCATACAAATTGTTAGTACGGTGAATTTGTTAAAAATAAGGCAAGTGGATTTACACTACGCTGAATCCATTAAACCATCTGTGAAAATTTAATCTACGTTTTTGTTTAAAAATCATTGAACAAACGATTCCGAAGCGTTGTATGGAACTCATCCAAAGAGTACGGTCGAGTTAACTTCAAGAGTTACTGCGAATAAAAATAGACTGTATTTCCATGGGATAGGGTGGGTTTTGCAATGGGTTGGTCTTTTCGTCTGACTGCAGATTAAAATTTGACACACACATGACATGAATCAACAATGACGTCAAGTTTTTGCGTGTAAGCTCTCAGATTTACATCCCCCTTTGTAATATACATGGTGTAAACATATTTTACACCATGTATATTACAAATACATTTACGGGTTAGGTGGGTTACAATTACGGGTGTGCCCGCCACTGTCGGCCTACTAACTCATTCATGGCTCCCTGAGTTTATGAATGGCTAAAGTTCCCGTTTTCCCGCGTTTGCGCAAATTTTATGGGGAATGGCGGCTGGTGACGTCGTACGCGGCGACGATTTACTTCTATTTTGTTTTTTTTTTTAGAATTCTTTATGGCCAGCGTAAAATTTTATTGTTTTCGAAAAGGTTGGAGTTTTTTTATTGTTTTTTTTTCGTAGGTATATCAACTATTATGTTGCCTTTCTAAAACATGTGTTGTAATTTAACTTTACTTCATATTACTTACTTTTATTTAACTTTAAAACCGTTTTCTTCATCTTTGCTAAAAGAGAGAATGGCGGATTTGCAAGTGGATTAATCTTGTTATTTTTTTATCTTTTAAAAGTTATAATCACGTATTACTTAGTCTTGGGTCGGTCATTTCCTTTTTAACTCATAAAATATTTCCCAGGCCGTTTAATAGCCGAAAGTTAACTTCAGGACATTTATGGAGGGAGATTATGAAGTTCGCGAAACCGGACTGAAAGTTTAAACTGGTTGTAATTAACTTTTTTGGTGATCCGTGACCAAAGGTTCACAAACATACTGCATAATATATTTTAATAAAAACTGTTTTCTTTAACAAAGAGTTATAACCACTACAATTGAAATTACTGGCTGAAAGAAATTATCAAATCAAAAACAAAAGAAAAACAATACATTTGAATTTAGAACACGTTTTGATAAACGTACAAATCAAAGAGCGTTCCGTTTGACGTCTGAGATAACTAACGATGATTTAACGACAGCATTTCGGAACAACACTAGTGTTTATGAAGTTGGCTTCCCACAAACGAAACTAAACATTAATTTGGCAGAGTATTGCGTGCTCTAAATCCACTCGGAGCCCACGTTTCGCAACTAATCTGTCAGTCGCTGAGATACCGCATTCCGTAGGTCGGGTTACTTGGGATATGTCACGGACAATGAATGTGCTCTAGGAATATTATATAACACATTGTCAACGTAGGAAGGGATTATGATACTTTTTTTTGTGAAAAAAGGTTGCTATCTCATTTTTACGTTTTTATAACATATCATGAAAGGTTCAAGAACGTAGAAATCCATAGAATCGGTTTTTAATTCCCATAAAAAGAAAATTGTTAAACAGCATTTATACTTACAGTTTATTACTAAATTAAAATTAAAATTAAATTAAAATAAATTAAACTTTTCAAGTGTAATCGTCGACCAATAAAATTACTCAATAAAACTACAAACCACTTTTCGAACTGCGTCCATTATTGCAAAATGACTGCCATCTAGTTATTTTTTTAACTCTTCTCATTTTGGCAAGGCACCATCGCATACAGCGCGTTACCATTTAAAATGACAGCAAAATTGCAATGGTACTATTTGCTGGAGTAGGTACATACTATAAAGGTCATATTACTTGGATATGTCACGGGCCGTTGATTATTACGATTGCTCTTTGCATCGGCCTTGAAGGAGGATACAGTCGTGAGGTGAACTTTGACACAGCATTGTTATTTTGCTGAGATATGTAATAATATCTATGGATGCCAACAGCTCAATGATTTATGATTTATTGTTATCGATGCGCTACTCACTTTGGTGGTGAAGATTACGAAATATTTTAATTATTTTTAAGATACAGCATCTAACTTCTTTTTAAGAATTAAATCATTAATCGATAACAAATCATAAATTGTAGATTTAACATGCTTTTTCGAAAACCAGAAATTTTGATATCTAGTTCTAAATGTAGATATTATTTTGCAAAATTATAGAGTCATCGTCCAGTATAATTAAACTAATTGGAATGGATTAAATGAGTAATTACATAGGTCGTTGAACTTCATAATCATTCGCGAGAGTCACTAACATCCTATTTATGAATCTGTGAATTTTAATGCATATAATTTGGGCTATGTTGCTTCATCGCATAGTGTTTGTTAGTTTGGTTATTACACATTACACATTTGTTAATATTTTCGTTTAATTTATATAGGTTACTTATGAAAAGCTGACAACCATTTATCTCTACGAAACTAATATTAAACTTGGCAAAAACCTCGAAACCTAAACCACTTTTGTTAAAATTTTGTGAAGAGGTCGCTAATGTTCTGGTTCATAAAAGTGTGTCTTCTTTTTTACACGAGAGCAATAAGTCCAAAATACTCTTATATATAAAGTCCTAAATCAAAATGTATTATATTTTATTCTGTGTAACGCTTGGTTGGGAAATAGAAGCTTTTTCTCCAAAATGGATCAATATAAAAATATTCTAGCATCTAAAAAATATTCGTAGTAGAGTAACATTACCTCTGTAAACATTAACGGGTACTCTCGTAGCATAAATAACTCACTGCCACTTGGTTTAATTTCGTTTCCTCCTTCATTTACATCTTAGGAATTGTCTCTTGAATGTTTCGCTCAACGCTCGCGTGTAACCAGACTCCTGCCCCATTTTACTCAGGACACCCACAATACACCAAATTATCTCAATGCCTTCAAACATTGCGGCTTTTGTGTAAATAGAATGAAAGCTGCAGTAATTAAGGCAGCAATGAATTGTACAGTTGCGACAGTTTCGCTAACGTGCCGGTATTGATAGTTACGTAAGGCATGTGAAATATAGGGCATTTCTCAATGGAACTACATCACTTAGGAGACGTGTGTTTTTGTAGTTACAGTCTAGTTGCATCAGACGTTTTTGTATCGTATACAGACTTAATCAACGTGATTATAATAGTAGATATAAAAAAGGCATAACTATTTTATCATAACACTGATTTGTTGTTTCTTTGAGTTTCGTAATTTCCTTATTCGTTAAAGACATCGTAACTCACTGGCAATCGTGAGTTTCACTCAATAAGTTAAACAGATAAGGCGGCAATACATCAACCCGCTCCAAAAAAGTAATTTGCATTCAAATAAATTAAAAGCATATTGCAAAAGAAGCCTGGGGCGAAATAATTTTATTCGCGTCACGCGGATCAAAAATGGCGGCAGATATACATTTAGAACGTCAAATCGATTTGAAAAAATCCCATCTAATCAAGAAGGTCCTTGTTTTTAGGTCGGTGTCAACGGAAAGCTCCTCAATTTATACGGGTATTACTCCTGGGATATTTTATGGAAGTGTTCATGAAAGAAATCAGTTCGATTCTTTTTTGTTTCATTTTTATTGCAGATCTTGGCCGGGCCTTTGAAACTTGCGCAGTTGTTGGCATACTTTACGTTTTAAAAGATGAAAGCGAAGGTAGAAGATACAGACTTTGTGAGTCGAAAATCTACGGTCTTGAAGCTATATATGTATATAGACAGAAATTTAGTAACAATTATGTGTATAAATGCAATTTACTAAAACCTAAATCCTTCATTATATGGGAGGACGTCTGATCCTTTTATACGGACATTTATCTTTTTTTACTACACTACTTTTTCTAAAAGCTTAAAATATAAAAATACAGGTTGCATTTGTTCCTCTTGTATGCTTCAGCATAAGGATTTTATGAAAAGTTTAGTGTCCGTTCTGAGCTGCAGAAATATTTGTTTGTCTGCATAAATTCTAGACTCGGAACGTCTGTGCATGTGTTATTTATGTCGCATAATTTATACCGTGACACTAGAGAAAATCCTAGAAGAATTCCGGTACTTACGTAGTTATACTTTTCTAGCTGGACTGTGAAAGCGAGACCGCCTTCTACATCGCGTCTAGTGGGGTGATTCTCAGGAAAAAAATTGCAAAAGTTAAAGTCATTATCCTCACTAAATGGTTAAAGCAACTGTAGTGTTTAATTGTATTTATTTTTACCTAGACTATTAATAGCCGTCGTACTGTAGAGCTTAGACACAATAACATCTAATTAAACAATTTGCAGTATTAAAAGTGTGGTGATGCTATTGACATCCTTAATTTGTGTTTTTTTCCTGAGAATCACCCAGTGCCGCCTTACTGCCACTATGAGCTAAGCAAGCAAGACACAAATAGCATTTTAAAAGTAAGTTACACAATTGCGTATGCATAGATTTGAGTACTCGGCGGTAGGTTAATATGAATTTAATGCCGTGTCTACGATTGTTGGATCAAATGTTAAGTATTGTGTGACATTCTAAAGCGTTCAAATTGCTGCACTAATGTCTATGGTTAAGTGACTACTGTGTTACGCTTTCGTTAGGAGTTAGGCATTTTAAGAAGTCTTTTTACATAAATGTGTTTTATTTTTCACTAGACGTTATATATCAGAAGTGATAGCCTAGTGGTAAAACCGTTGGACTGCCAAATCAAAAATCATAGGTTCGCATCTCAGCTCAATTTCGAATTCGAAAACACACACAACGACGACAATTCATGAATTCATGAAAATACAAAATAATAATCAATTGCTGAAAACGGTGAAGGGAGTAGTCACATAGTGAGAAAAACAACACACCTTAAAATTCTTCAAGTGTATTGAGCTACGCCAGAGGTCTACAGTGTAATTACAATTAAAAAGAAGATAGGTGATGATAGGTCTATCTCGTTTGTTTGCTTTTGAAAAGAAACTCTTCTTGAATTTTAATGTAATCTGGAATCCGTTATAATTATCTGGAAATTGTTATATCTAGATATATGAGTTATTAATATAAAAAATGCCAGATACTTTTATACAAAGTAAAAATAAAATATACCGTGATATGAAATGAAAAATATTGAATTATAATTGAGCACACACCCCATACGATTCAATAACGGCTGCAAGCGTACCCCATACAAATATCCCATACATACACTGTTAACGAAATTAATTGCCGTGAAAAACAGCAAACGAATGAAAGTTTTGGAAACGACGCGGATTGTCCGACAAAATTGCAAATTTTTGTGTCTCTCTACAAATTGACTCCCATTTTGTTAATATGAAAAACAAGCAAATAAATGGGAAAAATATTAACTTATTTATTTTTACACTTTTTATATATTGTAAATGTACAATGGCCCTGAAGCATTCTCTACCAGTCAGCCAAATAAAAATCTTCTCACTTATCCACGTGTCCTTAAATTGTTGCTTATTATATTTATCTGTGTAATTAATCAAATTTTGACCAGCAAATCATATACAAAAAGTACTTTACGTCAAAGGGACATCTTGTCTTAAGTATGGTTAGCATCAGAAGTTAACCAATAAGCGCAGATTGAGGAACTAAGGACAAAGTCCATTGAAATGTTACATTTTTTAGGCCTAACCTTGTATCATTTAGAGGAAAAAAAATTCAAAAAGTCCTGCTACCCCACAAACTTTGTTTTAGTTTACACTGACCTCCCCTACACATCGAAAAATGTAGCATTTCAATGGACTAATAATTATTTAATTCACCTGCAATATCAATGTAGGTACTCTTACACTTATCTCTACTTGGACTGCAATATTACTTTAATACGTATGCATGGAGCTTTTTTAGTGACTATCACACTTATTCAGATCTATTCAGCAGTTCATGGAAAATGCGAATTTTGTATAGTAACGTGTCTGCGATAATAGTATCTAATATTGTTATAGTAGGTATTACACAAAAAAGGTCCCTAATACTTTGATGTTTACCCATGCAAATATGGGGTAAAACGAAAATACGAAATTAGTAACTTCAAATTTTAATACAAAAAAACTTTAAAATTAATTAGTTTGATCAGATTTTATCGCTACCTATACAATTAGCTTTACATTGCGTCAGTATACCTTCGTCATGGGAACTCAGTAAGCCATGTCCAGACCGGTTTTCAGTAGAAAGGGACAGGGGTCACTTTCCCATGTATCAATCAGTTTTTGCTCAACTTATATGGTCGCGTAAGATACTTGTATTGCTGTCTTTTTCTCTACATTATTGTGGTTGCCGTGGGAACGTGAGATATGGATGATATGGTGTTTGTGACGTCACGGGTTATGATAAGTAATGGTTGTGATTTAAAGACTTTTTTGTTAGAAACTTTTTTTGTTTTGGAAAACGAATACGTTATATTATTATAGTTTGGTTTTAAAAAGGTTGATGAATCGGTTGTATGTGAGAAGTACAAGCTACGCTTGGGTTTCGTATATTAAGAACTAGCTGTTGCCCGCGACTTCGTCCACGTGGTTGGAATTTTTCCCATTTTTTCTACATTTTCCATTGTATCTTCGCTTCTATTAGTCGCAGCGTGATGTTATATAGCCTATAGCCTTCCTCGATAAATGGTCTGTTCAATACAAAAATAATTTTTCAAATCGAACCAGTAGTTCCTGTTTTGTGCGTTCAAACAAACAAACTCTTCAGCTTTATATAGAAGTATGGATAATACTTTTGTAGTCATAGTCCCCAATTACAATACTGTATCAATTAACAAAGTTGCTTTTAAAAAACCACTAAAGAAACCGGAAGCGGCCAAACATACATTTTATTAAACTATACCTACTCAATAATTTTATTTGAATATTTTAACACATAACTATTACTTTACTATGAGTATAATATCCATATTTCATTACTTTAACATATATATTATTATATATCCACGCCTACACAATTACGGACCATTAAAATGATTTTAATATGTGTTCTGGCTTTATTAAAAAACTTAACAAGCAAAGGTATCAAATAAAAAAGCTTTCGAACACGTGCAAATATTTTCTAACCATTGACCAAAAAAGGAAAGATATTAATACGAAATTATAATGTCGTCTTCGGGTCGAGTCTGGATGAGGCTAGCACAGGACCGTAGAAATTGGCACGAAAAAGGGGAGGCCTATGCCCAGCAGTGGGAGGATAAAGGCTGTGGATGATAATGTCTTCTTTCAGCAGTAGTCATAGTTTCAGTCCATGCTATAATACAATACAGCATGTTCTCTTTTCTTGGTTTATTAGCCGTATCCTCTTGGACAGAATCCAGTCCATCCTTTGGCAGCATCCAAGTTTTGGGATTCATCCCATTGTTTCTTTGCCAAATTATTACGTATATTACAGCTCTATGTTTCAAATCAGACAAATATACAGCTTACAGCAAATTGTCCTGTATATTTCTATGTAAATTCTAGGTTAAAATTACGCAAGTTTTCATCGTATTTTTCGCACTATTTTTACTGTATGTTAATTTACAAATACGTTTCAAGCGTATGCCTCCAGGCGACGGTTGTGTACATGTTAATGAGTTGGCAGAGCGACTTGTAGGGCTGGCAGCAAACGAAAAAAGAATAGTCTCAGTAAAAAAGATTTTTGTTTCGTTTTTTGATAATCTTTTTTCCATTGGCTTAGTATAGTTAATACTGATGATGTGTCTAGAGTGTCTAGACAGTGTTTTAAGTTTCATCGTTTTGATATTTTTGAGGTTTCCGTTCACAAAAGGTAGAAAAGGTTGTCTGTCTCTAGTCAGTAGCCAGCTGAAATTTAAATAGATCACGTCGATACGTGATCTATTGTATTGGTTGTTATAGCAATCTATAACAACCAATACAAAAAATAAAGGTCGACTTTAAGAAATGATATTTACAGTCTTAAATTATTGGGTGACAAATAAATTGGTGGGCATTAACCCTCAAAATTTGTCACCGGGCCAATTTAGTAAATCAATTTTATTTACCTGTTCAAAGTTATCAGTTTAGACTTCTATCAAGTTAAGATCCATTTCGTTCAAAAAGTAAGCCTGTTTGTCAAATTGCTGAAAATAAACTAGATGATAAAGATTACTTTAGAAAAAAGGTTTCTAGGACAATTTGTTCTGTTTGTTAGTCAAGCCCTTTGAGTGATTTTAGGCTCTAGATCTAAGTGATTGGACATAAATATTATCGTATCTAGGGGTGAGAGTGTACATATTTTTTGCATTAGTGTTAAAATAAATAAATGAGGTATAGATAGTATAATAGTAAAATAAAATATTCAGTATGTTTAACTTCGTGTGAACAGAAAAAAATTTTTCACAACGCTAAAAAGTAGAGTCATCATTGGCCTAGCCTTTTCTCATTAATTTCCCGTTAAAAAGTACACTCTCATGTAATAATGAAGACTAAATGAAAAATCACACATTTGCCAATCCTACCACAATCCGCGATAAACCGAAAGGTTCATTGTCCCGCAGACGGTACTTGTATCTGTTTTTGCTATACTTTAGTTTTTGTATCAAAATTATATGTGAGCGATTATTGCCAGTAACGATGTATTGATTGCCAGCAAAAAATGATATGACGTCACACATTGATAAGATATATTCGCTTAATAACCATCTAACTCTTGATTTATGAGTTTATATACTCAATATTTCTAGCCCTGTGGTATTTTCTTTTATTATCGTTGAGTTCAAAAGCTGATAGATACAATGTACGATGGTGAAACGTGTTGGACTTTTCGGCTTTCATTATTGTTTCAATTCAGTCATCATAAAAAAAATATGGTTTAAGAAAAGTAAAGAGCTTTTGTTTGTTAGTTTTTTGTTCGTAATAAACATATTAAATATCGAATGTCAGTCCAGGATTAAACAGCTAGTTGCCTGTACTCAATCATTGAAATGATGAGAGAGAATAAGGGCGACTTCTCAGAGTTTTCCAGGTTTAAAGGCATTTATAATAATCTTTTTCATTATGTATTGCAAACAATTTTTGACGACCTCCGTGGTCGAGTGGCATACGCACCGGTTTCAAGGTGTCGCTAGCTCTGAGGTCCCGGGTTCGATCCCCGGTCGGGTCAATGTAAAAATTCACATTTCTACATTGTCTCGGGTCTGGGTGTTTGTGGTACCTTCGTTGTATCTGAATTCCATAACACAAGTGCTTCAGCAACTTACTTTGGGTTCAGAACAATGTATGTGATGTTGTCCGCATTTATTATAAAAAAAAAAAAAAACAGTAAATCGTATATAAAAACACAATTCAATTCAACACCATAAGTGTATTTTCATGTCATATTTTCACGTTTACTCCATCCACCATCCAATTTCTAGTTTTCTACAACACCCAACGAAACATAACCTCAAAATTAAAATTAGTTCCAACCGCACTTAAAACTGATCCATTGTGGAACAAAGCAAGTACTCTATCAAATTAATTGAATGAACGCGTCTAAAACGGGAGCTTCAATTAATTCTGTAGTAGCCATACTAAGTGATTGGCCTGTCCTGGGAGCCTACCATCACCTCTCTCTCTCCTCCTCGCAAGATGTGGGAAAGAGATAGTGCTCTACACCTTGTAGCGTGTTGTTTCGTTTGCACAATTACTACAAGGCTGTTGGATGTGTTGGTAAGCTTTTTGTACCTAAATTTGCTGTGGTTGACATTTACGCGATCTGATAGAAGGGACTTCAAGAGATGGTTACGGCCTAGATTATGTGAATGTAAATTGTCAAGTGATATGGTACTGGATAATTCTGTAAGTATATGAAAGGTGTTGCGTACGACTTTGTCCGTGTGGTTATAAAGATATTTTTAGGATTTTTCTTTAATGAATTAGTACATTTACAAAGCAAGCAACTTCTCCCCGTCTCTATAAATTTTTATTTACTGATATGCTCTTAATAATCATAGCCTTTATCAATAAATGTATCTTTGACTGAAATAATTCGGACCGGTCCAGCAGTTCCTGAGATTAGCGCGTTCAAACAAACAAACAACTTCAGACTTATAATATTAGTATGGATTGCTCAAAAAATATGAATTTATTCCCTTAGTCCTATACTACCCGAAAGCATCTTATGATAAGGTACATATTTTAGCTCTCTACCACCATTAATATGCATAACTTAACATTTAAGGTACCTATATGTTAAAATATTTAATTTTACAATACTAAATACCTAATACTGAATAAATTAATTGTTTTGTTACAGGTAAGATCATTGAAATCTCTTCAGTAACATCAAGATGTAAAGGTAAACGCAAACATTTTATTGAGGAACTTTTACGGCTTATTTCAAGAGCCTAGTAAAAGGGAAAGTGTTGTACTGTCGAGTATAATTTTTATTGCTTTTCTCGATAAATGTTTGCGAGAACGAATTTTCTTGAGTGCTATAGCAAACAGGTAAACGTAACAACGTGACGAAATTTGAAGGCTAAGGAGTAAGAAGAAACTATTATTTGTTATCTATACTTCTATACTAATAAATAAAGCTGAAGAGTTTGTTTGTTTGTTTGAACGCGCTAATCTCAGGAACTACTGGTCCAAATTGAAAAATATTTTTTGTGTTGAATAGACCATTCATCGGGGAAGGCTTTAGGCTATAAACCATCACGCTGCGACTAATTGGAGCGAAGATACAATAAAAAATATGAAAAAAACAGGGCAGGTATTAATAATAACTTATATCTTCTGCCCACGGGGACGAAGTCGCGGGCAACAGCTAGTTGTGAGATAAAATTAAACAAACATGTTTTTCAGCCATCAAACTTTTTGACAGTACCGAACAAGACAAACTGCTAGTTTGATCATAGGTTTAACTGCTTTCCAGACACAAAAGAAAAACTGCTAGTCATTGATTCTGTTATCATCATAATATCTAAAACAAAACACAATACAAAATAGACCAAAGTTAAGGTCATCCCAACTTTATCCAAGTGCGTCCAATTAATAGTATGCTAATCGTACTTACACAACTCAATAATCTGTAAGTCGTGATCTCTACAAACGATAGTGTTTCACAAAACTAAACCTTATTGCTTCGTGATAAGGGTGTAAGGCTATCATTGATCGCTATTGTATGAGAGTATTCAACTAAGAACATTATCACATTCGTCACGGACCTCAATGTTAGTCCAGATGGTGTACCTTGATACCAAAGTGACAGGAATATGAATATTTTGGATGTGGTATTTATATTGGTGGTATTTTTGTGGAAATAGATTCAGGGTTAATGAATAATGCCACATCCAAAGATTATGTCCTTGTTATTTTGATGATGGGTACAGTCAACAACGAAAGTCAATGATGCAACAAAATATGATATCGTTGTTCAGAAGAATTCGTGTATTGAGCATCTATGTTTCAACAACTATTTACTGCATTTAATTATATTTTGTTCATCTTACTGACAAATGACCATGATCATGCATTTACGTTGCTGACTATACATTGGACCTAGTGCATTTCGTATGTGCTTTATAGTATTGACAACAAATCATTTTTTATCGCGCTAAATAAGTTACTGTAAATATGTACATGTAGTACATAGATTACGAAAAATTATAGCCTCTTAAGGAAAAAATAAGACCATAATATAATCAGTCAGCAAATCATTTTGTCTTGAAACACATCCAAATATGTATATTAACAGGAGTTGTAAGATAGAAAGATAGCTATTCTTTTGTTCCAAATATATGTTTACAACAAGCAATGCAGATAAAATGCTTTTGCATACTCACAATTCATTCTTAAACTGTTTGCTTCTTAAAATCATAAAAATAGCAAGAAATAACTATGATTTATTAACTCCCGATCTGGCGCGGCGCCATATCATTCTGATTATGTTCGCATTTCATGAGAAAATATTTCATTCAGATATTAAAACTGTATAGTGTAGGCTACATCTATATTTTAGTGTATTGTAACATATAAAACTTCGTTTAGCGTTTATTCGTGATGAATTTGTTTGTCATGATCATTTCTTAAAACTGACTAGATCGTTTCCGATGAAGGATTAAGACACTTTTGTTGGAGTACTTTTTCAGTTTATTCGCTTTAATTCTGCTACTATCTAGGTTTTATCTATTTTTGTTTCTATCCATCACTTATTGAAATAATCACTAAATAACCATCTTAATAAACCGTGATAGCTAGACAGGCGACCAATTCACTTATGGCATATTTCTGTTGATGCTGAAAAGAATACCTTAAATATAGACCAAGATTAATACAACTTTAAAATGGCCAAACTGATTTGATAAATTTAGTCGTACTCGCACATAATTCACCTTCCAAACAAAACGAACTAAATTGAAATCGCTCGATTCGTTCGGGAGATATGATGGCAAGACACGTCAAAATTATAACAGTATTTTTTTCGGCTCGTTGTTTAAAAATAAAAAGCCACATCCACTCTTCGTCTATCAACATTCTATAAAATCGGTCTTCACGTTCTCGTGTCAAAGTAATCACGTACAATTGTTAACATATAATATAAGTGGTGACGTCGTATTTACGGTGAATGACCTCTGAATCTCTCCTGTAATTTATAATCGGGACCAAGTGCCAAGTAAAACAATGGATTTGTAACACAACCACATTAGTCAGAGCTATGTCTTGATTTGTTGTTTTAAATTGTTATTTCATCGGTAATGTTAGTTGTGGCTTTGTATCGTGAGGGAATTAGTTGTTTTCTGCATGTTTTTGAATAATGGATGTAGGTACAACCTTGTGTCAGAGTTTTTATATCGCCCGTAACTCACTATCGTGGTTTTAAACACAGCGTTTTCCTTCACAGTTTTCAGCAAATGAGAATCAATTAGTAATACGCACAAGAACTCGACAAATCATTGGTGCATACTGACTGTCTAAAATATTTTAAAGTGTCTTAAATAAATATCCCTAATTAGTTTTTATTTTTAACGTTCCTTGAAATATCTTACGGGGTTTAAAGTTTGAATGACAATATATAGACATGCCAAAAGCTAAACAATTAACAAACAGTTTTTAAATATGCAAAAACAGAGCGATTAGACCACCAGTCCTTGAAAACGCCACTAAATAGCGATATCTTTATAATGACCGATAGCAAGCGATAATACCTTTCTTTTCAATGTCACCTTTATAAATGAAGTTATAATTTGTATCGATCACAGCTAACAGACGGACCGCAGACTTTTGGTTCGTACTTCTTTTGCCCTCGAATTTACTTGCGTGATTTTCGGTAATATTAACTTATGTCCTTTAATGGAGTCAACACTATCGTGTACAAAGATTTAATGTCTAGCTACAAAATCGGTAGATACGGAATAATAGACAGTCTGAAAGCAGGTCGTCTAGACAGAAGACAGGCTGGCGCTGAATAGCTCAAATCTATTAAAACGACAAGTCTTAGCTATGCGATTTGCAGAAAAGAACTACACTATCTATATGAGTGTCTCTTACTCTCTTACTTGGACAGGCTTCTTAAAGAAAATAAAAAATATCGATATTAACTCGACTCTCTATAATGACTAGCCTGATTATATCAAACAAATCTAACAATACTCGCTCATTAACCAATTTAATAAAAAACTTAAAATTGAAATCGTACAATCCGTTCGGGAGCTACAGTGCCACAGACAGACAGACACTTCTCGTTATACTTCAGGGGTTAAAAACATTTTCTGTGGTCAGGTTAGACCACTCATTACTATAAAAATAACAATGCTAAATAAATAGACAGTTATTTACGCAATTGTTATATTCAATGATAATTATAATATCTATTTATAAATTTCTTCGTCACAAAGGTATACTTTCACATTCACACGTCACAAAGGTACTATTGAATTTTTAATGCATATAATATTCTTTTTGTTATCAGGAGTCGAGTGTTTTATCATGTTAATGACAGTCGATAGGGTAATCGATATATCATTTGACGTGCATTGTGCAAAGGACTTGAGTTAATTGTTCAGAATAATAATTGTTTATAATGCATTTGTTGGTTTATGAACATGTGCTGTGAAAGCAAAGGGAAGTGTGTTTTCAAAATGGGATGACTAAGAAAAAGGTATGGTTACTTTGTTTTTCTTTATTTAAAACTAGGTTTTTTTTTTATCTAGAAAGCTGTTTTTTATTTTTCTTTCTGGCCAGTTACCATTACATTTTTGAACTTTTTGTAAAACCCCGCTTTTGCCCATGTTTGATATCCTACAACCGGGTTTTAAACCTCCCCTAATCTTTAGACGTGGCTCAACACAGCTATGAAGAATTCTGTCCTGAATGCTACTTTCGCACAAAAAAAAACTGTTAAATGTTGGAAAAGACTAAGACACGCATCTGGCCCAAAAATAATAATAAAATATCAAAAATTAGAGCGAATTAATGAATGAAGTAACTACATGCAAAAATCCTGTTTCCAAAAATTACGTTCATTTTCGGCAACACCCATTTCCCCGTAGCTAATACGTAACGTACATACATCGAAAACAAAAACAAGTGAACTTTTCTCCGATAATCCCTTAAAATGTTCCCTTCCGATTATTTCTATAAAAACAATCGAATTATGCCTAACCTCATATTGTTATAGCGTGATTTTATCGCCCATTTTGCCATTCTCCTTTACGATAATACGTTGCGTATAATATTATATTTTATGTTCATAATGGTTAGTAACATAGTTATAATGTACTGCGGTTTTTTTAATGTTTACGAGTTTGAGAATTTACACGCGCGTATGTATCTTGATCGCCCGAATAGTTTCGTCGCGATCGTGAATAAGGACTCCGGTTGGGCCCGAAACTAGTCGGGCAATCCTGATGTATACGCGTGAGTCAAATATTGCATCATATTATAAAGTTTGAGAGTTGTCTTAGTTTGTGTTTAGAAAGTTTTAGATAATGTCAATCGTATTACGTTTCATTATGGAGGTAATTAACTTATGTAATATCCTATGTCCTCGTATATAAATGCCTCTCAGACCAGTTTTTTATTAACTGTTTTAATCTGCAAATTGCTATAACTATCTTGGTAAATGAGTGTAATTACCATGTGGAAAAATAATTTGGTTTAAGACATGATTTTATGATGAATATATTCAACAACGTTTTGCCCGACAATTTAGGGCGATTTTTAAAGTCAATCCGTTCAAGAGCTATTTTGCCAAAAACAGACAGATAGACAGGCATGTCAAATTTATTACACTAGTCTTCAGTACTCTTAGTACATCCAGTCCGAAGTTGTTCCATAAAATAAAATAAATACGTGAAATGTGATCCTCGTCTTTTGGAATCGGTTGAACGTTGTCTTTAATATGTCTATCTTATTCTAAAAATGAGCTAGAATGTTCAATATTTCCGCAATTGCGATCATTAGTATGCCATTATAAAAACGATCATTTACTCACATGACATCAATATCTACTTAGCATGTTATAACAGATGGTACATACCACTACGAGAGTACAACTATGAGATCATAATTATCTGCTAAGTTTTACTTTCATTTATAAATAACTATAGTTCCAATTTTAATGAACCGCTGCCACTTAATTAATTGTTTTGAGGTTAGGCCTTGATAGAATGGTTTTGTCTAGACACTATTAACATCATGACAATATTTGATCATGCATCCAATACAATTTAAATTAAGTACAGCTTTCACTGCGCGTGCGCACGCGTCGCCCGCGCTCGTGTCACCGTCACTGATTGGTTCGTGATACCGTTTGTCAGGGGTGACCAACTTACTGAAAATCAGAATTTTAATTGTTTCGAATGCGAAATAAATAACGAATAAGAAAGCGAATGTAATAGCGAATTTGGTCGAGTAATTGCGTTTTTAATAAGATATTGAAAAAATATTCTTAAGCGTATTTTAAATTGAAATAATGAATTGTTAAGTATTTAATAACGTTTCCTTAAGGTTCTGACGTTACTTTACACTTGTCCATAAATGTAATTTGCATACACAAACACGTGAATTTAACTAGGTTGGTATAAAAAAAATCTATAAATTTTAAAGCTACTGACAAAACTTGTACATGACAGCGGTCGAATATTTGAACACCCCTGGCGTTCACAACTCATTTGAGTTTCTATAGCTAATCTTACGTTTGAAAGATCTCGCTTCTTAAATGACTTTGGTATATCATTGTGATGATGTAAGTGTATCAGTACCACATTTTAAAGTTTACGCGACAGCGACTTATAATACTTAGTAGAGTCTGGCTTCCGCATCGGCAATAATTTTTTTTCTGGACTTCACATTGAGCAAAAAAAAAACAAATACATACACATACATAATGTACATCCATACATAAAAAATCTAACTATACAATTCCAGATTTATAGAATTAACAACAACTGACAACTCTACAATATTTGCCATTCATCTCACCAATACTAGGTATATTCGATATACGTAAAAATAAAATAAAAATATATTGACGAGAGTAAGTATCTCGAAAACCGAAGATTTAGAAGTGAGAAATATCGTTTTCCATTTTGGGTCTACGACCGTCAAAATCTCCAAATTTATTACGTATGAATAAAATTCATAAGTGGTAAATCACTTCACTCCGTGAACGTACTTTGAGAGACGGTTGCATACTCGCTGAATATAAAATCAAGTAGCCATATAATATTTTATGTACAATCGAACGATACGTTGTTTGATTCCGTTCGTAATCGACCGGGGAAGAGGAAGCCTTGTTTTGTTTTTTTTTCTGATGGACTTTTTGGTTTGAATGTTCGAAAATCGAATGATTATTTGTTTTTTTTTTTACTATGGCATAGAAATGTTGTTAGTCATCAGCCTGAATTTTGAAAATTTCAATGAGATCGTCACAACGTCAGGAAGTCATACCGATTTTTTGTTAGATTCTTGAATTGTTTAAGTTTGTAGATATTTGTTTGTTCTTTGTACAATGACAGATAACACAATCAAAACACGTGGCTGTATTTACTTCCTAAGATACTCCCACAATAACATAGACGTTTTGTTTACCTTTTCCGTAACAAAACGACAGCCTACACGTCACACATAAGTACGCAGTGCGAAATTGAACCTTAACCCGTCGACATAAAAGACTCACAAACATCAGAATAACGTTGAAGTTTTTTTGTGCCTTTGAGCACGTAAAGGGCATGGTGACGTCAGTTTCTTGAAGGTTGTACAGCGGAAATGTTCCGATATGGGTGGCTTAGAACATGGGTTTCCTCTCAATAGGAACGACGGCCACTCGTTAGAAGGTAGAACTGTCTATGGTTGAATGGGAAGAGAAAATGGACGCCATTAGACAAAAAAAATGTGTTCGTGTTATAAACTTGGTCTGATCACCATCTCTAGTACATTTTACTGATGGTCACAAGCATAAAGTGTAAGTACTTACTCAATTTTAAAAATAAAGCGCTACTAAAAATTAAGACAACAGTAAAGATTACCAAATCAAAAGCGTTTGTCTAGAAAGACAGCTAGATTTGAGTATCAATTTTTATTGTTAACCTTTTTTAAGTTCTTCAATAAATAAATTTCGGTTCCACTGTGTGACAAAATTAGTACCTTAAAAAACGCGTCAAATTTACTCTTGCAATATTCCACGCGCCAATATTCCCTATAATGTGGTTGGAAGGCGTATGAATAATTCATGTCCCACAAAAGGAGTTAAAACCACGTGTATCAGTACTTTTGGTCTCACTTCTGTATTCACGACGGTGCACCGATGTAGGCGAGTAGGTGACCCGAGAGGACTTTAATTTTTAAACGGACTTTGGCACCTTTACTTTGGTAAAGTGTAAAAGGATTGTTTACATTGAGGTGTTTGTTTGAGTAGTTATAAGTAAAGGTTTGGTGAGGATGCAATGGATGTTACACAAAATAGAGAACAGAAAATTTAACATACAAATGTGGAAACTGTTTTGAGTCATAAATTTGGTCGATATTTGATTAAAACATTGCAGTAAAATAAAAAATAAATGAAAAAGCAATTTTACCTAAATAGTGTTTTATTCGCACAGAAATAGGACCTTTTTTTCATATGGAATATTTTAGACTGAAACGATACTTTACCAACAGTTTAAAAAGTTGCAAAAGTTTTGTACAGGTACACAAATAAAATGCAACAATAAAAATGTAAAATAAAAAAAAAACAAGTAAAGAGTGAAATTTCAAAATTTCTGTCTAGCAGGAAAAAACTCCATAAAAGTGCTCGCAGTACCCGTATGGACGGTAGTGCACTACCCATGGTGTTTTTTCAAGGATTAAGTCCTTCGTCCAAATATACGTGCAGCCCGGAATAGTGATCATTCGATGAATATTTAAAATCACTTATGGGGAGCCCATGTTTGTCGTAATCTTTACTTTTTGCTCGAAAACTTTGTGCTTGGTACTCCTCTTTTTGTTGTAAATGAGGGTAGTGCATCAAAGTTTAAACATGTTTGTATCGAAATTATCTACTTTATAGGTATTTTCGGCTGTATTCTTGTATCAGGACTTGCATATCTAGATTCAGTAGATTCTAATCTAAATCCCATCTTCTGAATTTTGATTCGATCAGCTTCGAGATTACCGGACATACCTTTCTATATCAGGGGACTTTTAGAACAAAATTGAATAACGAATATTTGAGTCGTTGGTCTGATAAATACTTGCACCCAAATACCTTCTTTGACACCGATACCCCTGAATGTGCGTGACTTTATTTAAATACTAAAACAGTTAGATGTGCGGTGACCAGGTCAAGACAATAATGTCCTTTGAGTGCGTGAAGTGGTACAAGTTTATATACTCCTATTTCTTGCAGTAGTATTAATTCCATTGTTATTTGCCTAGGCTTACAAGTTATCCCAACTTTTACGAGTTTTGTTTCCTAGGTCATTTTCTAACAAGTTTTTCGAAGCGAAATCAGTCATTAGTATTTTAGTTTAATAACCACAAGTAACAACCGTTCATAGTATAAATATACTTTACGGTACAAAATTAAAAAAATATTGTAAAATGTTGAAATTTTGCAAAACAGTTGCTACACTGCGAAGCGCTAACGAGATATTAAATTCAGTTGCATACGTTATTTAATTTAGCTTACTGGGAACACAAAGTAGTTCGTGAAATTATTTTAATGCGCACTTAAATTTTATTTTACGATGTCCCGTTAAACTATTTTACTTTGCACTGTTAAATACATAGTAAAATATGTGTCTAGCTTTTTGTTGCATCTATTTGTCTTACATCGCAATACCTACAGGGCCCAGACTCCACTATGTACCATGACCGATGAATGAATGGCAATTGAAAATACGACACATTTTGTCAACCAAAAATGGAAATTCAGTACCGACTTGCGGTCAGTACAAATTAATTTACAATCTTTGCGTTGGCGAGAAAAGTTCGTAATGTTTGTGACCTTATCACTAGGAGTAAATTTAATAACTTTTGTTACACAAATTTGAAAATATTTTACTAACAACTTGAAGAAATTCTAGCACATTTTCAATTTCAGCCTTCTTGTTAAAGAAATTGCCCCTCAATAGAAGTTTTTGTTTATAACTAATGCAGTGGGCGTCGGCAATATCAAAGTTAAATTAGTACACTTCTTAACACAACACAAACGAGTTGTTTGTTGGCTGTAATAAATGTAATGTGTACACAAGTCTATGCTTTTTTAGGAAAATAAAAAAGAACTATGGTATACGGTCGGTGGCCTAGCAGTTGTGTGTATGGATTTGGATGCATGAGGTGCAGGTAGAATCACAAAACAGGAAAATTCAATTATGTTTTTTTCAATTCTATTTGCCTACTCTCTTAGTTAGTCTAACACACCACTGGCTAAAGGATATCGTGCGCTAACGATAGCGTGGTGATCAACGCTTATCAAAAACTGTCCATCGCCCTATCTATACAAACCTACCTTCGTTGTATTGAAATATCTTCCTAACAAAAGTAAACAACATGAAAACATTACAAGTTGGGGACCCACGTAATCTTTACCCAACGGGTCGCGTTCCTAGCCAACGTTGTACGTGACTCGTGTGCCAATGATCTCCTAAACTGCTGACCGGATAGTGATCAACTCTTTGTTTTTAACAAATCCCTTCGTGGCTTGAACTTGATAAACGGACTTTGGTCAAAGCTTGGTATTTGGAGATTGTTTTGGTTTTCAATTGTTTCGATTTCTCACATATGTCTACCTTCTCGGGATAGAAAGTGGTCAGTGTCAGAATCTTATAGAATAATCACGATAATTATTGGTCAGTAAATCTAAAGTGGAAGTTAAAATTAAGGATGGAACTATGTAGTATTATGGAGATAAAAAGACAAGTAGATAACGGTCATCAATTAGGATATAGTAGGTGACTGATAACGTCAACTGATACGATTATATACGTTAAATTGTCATCAGAGGTAGCCAATAAAGTGATAGAGACCTAACTTTACCTCTCAAAGCAATATCATATTTCTCCATAGGAATGACACCATAGAACCGGGCAACTAGAATCATTACGCATTACTCTAACGTTTGAAAATTGCCTGGAAAATGGAAATTTGATAAACAGACTTTGAATATAGAGATTGGTATTTAGAGATTGTCTTGGACTTCGACTTTTAAAGATTCATTGTAGACCTTTTCTCCTAGTTTGGCGGATGATTTCTCACGTACGTAGGAAACGGTGAGTGTCTGATTTTTACAGACTAATCCCGACAATAGCGTGTGTAGTTAAACCTAAAGTTTAAGGTAAAATTAAGGATAGAATTATGGCTGTATTATAGAGATACTGAAAACGGTCGTCAATCAACAAGACAAGCAGATAAAGGTCATCAATTAGGATATAGTAGGTGGCTGATAACGTCAGCTGATACGATGTACGTTAAATTGTCATAAGGCAATCCGATACGTCTCAAAGCAATATCGTTCTACTCCATAGGAATGACACTTTGGAACCATGCAACTAGAGTCATTACTGTAACGTTTTAAAAGTGCCTGGAAAATGGAATATTTAAAATAAAAACTTTTAATTTGATTTTAACAAATGTGCGTGACATTCAAAGTATATTACATATTTTTCAAAATAGGATACTATTCGAACAGTTCATATCCCTAGATAGGTTTTCATTCGAATGCACTAACAATCAAAGGTCATGTGAGCACTAAATTAACACTAAATGACAAATTGCAAATATCACTTCAGCCACTTTGTTTTCAATTGACTTATGCGGGTAGAGACGTCTCTATTCTTGTGTGTATTGTTTTGTTTATATTTTGTAATTGAAAACAATACTTAGGATTCAATCAAGTTGGCAATATTTAATGAAAAGTAATAATGAAGCATTAGAAGTATTTTTAAGAGGGCATTACAATTGAATTAAAAGCTAATAATGCATGCTGTGATTTGGAATGCGTTTTACATACTCATACGTGTAAGTGAAAAGTGTTATCCACATACGTAAACATACAAAAATTGATTAATTTCTCTTAATTTTTTAGGGCACAATGCGTAAAATAAACCATTGCGTAAATCTGATACTGAGGCATCGCTGCCAGTCCGTCCGTTTGTCACTATGAAGTCTCTCAAGAACGCTGATAGATAGATAGTTTAAATTCAAACAGATGAGGCAGTTCTATTGCCCCTACAACAAACTAAATGTAAAAGATCGAAGTTAAGCTACAAATTTGTTTGGCACTAGATAAATTTATTTCTCTTGATGTTGTTTATACGGAACCCCCAGTGTTACAAGTCTGACAAATATAAACAATATTTCTAAAAGTACCAAAATACATTTCAATACATAGAAACATCTAGAACCCATTATCAAGCATCCTGAAAAGTTAAACAAAACTATACTGGACGGAACTGGTTGCATCCAGCCTGGTCTAGAAAGACCGGAGATTAGTTAGTAATTAAACTTACGGTTAGCAGACCAACGTTTACCCTGAACTTTAAAATAAAACTCGTTAACTTTGCCAATTAACGCTGGAGAAGTTATAAAGTGTCTGCGGCGTGGGTTGACGCTCTGGTTGCTATTTGTAATCTAGTATTGCTTTATTGGATGCTGAAATCATATGCTAAGGTCTGATTGATGAGATGAGCTTACTAGAAAAGCTTAATGTATGGCTGGACTGTGGGTCTAGTGAACATGGCTGCTATATCATACTCGTAGGTCGTGAGTTCGATGGACAACCAGGACAAGCGTTTGTGTGATGAGCACGACTATTTGTTCAGAGTCTGGGTATTTTTTTTTAAGTTTTGAGACTGTGAAAATTTTGCGATACAATAATTGAATGCCCGATGCCGCGGCAAAAGTTGTCAGCCAATCAATCGCACTGTATTCTTCTTATCCTTTAAAAAAGATCTTCAAAAAGAAAATTTATAATTGAATATCAAATAAAGCTATAAAACTGACGCCCTTATATTATAAACTTGATATTGTTGCGGTCTAAACTATGTCAATAAAAATCCAAAGTTGGAAGTTTCATGTCAGACTGGCAATAAATTGGTCCCTAAAGTTTGCCAGTCTCCCGAAATTGAACAAAACTTTTATAGCAGACATTGACAATATTGTCACAATAGTAATAGTAGAGATATGTTTAGATGGACAACTGTTTTCTTTTATGATTTTTATTGTTAAAGTTGAAATTGCAAAATTCTTTTGATATTAACTCATACATGATACGACATGCTTTTAAATTTTCGCCTTATATCTGTAGAAAGAACTTATTCTTTATATTCATAACACACTAGCAGTCATCCGCGGCTCCACCCGCCTGAAGTATAATCAAAAGGAAAGCATGATCAGGTTTTTTTTAGGTCAAATAAAAAATACTATATTTGAGCAAAATCCATGCAATTTCTGCAGAGAGTAACAAATATCCATACTTCCACATAAAAATTCGCGTTTATATTAAGCGTTAAATTCTCATATTAAATAAAATAGCGATTCAATCTTTACCATAATAAAATCTTATTAATAAAAGCCTTTCGTACAGGCAACAACGCAAGTTGCGATACTAGAAGTATAGTTTCCGAACAACTACAGACAAATTACGTCACTCGTCGTGGGACACTAAACTCGTCGGGTATCGGAGTTTTGTGTTGCAAAGTGTACGTAGGGCCTAAGTATTTATAACCGAAGTTATAGGTTTACTCAATATCTAGGAACTTGTATTTTAAAGCGATATAAACATTGAATAGTAAATTGAATTATTGCAGATAAAGTTTAGATGGTAGTTAGAATATTGAATCTGACGCAAGGAAATAACTTTTAATTGAATTTATGTAATAAACTATTCATGAAAGGGTTTTAAATGAATTGTGAAACTACATATTTAATACCTTTCTTCAAAAAACCTATGTAAAATACTATACATAGGTTTTTTTTCTGATGAAGAAATGTTTGTTTTTAAATACTTAATGCACTTACATGTATAACTATGTCATTTGTTCTATTATTATAACCGGCCAGCATTAAATCAAAAATTGTATGCAATTACGTCAGATGCAGGTTTAGATCCTTTCTTGTGTCAGTTCCCTCACTTTTCTATTTCATGGTTATTCATTCGGTTATTCTTTATATATGAAGTTCATGGTCAACGCTCGGGATCAGCTTTTGCCAAGTTATAAGACGCTGGCACTAATACGACTAATACTGTTGAGGAAGCGAGAGAGCGCGATACACTACCCATAGCTTCGTCCCTCTTTCACACTATCAACATACCGTGATCAAAGATAGTGTTATTTTACGATAGATCAATACCCAAGTTTCCCTAACACGTAATATATTAATAAAGCAAAACTAATAAGAAATCACACGTATTACGCATAGCTGTGAATTAATATGGGAGACACGTAGCAAAAACTAGAGCGATACGTGATCGAGATCATATTGCTTCTCATATGTAGGGTAATGTAGTGTATTGCAATCTAAATAAAATGTTATTTGATGAAGAGTGCTATGCTGTGAAAGTTTCTTAACTCTGCTTAATTTATTTATTTTAAAACAAGCAGTGTAACAAAAAATTGGGAAAAAATCTTTCAGGTTGAAGAATCAAATCGGTGAATATTTTGACAAATTTGTCAGACGATTTCTCGAAGTTTGAGATGTATGTGTAACTATCTGGCGCTACTTTAAAATTTAAAGTGATAAATACAGCCTGAGCCCGCCTTGAGAACGTTATGCCCCCCGCATAAAGATCATTTAAAACTGATTGATGTTTTCGCATTTGGCCATTTGACGATAAAGTTTATCATGCACATTAGGTAATGTAATTGCGTAGAAAACCGATTTTAGGAAATACTACAAGTAGTTTTATACATGTTTTACTTTTTAGGCGCCTCTTATAAAACGGTTACGGTTCTAAAGTCTGAATAGTGTTATTTTAGACATTGAAAACGGATTCGCATATACTTTTTGCATTTTTGTCCCAAAAAAATCGTCCCAAAATCGATTGCCACAGTTGTTAATTCGATTGGCAAAGTGTGCAATAAAGTAACAAGAAGAATGACATCTGATACAAAATCACATTTGATTTTCCTATCATGTCTTAAGGAAATGCATTATACAGCTCCAAGTGAATTCTTTTTCAATAAGCCCATAAAATTATGTAGACGGAAGCACCTGTTAGGAATATCGATTACTACCAAGGCAGGCGGATAGATCAATTGTTCAAATTACAAAGAAATATGTAGACAGTTGTGAACTTGAATATGGAGACGCGGTTCCGTTCTTCGATATTTATTTAGTACAGCCACATCGTTACACTTACATTTCATGTAAAACAATACTAATTCTCGTGTATAGGGACGACAATTAAGGCGGACATAATAATTTTGACAAGCACTAAATAGAAAATTTAAAAGTAATATTAAATATTTTATATTAATTTATATTTTCTCTCTCTTCAATTCATTATATTGAAATATAGGCTCTTACAATTCCATTCGCATCCGACCTCTCTTCTGCAACTTCATCCCTAATACAATTCTTAGATCCTTGGTCTATCGCTTTCAAGGTTCTTTTTCACCACTTTTGCCGATTCTCTTCATTTAAGGAGTTGAAGAGGACAATAAATATTAATCGCGATGGCAAAATGCTTTGAATTCCTAAAACCATGTGAGTTAAGTTTTGTAATTGTTTAAAAATTAAGGTTTGCAAATAACAATACAACCTTAGGATGTGTGTGTAAAATATAATCAAAAAATTACATCTCGTACAACTCGTTGTGTTTTTTCATTTATCAACTATTCTTGTAACATCCATATTGTGGCTGTTTATTGTTGTAAAATGTTATTGTAATTTTAAATAAAATTACAATAACATTTTACAAGAGAACCCTAACATCTGAAGGCTAGAAGGCTACTTAAAAGAGGTATCATATGTAAATATTCGATAATATCAAAATTATGTAAATGTTTTAAGAATGGTTGTGTGTAAAGGAAGAATGACAATGCGCTGTATTACCACATAATAGATGCACTTATGCTGTCGTTGCATTGTCAATTGAACTGAACGGTTTTATGAATGTCAATGTTTCGTAGTGTTGACAGGTAACTATTGTTTTTAATATAATACGTATATGGTCTAACTTGCCTGTTAAGTAAATATGACCATGACCGTAAATAGTTTAACAATATCATATCATTCTCTATAGGAATTAGCTAAACGACGTATGCAACGCCAAAACCTTTTGACAGGTTTGATCCCCGCTTAGGACCAAGCATTTGTGTCATCCACGAATGCTTGTTCTGAGTCTGGGTGTCTTGCGCATGTGACTTGAATGTCTGAATAACCCCGCACGATACAAGGATTAAATTGCTTAGTGAGAGAATATTTTTTTTAAAGAAAATAAAGTTTGTTCTATCTGTATTCTTTTTTTTTTCAAATAAATCAAATAAGTCACACCCCATCATCTGTAAACACTGTCTTATTTTGTAGCGTTTCCTTAATAAACAATTTAGGTGTAAATATATTTATGTAAAAAAGCGACAGCGTGCTATGTTGTGGAGTTTGTTGCGCGGTTTCTTCTTCACAGCTAGAGCACTTAGGAAGCGGTGAAGGGTGAGCGATGCGGGGAGCTGTCTGTATATTTTGACGTTCAATAAGTGCTACCTTGTAGCCTATTTTGAATAAATGGATTTTGATTTGATTTGATTTAATTAACAGGGACAAAGGCAGCATGACATCTGAAGTGTAACATTTTGCTATGCGCTGATCGTGTATTGTTATAGAGTTCTACTACGTAAAGTAAGCTTGCAAAATTTTTGTTACACATATTCTATGCTAATAAATCATGTATATTAATAGCTCAAAGCAATACTATGCAATCATAATACATTAGATGCATAAATTATTATAATAATTAACAACACCCACACAACAATATAATTGTAGACTATTTATTCGACCTTCACCTACATTTGAATTTCGGACTTTTTCAATGACAACCCGAATTCAATGAACTGGTTGTTTGGTTATAGGTCATTAGTGTAGTTTACAATTAGTTGTGATAAAGTTTTTTGATAATTGCTTAAATATATTTCGTGCCTATTAAATTACCTCTTATCACACGCAATAGGAATGATGACTGGGTATAAAAAGTAAAAATCTTTTAGTACGACAGAAAGATCATTAAAAAAATATTAAATAGGTATTTTTGCCATTATCAGAAAAGTAAGAATAAATGTCTTAAATGAGTGTTACTGGTAACTATACTATGAATGGTAATACGGGAAATACGGCTGTTGTAGTAAAAGAGGGAAGCGCTATACACTCTCTCTGCTACAACGGACTAAGCTCTGATCGAATGTCTGTTATTTGTGATTGGTGAAATGAGAGGATCTCAATATCCTTCAAAGAAAACTATTTTTTTTTACAAACTACTTATACCCTATTCATCGGGGCTTGAGCCAAAGTAAACAAAGAAATCAATGTTCCCCAAACTTTTATTTTAGTTTTTATTTTAATTTAACTATCTCTATATGATTTTATTTATGTTTCAGTTTATCTTACATAGTTCACATGTTCAAATAAATGCCCAAGTTTTGTTAGGAGGTACTCAACTATGAGGATAATAAAAAAATAAGAAAAAAAACCTAAGCAAAAGTACAAACATTGCTTAGCCCAGGTTCAGGTTCACTTATTGGATGAACACGAAAACGTCAATATAACTAAAACAAAACAATTAACAAATAACTTTAAACGTAACAAACGTGAAAACAATAAAAGTAACAACGGAATAACATGAATTTAACGAAAATGTCTGCAGTGGGACTTCTCACATCAATAAGTTGTTCGATAGTAAAGATGGCGGGTATGACCCGACCGATGAAAAAACGTCACATTTGATGTAAAATGTTCGCAGAATCTGTGGTCTTCATTAGTCGTATTAAAATGCGTTCCGAGTTTGAGAATAGTTTCTTTTTTAGGTTCTTTTACATGTAAACTTTTTAATTCATAATTAATTAAAATTAAGAAAATAATTTAAGGCATTTATGATATTTGATTTCAAATATGTCTGAACGGATTACAAACGTTTTATAGACTTCGTGCTAAAATATAATTTCTTATGTTGTCTGTGTATGCTTCCGTAATTATTTTTATAAATTAAGTTCAGTACATCAATCGTGACATATAAATAACCCTTTTAATGGTTTGTTTACCTTTTGGCTCATGGCTCGTTGAATAGGGTATAGTATATAATTAACTATAGTTAAATCAAACAATTGGCAATGCTAATAGCAACGTTTGGTAAGGACATAAATTTGATAGACGTTTTTCTTTAATTTTATTTTTCTCTTGCCTACTTGTCCGGAACCCCTCATTGACGTTAGTCTGACTCGCACTTGACCACTAGAAGCCATGTTCAACCTAGTTTTTAAGCTAGATATCATTATAATACGAATATTATCCAATTTGCGTCACAGTCATTAACGAGAACCAATTAAATTTCGGTAAGCCAATGGTCCTGTTGTTAAAACCGCTTTACTAAAACCATTCTTTGGAATAACACTTAATTTTTAATTACTTTTGTTTTTCTTTTTTGTGTACAAAGTAATTTGCAAAATTGAATTAGAAATGGAATTGTCGATTTTTTCAATGGACTTCTTTATTGTTATCTCATATGATTAAAGATGTTAGATTTAAAGTTTATATAAGCAGTATAGTTATTTTTTTAATATTATGGTTCCACACTCAAAGGGCAAAAACGGAACCCTACTTATTTAGTTAACCATAGTATACGCCTCTATGTAGTTAGTTCGACTCGCACTTGACCGGCATTTTTTTTAATATTCTACTGTTTCAAAATATTCATTTCATCGCAGGCACTTATTTAGAGTCATGTACAGAAATATCTAGTTAGGAAAAACACCAGCAATTTAAATGTGTGAAACGCAGCTTAGACTATCTAAAACTCATACAAAGGCATCTAAAGCAATATTTACTGAGTTTTCTAAATGAACTCGTTAGCTTTGCCCGCACATGTGTAACAACTTTCTCACAGTTTTTCTAATAACACAGCGAACCGCGAATAACATGCAAACGTCATTACGATAAAAAAAAAATATTAACATAACACGTTGCCCTAGTGGTTTAATGATTCGGAACGGATTGCCTTGTACAAGGTTGCAGGTTTGAATCCAAGATGTAATCGAAAGTATTTCTACTACCTATGAGCCTTATCAATAGTTTAAAAACAAATGAAAAACGCAGTTTCTTGTTTTAATTAATCACGCGACTTTAAATTCATAACATATTTGTAATTACTTCGTTATAAAGATCCTAATAAGGCCTATGCCCCTGCCCTTTACAAAAGAAAAAATAACTACTATTACTTATTAAAAACATGTTTTTATCCCCATTCATGACTTATTAAAAGTGTTCATCAAACCATGACAGCTGGCAAAAAGTTGACTAACAAATGTGTGTTTTTTACTGCGACTGTTTGGAGTGCCCTTGAGGTCTAGCGGGCCATATTTGGGCCTCTTTGAATCATACTCTCGATACAATAGGCTGAGTGTTATGATGTTATTACTGCAATGCGGGAACACATGATGTGATTGTAATACTAGCTGGGGATACTATAAGTTAGTATTATAGGTTAAAATAAATTATGAATGATCCCACCGTAACATAAAATCGGGTTAAAACTATTTTATGGGGCCAAAATTTTGTCAAAATTCGTCCAGAGTAACAACAAACCTGTTTAGTTGTCAGATAAAAAGTATCAATCTCTTGTCCTGGAATTAAATTTATAAAAAACATGACTTATTTTCAAGTAAACATAAAATTATCATAATAATCAAGTTTTATTTCTAGGAGAACCTTATCGAGGAACTTTTAAAACAAAACAGTTTTGACTCTAAGTGCACGGTTTTGAAATGTCATTCCTATTGAGAAAATTCGGCAAGATACAACATAAGTATCTAACTCTTTCAAATAAATATAAGTACATACGGTATAACTTACTATGTATGTACTGTATGTAGGCAAGAACAACGATGATTTAGTTGAAAACTCGCGTTCCATATTTAGCCGGATGCACTGACAAATCAAAATACTGGTAAATAGTGATCTCATGTTTTTATGACACATGAATTCGGCTAAATATTCGATAGCAATTAGAAACTGCTCATTCTACTATTGCAAGATTTATCGAAATTGTCAGCTGTTTTTAAAAATAAGTAGGCATATCGCGAAGTAATAACTTCGGATGTTGATTAAAAATTGGGTCCGTTTCGGAGGATATCAATTTCGTACACCGGGAATTTATATAATAGACTTAAATAATAGCTAGCTTTTAGTCCTTTGTCAATTTAAAGTATTATTGCAAAGTGGATATGACTTGCTAAAACTTGATTGTTGAGGGAAAACATCGCGACTAAACCAGCATACCTCAGATTTTTTTAAATCAGTCTGTCCTAAGCTTTACAATGACGTAGCGACTTAGCTCTAGCTCTTAGCATGTGGTCACACCCACGTGCGCGCCATACGTATCGTTCTGTCGTCACAGTAATTAACATGACTATTATATTTGTTCTCGTGGTTTGTAACATTTGACGTCTCGTTATCATTCGAATGTGAAGTAACGAGTGTCGAGTGTCGTATGGCAATTATTTATTAGCGGACTGATGATGGAACTGGACTAGGCTTACCTAGTTAGAGTAACGAAAAAAAAAACAAAAATGACGTCGCTAAAAAAACCGGTAAAGTGCGAGACAGACTCGCAAAGCTATTCAAAGGTTTGGTACCAATAGATAAGCATAACAACAGTTGCCAATCAAATTTAACAATGTTTTTTTGAATGTTTGAAAAGAATGTTCTAGCTTTTATCAAAATCAAAATTCATTTATTCAAATTAGGCTTCTAAGTAGCACTTTTGAAGGTCAAATTACATTGGACAGCACCCAGTTTTGCCCACCCATCACCGCTTCCTAAGTGCTTTTGCTGTGACACTATACGCTTTAACACGTGGTCCAGGATTTAAGCTTTTTGCTGGCTACTTAATCATTCCTTTCCTAACTAACATAATTATCTAGCAATGTCAAAACCGTTCTGTGTAACACAAAAAATGTACCCATTGCAACCACAATATTATTACGCTCTATTAACTTTATGTGATAAATAATTAATTAAATAACACTTATAAAAACAGTTCGACTAAAGAACTTGAAGTTTTTGTTGCGTTTTTATCTATTTTTAGCATAAGTTATCTTGTCTGGCCTACATAGGTACAATGAGTATTTCTGATGCATTTTTCCTTATCCATTGTAGCTGCAACTTCGAAGGATAATTTTATAAATAAGAAGTATAATAACTTCATCAGAAGATTTTAAATGCGTATTACGTTTGGAAAGAGTATTTGTAAGTCTTAGACTTTTCAGAGAAAGAGGCCAACCTGAATCTTGCTTAAAAAAAATTTCAACTATCAAGTATTCTACTGAAGTAGACAACATCACACCTTCTGAATAAGCCTATCCAAATTAAGGCTAGTAGAGTTCCGTGAGCTAAGATTATGGTATTCGAGTGCTGTATTACACTTGCATCATTATTAGTAAGATGATTGCAACTGCATGTATTAGTGAAGTTAGCATAAACTGTTTCCTTCATAGAAGCGAGACAACACTACATGCAATACAATGCGCCGTCTCGCTTCCTCAAGGCTAAAGATTACTGAAAGTGATAGTGGTACAGGAAATTTGTATAAGCTTATTTGTCAGTTCGAAATAATAGTGTAATATTTTAATTACGTAAGTAACGAAATTATCTTCAAAGGGTGCCTCTAGTTCGGGGAATCTCCCGTGTTGTAATTAACATGCTTATTAACTTAATCATGGCAGGTGTTCGTATTATTTCCCTATTACGGTTTCTTGTTATTATGGATATTGTTGTTTACGAAAATATCTGTCTAATTAGAGTACCTTCTCAAATATTACATGAAGGACGTGAATGGAATATTCGAAATTTATTTGTTGAATTTTGACCAAAATATTTGACTGTGTTTTGAGTTTCAAATTATAGAAGCTGGTATATAGTTGGGTCAAGTAAAAAACAAAATACGTAGGTCAAGTATAAAAGCGGGATCGCTTCCCTTCCGATCAACGGATGATGTTAATTGCTTAGTGTTCTAGGCCTTATTCTATACATTTTTTGAAGACTCACTGCTCTAAAGAATTACATCCTGAGACTTGGGAATTTATTCAATATTTATGTACTCACAAGTTGATAAAGGGCACAATATTATAAAAGTAAAGGCAAACTTCAGTACATCAGGTACAAAAGTACCTACAGTTCCTCAAGAGGCACAGCACACATTTCAAAAACAAAAACGAAACCCAAAACTGAAATAAACAGGAACTTTTGTATCACAAATAGATAAGTAATTTCATCAGCTATATCATAATTAATTTATCTAAGAAAACAAAGATATCGTTTTACTCTGATCTTCATTAAAGTCCAGGCATGGTGGATCTAATTTGGTCTGCACGAACAATCTGGCACGTGCTCGGAGTCGCGCTCGTAAAGATAAGTAATTAACACAAGGATATTATTTGCGGGGGTCTTTTATAACTGGTTTTCTGTTATGGAGAATTGTGGAGAACAATACTGTAGAGATGTTGTGGGATTGGCTGGTGATAGCATTTATTTCTATGTGAATATGGTGTTAGTGCATGCATCTTATAGAGGTAAAGAAAACTTTGATTGGTAACTATCGTAAGACTATGAAAATGAAACGCCTGGTCCGATATGCATAAATATTTATATGTTAGATAACTCATTCATTGAGGCAGACAGAACAGTATGTCCAATTTTTAAAATTCTTAAAGTGAAACCTTTATAAACACGAGGACAAAATCGCGCACAACTTCTAGTTAGCTTATATATTTTTGCTTTTTTCGACAATATAAATAAATACGTCTATATTTTCTTTAATGAAATCGTCACACGGATGTTAAATAAAATTAAAATCTCCATCACATCTGTTTTATAGATTGGCAATTTACAGAAATCATTCTACCAAAATCTCTGTTAATTGTCCTCGCTTATCTTACCCCTAGTTAGACCAATGAAGTGTGAACGTGCAATAGTGCACTGCCTTTTCTTGGAACAGAGCGAGTAGCGAACAGTGATAACAAGCCTTACTTGGAAATCGCTAGATACTGATACTTAGAATGTGCTTCAAGCTGCGTCATCAATCAGATAAGTTGATAACGGACGATGAACTAAGTTGTGAGTTGACTCTGAACTGTATGGGATTTTTATAAGACACTTAAAAAAAATTTTTTTTGAGGTGTTTCAAACAGTCACGTTACTTACACGAAGACACCGAGACTCACGCATGCTCGTGGTTTCACGTGGTTTCATTCACACGAAGACAGCTGAATCCAAAGTCTCTTTGGGTTTGGCAGGCGATAGGGCAGTCGCTTCGTGCCTTTGTGTGAATTACATCGTTCAGATAAAACCGGTAAACGCTAAACTTAAAACAGCTGGAGCTTAAGACGGAAGGTGATACATCATAGAATTTAGTGCAAATTGAGAGATGATCAAAGGTAATAGAGAGCTATTGATCCAAAGCAGCTCTTAGCATTCCTGGATAAACAGACAGAATTCTCCATCTTTCGGTGATATTGTATAATAAATTATCATCAAAGCCGGAAGAGCGTCAAAAGCAAACAATGTTGTAATTACATCGGAGGTTATTATTATCCATTTGTCAATTCAACTTGCGCGTGGGTGGTCTTTTACGGCGTCGTTACCTGTATGAGCGACTTCATATTACTAAAAAAACGTGATCTACAGTGACTACATCATCATCTTAGCCGTTTCCCAACTACGTTAGCGATTGCCTATCCGACCTCCTCAATCCAGTTACGTCGGTAACACGATAACGCTTGTCAGAATGGCTGTCAGAGTTTCTAGCTTCTGACTAAATTATATTTATGATTGTAGATTTTTTATCTCAACGAAAACATAACCTTAAAATTTTGATTGTCCGATCCCAAAGCCATTTTATTTAATTAGATCTGGACACATTCCATCAAACAGTTTTAGCTTTTTAATGGGAAAATTACAATCACCTAACTGTGAGATTTGTAAGCAAATAGACGACTTACAACACTTGTTGATGGAGTGTGTTCGTTTCAGAAATGAAAGGGAAGAATTGTGCAATAAGTTCTCTTTAAACAGTAGTTGGAGTTTTTCATGACATTTTAGCGAACCCAAATACTGATGAAGCACGTATATATTTTGTTTAAGCTCTTAATAGTATAGTATAATTATGTTTCTTTTTAAGTAGTAGTTTTATAATCTGTTCATAACCGGACTGTCATGTACAAATTGTATAAAAGTCCTTAAATAAAGAAAAAAAAAAGCCATTTTATGTTTTATCATCCAAAACGTAGTATTTTTTCTCTATTCTACTATTCAAAACACAAATCTTGAATTCACATAAGTTTTATTGTTCAATATCCTTCAGACCTTTATAACATCTACTTAAGCCGCGTCAAACTTTCCGCTTCATAAAAGGTGTCAATATTATGCCTCGCGATATATTGACAGACATTAGAATGACGATGATTGAACAAAGCCTTCTTGACGTAGGAGCGAATACTTTTAATAATTTCTGTATACTTATACATGTTAACATCCCTACTTAATATTATAAATGCGAAAGTAACTTTGTCTGTCTATCTGCTACGCTTTCACTTCTAAACCACAGAACGGATTTTAATGAAATTTGGTACAGCGATAGAGAAGAGAATGAGACAGGGTATTATCTTAACTTTTTTGATATTTTTGGAGGTTTATTACACTACTAGCTGTTGCCCGCGACTTCGTCCGCGTGGTTAGAAGATATAAGTTCCACATTGTATCGTCACTCCTATTAGTTGCAGCGTTATGGTTTATAGCCTAAAACCTTGCCTAAAAGAATTTTTCAATTTGAACCAGTAGTTCCTGAGATTAGCGCGTTCAAACAAATAAACTAACCTACAACTCTTTTTCATTTTTGAGTCTGCTCTTCCCACATTAATGACACCAATGTTTGGTCAAACTGCAATAGTTTTAGTAGTAGTTTTATTTCAGTAACAATCTCTATTGAAAACGTACAAGTTTAAAAAAAATGTAGAGTGCAAAAAAAAAACCAAGCAACAACACAACATTATTACGTAAATGAAGCACAGTAGGTAATATCTTAGCTAAAAATACCACTTCAGTACCAAATCAACTTACCAAACTACCGTCAGTAATACAAATAGTTAAAAGCATTTCGAAAACAGTTTTGACAATGATATTCAGCTGACAAACAACAAACAAGCTTCGATAGCCACAGGCTGAACCTGAAATTAACATTAATTGATATAGCAGACCTCTGACCTTTATTTATGGACCCCAATAAATTGGCGTGAATGGACAACGCCGAGATTTTCTCCTGCCCACTACTCGACTAGTTACTGACTAATTCTTGTATATAGTTTCGGTTAAGGTTGTTTAGTGGGTCTTGAGTCAATAGCAAATCTTAGTAGTATTTAGAGAATTAAATTCGATGGATTTTTGTGATGAATTTAATGTGGTATGGTATATAATGTATAGTGGCAAAAATATTTTCCTCCTTGAATGCAATGACATTAATATAAAAAAATTTCATCGTGATCGGTCCATCCGTTTTGGCGTGAAGAGGTAACAATAAATTATACACAAACTCACACTCTTATACTTTCTAATTTAGAATATTTGTTTTTTTATCTCACTATTAATAAATTACTTCTAATGAAACCCAAAAGATTTTTTCCAATTTCTGGTGCATGTTTTATTTCTCAACAAGAAATCTAGTACAACTTCACACAAATGTTATTCGTCAGACAAAAAAATTCTGGTTCTAAAAGTTTACAACAAATTCTTGCTTGAATTCAGTCAACATTTCTACGTTTGTTGAAGAAAATTCGCATGTCTGCGTCCAGTGAGATCTCTCCAAGGACCAACACGTTTCCCATAACGAGACTAGTAGTATTCCCCGCATTTCCCTGTATTTCTCTGCACCTCTTATATTGCTTCTATTATCACCAGCCATTTTGCAGTTTTCTTCAAGAACGTGAGCATTTTCTCGAACCGCGAGAATATATGCAGCTGACGGCTTTTATTCAGGTTCTCCGCGATACAACCTAGGTTTTTCTTGGTGAATAAATAGAGGAAAACACAACTGATTCTGTGACTAGGATACTAACACTAAGGTAAAGATTTTCAATTCAAATCTGGAAGTTTTTTTAGAAGCAGACCTAAAATAAATCAATTGGGTAATGCATCGATAACAAAAGCCCAGACGAATATAATTTTATTTACAGTATAGTCAACATTAACTCTCTTAACATACCAATATCGAAAGCTATCACTTAATCTCAACTAGAAGTTCCCAAAACGATCTTAAGTCGGTTGTCTCGTAGTTAGTCAATCATCATTAAGAGTAGATCTAATGGAAGTGGGTCAAATCAAAATTATCCATCTATTCCAGGTCTTCTCAGAGCTAGTTACTGACTTTAGCCAAGACATACATCAATTAAGAGCCGTTAACGTGAGGCCGATCTGACGACGGCATTTCCAAATATGTAACTTGTCATATAGGCCTGTTAGCACTGTTAGTAAAAAAGTACTTTGTCGGGATGACAGGCATCCAGGCTTCTTATTCCTAGTAGTATCGTGGTGTACCGTTACTGAAGGGTAGAAACGGGACCCGGTAACTATGGCTCCGATGTCTGTGCGTCTGTCACCAGAATGTATTTCATGAACCGAGATAGTTAAGCACTTTATTTTTTACGCATAATATAAAGTTAGTTCCCGTTATAACAAAAAATACAAATAATAATACCTACTATAAAAGTAGAGGTTTAATAACGTTACAGCCAAAAATGTGATGGGTGACTATTTCTTCCTCCGAATTTCTTGCCACTTTTACAGAACCCTCACATTTTCTTTATCAAATAAATTGTTGACAGAAGTTACCAGAAATATTCACGGTTTTAAATGCTTAGATAAGTACTTGGAATTTGAAAATAATTTTGGCTAAGATAAAGCATTATGGAATACGAAATGTATACGTTTTTGCAACAGGATACGCTGAACATGTAATGGTTACACGCAAGCACAAAGATCGTGTATCATAATGCTTGTAATGTTTACGTTAGGGCGAAACGTTGCACCTTATGCAACTATGTTTACATTCCTCCACTGAACGAATTATTTCTAAGAAACTAATGTGGCCGTCCAGAATACGATATCTGGTATAATTGGACGTACCATCTCAACAACCGAATTTAAAAAGGGGGTACTCAATTCGTCCTTTTATGTTTGTAACCTCAGAACTTTCGTACTAGATGAATCGCTTTGATGACGTGGAATAACTGTCCTTTGTGGAAAAAGGGGGTACTGAGATGAATGATTTTTTTAATGGATTACTACAGCTTTGACATTTGGCTTAAATATTGTTGTTCGAAAATATTGAAATATGTGCACATGTGTGTGTGTGGACGGGGGGTTATCAAGGCTACATTTTATCCCGGCTACATTCCCACGGAAATAGGAGCCACCGCGCTGTAAACTAAAGTCCACGCGGACGGAGTCGCGGGCAAAAGCTAGTAACAAACTAAAACACAATCTCTCCTTCAAATTATATTTGCAATAACACCCATCATAATTTAAATAAACAGTTTATACCAAAATTATCAAATTGCATCTCCATATTCATTCGTCAATCTGCAAAGCGTTTAATTGCTTTATTAATTGAATCAAACCAATCTGTCGGCGACACCTACAGACCGACATGTGCATATTATATATATAACGGAGGTAGGATAATTGATATGAATCATATTGCTCCTGACAGTTCCATTTCCATATTATTTATAATTAATTTCATATGCAGATGGTATTCGCCTCGGTGATATTAATTGGATGTTCTTTTGCGGTTTAACATAGAAAATTAGTTATTCTTTGCCTAATATTAAATCCAGGCTTGTCAAATTTATCCGGGAGCTCTAAAACTCTTAAAACGCCCAACATTCCACAAAGATAATATTACTTGTTTTTTGTAGGAATCGAACTCGCAACCTCTGGTATAGCAGGACCAATAACCACTGAACCAACAAACCATCAAAGTCAGATTAAAAAAATATCAAATACCAACATTGTTCGTTAATCTTGCACCATTTTTGCCATTGCACCTGCCTGTCACTTCATCACAACAGGCATAGCGAGTGATATTTTGTACGTAGATAAAATATCTCCAGCTATGGGCAATCGGTATCGCATGCGACATTCTTTAGCGGTGATTAGAGTCACTTTCAGTTAATTCCAGGAATATTGTCGCCGATGGTATTCGTCATTTGTTTTTTGTTCGCGGTATGGTAGCATTCGTTTTAGAAATCGGTTTTGCGTCATATTAAAGAGTGTTTTAAGAATAGGGTATAGTGTTGTGTTTACTAGGACCCCCTTTGGATTCGTCATAGATTACATATTGAGTTTTAAAGCCATTTAAGCTAATGATTTTTTACTGTTTACTACTAAAAGTTTTTTTTTATCTTTTTCATTATTATATTCAGGTGTCGTGATCGTAAGAAATATAAGTACAAGCAAACATAGTATTGTGCTATTACCAAGCTGAATGCTACAGTGCCTTTATTTTTATGTAACTGAAAGATGAGACAATATAAGTAGTCATATTCTATCAAAATCCCATAAAATACCATATCATCCAATTAATCTGAATAAGTAATAATTACGATTCCAATTATTTGACCTTACATGAACTCGGTATATATTAATTGAAACATGACTTGAATTAACCTAATTGAATGAGGCGACTTAATTCTTTACTGTTTTGTGTATTGATTTAAAAACGCGCTTGGAGTCACTAAGTGCCTATTTTAAGTACAATATAAAAAAAAATGTTTTGTAGTAGGAGTCTAAGTATTCACCTACTATGTTAATACTAGATATATTTACGTCAAAATACAATGTTATTTTCAAATATGAAGATCTTTTTGTAAAGTTTTTTTTTGTAGAAACTTAATTTTCTTTTTTTATTTTCAGGTATGTCTTCGTTTTGGATGTTCAAGACTAAATAGCAAACAGTTGGGCATGTATTAATTTAATTATATTCCGTTCCCTGATGTTGTCAAGTTATCTTGTACAAGTAATTTTATTCATAGAGACTAGAACTAGATGTTTTTGTTTTCCGCGTCACTCGCGTTTCTATGCAAAACTAGGTGGTTTTTATATGTGATGGATATCGTGAGAAAATGTTCTATTGTTTTACAAGTTATATAACTTAATCACTGCCATTTTAGAGGTTATGTAGTAGACGAACGATAACGTTTACAGAATATACGTATATTGTTTCAAAGCGATGTTGTGGACCATAAATATTCGCTTTAAGAAATGGTGTGATTTTCTAACAGTTCAAGGTTCAAATGATGGCTGTGAATATTCGAACTATGCCCATATTGTATTTTATCAAAATGATAAATTGTAATCAAATTCCTTACTTAGGCATTCTTGTGTCGCGGGGACTTTACAAACATGCATTCAAAAAACATCTTAAAAGTTAATGTATCAAAATTATTCTACGCGGGAATCGAACCCACGACACATCGCACAGAGTGGCGTGGTGACATAAACCAAAGCTAAGTAAAAATTAAAGCTAAGTTACAGATCTTTTGCGCTTTAAGTTATTCTATTCAATCTGTTTTGTTTAAGTTAAACTGTAAGATGTGAGAGATCAATAAAGACAAAAAGTAAATAAACAAAGCATTTGTATGAAATGAAGTTTAAAGTCTGAATATTTTAGACTGTATTATTGTACTTAACTAAATCTAGATACTGTCGGATTTGAATATAAAGTAGACAAAGGTTTAACCAATTTAATTTATTTACATTGTTTAGTAATGTAAAAAAAATCTTTCGGGCTTTATTTATGCATTATTTATTTTATTCTACTATGTAATTAAGTACGATCGGATTGCTACGAGACTGATTTGAATAATAAGTAGGATTTAACCAATTTAATTTAAACATGTTGTCGGTTTAGTTATTTGTATTTGTCCTTTTTATTAAATTACTCTTTGAGGAAAATATTCACCCAAAAATATGACTCCACTTGACATAAAAGTACCAGGAAAGCATAATCATAGGAGAGCAAAACAATTTGTATGAAGGAGCTGAAACGATCTCGGTTAGCCCGGAGCCAATCACCTCATCTCATTACTAACGCATTGTGGGTCCCATCTCAAATTAAATTAGCAAGATATACAACCTCGTTTCATGTAATTACCTAACAAATTTTACAGAACTGGCTGGCTACAATGTAATGCTTTTATCTTTTTTTTCTTGTGGAAACTTTGTGGTAAGCTTTTGTGCTTGCTTAATTTCTCTGTCAAACATTGGACGTTTGTTGTTTGTTAATATTTATGTGTGGGCCATATGTCATGGTTTGTATGACTTAAAATGTAAGTGGTGTTGTGTGGAACTATTCCGGAACGAAATTTGAATAAGATGCAGGACGGAAGTTTAAATATGTGTTATTGTTTCATTATTCAAAAGAATATTTCTACTTATCAGTTGCTTGCAATTTAAACTTACGAAGATTATATAAACCTACTTTTACTAAAGTAAAACATACAAAAATTGTTATTTCTTATCTCAAAATATACACATTAAATGTACAATTCTCCTACTTATAGTTTTGAGTTGCTATAAAATGTAAAATACGTCTTTAAAATAGATGCATAAAATAGAATGCATTATGTCACATCACAATATCACACATAAATAACGGCGGTTTGCAATACAGGAGAATACTAAACCAGTTTATTTATATCTCAAACAATTGTCTATTAACTCAGAAAAACTGACCTCCGCGTCTTAATTTTCATATTTAATTACCTTAAAAATACTATTATCGCACATTATTCAACAAAAGCAACTATGATAAAAGAATGATGATGCCATTTTGTTTACCGAAACATCTGTTAGCACATTGCGATATAAATTAAGGAAATTTGTTTAATTTTAGACATGTCTGGGTTCTGTTACTTGTGAAAGTAATTGTAAGATACAAATGACAGAGTTTTACTGAAATGAGGCTGTATATTTACAGCTTAGTTTGAGAAGTAAATTAGTTGACAAAGTCTAGTATTAAGTGGTCTAGTTTACTTACCTGATACTTTGAAAGGTTTCAAATATACATATAATTTTAATGTAGCAGTATAAGCCACGACCAATGTTTATTTTTGTACTTTTATTACAAGAAGCCAGTTGTGAGTCGCTTTTCAATTAGGAGAAGTTTGGCTAAAGTCAGCGAACTTCTACAGCCTTGATCTTTAAAAGCCTATTATCAAATTTGAACAAGCTTGGCAAGCATACCAATTAGCAGATAACCAAAACCATGAATAGAAAACTAATTTAACTATATAAAGACATTCACTATCTGTTTTACAACCTTAGGTACCAGATTAGGGTAACTAAACTGAGATTTACTTAACGAGCTTACTAAGGCTAGACCTAAACGCCAAGGTAATCTTAAAAAGGTTTCGTTGGTTGGCATAATCAGATTTCCTTTGCCTCATTTAAAAAGAAAACACGCACAAAGGAGTAAACAATAACATTATGGTTTGATGTTCCATTTTGTATTTTAATTTGAATTGCGAATACAAAATGCTTTCATTTGTTTGGTTATTTTTACGATAAAAATATGGTGATTTTAAATAATAATATACTTAAAACCGTTGTTCTTGTAATGAAGATTATGTATTTTTTCCGAAATATTGTAAAAATATGGTTTTACTTGTAATTTAACAAAGTCTACACACCTTATTCAGCATAGATAATTGCAGCTTGATTTTTCTATTGAAGCAAACATCCGTACATCCTAAAAAAAAGATATATAAAAGTGAAAAGTCACTCTTGGAATCAAAGACGTTCATTAACAGTGTTTATGTATTCCAATTCCGTAGCTTAAGCATTTTCTTCATGAATGGCCATTACAAATGTTTTGCAAACAAATCGCGGGAATTCATATCAAAGAATATTCCTTATTCCCTGTAGAGTGACGTCAGAGCATACTGAGCATAGACAACAATAACACTGTCATTCCTGCATAAAGTTACAACGGCCATTGTTCCGAACTGACATGTGACGTAGGCAACCGTTTTGTAGAAACGCTTTAAAACGTCAAACGAATTTCCACTTTATGGCTTTCGCATAAGGTTGTATCGATATAATTGTGTTATTTACTGACAAAAGAGCTTTTTAAAAATGTCATGGGAAATTCGACCCTATGTAATTGGTGTAAAATTTATGTCAAAGTTGTATTTTTTGTGCGTATGCTTGAATTGAAGTTCGATATGAGTTGCCATAAGCGTGCAATGAGAGGATCTTCTGTGTACCTTTCAGTTTGGAGTTTTTTAGAATCATATTACATTAAACCTTATTTATAGACTGTTTTTTTATAAATATCGCCCTTTTTGGCGGTAGTTAAGATAAAAGTGGAAAGCTTTCAAAAAATGCTGGCAATTATAAATAAGTTATTTTCATTAATAAAACGACTAGTTTCATCCTACAGATATCAATTAAATTACATTTAGAAATTAAATTTAAACGAAACGAAATAAATACGTACTGTATAAAATATAAACACGACAAGGCAACGAAAACTCTCCACAAACTGAAACATGCGTCGGAAGTCCACAAAAAAGCTCAACTTACTAAAGCATTAAATATACAGAACCCGATACGAACAAACGTCGTAAGGATATTTATAGCTGAACAATATAAACAATCCTTTCCGATAGTGTACCGGCAAGGCTTATCGGACACGCCGGAATGCGGAAGCGAGATGGCGCTATGCCGTGTAGAGCGCTGTCCCGCTTTGGCATCAGTTTTTGTGGTGAACGGTAGTCCTGTATTGTAACCCCTCTGAGAGCCGGGTGTCCGGTCCGGGGCTCGGCGAGTTTGTTAAAAAAGGGGTTGTGCTACCGCTGCCGGTGCAAGAAGGTTGAGTTTGCTACATATTTTTATACATGGTTTTTGTAGAGATAGGTAAAATTTTTGTTTACTGTGTCAATATTTTCCGTACCCAAAGAGGTAGAATAGAAACGCTAATCTACCTTATTCTAGAGGCTCTGCATGATATTCGTCAGTTGTCCGTCCTTATCCAGGCGTATCTCTGAGAAAAATATTAGGCACATTTTAACCCTCATCTACATAGATACAATTTCCAAAGTCTACGTACCTACACGAACACCCATTTTATATAACATCTTACAAAAGAAAAGTTCTCAAAACCACTCATAACTCAACATGACATAGATCCAAGAAAGTAAATTCCCAACTATATCTTACAAGAGTCAATCTTTCACAATTCTCCACTAAGTAACTCCATTACGACAGTCGGCATCGCAAACAATAAGACGACAGTTTCGCACGTATCAAATAAAGAATGATTACACGTCGCGCTTGTGACTCAGCGTCGCTCGTGTTTGTGGTACACCGCGAGCATTGTATGCTAATCACAGCGATACATTAGAATTCGCGACAATTTCACTGTAATGAGTTTTTAATAACTTTTGATACGTGTAACTATTGTCAGGTTTTATAGGAATGCTATATATGGATTTGTATTAGCATACTTGTGTACTATGTCATCATAAAGTAATGATTTTTCTCTAGTTCTGCTAATGTATTTCAAAATGTAGTTATTGGCAACACTGCATAACATTCATGTTAGTCTGTAATTATTCCTCCAGTGGTAACAATGCGCATTAATAAACAAGAAAAAAGTCTCAGTTGCAGTATCTATTTGCTATTATCAATTTAAATGATGAAGTTTTATGAAAAGTAAAAATATAGTCAAATGCGAGTCAGACTCGAGACTTTTTGGGTTCGACTCAAAATTCAAAACGATCTAGTGCACATGCTACAAATCAACTCCCTAACCTAATTTTATAATAAGCCACCCGAAACTGATCATACTTTTCTTCTCCAACCAAGTGACAGCATCGACTAGTTGGAGTGCGTACAACGAGTTTGTTCATTACCATTTACAAACGAGCATTGTGTCCCGATAACGCAATAACGAGTCGGGTCTCGCCCGTGCCGTCCGTTCCTGAGCTAATAATGAGTTTTTAGTCGAACGCCTTTTGGGAGGAATACTGAAAGCTCTATTAGAACAAACTTGTGTTTTCTCCTGGTTCTGCTTTCTTCTGAAGATGAATGGACGTGGAAGTTGGCATTGTAGCCTGCTATACACGTGTAAAGTGATGGCCTTGTGGTTCTATGTAAAGATTTGTATGCATGCAGGTTTCAAGCAATATATTTTAAGTACCTCATGTTTTAAGTAAAGTATTTTGAGGACTTCTTATTTTTAGGCACCACATACGGTAAAGGAGTGAGGAAAAATGGATTCCAAATGTAATCGTCAACTCGAGCTAGCCTGGTTGATTTAAAAGCTCAAAACTTTTCTGTATAGAAGAAGCCTGTGCCCAGATGGAGTGCATAAATAGGCTGGCATTTTATAAATTGCGCGAAAGAACACTTTTAGGAAAGATTAAGTTCACTATTAGCGTTTTTGCTTTAAAATAATGTTACGAGTTGAGTATATGTATGTGGAAAAATGATTTTCCCCACACTACCAAACAGACACCCTTCGCAAATATTCTTAAGAAGCAAAGGAGGCATTTAGGATGTCGTTAGAAAAACTCATTCAAAGTCTCAATGATAATCGACGCCAACAATGTATATCGCATCCTTTTTGTCTTTTCTTATTGTCTCCTTATTTTCATCCTTTCCTTTTAGTATTTTCCTTTGCGCAGTACTCTCGGCTGCCTTACTTAACTCCCTAGCTACCTGTTCTGTTTTACTTACAGAAACGAAGGGATTACATTCTTAGTCAACATTTTCTTTGTTTCCAGTAAAAATAATCTCGCGTAATTGTGCTTTTGTTTTCATTGTTTATATTTGAGAAATGTTTTCGAAAGGAAAACCTGGATTTGGTTTCGTTTCAGATGAATCTGAAATAAATGGAGCGAGAGATAGTGGTTATCCTCAGAGGATTTTAGAATAGTGTCGAATATCCATAAAGTTCGGAAATATTATCTGGTTGATAGTAAACTGAGGGCGATTTATCATTATATTTCGGTGTATAGGCCACAGAAGCCACGGTTCGGCTTAGCTGGGATGTAAAAATGATTTAGTACCAATCCCAGAATCTATAGGAGAAGGCATTATTCTGCAATCTCTTTCCTTGTTCCGGGGCTGATGTCAAAAAGATAACAGGTCAAATTGAACATTGATTTTTATGAGATGTAGAGGTCTGTTGCCAATGGATTGATAAGTACTTTTAGATTGGCCCTTTGTGTAATAATTTACAGCCAAGATGAAGCGATGCTGTGTTATGATTTTTGTAGGAATATTGAAAAGATGCTATGTACCTAAAATTGTTAGCGTTCGGTTTGCTAACCAGAGAGTCAAAATGGAATATTACTAAGTGTCTGTTTCCAGGGGTCAGGTTATTTTAAGCCTATTCATACGGTAATTGACTGTTTTTTTTATTAAAACTTTAAAATTTGTATAGGTGTATTCCTAAATACTAATGTGATTAATTCAACACAATATTTTTTTATATCGGATGAAGAACAATTTTATTACATCTTATTTTTCATTACCATACAAAAGATCTTGAATATAATTTACGTCAGAAAAAGATAAGTAAGACATAAATTTGTGTCAGACATTTCTTCAGACGATTTGAAATGTAAAAACAAATTGCTCGAATTAAGCGTAATAAGAGCTAAGTATTAAAATTAATAAGAAAATATAAGGAGACGGAATTTTTTACTGCCAAATGTAGTTAGGCGTCTGCTTTCCTTAATTTTGAACCTATTTTAGAAATTTTCATAATGCGAGGAGGAGGAATGGAATATTTTGTATTGTTTTAAAATTGTAGGGATGAAGCTCAGATAGTTTAAGTTCAAGAGGGTAGAAAAATGTTAGGTTCTGCTTGATACTATTTTCATCATCAGCATGGCATGTCTGGAATCTAGATTCCGAAATGTTCTTCAGTCTTCATTATTAAATACGCAGTGAGCTCACAGCGCTGTAAAACGGATACTTAACTAATAATTCTAAATCATATGATGGAAAAATTAAAGCCCTTCGTGGGCTTCGTAGCCAGTCCGTGGGCGTGGGTAAAGCGACCGGTGTCAAACCAAGGAGTCGCAGGTTTGAGACCTATCGGTCGGTGTGTGTTGAACTGTTGATATGTTATACATTACAGCGAGCGCACCGACCAGGTTCAGGTTTAGTCAGTAAAAGTCTGTCTCTACCCGTTTCCTCCCCCGAGGAGGTGGGTGTCCATGAGGACCTGTTTTTGTTTAGGAATCTAACCAAAAAAAAGGTTTAGAGACCTATCTGAGAAAACGTTATATTTGTATTTAACAGTTTTTAAGTCTTCATTTTGTACTTTTATCCTTCATTTAGTTGTTATTTAGCGGCCACAATACTCAAATGAATACCTAACCATAAACAAAACATTTATTTAAACATAGGCCGAATTGGTAACACAGTTAACTAGGCTGGTTAACATTCCGTTTACGTCGAAGTAAAACAAAGAAACACAAATCAAGAAACCGTCTCCAAACTTGGAAAGGCCAAACAAACAGAGCTTTGATAATAACACAATAAAATTTCAACAGAATAACAAGAATATACGTTGAATTGTATCCTTGTGTACAAAGTATGTCAATACATCATAATACATATAATGTTTTTCATGACAACAATGATACCATTTTTTTGTGACTTCAAATGTTTAAAGGTTTCGCAGTCTTTTTTGTTTAAAGAAAACAAGAAATCTTGTATCCCTGCTAAGGGTAGTCATGTGTTATCATCGCCAACAAACTGTTTTACATTTTATGTGATATGATAAATAAAATTTAATAAATAAATGATATACAGCAACGAGAAACGTTGAAAATTAACGTTTTCAAAAAAGATTTTTTCATCTATTCGGCCAGGTCAAATCTATTTTAGCTTCAATGATATATAGTTACGTCTAGGATATTATATCGCCTTAAAAACCAACGGAACCCTAAATTCGTGGTTTCGCTTCACATTTCGCCCATAATTTTTATTTGGAGAAAACAAAAATGCTTTACACGTGTCTACTGAACGTTTATTGTCGTTTCGAGCCATTTTATAAAAACTCTTCTCGTAATTGTCACTATTGACTGTTATTATACTCGCAATATCGATAATGTGGACTATTTGTTTTGTTTTTATTTCTATCGTTTTGAAATTACATGTTGTTTTGGTCGTTACATCGAAGTGTCTGCTGTTGTAGAATAGAGATAGGTTTGTCGATTTTTTTATCGATTTTGAAGTATTTTTTATGAGTGGATATAGTTTTGTAATGTAACGTGTCACGTCGTCACTTTGTCTTGCATCCCATTCCGTCATTCATACGACAGCAGTAGGTAGGCTTATCCTCTCTCACTTTAACCACCATTTCTATTGGTGTAACTAGTTCAACTAAAGCACTGGTTTTTGTTTTTCGTTTCGTAATTACAACTCAGTATCATTTTCTATGCTATCAAAGCTAGTTTCGTTATGCCTACAATAAACTTATCATACTGGTATTTACTTGTTGTTCTATATTCAACTACATTAACTACAAAATAGCTCGTGTAATCTGTTCAGTAAACATTCTAAATGAATTCATTAACGTTTTGCTTAAAAACAGCTCACAATATGGGGATTTGTCCGCGAATTAAGAGTAAAAATACGGACCAGCCATAATGAATTCACTGCAGAATTTTCTTATAACCTAAGAGAGATAAAATCTCAAAGATTTATGTTGGCGAATTAAAGTAATAAAATAATCTTGACGACGCAACAGCTGGGTTTTTATCTCACTTTAATAATAGCTGTTACTGGAGAGATTACGACATTATGCTCTTGATGAGGACTTGGATTTCGTTAGGTGTGCTTTTTAATACAATTATTTACAGGCAGAATGTAAATGAGCATTTTTATTGATAATACAAATAGGTACTGTTAACGTATGTAAAATGCAGCGTTTTCGTAATTTTATAGACTTCAGAAAACGAAGCTCATGAAGTTCGACTTTTACACTGATGGTTCCGTGCAAACAGACCAAAGAAAACAAAATTAGAGTAACGAAATGGACAACCGTCATATTTATGCCCGTATGTCAACCTTGCCTCGATATTTTTACCCTCTGTTACCGAACTCTAAATATGAAGTATTAGTTCTAATGATTAATTTCTAAGCGTTTAACTTTGGATTGAATTATTTTAGTTTTTAATTACTCTTTGACAAATATGATTTATCTGATAAAAAAAGGCAAACATCTTTAAGAGACCAGCAATTGTTATAATCTGGATAATTAAAGTAACATTTTCTTTAACGGAAGCAAGTGCAAAAAGTTATGATTACCATCAATTATTCAATTATACTGCTCTCGTTCAACCCTGCTCTACTGAAATACCGAGTTCGGAGAGACCTTAATAAATTAAAGTTTTGTTCGAGAAGTTCGTAAACTTAGGACGGCTTGCAGTTTTAAATTCGAACAATGTTAGCCAATCTTAGGGTTAGTTATTTCAAAAATGTTGGCCAGTGTTACAGCTGGTTAAATTAAGAACACTTTTTGATATTTTTAGAACATGCTGAATTTAAAACTAATAAATAAATAAATTAATTAATTAAAAGTTTTAAATCAGAACTTTTGTAATATGATTTTTTACCTAAGCCGATTATTTTGACAATATGGCCTTTATAATTCGTGATTGTCTGCGTTATACTAAATAAACATATGTATGAAGGTTTTTCTTGGGTCCCATAGGCTAAAAACGGAACCCTATTACTAAGCTGTTTGTCCGTCAGTCTGTCACCAAGTCGCTATTTTTAGTTTAATTACTTGTTAATACATAAAAAACTTAATATTAAATAACTTATATCTAAATACAAACCAATTGTCTTAAAAAGAAATACCTTCACTGTTCCTGTAATTACCAACCAACGCCAACACTTAAAAACTAACATAATTGTCCTTATTTCCTAAACAATAAGGTCTATTTTTAATTTCTAAACTAACAATATGTGTAAGACGCGCCTACGCCTTCCATTCATAAAGTTTTTATATGATGGCCCCATGACCTAGTTCAATGGGGCATGCGACAATATAAATATTTTAATAACTTTTACAATGTACCAGATGTGGGCTCAATATTAAACAATACAGCTTTGTCTAATTCGAAGTATTTCAAATGTGACGTTCCTTAAAAAATATTGTTGGAAGAATTTCATCACACTGCGAGACTTTGTGTATGTTTCTGTGTTTGTATGTCATCACCATTTTACGCTGAAACGGTGTGACCGATTTCGATTAAATTTTTCATGGGCGAAGCTGAGCTAAAAATTTTCTGTTAAATTTTTACGTGCGTTTTCTTTCCACACATACTCTTATTTTTAGCTAACATCAAGTTAGTTCGTAAAAAAACTGATTCATAGCACTAGGTATTCGTATACACACACACACACCATTCGTACCTGAAAGTTTAAAAATAGTCTTAAAAAAATAAACAATCTAAAAACGTATCGAACTCGTAAATCTAGTTAGACTCAAATCGAGAGAACTCGAGCTAATTTTATACCTAGTTTGAATGGTTTTTGTTGGCTCTGCATTTTGGTTTAGCACTATGATAGTTATTTGAAGAGGATCCTATGAATGGGATTAATTATAATATTATTTGTATTATATTGTGTTTGAAATTAGCATAGAATAGAACATATTTCGATACATAGAACGATTGTATACTTCTAAATATTTCTAGGATGTAAGGAGTCCTTATTACAGTGGAAGTTAATATAATATGACAGTACAAGAGTTTATTCAATGAACTCAGCCTATCGCAGTCAAACTCATAGACAGACATGGATCTCCCTTAAGTTGAGCTACCTCCACCTCCTTTAGATTCTAAACGTTCAAAAAAATCGTCCCAAATTTGAGGATCCTTGAGATTGAGGATTCCGTCCAAGTAATCTAAAAAAAAAATAGCAAACAAATTGTTCTGCTGTCAAATTTTTGACCGGAGCAATCGTTTCTTGCCTATTATTAATATTTTATTTGCATGAGGAATGTATTTAAAATATTGAAATGTTGCATTTAGTGTAGCATGGATAAAAGTATCGCTATGGTCAAATAATATATTAATACTAGCTGATCCAGCAAACGTTGTTTTGCTGAATATTATTTTTTCTTGTTGTGTGTATTTCTAATGCCACATTATAAAAAAAATAAAAACAAACAATTTCGTCCAACAAAGATTTTTTTTTGTGTGAGCAACCCTTATCTCTTAGGGGTACGAAAAATAAATGTTAGTCGATTCTCAGACCTACTGATACGCATATAAAAATTGGTAAAAACGGTTAAGTCGTTTCGGAGGAATACGGTAACTAACACCGTGGCACGGGAATTTTATATATTAGAAGAAGAAGATAATTTATAAGTACCACGTGTAGAATAAGGTCTGTCGCCATTTGTGATCATCCGAGTATTAAAGATAATATCTCGCAAATAAAAGCTTTACGACTTGCATCCTCACCATATCACGATAATAGAATGAAGGCGGATTTCACGAATGCATTTAAACGCGATCAGTGAAATCTGATTTGTAAAATTTAGTTTAATATACCAATTCGGCATAGACTAGCTTTTCCCCCAATTTGTTGGTTTCCAATCTCATTGGATGCAGCTAAGTGTTTTATAAGGAGCCACTGCCTACTTGACCTCCTCAATCCAGTTATCTAGAAACACTATACCGTATAAACCCTTTGTAAGACTGGTCGTTAGACTTCCAGCTTTTAATTACCCGTAACGACTGTCAAATATGCATACTTAACAGCCGGGATCCACTATCAAGAGAGTCGCTGCACTCCTAATATACCAGTTTGATTTGAACAGAATGTTAAACTAGATCACGAAAACATCAGTTCTTTTAATCGTGGCCTAAAATAGCTGGTGAAACCGTCCCAAAACAGTTCAATAACGTCATCTCTTCGTGTCATCTCCTACATAACTGTTTTATTATCTCGCGCTGACGCTGCATCCATAACGATCTGATGACGTATAAATGCGTCCTTAAAACCCATTAAATTCCGTATAAAGTTATAATAATGGTTGCAGGAAGTGTCAGATGGCTACATTAAGACACTTTATAGTGCCTCTGAAGTGGTAATGATGAGTAACATTCGTAATATAAGCCTAATAGCGAGTAAGATTACCGTTTGGAGATAGACGGTTAAGGACTGACTAATTTCAGCTTTGAAATCTTGAAGAGTTATGATGTGGTTTTGTACTTTGTTCAAGAGTATTTAATAAGTATGGTTGATTAAGTTGAGATAATTTTGCTATGAGTTATTAATTATACTAAGATGGCTGGCAGGAGCTGGATGCGAGCAGCCGAAGATGGATCTCGATGGCGTGCAATTGAGGAGGCCTATGTCCAGCAGTCGACAAATATGGGCTGATGATGATGATTTTATACCATAGATATTGAATATAAAAGGTTTTTGCTCTAAAAAGCAATGGCTAGATTTACTGTTTAGATGTTAAATAATGAGACTGGTGGCATTTAAGATTTCTTGTTGCTACTGAATTAACAAAATAATGTCGATTGAGAAAATAAAAGAGCGTGTGATATCACAGAACTTAAATTCATTCAGTATTTAGTGCACCGAAGTCTGAACCCAATTTACCCGCCATTTATGTTTGCTAGTTCAAAATTCAATTTATGCTCCAAAATTCAGTTTCGAATTTTACCATGTACCTTTCGTATTTCGCAGCATATTGTGACGATAAAATCGACTAACGTAGCGTGTTTTAAAATAAAATGACTTTTAGCAGTATTGTTTTATAAAACTGTAGCGTTTAAATGGAAATTGAGACGTTATTCAATTTGCTATAAGTGGTGTAACAGATATCATTGTATTTTTTAATTATTATTTTGAGATTTAATTTTAATTTGATTGTAATTTAATATGTTTTAACTAGATAATTTGATTTATTTAAACTTACTTGTATTTTTGTTAAATGTATTTATATTTGAATGTAGTCTAATTTTTACACTGTATGGACTTTTAGGTCTGAAATAAATGATTATATTCTATTCTATTACATGACTATCAAATCCTATTAATATTAGGTTTCCGATTATCATGTGTTGTGAATAGTGATCGGCCTGTGCCGATATCGTCAGTATTGACCATTATTCTAGGCATTAATCATTTTGATAACATCGATTTAATTAATCTGTTCTCTGATATGTTGCAACCAGTATAGGATGAGATATGAGTAACTAGGAGTTGCTTAACTCTTATACCTACAAAATATATATGATCTTTTACATACGAAATTTGTAGTATTACTTATTTATAATATCTTTTGTAAATAATTATTTTAAGCAATTTACATTTTAACGAATTTATAGTTATGAATTTTGTTAGTGTCTAGATTATTCTGAAGTCTAGTAAAGCTTTTAAAAACGTTCGTTGAATATAAGTTATCGTGGCAAATAGTCTTAAGTCCTACTTTTTAATTGAAATCCCATGCCAATTTTAATGAAAATTGAAAAGTATGCTCAAACCATAATTATTACATTCACGTATATAAGTACATTCGTTAAATAAGACTGTGCGGATAGCCTTATGGTTGAGGTCAGCACGACAAAAACCTACTAAGTGCGGCCGGTTCGATACTGCGTAGGACAAGCGTTTGGGTGATCCACGAATGCTTGTCCTGAGTCTGGGTGTCTTTGTGCATGTGACTTGAATGTTTGAGAAACCCCAACACAAGGATTAATTTCCTTAATGCGGAAAACAAATGACTTTTAAAATGGTCTTTTTACTGAATGAAATATTAACAAGTCATTTAATCCTTACATCATTCAAGTCCCTTCACACGTAAACGCATCGTCCTATACCGAGTGCAATAGGTACGTATTACGTATGTCACACACAGGTATGCTATGTAATCAAGTGTAGCCGGACGTTCCCAGACGTGGTAGCGGACGCATCGAGCAAATCGGAAGCAATCGATTTGCTGCACCGGTAATACCGACTGTTACAGACACTTGGAGTAATACTGTTTACTCTTCGTGGAGATTGGAGGGTTATGCTTGTAGGAGGCAAACAAGTGTAAAATGTGAGTCGTAGACTTGAAGTAATTTAAAGTGTGTGTTTGGAGAATAGCTCTAATTGTAAATGCATGCGCTACGCGTATGTTATGCTTCAAGGGCTTAACTGAGTGTCATGAAATTTGATCATGAAAAAATAAAATAAAAACATTTAACAAATTTAAAAAGAAATAATGTAATGAACAAATTGAAAATGTATACGTGCATTAAATAAATTAAAAAAACAAATAATGTAATGAACAAATTCAAATGTACAGTCAGTACATGTCTAGAACAGATAACGGGACTTAATTTGTGTTGTCGGTATGCGTGTTAATTAATTTGCAGGTTGTCCTAGTGATATTCAACGCTTAGAATATCAATAGGTTATAGCTTTATTAAGTCGTGCTTAATATGAATATTTATTGGCTGAATAGTTTTGAATTGATTTGACAGTACATAACTAGCTGTTGCCCGCGGGCTCGCCTGCTACAAATCGAATATATCTGTGTACCCAGTTTCGTCTAAACCCGTGCAGTGGTTTTTGCGTGAAAGAGAAACACATACGGTCCTACAAACTATCGCGTTTATAATATTAGTAGAATAAATTAATAAACAACAAAAGATAAATAAATAAATGCGGACAACATCACATACGTTGTTCTGAACCCAAAGTAAATTGCTAAAGCACTTGTGTTATGGAATTCAGATACAACGAAGGTACCACAAACGCCCAGATCCGAGACAATGTAGAAATGTTAATTTTTACATTGACCCGACCAGGGATTGAACCCGGGACCTCAGAGCTAGCGACACCTTGAAACCGGTGCGTACGCCACTCGACCACGGAGGTCGTTACTAGAAAATATTAAGCTTTCTTTTTATGGAGATATGTTGTTTGCATCATCAATCAGTTTTAAAAACCTCGAAAGCTATACTTTATAGTTCAAATTCTTAAACTGAATTTGAAAACAAAACCGATCATATTACTTCGATACAGGGCTCTCTTTATAAATGAATTGTTTAACATATGCAGTTGAAATACCTACCTTGAAAAGATTTGACAAAAATTCAAGTCATTATCCAGGGCAAAAAAAAACCATTTTCAGCCCACGTAACTATGGAAGTACTACAGTAGATTAAATAAAGATAATTGAGTGAACAAAGTTTTTCGTTACGGCCATGTCATTTCGGTTAATTTGACTTAAATAAGGCATCTCTCTCATAAATTTAGACAAGCGAGTCCGGGCGTGTGTAATGAGTTTGTTGTTACTGAGTTAAGGTGTGCCTTGGAGCCATAGACTCGATAACAATTAGACGGGTACTCAAATTAAATGTTAAATTTAAACAATCGTTTTAGATATTTCTTTTTTCTTGTACCTTTCGCTCTGTGTGACAAATGCTTGCCTTCTATTATTAATTTGCTCTATTTTAAATTTTAGCACGATACTGGGAACCGAATCCAAACATCCAGTTACAAGTTAAATATATATTTCCTATTTTTATTCTGCATTTTTAACCCTAGAAAGATAATCATATTGTGACGTACGTTAAAGATAATCATGCGTAAAATTGACGCATGTGTTTTATCGGTCTGTATATCGAGGTTTATTTATTAATTTGAATAGATATTAAGTTTTATTATATTTACACTTACATACTAATAATAAATTCAACAAACTATTTATTTATGTTTATTTATTTATTAAAAAAAAACAAAAACTCAAAATTTCTTCTATAAAGTAACAAAACTTTTAAACATTCTCTCTTTTACAAAAATAAACTTATTTTGTACTTTAAAAACAGTCATGTTGTATTATAAAATAAGTAATTAGCTTAACTTATACATAATAGAAACAAATTATACTTATTAGTCAGTCAGAAACAACTTTGGCACATATCAATATTATGCTCTCGACAAATAACTTTTTTGCATTTTTTGCACGATGCATTTGCCTTTCGCCTTATTTTAGAGGGGCAGTAAGTACAGTAAGTACGTTTTTTCGTTACTGGCTCTTCAGTACTGTCATCTGATGTACCAGGCACTTCATTTGGCAAAATATTAGAGATATTATCGCGCAAATATCTCTTCAAAGTAGGAGCTTCTAAACGCTTACGCATAAACGATGACGTCAGGCTCATGTAAAGGTTTCTCATAAATTTTTTGCGACTTTGAACCTTTTCTCCCTTGCTACTGACATTATGGCTGTATATAATAAAAGAATTTATGCAGGCAATGTTTATCATTCCGTACAATAATGCCATAGGCCACCTATTCGTCTTCCTACTGCAGGTCATCACAGAACACATTTGGTCTAGCGTGTCCACTCCGCCTTTAGTTTGATTATAATACATAACCATTTGCGGTTTACCGGTACTTTCGTTGATAGAAGCATCCTCATCACAAGATGATAATAAGTATACCATCTTAGCTGGCTTCGGTTTATATGAGACGAGAGTAAGGGGTCCGTCAAAACAAAACATCGATGTTCCCACTGGCCTGGAGCGACTGTTTTTCAGTACTTCCGGTATCTCGCGTTTGTTTGATCGCACGGTTCCCACAATGGTTAACTTATACGGTTCTTGTAGTAAGTTTTTTGCCAAAGGGATTGAGGTGAACCAATTGTCACACGTAATATTACGACAACTACCGTGCACAGGCTTTGATAACTCCTTCACGTAGTATTCACCGAGTGGTACTCCGTTGGTCTGTGTTCCTCTTCCCAAATAAGGCATTCCATTTATCATATACTTTGTACCACTGTCACACATCATGAGGATTTTTATTCCATACTTACTTGGCTTGTTTGGGATATACATCCTAAACGGACACCGTCCTCTAAAACCAAGTAACTGTTCATCTATGGTCAAATGAGCCCCTGGAGTGTAATTTTGTATGCACTGATGGATAAAGAGATCCCATATTTTTCTAACAGGAGTAAATACATCGTTTTCTCGAAGTGTGGGCCGTATACTTTTGTCATCCATTCTAAGACATCGTATCAAAAAATCAAAACGATCACGACTCATTACAGAGACGTACACCATTGACAAAGATCGATCAAAGAGGTCATCTGTGGACATGTGGTTATCTTTTCTCACTGCTGTCATTACCAGAATACCAAAGAAAGCATAGATTTCATCTTCATTCGTGTCACGAAATGTAGCACCTGTCATAGATTCCCGACGTTTCAATGATATCTCAGCATTTGTCCATTTTACAATTTCCGAAATTATCTCATCAGTAAAAAATAGTTTGAAGCATAAAAGTGGGTCATATATATTGCGGCACATACGCGTCGGACCTCTTTGAGATCTGACAATGTTCAGTGCAGAGACTCGGCTACGCCTCGTGGACTTTGAAGTTGACCAACAATGTTTATTCTTACCTCTAATAGTCCTCTGTGGCAAGGTCAAGATTTTGTTAGAAGCCAATGAAGAACCTGGTTGTTCAATAACATTTTGTTCGTCTAATATTTCACTACCGCTTGACGTTGGCTGCACTTCATGTACCTCATCTATAAACGCTTCTTCTGTATCGCTCTGGACGTCATCTTCACTTACGTGATCTGATATTTCACTGTCAGAATCCTCACCAACAAGCTCGTCATCGCTTTGCAGAAGAGCAGAGAGGATATGCTCATCGTCTAAAGAACTACCCATTTTATTATATATTAGTCACGATATCTATAACAAGAAAATATATATATAATAAGTTATCACGTAAGTAGAACATGAAATAACAATATAATTATCGTATGAGTTAAATCTTAAAAGTCACGTAAAAGATAATCATGCGTCATTTTGACTCACGCGGTCGTTATAGTTCAAAATCAGTGACACTTACCGCATTGACAAGCACGCCTCACGGGAGCTCCAAGCGGCGACTGAGATGTCCTAAACGCACAGCGACGGATTCGCGCTATTTAGAAAGAGAGAGCAATATTTCAAGAATGCATGCGTCAATTTTACGCAGACTATCTTTCTAGGGTTAAACAAAGTACAAAAAAAAAATCATTTTAAAAAATAATTTGAATTTCGCTTCATGCAAAACTTCATTTTATTCACACACAACAACTAGAACGAAAACCAAATTAAATTAAATTTCATTAAAAAACTCGTCCACTTTTTCGGCTTCATTCTGAAAACGCAGGGATTTGTCTAGTTTTTATTTGGTCTGTGCTTGGAATAAGGCTAATGAGGAACTGGGGTGAACGGGTGGAGTGGTTGTAAGATTGTCTTTTGTTTCTTTCTATGTTAAGTCGAGTCCCGAGTCAGTTACTAGGTCAGTATGACCGAAGTTACAAAATCCAATGGATGGAATAGGGACATTAGAATTTGAATGTAGTGGGTATTTATAAATGATCTTTATACGTAAAATGTTACGATGCTTTAAATATGTATGCGTTTCAAAGTTGTATGTGGATAATAATTAGAAAGGTTTGGAAAAGTTTTTAATGTTATTTCTCTTGTAGATTTATGAAACGAATTATTAAGGAAAAATTACGTTAATGTTTGTAAGCTTTATTTAGGCTTAGGTACCTTATTAAATAACATTTATGAAAAGTTTGTAAAAAATGGAGTCTCTTAGACGGAAATCTGTAGTTTTTCAAATTTTTAAATACCCAGAACTCGCGTATTAGCTATGACTACAGTTTTACCACAACACGTAATTGACGTTCAAAATGCAAATTTCTGATCACCATCTTCTATTAAATAACGTTTTCAATCACCAAAATCGATTGTCGCACCAATTCGCTACGTACTTTCTAAATTATATTTCGAAAACCGAGTAAGATTTGAGTGATTGTTAAACCTTTCTCTGCGTACTCAAATTAGAGGCACTTTTGGAATCGAATACATCTCGTTTTCTGAATATGCTTAACTTTTTAAATTGGCTTAGTACAACCTTACAAGAAGTTTTCAGGTTGGCTTGAGTGCTGAAATTGTAGTAAGTAAAAATCCAATTCAATAAATGACACAATTTCTTCCGATTAAAATTGTTTTTTTTTGAGAGTCTATAAACTATATTAGAGTATACATCGGTAATAATTACACTCATTGTTTACTAGGGTAAGGTCGACAACAAAAGGCCATGAAAACTATCAGATTTAACATCCTGAATGGTGAGTTCAATAAGCTGATAAAATAACTTAAAAACAAAATATAAACACAAGAAAACTAAAAAGTTTTTTTCTAAGTACCCCTTTTTTCGAACAATATTTTACTCCGTAAATCTAGGCTTTTTGTGTTGTTCAATTTTTTTTTCGCTGATCGTACCTAGATGTCAATAACCCTATCCCGAACAAAAGATGTTCCTCTCAGACTAAATGAAAACAACACAACCGAGTTTGTTTATCAGACGATTTCATCAAAATCCGCCATCAAAGCGTTGATGACATTCTGTTTTACAACCAACGAAAGACGTCTTATTCAAAAATGCTTCCAATTTTAAAACACTGAAGAATGTTCTTTTTCTTTTTTTACCATAAAGTATTTTAAACTTTACGATGGCTGGCATTATAGGAAGTGGCCGGTGGCACAGGTTCACCGAGATTATCTCTGGTTAAATTGTGCCATAACCATAAATATTATACGGTTTTTTTTGCAAAGGGATTTTTGTGCGCATATTTATTATTTAGTTTGAATATTTTTGGGGTTGTTTAAGAAAATATTTAAGATTCCGTTCTTGTTCTAATATTTCCTGGTATGGCAGCAATACAAAATGTCCTCCAATTTATTTTTGCGTAATATCAGTGCCTCTTTTAAGATTTGTTCCTACTTAATAAGGGCAATCTAGCAGCTAACTAACCTACTAAACAACAAACCAATAACTAATAAGACCAAAGTACTAAACTACTACAAAATGTATGTAGTAACATAAATGGACCGAACAATTCACAGGAAACCTCGCACCAAAGACATTATGACGTCACACCTTGCACCTGCACTTTATCCATGTCTCGGTAGCCATAGGGCCATAGAACAATGACTGCTGGTATGGCGGTATTAACGCTAATGGGCTTATGATGTCAGCCCTTCCTTCCTGTCTGGCTGGTCACACCTTATTGTTGACGTTTGACAGCCGCTGTCAAAGTTTGAAAAGATATTAGAGTTTGGTATCATGCCTTTTTGTTTGTGCATTACCTGAAGGATTCTTTTTGTGTTATATAATCTCGAACATCCGATCTAATTAAAGAATTGCTGTAACTTTATACAATTGTTGTGATTTAATCACACTGAATTCTGTAGACTTTTCAGCAGCTTTTGCTATTAGCTATGTAAATGAAATAAAAATTAAACATTTCTTTTAATATGCTACTTCTCAATAATAGTAATACCTATAGGAATATAATTTGTAAGCATACCTACTGTATAAACGATTTCAAATTAAAAATGAAATACCCCACCTTCTTAACGGCATACAAAGTTTGAGAAACTCTGTCCTAGACACATTAAATATTTAAGTAACGGCTTGGCAAAGGGTTCCGCTCTACGCTAGCGTGCGACAATGCTAGCCTGAACCAATCGATGGAGATAAAAAGTTATGCGAACTTCTTCTTAAGAAACTTGTTTGATTGTACATCATCTGTTAAATTGACGTCACATGAAAGATGACAGCTTATGCGTATGAATCTGAAATTTTGAATGGATGTATTTTAGGTATTATGTCAGTAGTAAGTTATGACATGTGCATTACGCGGCAGTAGTTTTCTGAGTAAATTTATAAAAAATGTTGTAAAGCTGAAGAGTTTGTTTAAACGCGCTTATCGAAGAAACTATTTACTGGTCCGATTTAGAATATTCTTTTAGTGTTAGATAACCCAGTTACTGAGGAAGTTTGAGTATTTAGCATTACGCCATCGTTAATAGGAGCAGAGCAGTAATTTAATTTGCTAGAAAACCGGGTAGTATTTTCGTACACTCAAAAACTAACAAATCCAATTAAAAAAAATCAAAAATTTATCTTCATAATCACGCAGACAAAGTCACACACAACAGCTAGTATATTATATCTATTTGACTTTACCAAAAAAGTGCTCTTGGTACACATCTACTGATTTTTTTATATCGATGTTTTAGGGCCTCCGTAAACAGGGCAAGGCGAGTCATTAACCGACGATTTCAGTTTCAATGAACCCTGTAAACCGTAACCGCAATTTATTATTTCCATGTTCAGATAACATGCTTTTGTGGGTATCAATTATGAACCTTTTAAGAAGTAAACACAGACCCAAAGATTCATCATGTTTCATACTTAGTTGTGTATAAACATCTTAAACATTATTTCTTAAAAAATAAGCCTAAGCCTAAGAATATTCGATAAGCCGACTAAAACATTTATTTTTGTCTGTTTTTATTTTCAATTTTATATTTGTTTTTTAATAATTTTTAGCGTTTACAACATCTTTCAAAATGTCAACTGTCTAAAAATCAGAGTTCATGAGATACAGTTGAGTTTCACAGAACAGCGGAGTCTTGGTCACAGAGTTCCGTTTTACTCTTTTTAGAACCCTAAAAATACCTGGTGAAACAAAATTGAAAATTCGCTAAACCCCATTAAGAACAACGCTGCAATTGCTTTCTTTTCACAATTACACTTTAGGGACCGTCTAAGTGTTTAAAGTGTCTTCCAAAACAAACTCTTACAACTACAGTTACACATTAAAGTGTCATGAATCCCACAGTGCCACTAAAAGTACCACGAATACCAACACTAAGTAATCATGTACAAAATTAAGTTAGGTACAAGTTAGTTCTACGACTTTTTATTTTAGGGTTAACTGCTAATGATATTGCTCGACCCTTCTTCAAAAATGTGGGTCTTTTAGACCCGAAAAATCCTCCGTCATGTCTGCCTATTAAAAAGTTTGAGGTTATTAAGTAATATAGTTGCGGTATATGCGACAATCGTGTTTTGTATTTTGTAAGTTTTTGCTGTACTTATGATTTTATTTTTTTGTTTCAGGTAAGATACGTTTGGGGTCTTATGAAGTTTTGACCAAAATGGTTTGAAGATTATTATGGTAACTGAAATTGTTTGTGATATCGTGACTCGTTCCGTCGCCGGAAACTTAAGCACAGACAAAGCACACCTAACTCATACGAATAATGCACATTTTACACGAAAGGTTTTTCTAAAAAAAAGCAACTCTTGCACTAAGGAATTAAATCCTGGTATCCCGATGTTAAAATTCTTCATGCACAGTAGGTTTGGTTTGGCGTTTGGCAAAGCCATTCTGCCATCGTCATACGTCATTAAAAATAAATGTTTTTTTTTAAACGACTCCCTCAATTAGGAATTCAATTCTCACATTGCGGGAGTTTTCACAAACATACAATTCTCATAATACACGCAAAGACACCCCAACTCAGAACAAGCATCCGTGGATCACACAAACGCTTGTTCTACGTGGGGATCAAACCAGCGATACGTCGCGCACATTGGGTTTGTGGTGATGACCTCAATCACTCGGCTATCCGTGGAGTCGAAATCTAGGAAGGTTTCTTATTCAGTTCATGATAAAACCTCCTTTACGCATTACCTTCTAATTCTCGCAATACTACTCACTATGAATAAAACAAAATCTTCATTATCTTTATATGTAACAACACTCATAAATTACACAGTACTGAAAACCAGTGGCTGAGTTCAATTAGTGAAATGTTCTTTACATTCCTGAAGTGCCAAGGGGAATAGGCAGTTAATGTTATTATTTAATGCATGTACTCACGCGAGAACTCAGCTTGTAAAATAAACATTATAAGTATTACACAATATACTTTATTGTTTTTGTGTTGGTAAGCTTGTAGTAAACTGTTTTCTGAATGTGTGGTCTCTAGAGGATTGTGCGAGGATTTTGTTGCCATATATATGAATCCGTTTTATATAAGTGTTCTTATAGATTATTAGTTGATCATACGTACTTTTTTCTGATAGATTTGTGAATCGAATACCGATTACCGTACTAATATTATAAACGTGAGAGTTTGCATGTATGGATGTTTGTTCCTCTTTCACGCAAAAACCACTGAATAGATTTTTATTAAACGAAACTTGGTGCACAGATAGTTAACAAATCGAATCGTTTTTTCCCGCTTAATGTCCCTGTGAGATTATATTTGTAACGTTAACAAAAAAAAAACTACTGAATGAAAAATATATGTAAAAGTTAACTAAATTCAAGTATAGTCTAAAGTCTGAACCTCCGTTTAAAATTAACAAAAACACCTCTATAGCGGTCAACCAGTTAGTCGTTGACCCCGCGGGCGGGTCGCGACACACCCCTGTGGGGTTTCACTAGCCAACGCGGAATAGGTCATGGACGATACTAGTAGCATTGAAAGGGTTAGAAATACTAGATGATTTGAGTTAATCGTATATCCCGAGTATTTGAAGCTTACATTTAAAATACTAGTTGTTGCCAGTGGCTCTCCTTGCTACAAATAAAAAAAGGATCCCACGGAAACATAAAATCTTCCTGTTAATCCAGGTTGGAATTGCACTAAAACTTCTTTAAATACCTAGGTTTTAATGATATATACATAATGTATCAAAAAGATTAAACGTGCAACTACAAAAGCATACTTTTATTCCTCTCAATTTGAATAACGTAAAGCAGCATAAAATGCAAATGTACCGGCTATCGCATAGGCAATCTTTTACAGACAACCCTTGAAAGTAATGGTAAGGTAAAGATAGGCCGTGCTAAAGGTGAGGTTATAAGACTTAAGGAGGTTACGAACCGAATCCTTAAATAAGGTTCTATAAGGTTCAAGCATGGACTTTGACCCTGAGTCCCTTATATTTAATAAGGAATACTTGACTCACAAGAATTCGGATAATGATGTTGATGAAAATGCTTTAAATTTAAGTAGATGCGTTATACCGGATTTAGCTTATTGAGTATTTTGAGTGGTGCGTGGTTCTCTGGCAAAAAATTGCATGTTAAGGTCATTAATTCCCTCAATATTTTCTAAATATATATATATTCATTTATATTATATTATTCATTTATATATATATATATATATATATATATATATATATATATATATATATATTCATATAAATGAATATATATATGCGGACAATATCACATACATTGTTCTGAACCCAAAATAAGTTGCTAAAGCACTTGTATTATGGAATTCAGATACAACGAAGGTACCACAAACACCCAGACCCGAGACAATGTAGAAATAAGAATTTTGACATTGACCCGACCGGGGATCGAACCCGGGACCTCAGAGCTAGCGACACCTTGAAACCGGTGCTCACGCCACTCGACCACGGAGGTCGTGAACACTTCTAGAATTCTAATTTTTTTCATATAATTCTTTGACGTAAGTTTTTACAGTTTTACCGCTGCTTGTATGTGACAATTTTGGTAAAGGCCTATTGAGATCCACAGCTGGTCACAGCCACCCCCTCTACCCGATCCTCTGTCTTCCACATCTATTATTTCTATAGCCTTTGTTTTTTTTCTGGAGAACCATCTTGTAACTGTCTATCTGACTTCCACAGCCCATATCAATTGAGGTAAGATAATATTCAATACTTAGACTGGATTTCATCTAACGATCGGCACATGACAATTAAGACTAATCATATTTTTTAACGTACTTTCCAAAGCTTAAAGGTTAGCACACTAAACACAACGTAGATTTTACACAATAGGTGTTTCCTTAAAGAAAATTGACCCAGGATTCGATCCCGAGACTGCGTTCTCTACCAGATCACCAGCCAATCCTTTAGATAGTCGATATTTCACAAATCTCTTCACACATTTCATAATCACATTGTTACATAAGTATCAATATTAGAGTACTACAGACAAAACCCTGAGAGAAACATTGGTTGATTATAAATAATCTAAAACAATGGCTCTAGGTGATAACATTCACACGAAAACAAAAGCGACTGACTTGTGTGTAGTGACCTAATAAATACTCACAATACTACGATTGTATCTGGTTAATTGAATAATGTTCTGGAAATTTTAATTCGATGAAGAATTGGTGATTCCAAATATTGGAATGTGAAATCGGCAACCTGCTGTGTGCGAGCATGGTGATCAATGCTCAAGGGTCGAGAATTGAGCACTGTTACTAGGCTTAAATCTATTTGGGATCAACATTTTTCCCGGCCTTATGAAATTGACTGAACTAAATAACATTTCAAAAATATATTTTTCAAACATCTAATCTTTTGACCCTCCACCTTTGTTAAGGTCATATACAAAGCGAAAAAAATAAATTAGGTCTCAGATGTTACTGTGTGACCTCTGAATGGGACCTATCTGCTATAATATTCTCACATTAGATTAAATATTTATGTAAGGTAGGTTTAATATCGCTAGGTAACAATTCTGTCTAGGGATACTTGGATATTCAGGGTCCAAATATTTTATTTTCGTTTTTTTCTGGAGTGAAAGGAGATCGTTATTAGTTAAGGTTAGTTTGGATTTGAGAGAAAATATTGCGTTCTTAAATGTTGTTTTTCCGCCTGTCAGTCATCAGGTAGGTTTTCTCATAAACTTTGATAGTTAGACAGATGATGCTGGTTGCTACAATTTAATCAAGAAATATGATAAAATGAAAAATTTGGGCTAAGCAACAGTTAGTAAGGTCAAAAGTTTGATGGGCGTCCACTTTCGCGAATCTGACTAGCGCTTGGTCAGTTTTTACAACAGGTTCCAGGGCAGAATAAGCCGGAGCAGTCTCAGCATCCTGAATATATGACAATTATTTATAAGTTCATTTCATATTAGAGGACAAATTCTCTCATTGTACGGAGTCCTAATCTTCCGAATAATATTTATTGTTTTTAAATTATGAATCCCCAATTTGTTGAATTCCTTTGCCAAATGCAAACAAAAACACACATTATACTCAAAGAAAAAACATAAGCTGTGCTCCGTGATTTCCCTTCATTATATCAAGTGACGTTACAATGCGAACGAGAGCTGTCACGCGAAGAAAATTGAGTGAAAACTCCGCGCCATTGTGATGCCTTAATGTGAGCTGACGATTTACTGCCTGATAACACTTTATTGGCACTAAAGTTCAATGTAGGTTAAGTAGATGTAAGTGTTAACGTTAATGAAATTATGAGCCAAGGTAGATGTTGGAACATTCTAAATATGTTTTTAATGGAAACGTAATTATAGACGTAAGTAATGGGATTTATATAACGCCTTTAAGTTAAGAATTATGTTTAAATTTCGCGTCTTTCCGTTGACCTTTTCTCTACTTAGTGACACTTTAATTTATTAATATTTTTCTACACCTGTTTTTTTTTCGTATTTCATTGAAATCGTTACCAGTAGATCTGTTAAACGATTAGCGGTTCATACTGTGTATGAACACTAAAAAGTAATCCAAATATATGTTAATAAACAGTATCTCAGTGCAACACTTGTAAAAAAAGTAGTGTTGAAAATCATGTGTCAATAATGACAGCTATTGTTTATAATTCGTGAAAAGGCAAAGGTTCGAGCCATACAGCCTAAATGTCAGTGAATTATGACAACTCCCAATTGCATTGTTCTGACGTTCGTTTGTTTCCAATTTCGAATTCGAATTTATTCAACGCTTTGTGATTTCATTTGTTCTTCCTGATTGTAATTAATTAAATGAAATCACAATTTAGTTAAATAAAGACAGTTAGATTTTGCAGAATAGTGAACTTTTCAAAACTACTTTCGCGATTTAGAGGTTTTTGCAGATTATATATAATATATATATAACATTTTTATCCCACTGTGCCAAGAGTTTCTTTCTAACAGTTAAATATAGAATCTCCATACATTTAGATTAAGTTTTACTCTGCAATGCTTCTAAAAATAGAGTAAAAAAACCTAACATATAACTATACAATTAATATCTTCCTCAAACATAAAACGTACATTCTTATATGAACCCAACGTTCGCATAGACAGCCGGAGCAAATAGAATCGCTATCGGCCCAGAAACGTTTCAACCTAGTATTGAAAATACCCCTGAGATCCATTTACTGCTAGCCTCCAGGCATTTCAGTTACTGGCGTATTCTGTACTTCTATATCTAGTGCGAGTCGGACTCTGGACACTAAGGGTACCGTGCGAATAAGCTTAAGATTTTTTTTTTAATAATTGGTCATTCACCTTATTTATGACACTACCAACAGTACCAACCTACGATTTATTTTCAGTTGTTCCACAAATATAGCATTTGTAAAACTGTCACCGTTCATGAGATACAGCCTGGTGACAGACGGACTCAGAGACAGCGGAGATAGGGGTTTTACCCTTTGCTTACGGAACCCGAAAGCTATCTATGTTAAACTGGATATTTTCTATGGATAACTATATTTTTCTCATTCTATTACCTATCACATGCAGAACTTCCTTACCTTCAGCTGTGTAAATGATCTCATGAATGCTATAAACTATGACATTCTTGAATTTACGATTTTTTTTTAATCAACATTTCTGAACCTAGGTAAAAGTCTTCGTTTTCTTGCCAAATACCTAGCCAATTAAGAGGGATATATAGATTCGGTAAAACCCTACATTTGAAGGTGTTTACTCTGTTCTTAAAAGAGGATAAAACAATTACCATTCTACTACTTTTTAATTGATTTGTTTGTCACGAGCGCAAATTCTAAATAATTCCCGCTTTTCAGCCAAATAATTGACAACGGTTTTGAAATGGAACAGAACCACGTTCGAAATTTGTTGCAATAAACAAAATTCACATACATTTTAGCTCGCTTCAACCGCAGATCGCTCGGCTGAACATTCGTGGTTTGAGCGCTGTCATTCATGACTTCTCACCTACAAAAGCGGTTTTACCAGTTTTGTTCTATATCATGTACTAATGAGGCTTGAAAATACTATTTGATTAAAGAGTAACCTGTATTTAAAGTAAATAAGGTAATCGTGTTTTTTGAATGGGGAATCTCATTTCGAAACTTAAAAATGATTACTTAAAATTATTCCTTAATTAAACAACTGAAATTATTATTTTTATTTGGTTTTTATTGCACGAGGTCCCAAATTTTACATTTAAAAAACTCGAAAAAGTTTTGAGGTCACACACTTAAAAAATTACACATTAAAACCTCCTTTCTAGTTGAGTTTTAATAACAGTTATTTATAACATCTACGTAATATCTATACATTCTATATTAAGCTCAGTGTGCCATTAACTTTATAATCGCTTGAATAAAATCGATCCGTACATTCCTAACATAATGGAAAATATTTTCATTTTAATTTTCCTAGATATCTTTATTTATATCGAGTAGTATAACGGGTTGCGTGATTAACTTTAATCGATAGTGTCATTAGAGTTTTCTCATCGAGTTTGCTGTTAATCGGGCGAGTAAATGTTTGGCAACGGTGTCTTGTTGCGATGTTACATGCTCTAAATTGTATTTTATTAGCCGGTCAATATTGAAGTTAGTCGCTCGGAAATTACACTGGTTCACAGAAATAGTCTTCTAAACAAAGATACAGGAACGAACAATCTTTAGGTTTTCCTCGTGCGTTCTGCTGCAAAGTAATTCAATCAAACTAAATCACATTTAACTTAACCACACGAATTAACTTCCAAATTCTTAAGTTAATATCTATAAATGGAACTTAATAAAAGCACACCCATACATAAAAAACTAACCCTTCAAGAACCTCACATAAACTCACTATTCGAAAAACTCAGCCAATCCCTGAACATTTAAGTGATAAATAAACAAAACGTGTCCGTATTATAAGGAAGTGGGTCCTGGATTGGGGTTTTAGATTTGTTACGTAAGTGCCAATAAGACGTTGACCTTAGAATTCGTCTCGCGTACACACACACGTCAAATGACATTACAATATCGATCCTGAACAGCGGCGCTTATGGCTGCCACCTCACAGATTCTTATCTTAACTTTTAAGCTCCCATGAAATTTTATTAAGTAGTTTTTCTTGATAACGAAATTTCCGGCTTTGATACGATGGTGTTGCAATGCCTGTAGTACGAACTCTTTCTTATGATGCTTTGTCTATAAACAGTGAGATGATGCACTAAAAAGTTATTGGCATCTCGCTTGCACAAGTGAAGGTCTTGCTAAAGATAAATTGCTTTCGGATGTACATGTAGGTATTTCTTAATATTATATTCATTGCTCTTTCGTTAGTATCTGCATAAGTTTACCTTAGTAAATCTATCGTTTAATGATAGGTATATGGATGTAATAAATAGTTTGAAAATACGGAGACATATTTATGTATATGGCAGAGTCAAAGTTCAGAGCCCATAGTGTAGGTAACATTCTGACGTGTCGTACATTTTGAATTATTGAAGTAAATGTACATCGATTACAAAACCATATTAGGTAACACTATGCAAAATATATCCACTTATGTGGGTAGTAAGTAGGTAGAATGAGAAGTAACCCGTACTAAATGATTGCTAATTTTTTTAGGCCATATTATGATAGGCCGTGGATGAAAGGGGTAGATGACATAGATTTGAATAGCAGCAATCCTACTATATACTCATATTATAAACGCGTAATGATTGTATGTATGGATTGTTTCTCTTTCACGCAAAAACCCCTGATCTTTATTTGGATAAAGCATGGTACACGGATAGTATATAACCAGGATTAATACAGGATAGTTTTTACCCGATTTCTAGCGGGCTAGTGATGGATCATGATTAAACTTATTTAAACGAGAGTTAAAAGACAAAATATGTTTGCATTTTCCACCTTTCCAAAAGCACTTTGCAATCGCTTCGTCAATGAAAACGTTCATTTTAAAACCCTATACCGCGACACACAACCCTGGGGCATATTCTCACGGCGGTACGCGTGGGCGATATAAAAATTTGAACGGAACGCCGTATTGGGACCGAGCCGGTTCTGGGACGCCGGTAAATATGCCGGTAGCCCGGAACATAGGTTTACATCCGATATTGACCTGTTTGAATCCGTGTCAGTGTATCGGGACTGACTGCGGGGAGGTAGTGTTTGTGGATGCGGTCGAGAGATAGAAGCTAGATAGGATGTTTTTATAGACAGGCTGGCTAAATATGTTAATTAAAAGCTTTGATGCTGGGTCTTTTAGTCCAATAGATAAGAAAGAATATTCCAAAACTAATGTAACTTCTTCTTTTATGTCTTTTTAAAGTGGATTGTAGAATTTCTTATGCTGAAGTGCCTAGGTTGATGGCAAATAGACGTCTTATGCGGGTAAACGAGTGATCTGCTAAATTCATAAACAGAATCTAAAGAAATGTCGCGTTTGCCTTGCAATTCTATGCATTGATTCCTAAGAGCTATATTTATTCAGCTACAATTTTATTGCTCCTAAATCAAACATATAAAGATTAATGAATTAAAGTTTATTCCAACGCGTTAAAATTCTTTGCATTTCGAATTTTATAATAATCCCCGATAAAACCGAGCATTCCACTGAAAACGTTCAGATTTTAAAACATTAAAGCGCTCTTGAATGAAAAATAAAGTCCTGTCGTTACAAACAGGGTTTCCCATGAAAACTCACACGCACATACGCAAGTATACATATACTTCATGTATCCGTGTATGTGTGATAAGGCGCGAGGCTATGGCAGCAATATTCATTCATTAGTGATGGCCATCCGTCTTACTTATAGGGATGGGGTGACCTTATCGATAGGCAATTTCAATATCAGCATAAATCAGGTACTTATAATTTTATATCGATATTTTTTTCAAATTAGGATTTAGCGTTTTGAGTGGAATGCTAACCCTGTAATCCAGACTAGGTTTAAATGGGAAGATGGGTTTTGTCAGGTACTTCTTCACGCAGAAACGGATTTTGGTTAAATTGGCATATGAAAATGGCATTGGCACTGATAAGTTAGTAACCTGGATTATCAAATGGGATTATGATCATATTTACCGAACCTTGACTGTTATGCATGCAATATTATTATTTTGATGGGATAAAATTTCAGTCAACTGATAGAAATAACAAATACCGACTAAGTGCAAGTCGGATTCCGTGCGAGCAGTCTGCAGAAAGACAATTTTACAGAAAAAATCGCTCTCTCATCAATTAGATGACTGTCCAATGTTTTACCTGGATTTTTGGTTCGATATAGTTATTATAGATACAAAATCCATAAAGATAATAATGAGAGGGGTCCTGTTTCTCCAGTTTTACCCTTACGGACGGAATCCTGAAAAGTGTGCCTAAATAAATATTAATAAAATAAAAACGATTTAATACAATAATTTCGGTTTGTTGTGAAGCGCCTCTTTGATCTAGTTGTCGTAAATGGTCGGTAAATGACAAGCTTAACCCCCTTTACATGAGATAATCTCATTATTACTGAACTGTGTTTACACTACTGTGGACTACAAACGTCTACGTTCTCATAATAATTTAGTTTGGACCAGTTAAGAAACTAATAGTTGAATTATGACTAGGTTTTTGATTTTGTCAAATTGATTGAACTGAAAAAATTACCGTTTTAGATTACTTACTACAAGAAAAGGCGGAAAAGTACTAGCAATTTTATATTTTGAACTTGGTTTTAATAATTATAATTAATCAAATTGTTTCTTCACACTTTTAGATTACCGGTTTTTTGCACAATGAATCTAACTTTACCTTACATTAAATCATTGGTACCTTAATTAGCACATTTTTCTGTTGATTTGCACCGCAATGGAATGTTTCCATTCGTTAGCCGCTCAAGTGCCCAGAGCTGGGTCATGCGGTCTCTGTCCTATTTCCAACTACTGAAATAACTTTAGGGTTCATCATTTTTAACACTATGTTCAGCGAGAGTTATAAAGACTTAAGTTCAAATTCTAAATAGAATTCAGTGCTGATGAAAATTTACTAATTTTTTGGTCAATTTATGTTCATCATAAACTTGTTTAACTTGTTCAATTCTATTATTTTGTTTTAAATTAAAACAAGGTACCAACATTGTAATTATGTAATATTTACGGGAAGATGCGAGACAGCTCCAACACAAGTACATTCGTAACTTACCGGAGCTGCCTCAGTTCATGTATGTATTCAATGTCTAAGATAATAATAAAACATTTTTTTTTTTTTTTTTTTATCATAACATTATTTAGGATCTTTAAGAAAATGTCTTTTTTACTATAGGGATTCTAATGCGTAGAGGTACCTGATTAAATGTAGCTACTTTTGTTAAAGATTTCTCAGCAAAATTATGCCCAATACAAACAAAATTTTATCTCAAACGTTTAACATAACTATACCTCCTTCCGAATGACCCAGTCGATAAAAAGTCCACTGTCCCCTCACTAGCAATCGTCATCGACACGAAAATATAATCTCACCTTTATTTCGGTCGTCCGCTGAATGCGTAAACAAAAATTCTTGCGATTCCAGAAATTTCTCGAATTGGACCGCAATCATTTCGGGTATCCCGGTATTCCTGGTGTCCTGGTATTATGACCATCCACGTCCTTAATTGTCCTTTCCCTAGAACATTCTTAGTTACCTAGCATTACCTAAAATACCTAAAAGTGCGTTATAAACGTTTCGCCAGATTTTGGATTTAGGCAAACGTCTAACGCAAAATTTTAGGTTAGGAATTTAATTTTTTTCGACCGTTCTTTTATTTTCGTAACAGGAATGTATTTTTAGATCACACTGAGCAATGAGTGCCAAAATTGTCTCGACTATTATGAAACTATATTACCAGCTCTATTAGATAACAATTCGTTGCTATTTAACTCAGCTATTTGTTACTATACCGCTTAAATAAGTCTCGTCGTTAGCAGTCCACTAATGAGTAAGGAAGTCAACTCGCTTTAAAATATGACATGCTTTCAAAATATGACACCACGAAGGAATGCTTTGGGTGTCCCCTTTTATATGAATTAATTATGTCAGAATTATGAGAGCTTGCTCCTGTCTTCTCGCCAACCTTAACTGTGTTTTTATTTATCCAAAATAGATCTTTTTCCAAGAATTTGTATTTCCAAGAAATTTGGTCCATTTTTATTGTTCCTTTTGGGGTTTCGTACCCAAAGGGTAAAAATGGAACCCTATTCCTGAAATTCTCAAAATAAAGATCGAGGTTAAGCAACGTTGTCATTCATATTTTGTTGTTGGGTAACAAATGAATTTGAGAGGGGTATGGAACTTGGTGTCGCCTATCCGAATCGCAATTGACCGGTTTTATTTCTTGGAAACGAAACATCTCATACATACAGGATATGAGCATCAATCACTGTGCAATAAGTTTCAAATTGCCTTCTCTATCACAAAATAAATAAATTGTACACAAACAGTTTTGTTTGACTCGTTAGTCAAGAGCAGTGTAGGTACTTTACCTATGATACCTCTCGGATATATGCTTCAAACCATTCCTATTAGAATCACATTATATGCATACCATAGCAGGGATCAATATGAAATATTCACTTGTTCAATATGGAAAAATTAAAACAAAGGCCAAAAATTACGTGACCCAACCCATCCGTTGACCTATGACCTAAAAAAATTGAACAAACAGATCCTAACGAATCGCCGAAAATGTTACAATGCAATGTACTTTCAGCTATCTGAAACAATGCAAAGTGCTTTTTGAAAGCCTGGACAGAAATGCAGCGATTTATGCTTTTTCGATAAAGCTTTTGTTTTTAATGTCACAGGGCTTTGCTTGTCGCGTTTTGGAAATTCGTATTCATTATTGACTTTTCCGGACATGTGATTTGGAAATAGAGCTATATGGGAACTATGATATACGTGCCTGTATAGTAGATCATTTTAATATACGAGAACTATGACTGGGATCTGGCTTTAGTCCTATGCTTTTGAAAAAAAAAACATGGGAACATCTATAATATTTGTCCTTAGGTATCAGGAGGAGCTCGTGGCCAAGATTCAACGGGACAAATTGATCAATTACAGGTTAAGTTACTCTTGATACGGTTGGTCGATGGATCGGCTCCTCCGTGTTTCGAAAAGCACGTACCATTGCGGGTCGCGGTAGTTATACATCTTCAGCCAAAAAGTCCAATAACCAGTCCTACTGAAGACAATCGTGTTGCCCAGGTAACTGGGTTGAGGTCAAATAAGCAGTCACTCCTTGCAAAACACTAGTATTTACCTGCATCTTAGGTAATACTTGAAGCCGACCCCAAAATAGATGTGAAAATGCTTAGATCCACAAAAATGTTCACACCAACCCTACCTCAATACGACAGGTTTTTGAAAAGGGTTGTAGTTTCTTTCATATTTACTCTTAATGTAAGTATAAATATAATAAGAAATTTGACTTATGAATACCTCACAGATGTACAGTAAGTATTGGCAGAAGGATATGCATGTTAGTAAATGCCGGACATGTCAGTACGCCAGCTTTCAGTTCCGTTGCGTTGCGTTACAAGAACTGAGATCTGATTATTCCTTGAATATATTACTCCAGTTTCAAATGTCATATTGCTCTTGGCATGGTGTACACGACGGAAAATATTCAATGCAGTAAGGCTATGAATAAGCTTCCTGTGAGTTTCATCATCTGTTTTAGTCAGGCGTTGGTGATTGTATTTCTACAGTGCTTTACGCTTGAGACGGACAGGACTGTTTCCATTGTTCTAACGGCATTCATCTCAACAAATAGTGCCTTTAAAATGTCAGCTGTCACAAAAGGTACCTATAATTAAATTCAGGATACACTTTTACCTTAAAATCATCGATCAGTTTCAACCAGGCTCTCAATGCATGCCAACGTAAATCAAATCCAATTAAAAAGTGCTACCTGTACAAAGCCCATTAAATTGTATTGGCGTATGATGAACGCGTAATTAATCAAGATATTTTTATCAAAACTTTTTGTAGTCCTTTATACTTTGGATTTACAAAAGCCGCACAAGAGTTGGTTGTTGTTTACCCGTTGTTCTCCCAAAACACAATGACATAACTTTCCCATGACCAAGCATCTATAAATAAATCTCAAGACTTGCGTACATCTAATGCTGCATGGGAAACTGCATCACTTCCTGTGACGTCAGTAGCCTCATCCAAGCGCACGTGTTGACAGCGAGCACCTAATTAAGATACATAATCTGTGAACTGTAATTCGAAACGTGAATCGCATATTGTATTAACGTTGTTTATGTCCTAATGGTGATGATACATTACAGTAATTAGTTCTAACAAAATAACTATTTGCCTGATTTTGTTTTGTCTATCCCGAATGTGAAATTTCGTCCAGTTTTTCAAAATCATCGAAATAATTCTGATTATCTATACTAATATTATAAAGCTGAAGAGTTTGTTTGTTTGAAACGCGTTAATTTCAGGAACTACTGGTTCGAATTGAACAATTATTTTTGTGTTGAATAGACCATTTATCAAGGAAGGCTATAGGCTATATAACATCACGCTGCGACTAATAAGAGCGAAGATACAATGGAAAATGTGGAAAAAACAGGCCATCATCTCATAACATAACTTATCCATCATATCAAAACTTATATCTTCTAACCACGCGGACTAAGTCGCGGGCAACAGCTAGTATTCAATAATTATGTAATCTGTGCTATCAATGTTTATAACAAATGATCTATCGCTGTTAGTTTTTCTCCGAACAGAGCGCTGAGCATTCGTACGAATGTTATAGTAGAAGGGAATGTTCTAGTGTATCACCACCATAATTCAGAAAGTGAATCATATTTTGTATCTTTGTTGTTTACATCCTAAGACTTCAGAGAATTGGCATAATTTAAATTATTAATGAGAAGACACTTTGAATTTCTTTGTTCGAAAATAGTATTTATTCGAATTTGGAGATTTTGGCGATGACAAAGAAGATAATTGTTTCATGTTTCTTGTCAGAAGTTTATGAAATCTGTCTTTTTCTGGCGACAGTTAATTTTATTTTTATAATTCGCTCTGCAGACTTTTTGATTTCCTTTGAATGACAAAAATTCTTTGAAGTTATCATGTTTGTGTTGTACCCTACTCAAATTCATATGGAATTTATCAAAGTCAAGTAATTCAGTCACGCCTTTTTAAACCCTAAATACTTAATCGGAAAGATTAAAATAGAAGCACAAGGATTACGATCATTCGATTTACGATTTCCAACCACAATCAAGTAAAGTTATAAGATAGAAGCAGGCAAAGAGATAACACAAACGGGAGCCATATTTAACAACAACGCTGAAATCGTGGGTCGAATGATAAGGTGCCACAAAAGCTTAACTTTCACTTGTTTTCCCAACTTAAACTCATCGAGATTAAGGGCTTCATGTTTCGTTTGTATCTTAAAGTTAAATTAAATTATCGTCATACTTATCTATTTTATCTTTCGACGAACATTTCTAAGCGAAGTCATTTTTAGGTCTCGATATCTCGTGTAAAGTTGTAAACAATCAGCCATCTTAGTTCAAAACAGATACATGCTGAAAGTTATATCACCAGAAGATTGTCCGTAAACTCTATTGAAACCTAATCCAAACTTTGAGATACAATTTTCTAAATCGATAGTGAAGACTAGAAACTCCAGTCCAATTCACTTAGCCTTATGAAAGCAACAAACTTCTAAACATTATCGCTAAAAGAATTCGTATTGTTGTTTAACTCTTACGAGATACCGCACTTACTTATATTAAAAACAAAGAAGAGAGAAACAAGATTTTTTCTAAAGTCGATGAACATGTTGTTTGTGTCTTGTCTGAAAAATATAAAAGTCCATAAATCCATGTGATTCTGGAACGGAAATGCGTAGCTGCTTGTGACGTATTCTATGGGTGGTCGTCTGCGTAACCATCAGTTAAGAATGACAGATTCGTTCTCGTTCACGAGGTGATGTTAATACGACTCGTAAGAAATATTATTAGCTATATTAAATGAATTATTTACTGGCACCAGATTGATGAATGGAGGAAAACAGATGGGAGCTGTGGAAATGGTGCGTATGACTAATACGTGCTGTATTTGAATGTATGAAATTGTAAATAGATTGTTTTCGGTGATGACACTGATATGTTATAATGATGTTACGTTTACTAGGGTAAGTTATTAAAAAAATGCTAAATTCAGTTAATACTTTTTTCTACAGATTTACAATTTTACACTTAATTGATTTAACTCTCTTAGTTGTGTTCTGAAATTTTAGATTTGATACTGGAGAAATATACGATTAGCCAATTTTTTTAACGAGAACAGAAAATGTTTTTATAGGTATAGGTATTTAATTAGATCACTGTTCTCTTTCAACGTGTTATATCTGAAAACAATGTATGCTCATACATCTACTCAAATACTAGATCAACAGCGATCAAACGAAACGTTACATCATCTGACTACGCTGTTCTATTTCTGATCACGGCTTCAGCTGCAATTACCTGACCTGCCTACATATTGTGACGACAACCAATTTACGCTGATATTCTTGCTTTAGACATTTACTACTTCTTCCTAATAAGATCAGTAAAGAATTGGGGTCAATGAAAATCGGTTCCCAATTTTCAGCAACATCAATTTACTATTTTACTGTTATAATCTAAATGGCTTCTCTGTATAAAAAATTAAGACTGGATTCAACGATTTTGGAACCCGTTTCATGATTGGCATTTCTTAATTCCTTTCAAGAAAGATCATTCTGTTCAGTACTATCATTACTTTTACCTTCCTCAGTAATTAATTGAAGTTTATGGACCGCGTCTTGAATAATCTTTGGCTTGATTTGATTCCATGGCGCTGTAATTATTCCGACAAGGTATAAATCGCTCCCAAGTCAGTCCTATTTTTAATGGAGTGTATCTGAAGCGGTTCGCCCCACCATTTTTCAGGCTTAATTAAATAGTGCTGTTCCAATGGAGATGTTGTTTTAATTTGTTTAGACGGACGGACGTGACGGATACCGAATGAGATTCTAAATATAACCGATCATTGTTCGACTGGATTAATTTGGAGAGTTTTTTCCACACGTTACGAAATTAAAAAGGGTTTTTTTTTAATTAGGATGGGAAGAATTCTATCTATTCGAGACAACCACTTAGAAAGAGTCGTTTTAAATGGCTTCGCTAGCATCGATCGCATTCCTAACGATATGTTGTTCGTGATGTATTTTATAGCGAGTAAAAAGAACAAGTAATGCATCGACGCGACGTATTTTTGGCACAAGAGTCGCATTCACAATCGTATGTTTTGGATGAGTGTGGCTTTAGGGGATCGGTTAGCAATACAACAGGGTAACAAAAAGCTGCATCGTTTGCGCGTTTTGGCTATACACATTCAGAGTAAGTACTGCCAACAAAAACATTTGTGATTCGAAATGGATTTTTAATGTTGCGCTTCAGTACTTTGACTACGTAACTAGTCTCTGTACGTAACGATTTAATCTGATTCTTTTTTGAATTGAAAATCTTTTGTGTGCCTTCATCTAAATATTCTTAACAAGCGTTTATATCTTAGATTATCTTTTGATCATTAAATATATTTGGAAGATCAACCGATTTGCCTGTGTTTTATTTAAGTTTGAACAATGCACCTTAAAAATATAACAATAACATTTTGATGACTTAACCAACAAGCAAGCATCATAGCTAGCTTTCTCTCCAGTGGAAGCTTTAAACGATACACCAGAAACATCAATGAAACAGATTTATAAACAAATTATCGTTAGTCTGTTTTCGTGATATCCGCTGTTCACAAATAGTTGTTGTCTGCTAGCAGTGACCTCGTCTATGAGTTCTATCTTCATAGTTAGAACTATATCGAATAGCATTTCAACACTAACGTGCACTTGACTCAGCCGAGTTATATTTGGCTTCCTACAGAGCTTTCCTCACTTCATTTGCTCCAGTCTTTGCACTAACTACGAGTTTAGTATTACTCTTTGCCTTTTGAAGTATAAGTAGCTTCACTCAAACTGGTTGTTTTAAAATTCCAAGATTCCTTCGTTTCGCATCGTCTTGGCTAATTCTGTCCGCGCTAGTTCATAGTTCAGGTGGAAAGTATTTATATATTTATTGCGTTCTGAATATTTTTATTGAAACGACCATGTCGCGTGATTCTGTTTTTATTTTGGGCCAGTGATCTTTGCCCCAAAATATCAAGCAAATAGCGTTACCTTACAAACTCCAATCAAAACATCTATCTGCGGTTCTTATCTTTTGCTAAATGAACGTCTGTCGACATCTGACTTCATTATCAATCACGTTTTATTATATAAATTTTATTTAATATGCCCTGTTCATTGGTAACAGCACTTCCTTAACACGCGCCTTTATTTTTAATATCCCGACAAACATCTAACGATTCCTTTTCAACACGAAAATTGCATCTAAATAAAAAAATGTGAGTGATATAAATAGCTAGATTTGTGGAGCATCGGGCGCCTGTGTTATTATAGCGAAGAAATATAGGATAAGACGCGGATCGTTGGCCGAAATTATCGCGAGTCGGCGCGCGCGCATCGCCCGCGAGTCGCACGCGCAGCGTCGGCGGTGCGCCCGCGCTTAAAGCTCAAGTCATTTGTTTGTACTCCGTCGCTAAATAATATTTACATCATTTCTTCTAAGTGTGCCGAAACAAATTGATTAACAAACTGCTTATAAATAGTTTCTTAAATTTGCCGTTACGTTAATTTTAGCAAATATTTGTGATTAAAAATACGTCTTTACGGGTGGTGTTTGTTTTAATTATATTGTTAGACTGAAGATGCTCAAATTGAATTTCGCTGGGAAACATTTCAGTGCATTAAATTAATAATAGTGATATGTATGAGTGTGTGTCTGTGCGTAATATTGTGTTAAATCGTACGTTAGCTAGGTCGTGCCAAAACTACTGAAGTGGGTGTGAATATTTGTAAATGTTCTTTAAATAAGTGTTTATTTTATAACGAATTATGGTCGCTATGGTTGAAGTCGCTGAGAGGACGAACAATGAATATTTCAGATCGTTCTTACCTGTAAGTTGTGTCTTTTGAAAATGTATATCTACTTAGATAGGTACTCTAATGGGTGGCGTCGCCGTAAAGATGATTTAAAGTCACTGGTGATTAGTTTTATAACATTATTTTGCACAAGAAGACTTTAAAATCTCAAACGTGTACGTGGATTTAGAAACATAAAATACCTAGGTATATCTAATGAAACTTAATAAGTTTTTAACTTGAGAAACTATACGCCTTACCTCTGTAGCCATAAATTTTAATTTATTTATGTTAATTCGGTTACAAAAATCACACCCTAACTGGCAATATTCCTAATTCCATTCCTTTTCATCATCTGATTATCATTTGTTTTGAATAAGAACTCGTTTGTAACGTAGATTTTTTCATTCTGGCCTCTAGATTCCTATGCCACGGCCGTTTGAAAGTGTTCAGATTAAACCCTAGTGTTACAGTGGCGTTTATCTCGGGTGTCGAGTATAACTAGATGTCTGACACACATCTGACATTGTATCTGACATTATATCTGACACTGGTAATAGTTTTAGGTATTTACAGTCGGTTTACTACATTCATTAGTTAAGAGATGCATGGTTGGTTCTTATTAATTATTGTGGTGGAGTTAAACTTGTCTAGAACACTTGTTTTTAAGACTTTGGAGTAGGATTCTTGGAATTAACTATGAACTATATATATTATTATTAAAATAAAAATTAAATGATAGCTACTAAAAATATCGGACACCAACATAATTTTAAGGCATTTTACACACAAAAGAAATCGCGAGTAATCTGAAAACGATTGAGAGCAAAATAATGTAAAAAATGAGCATTAAGAATAATGAGAAGTCAAAGAAGAATTTCTCAAAACAAGTCTTAGGAATAGTGCATCCAATACTCAAATATATATATAAACTTTCATACGCACTCATAACAAATGGTAAACTTCATAAACACTACACGGATTATAACGAATTATTACAAAACAGCTGCAAAATATAATACCTACGTAAAACTGATAGATAACCGACCGATAAATACTGTTTTGTTTTGATAAAACGTTTTTATATAACTGCCCGATTTTGTCAGTTGCATAACGTGTGAAATGTCGGAATTTATTTAAAAACAAGACCAGTTTTTTAAACATGTTTTTTTTCATCAAATCTGTATACGCGTAACATGGGTCATGGTGTACATTTATTCGTATTCATACTGAAGATTAGGACGTCTAGTAGCCGTCTTAACTGTGAATTTGACTTCTCGGATAGCCGAGTGGTTAAGGTAACTTCACCAAACCCACTGTCGCGGATTCTTTCCCCGCGTGGGACAAGCTTTTGTGTGATCCACGAATGCTTGCTTTGACTCTGGGTACGTACTACCTATCTTTGTGAATGTGACTTGAATATTTTTGGAACCTATGCGACACAAGGATCAAAGTACTCACTGAGGAAGTGTTTTTTTAAGATCAAACAATATAGCTCTCAAGAAATAATTCAACGCAATTCATTTCCTCTAAATTTGTTTTCTTCCGCCTAAAACGCGTCACAAACATGTAAACAATGAATGGCATTCAATAAAGTATACATTAAACTATTTTTTTTAATAATAAGTGTCTTGTGCGAGAGCAACAACTGGGAATGTCTGAATTAGATGTCTGTATTACTTTCAAATACTTATAGATGGAATGTCTCACTTCTCGAGCACTAATGAATTTATTATTAAAATTAATTATTATTAGTTCACATATGCCAGTCTCTCGCGTGACACGTAATTACGTAGGGCTTTTAGTTTTAATTAGTAAGATTTTAATTCATAATTAAATAAACAAAGACACACATACGCAATGATTTCATTTGTTTTTATTATCCATTCCACATTTTATTGTAATACAAAGTTACAATAATATAACAAGATAAATACAAAATATACACAAAAACATTTTGTCAAAACGCTTTTGAACTTTAACATTAGATAAAAACACAAGAAATAATTAAAACGCTTCCGCTCTCAAGTCTATAAACAATACAAACTCATATTCATAACATTTTTACAAACGTTTTGACGCTACGCCAAACCGACGCCCTTGGAAACTGTTCTACAGACAGCAAGGCGAGGTACCTGCCTGGCTATTATGAGAAACCACTATTATTTCACAGGGATATTGTTTGTCGTACCTAAAATTACCATACAAATCATACCTAATGCTTTTTTGGGACACGGCTACATATGACGCAAACGAGTTATCTAAATGTTCATTTTGAGCAGATTATTTTGGCTCATAATCGTATTATACGCGTTTCCTTTCCAGACGCAAAGTTAATTTATATTTTCTCCCGTTTCCAGGCTGTCAACTCCCCACCAGTCCCTCACCGAGATATATCGGCACCCACGGCGACGTACCGTCCTTACACAGAAGAGTATGCCACTGTCCAGCGCCGCGTGGAGAGACCTGCCCCTCCAGAAGAAGCCGAAAGAAAGAAGGACAAGAAGTGGTCCATCGGAAAGCTATTCAGACGGAAGAAAAAAGAAGATGAAAGTGGCTCTTCTTCAGAAAGTGACGAAGGAGTCAGCACACGCTCACCATCTAAAAGAAAGTCAAAAAAGAAGAAGAAGACTCCAATAGTCAATAATTTTGATCACATAGTCATTAGGGATTCGAGAAGAGCACAGAGTTTAGCCAAACCAAACCTTCGAGATGTTACAGATGATGGTGTGCTGTCTGATCCATCCGCGGGGTTCATAAACTATCGTGCGAAAACTCAAGAACTGTACAGAGCCTCCAAAGAATCTCTCAGCTTGAGAGAAGACAACTCCAACAGATCGCTAGGACCAACTTTGGAGACATCTACTAAGAAAACCAGGAAAGGAAGATTGAAAGCTCGAGTCGAAGCTTTAAGGAATAGTATGCGAGGAGAGTCGAGCAGTGAAGAAGAATCACTCAAGTCATCAAATTCATCATTGATGATCAGATTCAGAAGTGAAGATTCCTTGATGCGTTCACGTGATAGCTCGTTAAACAAAAGGTCTAGAAGCGCTAGAAACGAGAGATACATCAAACGGTTATCTCGTGATGAAGAAAATCAATTGAATAAAGAAGCAGAGTTATTACAACAAGGATACACAAAGGCTGAGGTCGAAATGTTGACAAGGACACCAACGAGCCAAAGTAGCGGCTATGGAACTTGCAAACGTGACCAAACACAAAAGATAAAAAACGAACAACTTTACACTAATGATGCTAATCGCCGTCCTATGAAATCCGAATCAATATCATCATTCCCATCGACACAAAGTTACCCATCATCCATTAATTTTAACGCAAAAGTTAACAATGAGCATATTAACTATTCGATTCCAACCAGTAACATTAACAGAGAAACGCTTTATGCTAATAATAACAGAGAGAGGAGTGTTAGCAGTCAATACGAAAATCCCGAAAACATTATGTACGTTAAGTTTCCCTTAGGGAACGTTACAAATGTCAAAAGAGAAGAGAAAGCACCGCCGGTGCCTCCTCCCCGTGATATGCATAGAAAAGTCACTACCCCTATATCCATGTACTACGAAAATAACCCGATGGTAGCAGATAGGATGGCCAATACGCAGCAAAATGTTTTGCACGGCGTTCCTAATAATGACTTTGAAAGAGTCATGAGACGAAGTCAGGAAAGATCACTAAGTCACAGCTTCAATGGATTGCGACGACCTATCTCAAACTCTGAGGACCATATCGCAATGCAAAACAATGAATATGTACAGACGTACCAAATAAAAAATGAACAACCGCGTAGGCCAGCCTCAGTTTCTGCGGAACCTAATCATTATGGACTCTATGCTAATTCACCGCCATGGAGAAAGTCAATAGGTCCAACAAATATTGTAAAACCAGAACCAGTTCAATTGAAACATGATTATTTGTATTACGCCGATCAAAGCCCAAGGTCACGAAGACCAATAAGCATTAAAACTAGTCAGAACGGGCTTGAGAATCAGTATTTAAGTGACTCACAAGCTACACAAAACGTCGCAGAGAGTGTGTATCGTCGTCCAAGAAATGCGTCTGAGTTTTGGAAAAAGATTGATGATGCCGAAAGACAGCGACGTCAGCAAAACATATACGCGAACTCGAGGAGTAGTAGTGACTTTTCAAACAGCGCTCAACTGCATAGAGTTGCTCCGTATTTAGAACAAAATAAAGTAGGCCAAGAAAACACCGATATCCAAAATAAAAACAAAACTGCTTTTAAAAGTTCGTCCGTCGACACAACCGACGGAGCTAAAGTTTGGAAGGCGACGACAGAGTACAAGCGATCTGTCACCGTGGAACCACCAAAAACTGTTTCATCACCGACATCGAAAACGCACGTTAGGCATAAATCTGACACATATGTTCCTAGCATATATCAAGTACCGTCTGATGACGAAAAGAGTTCAGAGAGACGAAAATCTACTAACCTTGACGACGCTCTCAATGAACTAGAAGCCATATACAATAGCTTAGGTTTAGGCGACGAAGATCTATTAGATAGAGCTGAACGTCGAGAGTTAATGACGCCTAAGTTTAACGACCATTTTAACGATTGGAATGGAAACGATGACGAGATTCAACTGCGAAGTCAGCCAACGACGCCTTTGCGACGCGCACAGAGACGGTCGACGTTACCCGATAAGTTACAAGATGACATGGCTTTTAGGAGGATGAATTCTTTGACAAAAGATAAACCCAACTATAAAGATGCTCAATCACAAATAAGTTACATGTTGGCGTCACCTGTGTATGTGCCGTACGCGTCCGATGATGACAGGCAGTCCGAACGAAACGAGCCAGATATAGTGTATGACGACGTCGTTTATAGAAACATAAAACAGACAAATAGCCGACTGAAGACTCTGGATCCTCAACCGCCATTTGGCATACCCATAGGACCAGTATCGCCGGCCCCTCAAAGTGATTACCTTCATGCTACACCTGAAAATAAAGGTAGATCGCGGTTTATTCCAAGACGGTCACCAGACCTGGTCTCTGACGATCTAGCATATAGAAGTCTAAGAAAAGATAACAGGCATTCCTCACACTTCAATGGTGAAGATTATAGTGGCATTATCAATAACAACGGTTACTCTGAGTATCCGTATACAAAAGACTCTGCCGCTAATCTTAAAAAGAAAAGAGCTGTTAGATCTCTATCCGCTAACATATTTACTATGATTCAAAAAGAGATCGACGATGCCTTAAACACGAGTAAAATGTCTTCATTACAAAAGACACACAGCAACAGTGATGTTATGAAACGTCTTCGCAATACATTCGAAAGTAACGACAACGAGCAAGACCACTATCCTCGTAACAAGGTAAAGCAAAGACACAACACTGTCAGTCTATTTGTCAATAACACACATGCACCCACCCATCATTTCGCAAAAGATGATTCATTCATTCATAGTGATGATAAGCACCTTGCTAAGCCACCATCATGTGATAAGTCCAAAAGCTCATCACCATCAAACAGATCGCCACAAGCATCTAAACGTTCATCGAAAGATGAGTTTCAGCAGGTTCTTAGCATGCTGGCCCAGGAAGCTATGGACACAAGTAATAAGTTAGGAGTAGCTCTAGCAGAATTGGACAAAAATAGAAACAATAATGAAAAGAAATCTGACATTCAAAGCAGAATCACTGATAGTCGACAATCATTCTTAAATGGTTTAACTTGTAAATCTTTCGATGACCCAGTCCCTCAAGTCAAGCTTGTAAATGTTCGCTCTGAAGTTGTTAATGATCAGAAAGAAAGCCAACCTGTTAACAATAATGACGTCAATGAAGACTCTAAAGGCAAAAAGACAGAAGATAGTCTTATGGCTATATCTAATCAGTTGCACAAAGTAGAAGATCAGCTAAAGCATAGTTTCGAAAAAGAAGTTAATTTTGATGATGAGAGTGTTAAACTCTCAAACTATATTGCAAAAGCTGAAGAACAGTTAAAAGCTCAAGAAACTACGGTTGTGATACCAGATAGTACGTTGATACCTGATGTCGTTCCCCTGACAGTCAAAGACGATTCTGTTAAAATAGAAACAGTCAATGAAAAGGAAACACTTCCAGAACCAAAATTACCAGTCATCAATTCATTAAATCCTTTCCTAAATTCTGATGATAAAATAAAGGAAATTAATGAAATTAACGCTTTCCAAGAATTAAAAGATGGAATATCTGACCTAATAGCTGGAATTTGTCAAGTTAACGAAAAACTTTTCACACAAAAAGGACCTAAATATGAGGATTGTAATAATACTAATCCTGAGAAAACTACTGGTATGGCTGAAGCTACTGAAAAACTGAATCAGGCATCACAAAATATTAGTAACCAATCCGTTCCTCATAGAGCATCAATTAACCTGTCGATATACGAAGACGACTTAGATGCAAAGAAGGATGCAGCCGATTCAACAGAATATAACTCTTCTGAAGAATTAGCAACTATATTTAAATTAGAGAGTAGTGCTAAAAGAGTCGCCAATGAAAATGAAAATGAAGAAGACGCTGAGAATAAAGTACGCGATGAATTAAGTTCACCTAAGTTGGTTCAAACAGTGAACCAACATCTAAGAAGGTTGTCTGTAGACCAAACCGATGAAACTCCTAGTCAAAGCAACTCACTGCCAACGAACGTAGTCCCATGGAGAACTAAAAGGCAAACTCACAATACTCAAAAAGATAGCGGAGGTACGTGGTCCATTATCATGCATGGTGTTTGGTTTTCGCTTTAACCATATCGCATCCAGCTTTTTGTTGTCATGTCACATTTTGTGTTCACAACCCCATCCCTTTGTTAATATTTAGTTGCCTGTACTAACTAGTTTTTTTTATCGTTTGCGTTGTTTTTGTTTGTTTCTGCAGGCGATTGCGCGCAGTCGAAGCGCGATTGGCACGACTCTGGCACGTTGATGTTAGCTTGTACCTACACACTGATGTTCTCGCAACACCTGGCTGATTTGGACTGGTTGACGCTGCTCGGTTTACTGCTGGCAATGATCACAATTATCGCTATGCTAATAATATAATGTAGACGTTATAATGTAACTTTATTCCTAAATGGAGATCGACTGAAAAGCTCTATGAGGAATTCTGTTGAAATGAAAAAACCTAGATACTATTATAATTGCATTAATTAAATGTATGATTTTTTCTCAAGCCATACAAACCAGTCCATCTCTATAAAAAGCATTTAATGGCCTTAAATAAAGCACTTGTCACATATTTTTAGAACATTGATAAAAATTGTATTAAGTTTATCAATAAATAACCATTTATTTTTAGAAGTTTTAGCTGTGATGTTCATTTTATCTTACTTAATGGTTTTTAAATCTATGTTTTGTATTTTTAATTTTACTTTTTATTATTTTAGCCAAAATCAACGATCAATTTAAACATTGTGTTTTCACTTACAATGGTCTTGTATTAATTGCATGAATTTGTGTGTTTTATGATTTTGCATGTTAGGAATTGTATTTATAATAATATCGTCTTGCTTGTAGAACGATAGGTACATTTGTAAGAAAATATTTAGAATACTACTACCAATTAGCAGACAGGTATACTTACTTAATTCCGTAGAATCCTACATTATTTTATCCTAGGATATTATTTAATGATATTAAAACAGCATAAAAAGAACTAATTTCACTTAAATAAGCTACATAAAAAAAGTATTCAATTTGATTACCATAGTAAAACGAATAGTTGTGTAAATATTGTAAGGAAATTGGCGCGAATCAGTGACTAATCAACTTGTCCATGATCCGTGTATAATCTGTAATTTGTTTTCTAGGTGAAAATTGATTGCCTGGAGTGATCACCTTGCTGACTGCGTTCAATATTGTACCTACGTACTTCGAAGATAATTTTAAGCTATTATTAATTTTATCTAAGCTACTTTCTGTATTTTATTCTATACCTAGTTGTATAACATTTAAACTTTACTATGTTTATGTAGAGGCTTCCAGATACATATAAAGAGAGCGTTATTTATATGAAGAAAAGTTATAATTTAAATAAAATGTTTCAGTTTTATTTGTTGTTTCATTACGTTTTAGCCAAGAAAGACAATAACCCCTAAAGCAGATTAATATTAAACAATACCTTTAAACTCCTCTTTTATAATTTGTGCTACTGTTTTTCGTTTGCGTACATAAATGATAAAATAAATAACTTTACATCATTTTAAAGTACTGCCATCTGTTGACAATACCAATAAAAATGTTTATAAAAATATATCAACTGCTGAAAGATTCCCTACCTCCACGAATTACATATTCAAATGTTCAAACATTTTATTGAAATTAATAATTAACAGCTGTTTGACACAAGAGCTAGAATAGCGCCATCTATGAGATTTCAGTAAAACTAATTGAAGAAAAAAACTACCGACAGTCTGACATCAGTTCGGGTGGCTGACATCAGTGCTTTGTAGTTGAATCATAATTTCATAGATGGCTCTGTAATCACGTGGTCAAACTTTTTGATATATATGAGAATTAAAAATATATTCAAGCATTTTTACTCATATAATAAATAGCAAAATTTTACATAGTTCAATTTCCAAAGAATTAAGAAATTAATAGAATAAAATAAGAAGTATAAACCAACAAGTCTGCGTAACCGGTTTCGTGCAGTCAAGGAGTAGGAAACCGAAAAAAACACATAACTGTCACTAATGTCAGATTTTTCGCAAGAAACGTATCGTATGCGTGTTGTGAATATTATTTTGCAAGAAAGTCTTTTATTATTTTTGATTAAAATTGTTATAACTAGTTTGTGGGATAAAGCTATTGCGAAATTTTAGTCTTTAGTGTTTACTCTTGTTATAAAGTGCCGTTGCACGTGTAATTTTCGTACTGAACGCTGGACGGCAACCTACTTTGTTCCTGTTGACCTGTGTCGCACTGTGATTGTTTCAAAAGGTAACGGTTTTAAATTATTATTTTGTATTAAAAGTTGCATAAACTGTGTTTCGAACGATTACTCCGCTTCCACTTGACTGGGGAAGTTTTATATCCTTGTTAATTTCTGTTATTCTAGGGATTGTTTTCCTCGTTTTAGTGACCGTTTACATTGTGTTATCTCTCGATTTGTTTTATTATTGTGATATTGACGACAACCTAAATCCACAGCGTTATCGTTTCACAAAATCTTTCCGTTAGACTTAGTTTATCCGAGAATATTCATAATGTTTACGTACTTTTCGAACTAATTGTAAGTCCTTAATTCTGTGTTTGTTTATTAGAAAATTAGTTTCACCAGGCGTGACTCAGATTGTGTAAATAATTTCAATGCCATGTTTATTCATGAAACTTAAAGTAGGCAACTTGAAAGTAGGAGAAAAAATAACTTCTGGTTAGGTTATGAATCCAAATTTTCCACCTTGAGTCATACTGCAAAAAGTTCTGCATCAATTTTATTTCAAGCTGAGTTTTGGCTGATTTGTATTTACTTCCTTATAAGTAGTAGAAAAACATAGAAACAAAAGTAAATCTACATTAATGAGTATGAGCAAATTGCACACATTTTTATTTAAAATAAAACTGTGTTCACAGGCACTGGTTAGAAGAAATATAAACCAAGTATGTGACTCATCAGCTGTCTCTTAAACTCAAAATGTCCAATAGTCCCATCAGTAGGGAATAAATTAATCTTTGAAAACTAATGAAACACTTGCTCAAATTAATTTTAATATAAAATACCATCCAATGAATGTCCCACAGCTAGACCTGTTCCCATGCAGGGAAGGTTTGAACATTAATATAATTATGACATAGGTATCATTATACAATCATTTTTTTTTGCTTCTAAAGAAACCGAAGATATCACAGAGCTGCCTTAAACATGAGTTTTGTTGTGAGACATTTATTTACTGAAAAAGAAAAACACTTAAATGGACCACTTAATACTTTGGTCCCCGTAGAAGCACCTAGCAATTAACAAATAAATGATGGCGCACATAAGACTTAAAAGGTTACAAGTGTTATTTATAAATTAATGTTAAATAATCTGTTTAAGAAAAGTAAGTATTAATTTATTAATATTTCAGTTGAAGTACACAGCATAAATATTTTAAGAAGCTTTTTCTATTTACAGGGTCTTTAACAGAAGCAAAAAAAAATCATTTGTAATGTTACAAAATATAATTGAAACAAATGCAACACTGGGAATATCCCTTTTGTTTCGTATTGGTAAAATAATATTTTAAATAATTTCCATTAAAATTGTAAAAAAAATCCATTGAATATGCACCAAAAACAAAGTTTGCTTACCACAAAACTAATTAATAAGCAGAGACAGAACTGAAAAAAAACGAAATCATACTAGATCCAATGATACACTAGGTTTATTTACTAAGATTTGACTGCAAACTGTAAACAGGTCATTTGATACACAAAATATTAAACAATTGGTCAATAACTTCCTTATCCAGAAATAAATAGTAGCAGAGACAAGGTTGTCTGTAAGGAACTAATAAATCTTGACCATCTCTCACTAGACATGAGACCCTGGTCTATATTTAGCGGCCCAATTGCCCATTCCTGTGTGGTTACATCAAGACTTGATAAAGGAAATCCCTAATTCCCTTCCTGTTATTTTGTTTTGGACTTGTCTGCCTTGTATCCGATAAAACTTCTACACAGTCACACTATCTTCTTCATATTGTATTAGAATATAGATAACATTATAGTAGGTGAATATTTGGATAAGCTTATTTTAAAACGAAATATTGTAGTATTCTTCCTTTTAATTACAACTATAAACTATTAAGTTTAATAGAATTAATTTACTTAGTAGTTATGTTGCATATTGGATATGTCTACTGCCTTTTTATGTCAATATGTCTTGAATAATGTTTAGATAGGCACTTGAGATTTCTTCCTTGATAGTTCTATCCCACTGCTGAATGAAGGCTTCTATTGTCACAAAAGGAAAGGTTGCTATCATGATGACTTAAATACACCTATAGCTGAAATATCTGTTACAAATTCCCCAAAACAAAGCTGATAAAACATTATCTGACATAGTGTTTCCACGTAAGAAATGATACAAGCATAACAGGAAAAAATATGATATGTCTAGTGATTGATCATGACAAATCACTATTAAGAATGAGTTATTATAACTGTTGGTTCTACTCCTTAGTAAACAAAAAAGATCGTAAAAACAAGAGAAATGTTTGCTTGTTATGAACTCATGGAGTTGTTTGACTGATACCTGTTGCCATATGTTGGTTTTAAATTTTTGGGTTCTGCACATAAAGAGGGTATACGCGATATACTAAGGATCTGGCGTCTGTCCATCTGTCTGAAACGCTTAACTCTTAAAATCGCGAGTCAGAGTCACTTAAACACTTTTTTGTTTGTTACATGGTATTTGTTTTAAATCCTAAATGGTTGACCTGACTTTCATCTAATTTTATTGTTATAGTAATAATTATGTTTGACGAAATAAGGAGTAAAACAAAAAAAAATGTTAGAAGTGGAGGACAAGATTTCAATGTCTAAAAATAAAAACCTCAAGTTTAATGAAAAAGGCAAGTGAAACCGCGAGCTTCTCTAGCGAAATTTAATTTTAATGCTTTAACAATCAAACTAAAAACCATTCACATGTGATATACTATGCCTGTTGCAAATGTAGAGTATTGTAGAGTTCATCAGTTTTTGTTAGAGGTCATTAGCTCTAGCAATATGTAATTCGACTTTAATAGACACGATAATGACAGTTATTGTCTTCCACATAACAACTCAAATTGCATGTACAGCATCTATTTAGTCCAAAAGACACTAAATGTAATATATGTAATTGTGGAAAAGAGATGCCAGTCTACGCCGTGTTATGCTCTGTCACGCTTTCACCCGAGGTACTGTTCAGGCCTTCATTGATATGGAAATTTAATAAAATTACATTAGTTCTATACATTTTTGTGTAAGTACGCAATGCAAGTAATTGCAATGATTAAAGGTTTACACTCTTATCCAAGATATGACCTGATAATTTTTTTGTAGTATTTTTGTGACTATGACATCATTAACGGAGATATAGCTGTTTTTTTTGCTTAGTACACGGTGAAATAGCCCGATTTTGTAAGTAATATGTCAATACGTAAAACTGTTTGATGCATTTAATATATGGCATTTTTTAATACCTTGTGAGACTAGTAGTATGAATGCGAAAAAATGAGTGTTTTTTTTGTGTGTATGTGTATGTTTGTTACTCTTTGACGCCCAAACGGCTAGATTTCGATTAATTCGGTTTTAGATACAGCGGAGGACAGCCTCCTGTAAGACAAAGTCTACTTTTACCTGACTTCTGTAAAGTGGTTAATGTCTTTACAGCTTTAACCGACGTCTAAGCGGGCAAAACCGTGAGCAAGAGCTAGTTTAAGTAATAATAAGTCCCTCTTTATCAGTATCAGAAATACACAGTAGCATGACAAGTATTTATGCTATTTGTAAAAAGTAATTACGATTATCTATAAATAAACTTATCTGGATGTAGGTACAAAATACTTCGGTACTTGTTTACTAAAATGTTGAGTCGAATGTATTTTTGTCGTAATTACTTATTATCGATATGTGTACTTACTTACCCTATACAAAACCTGGTATTATAAGGCTTGTATGAAACTACAAACCGATTGCTATTACTCTGTTATTAAAATAATATTTTCTATAAAATACATGAGACTGCAAAACCCTATTATTATTAACCCTATTATTCGTCTCGTAGTCTTGGGTTTTTTGCCCAATTGACATGCATTTCGCCGGCCCTTCGCCTCGTACACATTCGGAGATTCCAAAGCTCCTTGTACCTCCTTATACTGCATATACATAGATACCTATGTTTAAAACCCACCCCTGGGAAAGGCACTATCGACTTTCCGTCGACCGCAGACAACGAATAAACTACTTAAAATAACACCCGGTCTTACCCCGAATCTGTTTTGTGAAACGGAACGTAAATTAACTGAAGATGTTTTTAAATGTATATCTGTCGCTACTAAACTCTTGTGAAAGATAGAGAGAGTTTTACTCTTAAGTTATGCTCTTTATAAGTCTGGTTTGGGTTGTCGTTGGGGGTAGCAGCGATCTAGAATTGGTAGTTTTAACATTCGGTCATTACTCTTTTGCTGCAGTCTGCATGTCAAAATTCTCAAGGCTCTTCACGTACATAGAACGATAAATGAAAAACTGAAAGTAATGTTAATCATTGTATATCAATCTGTGGGATTACCATATATCTTTAACTAATTTACTTCATATCATTAGATGTTAGGCTTGAAACATGGGGCACCCATCTCCCAAAATATTTGTAACATTCAGAACCTAGTTTGATTAACTAATTGGTACACATAACTGTCGAAAGTTATGTAGTTATGCATGCTTACGTGAATGCTTGGAACAACTTAGCAACTGTTTCGCTTCGCCAATTATTGTAAACAATAAACAAATGTGTACGTATGTCAATCTTTATCTCTGGGTCAATGTCTCGTGAACAAGACATAATAGAGTTACTCACCTCTCGAGACGAAAATGTCTGTAAGATCTAAAGGGCATTGCTTTTTTGGGTTGTTAGACCTTTCAAATTTCGTTCAAGCAAATTGAGTTGTATAAAGTTTGATGAACTGGTTACATTTTGATGAAAATAATTCAAAATACAAGATCTTAAAAAAAACACTCTTAAACCATAAATTAATGACAGGCTGATCAATTTAGAAAGATGTCATTACTATAAACAATCTCTAGCCTAATTCACAGGAATTAATTAAGGAAATTATAGCAAATAATTAAAAAACGAATGATTCGAACGTGCATTATGTAGTTGTTGAAAAAGAAAACCTCGCTTGGCTAACACAACGTCCAAATATGCTTACGCTTCACCAATTTTTACTGCTTCTTGGAAGCAACTCTGTAATAAAACTAATCAAGTCTAACGTAAAACAATCTAGACTTAACCCACAATCGAAAACATTCGTAACCTTTGGTACTTACGAGGAACTGTTAAAACTTTTATCGTCAACTGTACATAGAATTGTAAGCTTGGTATTAGTTAAGGAAAAATGTTGTTTAATGCTGACTTGCTGGTTAAAATGCTAATTGTATATTGAACTTGACCTAGACCATTCAGCCTTGTTTGCTTTTTGCCATACTTGTACATGATTCTAGTTTTGATTATAGATTTTATCGTAGTGTTGACATCTGAATATGTATTTATTATAAAAATATTCCTATTATGCTCATGTTATTAGGATTGACTTTTTTTCTTGCACTTCTTTCCGATTAACTATTATTATATCCTTTACATCTTCAATAAACGTTTCTGTAAATACTTTGGTAAACACATGAAGATGTTTTACTTTTAAAAGAATATTATAATAAACTCCTTTCACACTAAAGTTGTTATCGATTTAGCTACCCTCAACATACTTCAATAAGCCCTATACATCTAATAGGCCACATCACACCCCATCATCTAATCGGTCAGACCGTTCGATAAACCAATATACCTCTACCAATATTGTGTTTATTGAGATATAGTCTTAGATAGTGATACTACAATGCCTTATCTAATCATCTGTTTATGCTGTGTTCCGAACAATACGTGCACGCGACCAAAGAAACCGTTGTAATGCCAACAGTCAGAGATATCTAAGTTTTTAATAACATCATACTAATGCAATAAATAGAAATGTCTTGTTAAGGATTCACTTCAAGACTACTGCTATTATACTTTGTGTTACTTCCTTATTTAGGTAGAGAATGACGAAGAAAACTTGTTGATTCCCGGCTGTTTAGAAGTAATGTTTGTAAACATAACCTTGCTCAACTTGTTATGAGGATATGTCACTTTGACAAAAAAGGAAATTATTGCTATAAACTTTAAGTCGCACTCATAAAACTGCTAATATTAATATTTGCTCCATCGCAGATCTCCTCTCAGTATTTCTTAAGACATTAGCATCACACTTTTATACATTCTTTTCAGTATTTTTGTGTAAAAAAGGGAAGTTATCCTTACAAAATACATGCCTTTAACTTACCAATTGTACGTAGACATCCTCATAATATTGTCGCCACTTCGGTTCGAGTTATCGGCATTTCTGTCAATACCACACGCAGAGATAAAACAGCGTCACTTAGCATTAATAATACATTATGCACGCAAAGATCGCGCCTTTGTTATTAATATAGTATTTCGAGACTAATGGCGTAATTAATCTTCATATTAAGATCAAGGTTCCCTTCATTTATAACGTTAAATTTTGTTAAGAATTTTTAAAGAAATACTATTTTGTTTGAGAATAGTTGGCCCATTACCGTCACTTATTACAGAAGTATGTGGCTATTGTAGAAAAGAGATAGCGCAATGCGTGCTATTTCCTGTCTTGCTTCAACAATTAGAGTAGGTTTATTATGAGGTGAGGTCCTCAGGCGTCCTGAATTACTCAACCATTCGGTAGATAGTATTCACAAAGAATGTTCTATCTAGATCCTGTAGGCATTGTCACTGACTTCTTAAACAATCAAACTTATACTGGCTTTTAGCTCTTTTTAGAAACCGTCACCCAGCTGTTATCAAATTTAAACACAACCTTTTTCAAGAACCTTGTTTGATCACTGTAATGTGAGGATTAAAATGTATGTCCAAAAACTTATTTAACCTCATTTGTATTTACGTAAATAAACAAACATATGACACCTTCACCATGGCTTTATTACTTCCTTTCGTATTTTTCGCGACGCGAAATAGCAGTTCATTTCCTTATTGCAGGCAAAAGAGAGATAAAATGACAGTAGATAATAAAACTTTAAATATTGGATTTTGGACAATATTGTCCTTTTTCCCGATTTTTTTTTTTCTGTAGATATCTTTGCTAGGGTTATATAAATCCTATTTTAATGTCGTATCACTTTTACTTAACTGGCTTGCTCTCAACGTAATTTTGATATGACAGCAAAGTATAAAAGAAAAAGACCTGTATCTCGTATTCCTCAAAAATACACCATAGCTTCTAAAGGACTACAGTTTGCCCTACTCTATAGAACAAAACTCGATTCAATCACTTTGCAAGCGTCGCCCTTTTCACGCCGCTCCAGTCCCTTTAATCGCAGGTGTAACTCAGAACAGGTTTGATACGAACCCATCCAATGCAGGCATCCAGAGTTCCTTACCCAATGCAACAATATCAAGCCTATCTTTAAAAAAGACAATCAGTACCCTTAGCAAATATTTAATGAGCCTTCCAATTACGAACCTGTTATTTTCGAGACTTGAGAAATAATTGATACCTAGATTATATATGATCGATATGCATGCGGTGTTGTAGTGGTCAGTGCAACGAACGCAATGGCCGACGGACCGTAAACCCAGCACGTACTGAGCAATAATAGCTGTTTCCGTTGCAATTTTACGTTTTCTTAAGGTTATGTTAAGAAATCATGTGTTTATGTACCTATAAATTATATTATATAACGGTATTTTTGTCTTGTTAATCTTTTCTTCTCGTGTTTCGTCCTCGTTTGTCAGTGTCATGGATCTTGTCATTTTTGGAACCATTTTCAATTTGTCTTTTTTAGGGAATTACCGAAAAAGCAGTTTACCCTATTATAGTTGCTTTTTCGGTAATTCAGTAAGGTAATAAATATTATGTATGATTTATCTATTAGTAGAAAAAATTGTAATCGAACATGACTAGTAAATTAATTTCTTATTTCATTATTATTTCCCAAGCCTAGGTTTATTCAAGCAGATAAGTTTATCACCTGATCATTTCTCAGTGACGTCAGAGCTTTAGCACCATCATGCGTTTGTATCAACTTTTTGCAGTTGTTTTTCTACCACTTATTCATATAGCTTAGTCATGTTTTACTTAAGTCTAGATAATTCCAGTGAAAAATATGTGCACATCACGCGTAACTGTGAAAATTATTTGCTTCACTGCACTTGTTTAAAACTGTAAAATCCCAGCTACTTACAGCTATTCAGTAAATTGCTTCAGTTTATGCTGTACAGAATATGACTGTGTCAATTATTATGTCACCTACTTATCTCGAGTCATCTTAGTAGAACGTGCTTCAGTTGTTCTGATTCGCGAAGAGATCATAAAACCTGCGACCACCTTGCCTTATCTCAGTCTTTGACCTGAACAAGTTATTAGTTATTAAATCAACATGATAGACTGCCTATTGTCTTGTATTAAGGTGACTGATTTACTTATTTGAGCTCCTAAGGATACGACCCTCCGAGACTAATATTTAGGCGATTGTGTAGGTTACATATTATGTCTATAAACCCAAACCGCATAAGAAAACAGGTCAGTGAAGTCTCACAAAAGACCACAAACATTTTTCGCGGTATGTTTTGACATAAAAAGCAATGCTTCAATGCATAGCTGATGATCAGAAGTTTTCCACAGGTATAATAACAAAATTACCCAAAAATGTCAAGTAGACACCCAGGATGATTAAATTCAGGTTGATTTACGAATAAAATCGGATGTTTCCAAATACAATTTATTCGAATGAGTCACAGTTAAACTTCCTCATGTTATTTTCCAGAGGATCAACGTACGCCTTAAACGACTCTCTTTATACTAATGCTTCTCCGTGGAACATTCCCTCACCACAAATTTGTGAAATTCCATGTAACGGTAGAAACTGCCTGGCGTTAGCTGCTGCTATTAACTTAAATGTCTACTTGATAACTTACACTCAGCGATACCACTTGCGAATAGTCTTAAATTACGGATACAAGAATGAATAATGCATGCTTATCTCCAGATGTTTTCACTCTTCTTGTGATTAGAATTTATTGCTACTTATTGACCTCGATCCATATCAAATAAACCGGCTGGTATCACTTCTTACGGGGCGTTGAAACTCGCTCCATCGTCTCCTATTTAATACTAATCGCTTCAAAGTGGCATCGATGATCCGTGACTTGTTGGCACGCTACGATCATCGTTTGATGTCTTCACAATATAGACTGTAACGATTCTACTTCAAAGTATTTGTTACGCTGCAACTAACAATTGTCCAAAACGTTTTTTGTATTGCGAAATTAAATGTATTGTTTTTGTAATTGTTGTGTCTATTGAAAGTAGGGCTGGAGGTCATGCGGACGATCTTAAGAATAAAATTGTAGACAGATAAACACTGTGTAAATGTTTGAGGGTATCAAATGGCGGCGGTATTTCGTTTGGCTGGGAGTGGTGAGTCAACAGTTGCCGGGCGGCGACGCAGACTTATCCGGGAGAACGGATCTTATTGGCCACGTAATGGTCCACGGAAATTGAGTAAAAAGTTGATCGTGAATTGAATCGTTGTTAACAGAGTTCTTTTCCTGCCCTGTATTTTTGGATTATTTTACCAGCCGACGTTTTATGTTTAGGTTGTTTTAGTTCGCATTCTGAATCATGCGACATGCTATGGAACCAAGAAACCGACATAATTAAACAGTTTTTGGAAAGTATTACGATCTCTCCTGTTGCCTTGTCTTCAATTTTTTATCCTTTAATATTGGTTCTCTCCAAACTCAGATTATTGACTCAGAATCTCCTTACATTTTTTCAGATGTAATCTAAAATTAGGAAGACTAATCAGGGTTCTGTCAGACAAACAAACAATTTTGTGTCACAAAAGACGGACTCGTTAGAAAGTAACAAACCTCAAGGGACGGACGTAATAGAACAAATCGTCGCAAACCCTCTGGGGATGTTTAGCAGGTTTCGCAGTTGACTATGCTACTACAGTGAAGAGAAAATTTTCTAGTGAAACGGGACGAACGGAAACGTCTAACGACAGTAACGACCTGTTTGCGATACATGCAAATTGAATCTAGTCAATTTATTCTCAATTAATACAGATGACATAAACATATTATTTTATTTGCATGATTGTATGTTGGGTAGGTAATTGTACGATTGTATTATTATTATGTAGGTACTAGGTATGTACTAATTATACAGATGAGAGGAAATAGGTGTGATTCTATTAATATCTGAGCGATGAGACCGACGTGTTGCCGGTTCGATCCCCGCGTTTGAACGAATACCTGTGTATCTTTGTAAATGCGATTTGAATGTTTGCGAAACCCCCCGCGACACAGGGATAAAATTCCTTAGTCTTATTTTCACCTAATCCGTAAACACAGATTATTGCATTTTAAGTATTTTTGCTCTCACTCAAAACGTTCTTCCTATAATTTCTGCAACACTTCATGCACTTAAGACAGGACTTCCGTTTCTATATTATGTGTGATCAACATAATTACCGCTGGAATGTAGGTAAAACAAATTACGGAGATAACGGCTAACAATTAATTGGAAACTAAAGCAATTATGTATTTTATTAAAGCAAGTTACTTTGTTCCATAACATTGTACTTTATTGTTGAAAGTTTGTTTATAAGTAAGATACTTCTTTAATGTATTGGTGTCAACTTCTAAGGACAATTTGGAGTATATCCTATTATTACGAGAAGTAATTTATTTATTTTGTTAATTAGTAAAATAATTTATTGTGCGCTTAATTTTACTAAGTTTTTTTAAAGAAAATATTATTTTTATTTTCGTTCACAAAAACAAATAGGTTTTTGAATTCTTCTGCTTAGCCTTTTACCTAGATAGATTGATGTCTTCTTAGTTGTACCTGAATATTGTGTTTTCCCTTAGGCAACTATCTATTTGATCTCCACAGTCCATTTTACTCGATCATCACAGTAAATCATTATAAAAAAGCGATTCCTAAGTAAATCTATTAATTAGCTATCCAGACATCACGGGTACGAACCTACAACATCGCTCACAAATCCGGTCATTGAACTTTTCCGACCTGATATCTAAAGAATGCACGAAATGTAAACGTAGGACATGTTTGCTTTTATAATTGTTAGCATATTTTAGTTTAAATTAACGTTTTAATTAGAGCCACACGAGAATTATCTGTCCGTGTCGCGTAAAACAGACAAAGTAAACAAAGTAAAAATAGTTCTGCTAATAAAACCAACAAATTTATTGTGACAGACTTTATTTAAGCATTTGCTATAAGGACGTCTACTTTAAGAACCGATATTTTCCGTAGTTTTAATTAAATTTTAAGCGAATTTATGTGCTATAAATTTTAAGATATTGATATTTTGCAATATCAGCACTTAATATATGGACTTCCTGTTTTAATAAGTGTACTTTTAGTTACGTTTTATTTCCCATTTTAGCTGTTAGCGACTACCTACCCCTTCTACCCAAAATAGCTGATACACTTTGTGACTCTATCTTACCTTGAATCAACATATAAATCAGTTACAAGTTCAGATCATGTTTTGTAATTGATTGATAATTTGTACTCATTGATAAATATGGTTTTGATCGATTACCTCTCGATTACAAATTAAGTTTTTTTTTTGCCATTCACATTGTGCGCCCACACAAGTAAAAACCCGATATGATAATCAATTGAGTTGAATGAATTTCTACATTTATATTGGCCAGATGTTGGCAACAAGCTTTCTCCTTTTAAGTGCCTATGTTGCTCCCATCATTTTCTCTCTTATGGTATCTTAGAGAGCCCTAAATGTGCCTTACAAACTGTTAGTGCTTCGCTAGCTCCATTAAATGCTAGGTCATATAATAAAGTGCTCTTGTGTTTGTTTAGTTCGGCTGTTAGGTTTCTCCAATATTGGACATTGTGGAATATGTTATATTGTTATTATCTTATGAAACACTTCTAGAACGATCTTTTTGTTATTGTTCTCTATTTCATGTTTTTGCATGAAAAGCGATGATGCAATTCGTATTAAAATGATTCTTTTTTATATATTACTCAAGGTGGTATTTTAATCTACACTCTGATCATTTTCTCCTTGTTAACCTTGCCGAAGTCTTGCCAGCTCTGCGATAGGTAAATCCAACATCATAATTTAGGATACCAAAATTATGCACCCTTGAGTACATCATTATAAGAATTGCATACATCACAAAATTTATGCATAAAATCTGATTCTCTTAACTATACTTTTTCATTGAAACTTTGTACTGAGATAACATCTTTGCCTCCAAAACTTTCTTTTCATCTTTCGCAAGCTTAGCGAAACAAAGATAAAAAAAAATGGCGATGAACAACGACGCACATAAAATTCAAAATTTAAGTGTCGTCAAATGCAAATGTACGTTTTCGCACGTCTTCGTAAATGGGCGGTGTGTCATTTTTTGCGAACAGTTATAGAATGCATCTTTTATCGCGGTTTTCTTCGAAGCCGATGCCTTCAGCCGATGTGTTCGGAACCGGCTTCCGCGTGACGTGTGCGGTGTGGGACTAATGGACCGCTCCGTGCCAGTAACGCTCCTCGCGTCGCGGTAACAGGTGCGCTCGTGCTTCTTGCGTTTCTGCGCCCCTGGTAGCCAGACGACAAACGTCACTTGAATACTGACTTTGTGCTGTGTTTTTGTGTGAAACAGTGTTTGTTTTTATTGAGTTTCTTTATTAGAAAGGTACATATTTTTATTTTGTAATGTTGATTATTATTTGTTTATTTTTTTTTTGTATTTGTTTGGCTCATCTAGACGTTGGTCCTTATATAAGTAATCAATCGTTGACCCAATACAACCGGCGCTTTAAGAGAAAGTTGCTGAAGTTATATTTTGCTCTTCCCTCGATATGTTTTTCTTTGAGAAAGAGAGACTTGTTTGTTTGGTAACTTTAAGATTAGCTTACAGGATCCTTTACTTGTTTAACTTAGAACGTTACAATAACTTTTGTATGTTTGTATTTTGCGAATCGTTTTAAATCGAATTTTCTGATTGAGTTCAACCGCTTATTTGTGTACAATAAACGCTGTATTAATTAAGTGACATGCATTAAAATTGAAGTAAACAATAAGCAATAAAATATTCGAAACTCATGAATTATTAAACCGAATTAAAACAATATTGTCACGCGTAATGGTTATGCAATATAAACTAACAACTTTATCTTGAACATACAGTAAACAGTGTTATACCGTTTAACATCAACAGTTGGCCTTTTTAAGTATAAGAGAAAAAAAACAAGCAGGACCAAAAGTGAGATGTCGCGTGAGTTACTTAAATAGCCGTGTCATTGAACTTGATTGTTGCTTGATGTATGAAATAAAGCTTGTAACGGGAAAATACATGAGTTAAATGGAATATGTGAACTAAAAACATGAATTGGAGCATTGGAACAATGAATGTGTGTTATCAGCTCGACATCCGCAGTTGCGATCTACAGCTGTTGTTTCAGCGTGTCGTGTCGTGTGGAGTTCGTTTCCTAGGTCGTACAGTTGGAACTGTTTAGTTTGAACCAGTTTTAGGATCATCGCCTTTAATTTAAAACCAACCAAATAATATAATGTACATGTATTCCCATGTGTTTTCTTGTCTAATAGTAAAATTGGTTCGATAGTCTTTCTACCCTACTTACTACGGCCCTACACAGTACAAAAACATGTATTATTAACATTGTGTCTCTATATGTAAGTATTGATCTCAAGACCAATCAGTGTGGGTCCCATGCAACCCCATGCCTACGTCGACGTAAAAGCCTTTTATCGTGTCACCACTCTCACCTTATTAGCGTATTTACTGTAAGGCTTAAGTGCTATGACGTAATTCTGCTTACTTACCTAGTGCAAAATTGCTATCACGATGTGACAATTCTTTTATCAGCTGCCTATCTTTGAGGTCTTTCTCTTAATGCGCTTTGACACCGTTTCTATGTCAGCGATTCGCATTGATTACAGAGATGCTTTGGAGATTTGAGGTGTGGCCTTGTAAGAATAAAAAATCTGCTTTTTAAGTCCAAAGGGGGTTTGAGGAGCCGATTTGCATTTGCAACGAAGTCGTTGCAGCACAAAGAACTAGTCGCAGAAACTGGTAGTGTTGCAGCTGATTTTTTGTTGCTGAAAGCTTTTTATTTTAACTGTCATGTTATTGGGAGCCACATAAATAACAAAACTGCTCTAATTTATTCTAGGTAAAAGCAATCCAGCTTCCCAAGGGTCACACAATCCATTTTTTTATTGTCCCCTTTTGAATCATAGAACACGAAATACCTAATACAGGCTAGATGTTTAACCTTTGCGGAAGGTTTTTCGCATTAGTATTCCCTGAAGAAGGTGTGAACGTATGATAACGTATGTAATTTATCAACGTCGATCACATAGCCATGCTACGTGGCCTTACAGTCAGATCCGCTTAACCTATACAAGATTATGGCGGCCTTTCGATTTCGATAATATTCGATTAAACATGCTACAATGGAGATCAATATGGCTTCTTAGACTAGTGCAATACATGATAGTGTACTTATCTGAGCCTTGGAATTGCTTCTTGATGGCATTTTTGCAGTTCCCATTTCGACGATATGATGAGACGATAAAGTATCTTCCAGAAAACGGTTCGTTAATATCCAATGAGATTGCAATCCCATTCCATCATAGCCGATAGCATCATAGCGGATAAGATCTGGTTCTAAGAAAACTTGAAAAAATTAGTCCTCTTGTAAAAATTTGGTCATCAAAATATCTTGGTTCTCCTTTCCCTTGGGTTCCTCCGAACATTTATCAACCATCAATCAAGCCTCACACCATTCATCTATCGATTTCCCTTTTTCTTTTTCTTATAGTCATCTCGAAATCCAAACTCATGTCTTTTTACTACGACCACTAGGGACCGTTGCTCTTCAATTTTTCGTGACACAATAACTTTGTATTTGACAAAAGGAAAAATATGTGAAGGTCTACAGAAATAATGTATGCTATATCATAACTTGTAACGGAATAGTCTACACATACATTTGGCAGAATAGCGGCACCGCTGCCATTTTCAATGTTATTATTATGTTAGTAAGGACGGTTATCGTATTTTTTCGCAGTTTACGTGTTGCCTATTGTTTTAATGTTAGATAGGTAGTTCCTAACGCTAGCACGAAGTAGATCAAGCAAAAATTGCTCATTGAAATGGAAATTAGGTTATTATTAGATTATGAACTTAACATATGGTTTAACCGCTATACTAATAATGTGACTAGGCTCGTTATTTATAGCAAGCGTAAGCGTAGTGTCCACGACGATCGATGAAAAATATACTGCCGAAACCAAATTTTGCTTAAGGTATCGGATCATATGGACTCAAATTGAGATAATAAGTCTTAATTTTCAATACCAAAGGTTGTTAATAGTTTTAAGATTAATTACTTTTACATCACCATCGTCTTCCATAAGAGCGGTTTTTATGCTCATACGAAAACGACAGTATAATATTTAATTTTCTGCACGCTTTAAATATTCTCACTATGCCAATAACCTAACCTATTTTCTCTAAAATCTTTCTCTGAAACAATTGTATTCAAGTTGGCATAGTGAATATGACCTACCTAACAAATGCAGCTTCTAAAATAATTGTCAAGCGTACTGTCTAAAAATATACATGATTCGGGTCGTTCTGAATCACATTGCTGTTTTGCACACATTGTGCTCTACTCCGCCTGTTTTACGCTAAATTGTAAAATTAGACGCATTAATTAGCAGTTTTAATTCGAGTGTTTAGCTACAGTTTACTGTTTCAATTTTACTGCCACGGCTAATGCTGTGGTGAATGTTACCACTTTTAGTCCTATCAGGAAGGTATGGTTTCCTATATTACCCTGTTATAAGAGTTGTGGTCAGGATCGTAGTCATCATGGATCAGTGAAAAAAGGCAGCAGAATCCAGAAAAAAACTATACTTATAGGTTCCTAGTTTAGGAAAAGAGCAGGAAAAAAAACGTCCAAGTTCGGACACAATTAGTTTATAGACGTCATTAATGAACTATCGTTTCTTGAATTTAACTGCAAATGTTTAATTTTACAACAAGGCCACTATGTTTTTCTTTTAAGAACGTCTCCCGCAATAAGGATTTTTATCCTTGTGTCGCGGGAGGTTTCACAAACATTCAAGTCACATTCAGAAAGACACTCAGTGCCAGGATTATAATTGAATTCTATCTAAACTTCATATGCATTAATTTTGATGAAATAAGTGCATGCACTTTTGAATTACCTCTATTCATAACAGCATCGTCACATGTAAAGCATTTAAATTAAAATAATGAAATTGCAGAGCTTAACTATCTGATAACATTTGTGCGCAAAAGATAGAGTACATAAAATTCCTTCCACTCAAACTTTTAATCCAATATTATTATTTAATTTGTCTAAGTATTAAAACAGCAAAATGTTTAAAAATATTAAGTAAAAGACAACAGCATACATATTCGAAAATGTCATTTTTTTTACATATAACGTACTGCAGCAACGGCTTTCCGTCAGAATCTCGACAGATTTTTAAGATTCGCGCTCAGTGAATTGGCTACAGCACTTTAATACCGTCCAATTGACACATTTCGCCAGTTTTTGAAAAGAGTGTCGCTACGAAGTCCTTCAAAAGTGTCGTTGCGGATTAGACTCAGTGCTTATAAGATGGAATCTAGCCAAAAAATGCAACCACGACTTTATTCTAAGTAGTTTTTGGGATGCCAGTAGATGTTGTTTTCGGGTAAGATAGAGCACGAATGCTATGCAAGCGCTGATCTATCGTTTGATACCTATCGTGGTATGGGAAACAGGCTATAGATCAAGTAACTTTTCCTGGAATGTATTTACTTTTCATGTTGATTTTAATACGATAAAACGAAAAGAAAGACCCTTAGTAATTTAGGGGTAAATATTTTGTCTAAAACTCGATTTTTCTCAACGAGTTTAGGTCTCAAGGCCTACAAGCAATAGGTATTCAGTATTCGTTTCTTATAATCAAATAAGTATAGTAGACGTCTCATAACTTCGTTCCGAAAACTCGATTTCTATTGAGAAAAGAAACCAGAAAAGTAAATCTGTATTTGAATTACCATTTCAAAGCGTTGATTTGCGCCTACTTTAACTAACAAGGACTTTACGTGACTTCATCTCTGTGTGAAAATGTATTTTCCTTATAGATACAACTATGTATTAACAGTCGGCATGTGTGAATTACTGTCGCCGATGAACTAGTAAACTATTTGCCGTTCAATTACGTAACAGTTGTGTATTCAATTAAGTTGATCGCGTGTGTTTTTATATTTGGACACGGATTGCAGCTTAATGCCTAAATTATTAACTAAATGGAAAACTATTTGTAAAGGTGGGGTCACGCCTCCAATTTTTTCTACGCCTTCATTAAATTTTTGGGTAACCACTGACGGCGCTACCAGTAGCGACTGTTATTTCGGAATCCTTATTATTAATCGCTAGCAGAATCAATACCTAATATAGCCGACGGCTGCACCATTCAATGCCGTGTGCCAAAAAAGTCGTGACTACCACTTAGCTGTAAGTTACCGTATAAATTAAGCGAGATCTTCCAAGGCGAGACTGGCTTTCGATAAAATCCGGTCTGACTTTACTTTTATTTGTGGTTGGCGATGTCCAAGCAACCTCATTACACCAGTGTTCGACACTCGGGAATAGCTGTAAACCTTATTCCTTATACATAATACGTCACTTCATAATGTCACCAACTGGAATATTCCTATCGTATTCCCTATAGGAATTTTCATATTAAACTGCCACATTTCGAAACGAAGGACATTTCATTTGTTGTTACAATGTTTTTGTCTAATAGATTTTTACTGTTCATCTGGGTTGTTTAAATGTAAAATGTTAACACATTCTTCATAATTCCATGGACACTTGAAATTCAAAAGAAGTCAAATCCTGTGACTTGTACTTACGGGGTATAAGTGTCTACTTAAGAACTCCCGACTAGTTTAGAACCCGATAGGTCCTTATACATGATCTCATTCCGCGGTTGTGTCGCGTGCGTTTGGCTCAAGTTTCCGGCGTAACTCCGTATGTAGTTAGCACTTGTAATGGCGCATTCGCCTCACAGAAGCTATTATGTAAAAAGCCTGCAATACAGTTTTAGGAGCGAGTCTTTTTGGTTCTGTTGGTCTAAATCTATCAGGAGTTTCCAAAAAGATTGTTGCATCGTTGTTACTGATATCCAAACTGTCTTAAGCTGTACAAATGAACTAAACTTAGCTCATAGTGTAGTGCAGTCATGTCAGCTAAGCTAACTTACACCTCAAGCGGGCTCACTCAGCTTAGCTGTAGGTGTAGCTCGCGCTCTACCCGTCTTATGCTCTCTGATCCACGTAATGGTCTTGTTTTCTCCGTGCAAAAAGTCAAGCAACAAGTCTCGCTGACTCATCGTATCGTTTTGCCTAACAACCGCGGTTTCAGCTACGTGATCTACAAACATGGCTATATGATTTACATTTTCATTTTATAAGATATATGATGTCGAGAATATTGCGTTGTGGGTTGTGGCCATCACGGGCGAGCGTTGTCGCAATATTAAAGCGATATCTCCCAAAATAGCAGACTGCTTTTTGCAAGACATATTGTACAACTTTTTATCTTAATCGTCGAACAAAGAAAGCATTGTTAAATAAACGGACGAAAAAAGAAATGTACTCGGAGTATCAGTTTTATAAGTGTTTGTCGTTTCGTCTTTACTTAAACGAGTGATTCGTGCAAATATTGACGACGGACATTATTATCACATGTTGCGCGTCACGTCGGCAAGTTAGTCATGTTCTTTGTAAATGGGACACAGATTACAGATGACATATATATCTATACAGCTGATTTATAAATCTTTTTATTAAGTTTTTTTTTTAATTAGATAGCATTTGTGTAGGTTTTCCTATATGTATCACTTCAAAAGATATGGTAAATTTTTTTACGTTATACCATCATTTATCATGTTAAGGTTCTAAATGAAAGTCTTCTCTTTTTTACATAAATTTCAACGTACGAATATTTGGGAATCCATATTTGACATATCAAGGTTCAAAATAATGAAAAAGAAACATTTGCTGTCAGTACACAAACTTAATACAGTACACATTCTTTTTTTATCTACTATCAACTTGTCCCGATTGAATTGAAGATGAGTGTTTACGTACCTACAGTGTAGTGTGAGATACAAGGGCCGTACAGTGTCATAAAAACAATGTTATTTCATTTCCATACAACTTTTGGACGAGATCCAACTTAAACACTTTCGAATAAACATGTATCAGATTATTTGTATATTGTTACTTGTTTTATAAATATATTCGCTATATCTCCACAAATATAACTGAGTTTATCAATTTGCTCGTAATTCAATCATTGATCTCCGTCGAGCTAGCAAATATATTCAGTAGTCAGCTAGCTCTCGATATTAATGTTTTTTTCTGAAGGAACGTGGTATGAATAAAAAAAGTTTCATTAAACGTGGGTAGACAAGCATTTTTAATCCCTAGTCTATTTAAGTAAGCTGGAGTCACTTTATGCAAAGAAGATAAGTCCCTCCGATTTATATTAAGGGGATTTGTTAAGTAAAATTTCTCTTCGTCATTAACGTTAAGTGTTTTATCTTAAATGGCATCGGATTAAATTTCTTTTGATTGGAAGTGACGAGTCGTGATAAAGTGATCGCCATCATCGTTATTAATCCTTTCTCTTCCTGTTACGAAATCAATATTGATATCCAGAGAATTTTTGGCGAAAGTTTTTTCCGTATTCGTTGCCTTTTCCGTATTCTCGTTTTTTTTTCCTTTTCAATTTTCAAACGTTCAGTTCCATTCGCAGGAGTCTTCCAATTTCGCTAATGCAGACAACTTTACTTTTTGCTTCGAGACTTGTTCTATAAGTGTTTTTCAGTCTGCAGCGTGAAAAAGAATTGTGATGACCGACGCCTTTTAGATTCGATTCGTTAACTTTGGCTCGTGTTTTAAAGTTACTTGTTCAGATATATTTTGCTGACAATAACTTTTCTTTGATCATTGAAGCGTTCAAATTCTGATTTGTGTTGCTGATACAAAATATCATGGAAAGCATTTTGACCACTATTATTTTTAATGTTTGTTGTTGTGTATGTATTATTGTGTTCCACCTATAAAACCGCGTCGTTAACTTAATTATCTCCACTATAAACACTAAGCATACGATTATTTTTCAAATCTCACAGCCTGGAATGACGTTTGTCATTGTATATACGCTAGGTTTCTGCACTAATTATCTCGTATCTTTTATTCAAATATTATGCATTGATGTCATCTTCGTTCGCCGGTCTAGCAATGCACATCCGCGTGGTTGGTGCACATTAACGAACCTCATAACACGGGTAAGAACCCGTGTGAATCAGACTGTGAGAACGGCACGCTATATTGATGCACCATACTGGGATTACACTGGTAACATAGGAATCTTTGTAATTAATGTTCTGTACTGTTAGTTCTTGTAGGTTTGGAGTTTGGGATGTAAGATCCAGCGCTTTAGGTATTAGAAGTAGAGCTAACGGCTAAGCGGCCTTTTTCTGGCTATCCATTGTTTGATTTCAAAAATATTTGTTAACGAATGATTCCTAATACTTTAAAGTCATTTAGGTATATGGCCGATAGTCGTCTCATAGTAACAGTTTTCAAAGTATTTGAAAACTAATACACTTAAACAATATAAAAAGCCGTCTAGTCCACATTTTAAACCAGTTTTGGCGAAATAACTCGGTCGATAGTAAAACGACCTGTTTTCTAATTCTGTCGATGTTACTCGAATTGATGGATTACTAAGTGTTATCTAAGACATCTACCAAGAGATACAACGCCTTAGATACGCCGCTTTCTGATTCTTGGAAATTTATACGCGGCCTAGAACTAAATCCAAGGTTAGCTAATTTGAATTTCAAATGTCTATTTGAAATCTAGAAAAACATTTCACCTTTACTAATAATTAATTAAATGTCAACATTATACCATCTAGTTTAAGATTAAGATCAAATTCATTAATTGTTGGCATAATGTTAATACTCAGATCGATAAAAGATAACCTAGATAAGAAACTAAGTTTCTCACTTAAGACGAGTCTATACTTAGCATTTCCAGTACTTAAAAGTCTTGTAACTATTTGACACACATCCGTACGATTTGCATTGATACGGAAAATACGTGGAAAACCCGACGCACGGATGCGTTTGTGACGCTATTGAGTTTTGTGAATGGAAGTTCATTTTGTATGCCGTTCGCGAATACGTCCTTTCTCATCCGTCAGGGCATTTCAACTGGGTGACATAGCTTCCGACGTTAGCCGGACGCATACGAAAGTGGCCGATTGAAAACGATCGCACGAATCTCGTACTTCTTAGATAGTTCCGGCACTGTCCTCGAAATTGTCGTGGTTCTTATGACCTCATGTGTGGAAGTAACAGACGGATGATAAGTGCTATGTATACATGGAAAAAAGGAGTCAAGCTGTTTGATGATATTCACAAATAAAAAGTATTCGTTTGACGAGTCAACTTATTTTTTTCTTGGTCTTTCTTCCCTACTTCCACCGTTTTTTGGCCTTATGCTGCGAATGCCAAAATTAAGATTTCAATTAGCTACATTGACAACTACAACCACTTCGCTAAATAACAATAATAAAGAAATAAGTAGGTATGTTCTAGTATTGTCTTGATGATTAATGCCTTAATCTATTCAATAGGTAGTCACTGTGGTTTATGTCTGGCATTACTAATAAGACCACATGATGACTTAGATGTAGGTAAAGTCAAAACGAAACATCTTTATTAATACAGACAAGTTGATCACTTGTCACCAGAACTGTACTGAAGCCTCATTGAGAATTAGAAAATCATTATTGGATTTTATATCACTATGAGCCTTAAACTTTCTGGAAACGATAGTGACACACATGACATCCACCCTTATCACGAAGGTCGGTTTAAAAAATTGTACATCGCACTGGTATTTTTAGCTCCTGACCTATTTAACACAACCCTTTTCCTGCTTCTAACTCCAGATTATACCCAAGGGCCCCCTAACCAGATTATAAGTGAACCGGTTAAACCAATAGCCCGTAATTTAGACCTTATTATATTGTATCAAGCGTATGAATATTGCTTATTAAGGTAACGGGAAGGCCTCTTGACTGAAGACTGTGATACTTGTGTTACTGTGACTTGGATTGCTTTACGTCATCTTATGCTTACTTCTAGCTTATATATGCATGTCGTAATGACACGAATCGAATAATGCCTATAAAAGGGAAGTAAAAATACGTGACGTGACGTGAAATATGCATTAAAGAAAATTAGACTGCATTTCCGCTAGGGAGTCATAGTATTGAAATAATCGTTTTTTTTTTAAAGTAATAAAATCCTATGTTACATTTCCGCATTTAATTATATTGCCAATGTCTTGATTTGACTGATTTTGATTGATAGTTTTTCCACACGATTTACACGACAAAAGCCTTTTTACTGTTTTTATATCTTTCTACCTTTATGCCCATGTTGTGTCAGATATTTTTGAAGGAATAAAGGTCGCCACAAAATCTTTGAATGTTGAATTACTCTTTCATATCTGAGTTAAATTATAAGCGTAATATTTTTTGTTACACAAGCCACAAAATCCCGAATTTAATCCTACTTTCATTACCATTTTCTCATTCTGTCCCGCTGTCGCGGAGTTACGTATTCAGAAAGAAAAAAAAACAATGTTTAATAATAAGGCATCGGCGTAACTTATTTTCGTTTACCCACGTGTCCTGAATGAACCCATCTGTCCCATTTCCCTTATATTTGTACGACAGATGCTGCTTGTCGTTTACCAATAAAGGCTTCTAGAAGTTTCCTTGAGTTATGAAGCTATAATACTGCGAGTTTAAAGGCTTTCCCCGGAGGTATCTAACTTCGTATAAGACACTTGTTGTCAAACTTTTAGCGGCGTCTTCCCGTTGTTATAAAAATTATGACAGTTCTCTTGGGATACTTTTAGTGCTGCGTTGAAGAATAGTGGAGATATTGCTGCTTTAGCTGGTATAAATAAATTACTTGGTTTCTCTTGTGTTTACACTGTAGATCCGTGAACGGTCTAATATTGTCACTATTAGGTACTTTAAGGCGTGAAAAAGCAACGAACAGACATTTTATTTGAAGATACAAAATTTCACTATCTGGGCCTATTTGTTACATTTGATAAAGAACCACATCTTTAAATTGTTCTCCTATGAAGTCTTCTTTAATAGGGACGCTATTAGTATACACAGCATGCAATTTTCCCCTTGCACCTCTTCATGCAAGTTTCTCCACTATAAACCGTCTGTTTAATAAAGTTACGTCTAGTACAACCGTCGTTAAATTAAATTTATTTTTATTTGCAATGCTTACGTATCTTCGGTCTCGTTTCGCCTTCGAATATTCAAGGGTCATACACTTTGAGAATGGCTGGGTTTAAAATAAAGATACGTTGCAGTTTCGACGCTGTCTAGACTGCGGAATGGCTTACCCAGAGGTGCTTGTTTTCTAGAATCTGCATAGCTGAAGTTTTAGCTATGTAAATATTGGAGATTAGAAGATTCGCAAGGCTTACTAAGTTTGAGCTTTTATTAGCTAAGTTTTGAAGTTTACTTAGACATAGCATTTGTTACTGGATGATATTGTTTTAAATGTAAAAGAAAGGACACGTGCTGTACTTGTACTTATTGAAATGAAATGAAATGAAATGAAATGAAATGAAATGAAATGAAATAGTAATAAGTACCTAAAAACTAGATACATATACATATACAGAGTGTTTTATTGTCGGCGAAAAAGAACTAGCCACTATGCATACAAAAACAGCTGGTAATTATAAATTGCACATTTTAATGTTCCTCAAAGAAAACAAAAGAATGCCTGCAAAATATTCCTCCAACGCAACCTAACAATTACGTAAAAATTAAACAAGCAGCTCCGCGAAATGAAAGCATAAAACACTTTATTCTTTAGCTTTATGCCGTAGTGTAAAATGCCTTTACTACACAGAACAATAGGACATGTACGTGAGGTATGACATAACATTGTTCATATGCGTCAAATCATAAAATTCCTGACCGCGATACCGTGTTACGACTGATAACACATTACTTACCATCCGTTTATTACTTTTTAAAAGTACAATGTCAATGCCAAATACAGAGTTTAGGTCCTATCGGGACTAAGCCTAGTCGAGGTCGTAACTGAATCGTTTTCTATCTTCAAAAGCTACACATATTTTTAATGTCAACGAAAAATAAACTTTAAAATTGGGGAATAGAGTCGAGATCTCGTTGAAGGAGTATCGAATAAAAATGACTCATCAGTACAGTCGAGAAGAAAAGTTGTCGTTTGAAATTGAGCCAAAGATTAGGTTTGTTTTGTTCTGCAATAAAATGTTTTACAACATGTAGACAAGTTCTTTTTGTCTGTGTACTTTAGTTTGTGGTTGTACCTTTGCTGCAAAAGTTATTGGCTATAAAATTGCTGTCGTTTTTTTTAAGCTAGATTTTTATTGAAAGGATAGTAATCGATAAAAGCTTGGTTTCGAGGTCTTGCCTACAGTATGTTCTAAAATCGTGGCTCATATATAACGTAGGTATACGCGGGTGAATATTTACCTCAACAAGTTCTCCACCACTGATATATTTTGGGGCAGCCTGTACATACAAATTTATAAACTATTCGTAACATTTATTATGTTTTACACATTTGTGTTTGTCGACTAAAAAGCAAACAACTATATTTGTGAAACCGGATGGCCTTGCGGTTTTGTTTTATCTGGAATTCTAAATCACTTAGATTAGGTTCAAAGCAAGATCTCAAGCAAGGAATCATTGAGATGTATTATCTGATTAAAGATCAGCCTTTGCAGACTTTTTTATCAGTTTTATTTGATTTTTGTTTATTTTACTTTATTATCCATATAGGTTGTGGAGAGTAGGTACCTAATTCGCTCACGGTTTTCTCAAGACTAGTTTTTCTTAATAAAGCATGTTGTATCAGATGTCTTTTCTCTCTTCATTTAAGATTTTGGAAAATGAAAAATTTTAACGATTTGCTGAAAGTTTTAGTTTATCGTTGGGGTCCAAAAATGCCAAAACCAGTCCCCTCTCTAAATGAGACTTCATTTGTCTTGCGACACAATAACAACTCATAATAAGTACTTAAAAACGTGTACCGTGACTTTGTCTATACTTAAACATTACGATAATATTACTTTTCGCATATGTAATCTATAGTTACTTCACGATTAAGTCGTGTCTCGCGAAACCAAGGCAACGCTGGCAATAATAGCGATACATATCGAAATTATTGTTATTAATGATAATGCCATACTCCGTAAGAAATTATAGTGTTAGAATTTATATAAAGTAGTCTTCCTTCATTAGAATGTACAGTTTTAAATGTCAGGTCCAGTAGGCGTTTGTGTGGGATAAATACTAAAGTGGATAAGCTTTCATGCGAGCATAATGTTCATTAAGGTTATCAACCTTATTTCTTTATCGGTTAGGCTGGTTTTTCAACGCCCACGGCTCCCTGAAAGTGTCGAGTGGGTGAATATGAAAATGTCCTAAGGATACGTTCGAATGACGTTTCTGAGTACATAGCGTACGTATACTAATCGGTAAATTTAAACTTTAACAACTGCCTTTCTTGTCAATTATCACAGGGGTGCAGGGCTTTAGTCTAGGACATAGGCCGCATAGAGCCTTTTGCAAATCATACCCTGTTCATATATAAATGACGATAAATAATTATTCTTGACCCATTCCCTAGCTATTTCTCCTCAGTTCCTTCTATCCTGTGCTGTGGCTATGTCTCTATATGGTCCAGGAAGCCAGAAGTCTTGATGATAATATTAACTGTTGTATAAATATAGAAGGGATACTACAACTGCCAATAAAAAATGTCTACAAAAACACCTTTCCCATGGCAAAAGCTGCGTCACAAATGTGATCACCATGTCAACAATATCTTGTTTAAAAGATAATTTAGGAAAGCTTACATCACGGATGTTTTGATCCGCCGCTGATTAGTCGAACATGGTCGTGTTTCCTAATATATCTGCACATTAATTAATCATTCATTATAAATGGGTATGGTATACTGTTACTTATCTCATTTTGGTTAGATAGGAAGCTTACCTAACTAAGTTTGGAAACGGCAACATTTGCATGTATCGTGCGATATAATTGATTCAGATCAAAATATTAGTTTAAGCCTGTTTATTTTTAATTCATGGATATTTTACTCTGCTGTGCTAGTAAAGCCTTCTATTCCTATTATATCGGATTAACATTCCCGTTAAACCATACGCTTCATCGAAAAGGTCAGCTAAATGCGTTCGTTGGCGCAAAGTCAGATTATTTATTAATCGGTTTGATTAGAAAGTAAGACCTTCATGTATAATTGTTTTTTTTACGATATTTGTTCCAAAAATATTTGGTAACCTAATATTAAATCACCAAATCACGGTCCTCTTGTCTACGATGTTCAATGAATTAGCAAACCGCAAACTAATTAATGTTAATTAAATGTCAAGTACATGTCACACCAGAATAGTTGTGGTTTAGATTTGTATGCCGAGGCCGCAATGAAATTCGTTTAGTTTTGATTACAGCAACTGTTTCTCTCACCGAGATTCAGTTCATTTTAGGCAAGTTTAGATCCCGATATAATTAATTGAATAATCATACTGCTATGCTTAAACATTGTATTATGCAGCACGAGATATTTTCTTGTAATGTAATAATTCAATGCTGTTTCACAATGTAATCACCGGTATATTATAATGTGGAAAATTATATAACTAGATATTATCCATTTTAATCTATAACAATCTCACACTCGGAAGTAGAGCATTTCTCAATAATAGATATCAAACAATAACAAAGAGTGAGTGTACTTTCAGGACAATTGTTAGTTGCTGTAACATTCCCTTACGCGATGCGACATGACAATAGAACAAAGCCCCCTACCCGTTCACGCGAACTCAACCAACTGCGATCCAATAAATTAAACATCATTGTTTGTGTTCTGCGATTTGCCCCCGACCTTACATCTGCACTCGTATTACTCACGCACGATTATAATAACAAACCGTAAAGATTAATCACTGATTTTCCCTTGTATATTTATTTCCAGGTCACTTCAACGCCATCTCAGCCTTAGTCTGTATTCATCACTGCCAACTATTCCGCCCTACAGCGCGCTTAATGCCGCCATGCTAGACAAGATTTACTGTAATTATAATATAGAAGCTCAAGGCTATAGAAAGTTCGAGAGGTGCTGGCGCACGTGACGTCGTCGGGAGCGCAAGGAGGGCGACATGAGCCAGTCGCAGGATGAGGCCCGCGCGGCCAGGATACAGAAGTATAAGGAGGAGAGGAGAAAGCAGCTCACTGCTCGGACAGCAACGTTATTCTCTGCTAACGTCACTGAGAGGTACGCTACATTCGTAACAGTAAAACGTCATTCTTATCATGAATATTGTTTAACTTATACGTGGTCCTAAAACTGCTATTTGTTTCCATTTCAGACGCCCGAAGAAATCCTCTGAACGAACACCTCCGGACGACATAGCCGCTCATCTTAAGTCTTCCTCGGAGCTAAATCTTAACACAGCTTCAACTTCAGTGCCTATTAGAACTACTCGTACGTCACGTTTAAGAGCTGCCGCCGCAAGTCAATCTGATACCTCGCCATCCCCTAGAAAGTCTCATCGGAGCTCATCGGTACAATCACTACTCGAAGACGCCAAAACTAAGTCACCGAAAAATTCCAAGTTATTAGATAGAGATAAAGTAAGAGCGAATAGAAGACAGAGCAATGAAAAGGAAAACTTGAAGAGTGCGTCAGCGATGAGATTTGACAAAGAAATTGGTGCTATTAAGACGAAATCTAAACATTCCATTAATAAAAATATTTTAGAAAAAGACAAAAATAATTTTATAATGACTAGTCCTAAAGAGAAGAATGTTGACGAAAAGCGCAGTTCTAAATTAGATGAAAGTAGAAACAGGAATTCCATAATCGAAGAAAAGAAAACGAATAGTGAGAAAAACGAAAATAAACCCGAAAAACCCTTACGAGTGAAAAGCGAAGAATTTTTTAACGATATTGTAAACGAAAAAGACATGTCTAATAGTATAGATAAATTCGACGATTTATTTAATAATCTTGTTGTTGATGATGGTGAGATCGTTAATGGAATCGAAATTAAGATAGATGATGTTACTACGAATGAAAATGGGCTCAAATATAGTCACAATAGATGTATTCCTGCCGCTGATAAAGCAATAGATGTTAATGGTTACGTAGAAGATAGTGTAGAAACAAATGTGAGAGAAGATGTTGGGGGTTTACTAGGAGCAGTGTGTGTGCGAAAAGTGGAAAGGTTTAGTGAGTTGCTGAGCAATTTGTGTTCGCCGTGCGAAGCTGATATATTGTTCGAGGATATCTTGGTGGAGAATGGAATTGATGGCGATACTGGACTGGTGAGTTCAAAATATTATGTAACTTGTACAAACGAGTTCTTTTATGAGTCCAATTTTAGCTTTAGGCTTTTGATTACTCGAAATTGCTTTGGATTTGGTGTCCGATAGTACAAATCTTTCCAATTGATTTGTTGCTCGTCTTTTGGTGAGGTGTCTTATAGAATCTTTTCCTATTCTGAATTTTTATAATGTTAATGTTTCTCTCGTAAGAATGATGACGTCCATAACCGCAAACGAACTGTAATCGGATATAAAAATAACACATGTTATCGACATCATGACGCAACGCCTGCCTAGATCGATTACAAATGGAAAAAACCATGCAGTTTGTTAAAACATTTAATCTATTAGTAAATTGTAGAAACTCTCGTTTTTATGTATTTAATAATAAGATATACCTACTTTTTATACTTGTATGGCGAAGAAAAACATTGTTCGAAAATTTGGCACAATCTATAGTAGTATCCGCTATCCCTAGTCCGCTAGCGTAGTGCAGTATTCAATGCCCATCTTTCTCAATTGGGGACTAGGCCCTTATCGAACCTTGTGACATTATATTATTATAATTTCGCGTTTATTCTTTGTAGCTTTCACAATAACAGGCGTTATTTCTTAATGCCAATGCATATTTATGAACATCTCAAAGACCTCGACGTATGTAATATTTTATATTAAATTGACGCATACTGCGAGATTTATTGCTCGTGAAATTGTCTTACATTCATCAATTCGATATCAGGCATTGATCTAATCAATTAGTATCAATCTGTGTTGCAAGTTCATATTGACCTTGTGACCGGAGTTACTTATGTTTGCAGAGGGCCTGGCTAACACTTAATGTAGAATTCTTACGGGGGTGAAAGAGAGACGCCGCTTTACGATGTATAGTGCTGTCCCGTTTCCACAAATGCATTTGTATTACTTTAAAAGGAGGTGGTAGGCGCTCTGTTCATTTTAATAAGATTAGTAAATATTGTAATAATCTAGGTATGTAATTAATAAGATTTACTTTGTACTTAGATATGCTCTTAGTGGTACTAATTATATTTTGGATAAAAATGAAAGAAAACATTAACGTCATTAACGAACGTCTCCTTTGAAAGCAGAAATGAAATAAGCGATGTAAAAGTATTCAATATTGTTAATAACTGTTTGCTTTTATGCTAGATACATTATACTTATTAATTTTATTTATTAAAACTTAATCAAGTTCATCCTCTTCTATTTCGAAAATTATCAACTTTTTTTGCACGTCACCGATGTAACTTTTGAATAAGTTCGGTAGCGTCTCTTTATAAATACTCCTACATAGGATAAAAAAATAAGAAAACCATTTCTAACTGGACTACATTGTACCTCATATTTTCAATAACTGCACAAGTACTAGGTATTAGGCATGCTAAGCAATTACTCATTCATTATAATATTTTTGCACGTGGATTTGTCTTAGTCATACTTTTTCATTGTTCTCCCTTGTTTATGTTATTAAGGTACTTATATTAGGTACCTATATGTTTTTTTTATAAGGTCGGTGATACGTCAACATGATACAATGGGCCGAAGTTTAAATATCATTATGAAAATCATTTTAGTTCAATGTTCCTTCTAGAGAGGGCGGAGTGAATTACAATCAGTGTCAAAATAACTGAAATAGCTAAAACAATTGTAAAAAGAAAATGAATCAGTTATTTAAATTATAGAAAAAATCATAGAAATGTAAACAGTAAGATTTTCTATGGTAAAACAATATCGTCTAGTTTGCTCTAAAAATTAGTAATAAAGTCATAAAAGTTTAGTCTAGACAGCTTTTAATTAAAATAAGAACGTTCAATTTTTCAATTTTGTTAATTGAACCACACCTATTAGGTATGCTATCTCTGTGAAATTGGGTACAGTCGGCAACAAAAGAACACAAACGCTATTAGATATATAAAAGAAACTAAAGAAATCATAAACAATAACTGTCTATTGAGTCTAGAACACAAATTCAACACCGAGTGTTACTGAAAACTTACTAAACACTGATATCTTGATATTACAGATCGTTTAAAAGGTATTGAAGTTTGTAAATTTAATTTCCGTCAACGACTTTCGCTCCTTACCTTACTTATAAGAACGTTTAACTCTTTTTTAACAAGTTGATTATCATAGGACGTGACTTACATTATAATTCGCTGTTAGATATTGTTATATCCAAGGACAAGGATGTTGCTTGTCTTGACCTTATTTGTATTAAATATTGTTGTTTTTTTAACAAGGAATATAAATTGTCTCATCCTTATTCCTGCTTTTAGATTTACGTTACTTGAGTCGTCTTGTTGTCAACGAACTTACCTTTTAAATCGACTTAAAAAAAGGAGAGCTGTTTTTTTACCCCAGAACTTCGGACTCGATGTACCGATTCAGATGATTGTTTTCTCTTTATCAAGTTTCAGTTAGTAGTTTTTATTTGAAGTCGGTGTTATAATTGATTGTTAACAAAATATAATTGAATAAATTTGTCTGATTTTTTACTGCTTCACCGAACTATTTGGCGAGACTCTAAGCAGCCTCCTGCTAAAGGAAACATAAGCAATGTTCTTAACTGTCATTCTAATACTTTGTATTAAGTTGGCTTACTCTGTATCGGATTACCGAAGTCCTGAAGCAAATAAATCAATTTAGCAAATCAGTAAAAATGTCACCGAAAAGTATTTGAAACTAAAATTGCCAAACCTCTGTGATACTACCGAACGATTTTTTTTATATAGAGCGGAGATAAAAAGGCAGACCTACTTTATATTTTAATGTAATCTCAGCAGACATCGGATTATCGTGTCGATAAATCAAATATCTCTTTCCAGTTTTCCAGAAGATAAATTTCCATTTCAATATCTAGAAAAATATAAAATCTATTTCGTTCTAGTCTTTGAAAGATTAAAGAACCTTCAGCCTTTAAATTATTTAATAAACACAAAAATAAAGGTGTTATAAATATGATCGCTATGTTCGTGTTGGTCTGTGGCACTGTAGCTCTTGAAACGGCTGAACCACTTTGAATGCAGTTTTTTTTTGTTTTCTAGTGATGGTTCTTAGACATGAATTACCAAAATCGGTCAAGTCTTTTTAATATCATGAGCTTTTTTCTAAGAGGGGTGCCATATAACTTTAACCGCTGAGTCTGAACTGTTACTTCTAGACGGTTAAAAGATGATAGGTTTTAATGTGGTTTCTTTAATTTAATAAACCTACGTCTCAATGTATGTCTATAATCAATTCAGATAAGGTATTTCAAAAAATCTTGGTGTGTCGTCTTATATAAAATTAATAAGCGACCGATATATTATTATTTCAGGGGTGGGTTTGATAATATTTGATTGATAATATTCACTGTTGTAACATTGGATTTTAGTCCCGATTTATTTTACTTAATTAACTATGCTTTGAATCGAAGGGACGAAACAAGGCTTCACCAATTTTAATAACCTAAACCAACGGAGTCTAGTCTGATCGAAGTATTAATAAACATAGCATGAGGAATAAGAACATAGTAGTCTCAAGTGGTTTTACTTCGTAATCGGGTCAAGCGTCCATGATGGCTGTATATGGCGGTGTCGTGAAATTGCATGTAAATTATCGATGCTTCATTTTAGCTCCGTTTATGGGTGACGAGGCCTACATAGTCGGCTTGTGAGAAAACCGGTGTCTTAGTTTAGCCGTGAGACTTTGAATCTAGATTTTCATTGTTGTTTCATACTTGTGAGACGATTTGCACGACTTGAATACACTGTAGCGGCTTGAAAACCTAGTTTTTTTTGTTGTGATCTGATACTTTTTGTACAGTATTTATAGTGTAATTTCAAGAATCATTTATAGTACACAGACTTACAGATTTCTTGTGTTTACAAAGTTACATTAATTTGATAAAGTTTGCAACTTTTTGACTGAGAATAAATATAATTTGTTTGCAGCAACTTTATCTTCAGTCTCGAAGGACGATCTTGAAAGTTGTTCAATGGATCCTTGGATAACTTTGGTCGTTGTTTCGAATCCAAGATGCTTACACATTAAACTTTTATATTAGAAAAACAAACGAGACAAGTTGATTTGAAAAATTGTATCATAATCTGTTTTTATGTCTTCGTATACTTCGATAACGTATTATCTTTTTTTGCCAGCCTTGTAACAGGTATTCCGTCATACGATTGCCATTGTTCGCGACCCGACCGCCTTGATTCAGAATCCCTTAACTTCTTAAGTAATTCCATGAAACCGAAACTATTTATGAAGTTTAATTTTATTACATGGCCTCCCGCTACCGAATGCACTGCCGACCTTAAACGGTAACTTTCGTTCAACAAAAACGTGGACTCGTATCGAATATACGTGTATCTTATTACATATTATAATAAGTACGTTTTTAGCATGTTACGTAAATATTGAAGTGTCTTAATAAACTGGTGGAGTGAAACAACACCAATTTTGGTAGCGCCTACAGTGTTAATCGATTGTATTGTGGCTGCAAGTCCGGCTGACATGCCGCCGACCTCGTCACCCCATTGCGAGATCAATTCTTATTTGGTTACGATGCTAAAGATCGGCCTCTTACATGTGACGACGTACATTTATATTATTTATATAATATTCATCTGTTAAACGTGGAATATTTAAGCTAGCGCCTACCTAAATAGGTTTAAATTACTTACAAGTTGCAAGAAAATCTGTTCATGATATAAAATTGGATAATTAAGTATAATTTGCACTACTAATGTCCTAATTATTTAGGTTTTCTCTACAAAGCCCATCAGTATTTATTATGTTACTTGAGATGTGTATTTTGTACAGAATTACGAGTTCATTAGTACGCCAAATTACGTAGACGCCTGCAGCTTTGTCATTAGCAATTAATTATGAACGAAATTTTGCTGGTTCTCTTCTACAAGTATGAGATAATGTTGTTAGTGTAATTTGATATAAGATTCGGTATGGGGAATTTGAGTTGGGAATGTGTAAAATGTTGTAAATAGCTTTTCGTCTTTTGGTCTAATCTCTCGTTTGTTAGTCGCCTTCAGATTTAATTGTGTTTCATTGTGTTTATCTTTATACTAGCTGTTGCCCGCGCCTTCGTCCGCGTGGTTAGAAGATATAAGTTAGGAATTTTTAAACAAACCCTCGAAGATAAATATTTTTTCCACATTTTCCATTGTATCTTCACTTCTTTTAGACTCAGCATGATGGTATGTAGCCTAAAACCTTCCTCGATGAATGGTCTATTTAAGACATTTTTTATTTTTTTCAATTTAAACTAATAGTTCCTGAGATTAGCGCATTCAAACAACCAAACAAACTCTTGAGCTTTATATATTAGTATAGATGTAGCATATTCGACTGTACCGTGTGTATGACACTGAACGTCTCCTAAAAGGCTGGACCAATTTGAGTGTTTTTGTATGCGTTTGCGTAGCACCTTTGTTCATTAAAATTTCCAAATCGGTCTTGTATAAACTTCGCCGGATAAGCTAGTTGTAGTACAAAAACAAAATTACTTATACCATTTTATGTAATTCAAAAAAATGATTGCAAAGAAATTTGACACAAATAGTAAGTTATTCTTATGTTACAACTAACTCCTAACATGTAATTAGAACATAACACAAGCGTCAAACAAGTCAACTATCCATCAAAACTGTCACTACAAATATTTTAATCAAATGCTGTATTTGACGCGCTTCGTGATTTGAAGCTTCACACTTCGCTGCACATTTCGGCATCTGTCTATAATTTGACGTATCGTTATGTTGCACTGTTCAGTAGTCACCTCTTTTGGTGACTTGGTAGAACTAGATTTTCGAGAGTACATGCAAATTTTGGTCTAGATTTTCGTTTGATTGATTTAGAATTTTAGATCATATATGGTGTGAAAGTAGCCGGTTTTTAATGTAGGTACCCATAGTGTGAAAATGAAACACTATTACATAAGCTCCGATGGCTGTCATCAGGCTGTTTCTGATGTACCGTAATAACTAAACATATTAAAGTAAAAAATAATTGTATAGATTTATGTTGCATTATAACAACAACTAATCAAATATCCATCTAACGACGAAGCAAAAATATAATGAATAACCGATTTTTTGTTATTTACTTATTTAATTTTCATCTAAATTTTCAATTTACTTTAATTCAACTTAATCAAAATTGGGTTTCAATCATATCAACGGCAGTATAAAATAAAGATCCTACCGATTGACTTTACTCATCAGTAAATCTGACTTACCCAATCTATTCTCGTACATTTTTATAATCAAATAACGGCAGACTCCAATTAATGGGACCTAATAAAGAAAATAGGATACAAAAGGATTTCGTTCAAATAATTATTAGGTCGACCCAGATTTTTAGGCGGCTAAAATTAACATCTGGTGTTAGGCAATTAATCATTTAACCTTTTGTTTATTAGGACAGTAACAAAGAGTTTGTGTGTATTTATGTAGATACTGTGATTATATTTTAGGTTATAAATAGAACATCACTAATACATTTCTTCTGCAAAGAATATATAATAATAGTATGTAATAATTAATTAAGAGTGGAAAACTAGCTAGTAGGTAGATAGTAGAACTAAAGTATAAATTGTTATGTAGGAAATAAAGGGCTTTTTTATTTTATTTTTATTTATTTTATTTATAATACATTTCTTACGTAGCACACACCCTGTATACTACCAATATATCCTTAAATACTTCAAAAATCTCTAGTTTGCTGATGGATAAAATAAAGCTCCCTTGTATTTTCATCTTTTCAACTGATTATAATAAAGATGTGCTCAATTGTGTCCTTTCAATTATTTATTTTGTATGAACATTTCTTTTTAATATATGTCACACACATTAATGCTAATTTCTAGAGATGCGCCGAATAGTGGTTTCACCGAATAACCGAATGCCGAATACTATTCGGTTTAAAGTTTACCGAACCGAATATTCGGCCGAACTATTCGGTTCAAAATTTTATTGCCTCGCCTCGTAAACAGGTTTCAACATGTCCTTACTTGCCGCCCGCAAGATTAAACATTTAAAAAATGTTATTTTTTAAGTTTTAACTGCTTAGTTTCAGAAATAAATATTACTAGCTTTTCGCCCGCGTCAAGGTCGCTTATATGGCGTTTCCAAGAGAACTCTTCAAAAGTCCCGGATAAAAACTATCCTATGTTCTTTCTCAAGGTCAATTCTATCTCTGTACCAAATTTCATTAAAATCAGTTCAGTGGTTTAGACGTGAAAGCGTAACAGACGCTATATATATAGACAGACAGAGTTACTTTTGCATTTATAATATTAGTAGGGATTATTATCTTGTTCTATGGTTGAAATATTTTATTTGGAGGTCTAAAAGTATGATTAAAGCGTTTTTGAAATTAAAATAAATATTGACTAGAAAGTTGTAAGTATAATGTTGTTGTTTAAGAAATAAATATGTTTTTGGTTAAAAATAAATACTGAGTTAAAGTTATTAATTATTAAGTTATTTGCTTTCATTTTATTATCTTCTACAATTCGTTCATAGTATTCCGTAGACTTATAACAGAATAAGTTATATCTTTTAGTTGACATCGGGTAATGTGGCGGAGAAAAAAAGAACCGAATATATTCGGCACCAAACCGAATAATTCGGCCGAATACGAATAGTGAAAAAATTGCCGAATACGCCGAATACCGAATAGTTATTCGGCGCAACTCTACTATTTTCCATTTTATTTTTGACATTGATATGCATTATGCAAGATTACGTCAGAATATTCTCGCTCCAACTTATTCCGATTGGTTCTGACCTCAAATATTAATGCTCGATTCATTGTTCTCTGCATAATTGCTCAAAGAGATTTTCGTATATGTTTTTGAGCAACGATATTTTATTTATCATCTGTATTAACAATGAGCTGGTAATGACAAGAATGTTCACAGATTTACAGATAAAAACATGGCCTTTTAAAGGCTGTTATAAATAGCGGTTTTTATTTTTTGCATTAAATATTCATTTTTTCAGTTAATATTGTCTATATTTACTTAAGTTTTTTATTGATACATGGAAAACCTTATTCCAAATATTGCGATCACAGTGTTCTATGCTCAATCTTCCTCTACATGATAAAATGAAAATGCCTAAAAATAACATGTATGTTGTTGTAAGTTATCTAGAATGCGGGAATTCATATTATAGTAGTTGAAAAAGACTACTTCGGGCACTCGCAAAGGTTTACTTTGACTTTAAATCTCTCTTAAAGTAATGTTTAATCATGAGCTGTTATGTTACTCGTATTTTTTTTATTTTGCAATTAACGCATTGTGCGTTGCACAATAATTTAAAAGTAATTTGATGTATAATCGTGCAGATGCACATTAAATTGTTGTGTTTTTACGATTTTATCAAGTAGGCTTTTTATTACACACGGTTACACAATGTAATGAATTTTGGTATAATTACGATTGTTGATTGCCATCTTTAGGGTTATTTAATGATTATTGAATGGTTTTTGTTACGATATTAATTATGGTTTATATTATTTTAATCAATTTAATATTATATGTAGATATAGTATCAGCATCAAGTTATTATTAATTAAATTATTGTCATGCCTTAACTTTAACTTTGACGTAGTAATATTATTAATTAATGATTTTAAGAGCTTGACTATTTCCGAAGAACTGTCCTTTGGCTGTCATACATATATTTTTTTAAGTGGTTGAGATCATTCTAATATAAATATTACGATTTCGTATTAGTTGAATCATTGTTATTTACGTTGATGATATAGTGTGGAGGCGGGTTTAGAATCCAGTCATATACTTGAGGTATACATAAATATTGGAAATATACTATTGTATTATAATGATTGGTACTATGGTAGAAGTATCATAATCTATTATGTTACGACCAGATGATACGGGGTTGGAAAGGGATAGTGAGACGGTTTCAATATAGGAAGGATGTTAAGCGCAATGGAGGGTACCTATAATGTCACAGAAGGTAATGATGATCCAAAATGTCGTTACGCGAGGTAGGAGTTATATCATGACTTATTCAAAGTTTCCTATTCGTCGTTAAAGTGGCGTTTTAACTGACCTTCCTCAAATTATGTGAAGCAGGTAAATACGGCATTTGCGAACGTTTCTTTTTGTTTAGTTGCTTATAAGAATATATTTATTAAACAGAAAAGGTGAGCTATTCAAGACTGTCTTCAACTAAAAACTATGCGTTTTTCCCTTTTGCTATAGATATTTGGACGGTATTAAGTTTGATCTCATCCTTGTGTAACCGAATTATCTAGAAACTAGCTGTTGCCCGCGACTTCGTCCCCGTGGGTAGAAGATATAAGTTATGATTTATACCTGCCCTGTTTTTTTTTACATTTTCCATTATAGTATCTTCGCTCCTATTGGTCGCAGCGTGATGGTTTATAGCCTAAAGCCTTCCTCGAGGAATGGTCTATTCAACACAACAATATTTTTAATTTGGACCAGCAGTTCCTGAGATTAGCGCGTTCAAACAAACAAACAAACTCTTCAGCTTTATATATTAGTATAGATATAGATGAATATAAGATATTATTAATCAAGAATCTTCACCCACTTTCCGGTTTCCGTGCCGGTATCCCCGGCAACTTTTCATCACTTCGACGAAATGATAATTTCTAATTACACGCTATATTAGAATAATTAACAAGAGCGTGTTGTAAGTTTAGTGACATTTCCACAACTACAGCTAACATCTTACGTACACACAGACATTTAATTAACATGATGTATTTGTTCTGTACTGTAGGCACACCATACAGTGGTGCTAAAATTCTGGCTTTAATAACGTCTTTATGTCTGAGCAATAAGGTCCATTTTCATGTCTTAATGTTGCTGCTATACTGTGATCCTACGGGCTGGACTGCATGTAATAGGTAGCTTAACTTTGTCTTTAGTGTATAAGTAATTAACTAATTATGGCAGTGATAGTTTTGTACAGCATAAAGTTTTGCGCTTCAGGTATATTATGATGATTGTCTTTTTCTTCTGTTTATTTCCACAGATTATAGTTTACGTACATATTTAAATGTAATAATATTTGCAATTACTGAGATGATATCAATTTTTCCAATTTAAAATTCTATATCCGTCATCTTGTACGACAAAACGCTTGCTTCAGTTCTTCCTTAATCTATTCTGCAGTATCGACAAGAAAACGAAGTATTCGATCAAATAAATTCCGATGATTAATTACACATCAATCTGTGTTCATTAGTTGATAGCTCAATAAACCACTATGCGAGGAAAGTGCCGATAAAATCATCGTTCTGCCAGCAGATTGCTAATTGCATACGAGCATCTCTTGGTGAATGGTCTTACTCTAATTAGCGAATGTTCAGAGTGGTACTTCCTAGTATTTAGTGGTCATCATTTATTCCTCATTAGCCTTTTTCATCCCGTTGTTTGCCTGGAATTTATATTGGTTTGATGTGAAATTTTGGAGATGGTGTTATACGGTGATGTTAGTCTGGAACTTTATTCTTTCGAAGTAACTAACCTACTATGTATACTGACTTACCTATCTTTGTGATTTTAGTGAGTAAAAGCTTGTATATTTCGCCATCCCTAAGCACGCAAAAAGATCCGTAAGAATTTCTCTAGATTCAAATAACCAAGAATAAAAAGAAAATTTGAAACTAACTGACAGCATGACTTTCAATTTCATTAAATCTGTTACTAAAAACGTGACACATTTGCACTCAAACATTATCTAAACGTGTGTATTGCTCACAACACTTCATGTAATGACCAGGTGTTCAACCGAATCCATTGGATACTTATGAATGGACGTTCCGAAATCAAAGTGAAAGAGGTTTGCGCGGGCGCCGTTCGTGGGCCCGTATTGCAGTTGCGAACTCACTTCGCGCGTGTTTACGCGTATCGTCGGCATATGTCTCTCGTTTGTACGATTCATGTGTGATTTTACTATCTAAACCTGTTGTTTTCTGTGTATTTACGTTAATAACATCAGTATTGTGCATTCAAGTGATTGATGAATTCAGTTTATGTTTTCTTTCGGCTGTTATATCGGTTTTTGCTGTGTTCTCTCTAACTCTTTCTGTTAATATTTTTCTTTAGTCATTTGAACCCTTGAAGTCATCAACTTAAATTTATTTAAAAGTTTCTAACACTAATTTGAGGTAAAGTTTTAACTTAGTATGCTTAAGTTTAACCCAGTCAGTTTCATGTTTCCGTTTAACTAGTGCGACGGCATTGGAATGAACAGATAAGTTATTACGGGTGTTGTTGTCGGAAGCAGGAGTATATCGGTAACCTCGTGGGCTAACTCCTTTTATGGTATTTATGTGGTGATTCGTCATCTCTTTATTATACAGTCGTGCAAGGATATTTGTTTTATATCGTTCATTGAATAATTGTGAGCTAAGGTCTATTGTATGATGGGTGGTAGGAGTGCTGTCAAAGTATTCAAATTAATTTTTTTCGAGATTGGGGAACTTGTCTTAGTGCTGTCACTGTTGAAATAATACGGTCTATTCTGATTTATTCGTAAAAGATAAGTAACTTTAGATTACTTCATAACAAATTTAATTATTACAAGCTTTGGACAATCGCTGACAAATAGGTAACTAATTATCAAGCTCGACGTTTAAATGTAATAATATAAACCAAGTTATAACGCTGAACTAAGTGTGTCTATTTGCATAATATGTTATTATTGTACAATCTATTACAAAAATAACGCTTTATTATTTGTAAACATTACACAATGAGTACGAATATCACATTAACATAACAAACCTCTTTTTACTAAGTAGGTATTATCACAATTTCGAAATTAATCAGTCCAACGTTAATTTTATGTAAGTTGAATTACCAAAGAGAATATATTCTTGTTACGCGTACTTTGTTAAATTGATAGGAGTCTTTAGTATTCAGTGTTGCAACTTGGACTTGCAAGTTTTATTCACAATCTCATTGCTTCTTCGTCTAGTTTAGTTCTTAAGTTAATTAAGTACTTTATCAAAGCGCTTTAGGTGATACGATTTAAGTAAGATTGCCCAAGAATTTTGCCATATTGGTTCAGTCATAAAATAAGTCAAATTTTTGATAGTGTTGTTGTAGTAGATCAGTGGGCTTACAGCCATAAAGTAGTCATTATTGCGGGTGTTGAAGACAGATGTCGCTCTACACCGTGTATTCCGCTATCATGCTTCCACAATCATTATAATATTGCCTTAAAACACGGTGACAGACCGTCTGTTCAAAAAAGATTTCTAGTCTTGCCAGATTTAGTGGAATATTGCTTGCCTACTGATCTGTCTTGCTTACTAGCTTTCTACTAACCTGTAATCAGAATGATCATGCTAGTCAGGGCTCCAAATATGCTATTTACAATGGCCGATAAATTTATGGCAATTGGATTAAATTTACATTCATTAATTTAGACATTGTAAATAGCAAAATTGGGGCTCTGTACTACGGTTTAAGGGTTGTTAAAAGGCGAGGAGAGGTGTCTGTAGGATTACTCATGGTAACAATTTACCTCCTAAATCTTCCAAGCTTTACTATTCTGAGAAATTGTTTCTTTGTTAGACTCTTTTTTTTCAAAGTCCTCGGCTTTTATCTTTCTGGTTTTTGTGTTTGTTATCTTGTCTAACTTTAGCGACTAAGTGTCGTTTAATTAGATCGTGATAGGTCAGCTACCGTCTCACGTCTACGATCAAGTTCTGCTTGTTTTAATGAGATACTAATGATGCCACAACTTTAACTATTGTTACCTTTATCAACGTCGCAAAGTTTTTAATTGATTTAATACTTTGTTGGAATAATATTACATATTAAAGACATGTTCTAAGATAAGGAACAGGTACCTGTAACTACTTTTACCTTAAATTAATGTTTACTTGCAGACATAAATGATGCTATTGATAGATGCTAAGTACATGTAAGTAGGTAGTTAAAACAATTTGAACGACTTATTTACCAATAATAGGTAACTAATAATAATAATAGGTAAGTAATCGTGTTAATGCTCCATAATTCAAACACAACAGTGAAAAGTGTAAAAAAAATACAAGTACAGTACAGTAAAGTTCTAAGTCTGATGTTCATTATTTAATTTAAAAACTGCATGTTCACTTTCAATTAATTTTTCGTATCATTAATCATTCGTTAAACTTACTATTGACACATGCATAATTTTCTTAGTTAATCATGCAATTTATTATGACAGCGTATCATTAAAGCCATAGTTGTTTCGTACCATTTAATGCTTCAATGGAACATAAAATTAAAGTTATCGTAAGAAATAAATACGTAGTGTTACGCGCATATGGAAATTTATAAACGCGTGTTATTACTTAATGTTTAATGGGCATTTTTATGTAAATAAAGCCTTCCTGTGTGCATAATTTATTAGCTAAAGCGCAAATTAAGATTAAGTTTTAGTAAATATTGCAAGTAATTAATAAACTATTTTGACAGCTAAGTTAATATCTACAGAACTATCTCGTCTGGCGAACTTATTGATTGGGGGTTGATTAGTGAATTTAAACCGCCCAGGACGTCAACCAAACACATGCAAATTCGTCCAGCCGTTAAAGAGAAGCTCAGACACATACACACGGTCATACAATAGAATTAAATATAAAATATGAACTGAGAAAGGCAACCACGTTAAGTTTACTACCTAAGTAGAAAATAAATGGGTTAAACATCTATATTAATAATTTCGTGCAGGGCTACGGTAGACTCGATCGAAACCTTATATGAACAACAAAACATTAAAAATATATTGATTTTGAATCGAAAACATGTATCCGCAAAATTCGGATTATGGAGAATTTCGGTAAATACCGATGGCACTGACAAAAAAACTTCTGTCGCCATCTTTACCGTTGACGTTTGGCGAAAATATAATGTCATTTAGTTTTCTTTTGATATCACAAATAGATAGAAACTTTTCTTCTTGGGTTTTAGTAATTTTTCATTAATAAATTGAAAGAATGGTTATGTCGCTCAACTTTGGGGAGTTGATCGCGATAGGTATTTTTTATCAATATTATTTGTCAAAAGTAATGAAATATGTGCGCAAGGGTTTATGGGTAGTTTTAATTTAAAAGGGGTCAAGGCCTCACTTTATCTCGACCTTCCCATGGAAGCGGAGACCACCGAACGCTATAAACTGAAGGCCACGCGGACGAAGTTGCGGGCTACAGCTAGTTAATTCATAAATCATAATCACTCCGATAAGACTTAGTATTTATTCCCAAATTATGTTCATATTTTAGTTCTACAATTCAGTATATCTATGATGTACCTACAACCTTACTCATATGCCTTTAGACGTTACATCATGGTCCAGATTTTCATTATACCCCTTGCCTTTATGACCGATATTTAGACGAGTGACGAGATCTCTCAAAGCTGTGTCAAAGGAATGCCTGACACAGTTGCCAGGAATTCCTACGGGGCTCCGAACGGACTTACCATTTCCGAGTAGGAATGCTATTGTATCTATATGCTCGTATTCAGGCTTACTGGTCTTACTTAGTTACTTTTGTGGCATTGACTAGTACCCGAAAATAGATGAAACTCTCAAATAGACTTGAAGCTGAACAAAATAGAACTCAAATAGAACAACTGGTATTCTGTAACCAAACAACATTGCTTACTATTGCCGTAAAACGAGTTAGTATCCTTGATGGAAATCTAACGACACTAAAAACGATTGATCATACCTTTATTTTGGTTTAGGTACAGGTATACAATTTCAGGCGCGTATTAAATATACAACTAAACTTGACAAACTAACAATAAAGGCAATCACATGATTTACATACGGCACATTAACAAGTTATGCTGTTATTTGGATTATCATGATGGACACCATGACTTTTTAAGCTACTTTTAAGCAGTTTCGTTTCTGATCACAACGGTCCGATCGGACGGTCGCTCTTCAACCAAAATTTTCAATGAATTTAGAATATCTTTAACCAAACAATTCTAAAATATTTTTGATCTTAACGTAAACATTAGACATTGTTATAAAACAATTTGCCAGAGCATTCTATCGCAGTTTATTCAGGTGTCTTGCTCATGATAATGCGATGGATTTATTTATATAAGTTAGTATTAATATAGTCGTAGAACGCCTATCAATTACATATAAGCAAGACTAAAGTACGAAATTTTGCGCCATCCATCATTCAGATGAATATAGCTTGGTTATTTTACTAAGAATATATGTATAATAATAGCTAGATTACTTGTAGTTGGATAAATAAGATTTATATAATAATATTCTCACTTAAAGTTGCTCGTCGGGTAATAAGCATTTAATTATTATTGTGTCGGTATATGGTTAATATTGATTCCATCTTTTTGTTATCTATTTATCGAAATAAATTTATTTAAAAGGAATATAACGTTAATCGGAATAAATCCGTGGAAATTACGACTGTTTATCTCGCTTCAATAGACACAGTCCGGCGTAAAACAGACGTTCCGGTACGGAATTAAAAAATACCTTTATGTATAATCCGTTATAAACACTTACACTCCCAATTAAACGAAGATATTCCCAATTTTTCTCGAAACCATCCAAAGCATGTCTCGAAAACTCAAGAGGATCTAATTCTCGTGTTTTCTAGACATAAATGATTGGTTCCTAGGATAAGTTTCCACTCGTTTAGTTCGTTTTGATGTGGGTGCTATCTGTGGGTAACACTTACAAGTCTATCTATAGGATACATCAGCTGTGGGCGATTCGTTGTTGATTCGAAAGGCTCGTTTTAGTACTGAAACTTATGTTGGTTTATTCGATTGGAAACTGATTTGGGTCGTTTTTCTTTTCAAGTCAAACGTATTCCTCAGTATTGATAGACATTAGATGCCATTGGATTATCTCTTACTCTTAATAAAATGAATGGATTTTCTATTGTTGCCTAGTTTTATTAAATGTTATAGTTTTCTCGAGTTTTTTTGTTTCGCTCGATATTGTCTAGAAAGAGTATTTTGTAAACATCATCAAATAAAAACATACGGTTTTAGTTTGGACACTTATGACTATAATTTCTTTCAGTAGAGTAATATTTTTGCAAACATAAAAAATACCTGCACTGAACTTCATAATCTTAAAGTATTTGGTTCATATTAAAATTTGATACCTCAGTTTAGTATTACAAATTTGCATAGCTTGGGTACTAAGTTGGTATAAGTTACGTATATCAGACAATCTATCTAGTTTCGAAGGTTATCTTGCTACAAGATCCAAGCGGTTTCGAAATATCTAGGTTGTGCGCTGACATTGTTCTGAGATTTAGTACGTACTTTACTTGTTGCTTGAGAAGAGGTGTGTCTTATTCTGTTGCGATTTTTTGTAAGTTGCCGTGATAGTAGACAATACGTCTCGCAAGTTTAAAAACTTGTTATGTAGATAGTATCATACCTAGTTTATTAATGAAGCTACTTTGTTTGGCTACTTAACTTGTTCCATAAATCATAGAGGGATTGCACATAATTCAATAACTTGTCATTGTACTGCCCCATTAAATTGTGGTTGTATACCTACACAATAAACACAAAGATAAAATTGAGTTCCTTATTTCACAAATATAACCTCTTAGCAAGTTATCAACTCGCAGGGATGATTACTGAGTATTAAAAGTGAACATAATTTAAAAATATTAGACACGTAAAGTTTTTGCCCATTAAAAACACAAAAATGATATCACGCGCAAGTTCCGTATAAATAAAGTGACGAAATGGGGAAAAAAGTCTTCATCCCTATTATTGGCAGAGATCTTTTCGACGTCAGCTTGTTAGTTTCAATTAATTAGTTTTAAAAACACCCGTGTGTTTCTTGACCTGGTTCTCAAGAAGTCTCGTGTACCATTTACCCCACTTCCTCCCTCCAAGAGTGCGGATCCTCTTTGTGTCGCCTTTTCCTTTAAGCCTCGGCATTATTCCTTCATTGTCTCCCTACTAGGTCCCTTTACTGCCTGTGTTTGAAAGATGACTTAGTGCTTAGTCTGGAAGCCGAGTAGCCTGTTGAGAAATGTCTAACCTTGTAATCTGTTAATGGATTTTACTTTGTAAAGGAAAATTGTGTTTGAAAATGTTTGTAGGTGCTATTGGAACTAAGTACGGATTCATGAAAGCAACGATGCTTTATGCTGTAATATAGGTAGTGGAAAAAACTAATACAGTTAGTAATAAGAGGTTATTCGTATTAAAAGATTGAAAAAAATGCTCATCTTAATACAACGCAACTTGTTGGTTTTGGAACCTCATAGGTGCGGTTTTTGAGACGAGATTCTTGTAGATTTGAACCGTTCTATATTTATTACCTAGAATTTAATATAAATGTGTTACTAGAGCGTTTCAGTTCCCAGAAAATTATTCTGTTAATATAACACCAGTAGGCGCTTCAAATTTCAGCCGAAATAACTCTGTCAAACTTGTGTATGGCCACATGGCTCTGTCAATATAGGTTTTCACTTGCCTGTTTGTTCGACCTATTGTTTAGCCTAACTACATTACAACAAAGTTCTGGAAGTTTGTATTATTAGGGTAGTAGAGTTGATCTGAAATTCTGCGGTGTGAAAATTATAAATTACAAAATTATATTAGTACATACCAAAAAAGACCAAATTGAGACTATCCCGAATACGGTGGTTTAAATATGGAAGCTTGGCTAATGCTGATCTGGCAGTGGAAGTGAGACGCCACTACATAGACTATTTAGCAGCATCTCTCCACAGATCTATCCTACTATAAGATTTTATAGTACAGCACTGTGGTTGAATTCAAGGTTTCCTTTTTAGTTTTTCCTACGTTAAGACGTTTGTCTTAACATTCCCGAGACATGTAATTACGCAAGTTCTTTCTATGTTCCTTTCCTTATTTAGTAAAGGGAGTTAATATCTTGCAAACTCTTTGTAAAAAGTGCTTTGAAAGGAAGTGAACAATGGGGAATATGCACGTGACTTAAATATGGACAAAATATTTTTTTTTGTAATATTTATTGCTACTGAAAACACACTATACAATTATTTTTAGAATTTATTTTAATTTAATAATGAAATTTAATCATCAAAAAGTGGCTGTTTTGAAATTACCGCGCAAATTTTCGAAACGCAACACTATTGGTGGAACAAAACGTGACGTCAGTTTTACACGAGACGTCTGCTGTCAACAAGCTATTTGTATGGTTTCTTTTTGGAGGAATAATTGTTATTGTATTGTGTCGCTGTTTTTTTATCTTAAGTTAATAGTTTTATGTGTTCAAAATATTAATTAATTGTGAAGAAGGACTTAGAGAATGACTGAAACCGGTTTCGTAAAAGCGCAGTCGGATAATCTTCCGAAAATCGACGTGTTTATGATGGCCACGGATTTCGCTTCAAATCCAGATTTATACATACATAAAGATAAATTTAGAATATCGAATAAGAATTTTTAATAATATCTTTACAACTTTTTGTAAACTAGGTTATGTTTTGTAGAGGTTTGTAAACAAAACAAGTAGGTAGGTAAAAGTAAGAATGATTTGTATATGTATTTTACTTTTTTGATATCCTTACTTACATTGAAATGATCTTCACAACAGTATAAACAGCTCAAACACGATACATTGTCTCTTCTCATCGCCTTGCACCACTTTTTCCTTAGATTTTCACCTTTCGGCATAAGGAAATACACTTTGTCAGTTGCAGTGTTGATGTTATTTGGACACATAGGAACGACACAATATTTATAATATGGTTTTTTGTGCTTTTCCATGGTAATTAAGTCGATATTCACTCACTTTATTTATTTTTTGGTAATTTTGTAAACCAATCACTTTGCTGTTGACATCGAACTCGTGTAATGGTGACGTCACGAGCAAGCGCGCCAAAATGGCCGCGTTTAAATTGATCGCGATTTTAATATTTATTTTTTTGCATAATAGTTTATATTTTGGACGTGATATTTGTATGTTTGGTAATGTAATAACTAGTAGAAACATATAAAAAATAAAAAAAAAATCATGCATATTCCCCATTGTTTTCCTGGTTTAATTTAATGTAATTTTCTTAACTAAGTGTTTAATTTCTCTTATCAGAAATTTGATTCGAAAAAAATCGATGTCCGTCGTGGTGGATATAACCGACTTTATCATTTTTGTTTTGTATGTTTGTACGTTCAACACCTATGCAATGTTTCACCATCAATAGGTTTGCAGGCATTAAGGGGCTTTAAATTATTCGTAAATAAACATGTGCATATTAAAATTTAGTCCTGATTCCCGATTTATTTAAATCACTTGGCTGGTTAAATTTCCAATCAAACACTGTACCTTACTTAGAATAGTTTGACGTTCGTCTTAAATGGAAACTGCGAACAAGCGAAGCTCTATGCTCGACAAACTTTAGTTGGTTCACTGACTTGAAGGTCATAATAGAACGGTCTTAGTTTCACAGTCTACCGTTGTCCTAAATTGTCAGTCAATTAGTAAGTATTTTGTGTACCAAGTTAAGTTTTGTAAGGACGTTGTCATTATTGTTGTTTAAATGGTTTGAAAGGAAGCTGTTATTAGTTCCTTAAGTGGTGATTTTGTTAGATAAGTAAATAGGGCTCGTTAAGTCCCGGAGACTAATCCTAATCTTCTGCTTCTCTCTCAAAGTAGTTTTCTGTAAAATTAAAAACCATGAAAATTCGTAGATCTTCAAATTCTTTCATCAATTCGATGTTTGTAATTGCATATGTTTATTAACCTACACGCTGTTTACAAGAGTGACGTTATGAGGCGATATAAACGAAAACAATAGTCTGGTTATAAACTGCTTGATGAGTCTCTATCACAGGTGACGGGTGGGGAGTTTGGATCAATCCCACTTAACTGTCAATAGTTCAGTCACTTGTTTGTATACGTGTAACGACATGTACGCGCGGAAGATTGTCATCAGACAATCAATTTGTGTCAGTGTCATATTTTTGTTGTTTCTCCTTCAGACTATAATCAAGTTTGGTAGTGTTTTTATTGTGTTTCTAAGGTTTTCCTGGATTTGTGAAATGAAGGTGGATTTTCTGTTGACCGGTGACCAGTCCTTTAGAACTATGCTCAGCAGTGATCACGGCCTGTATAACTTTAGTTTCATCAATAGATAGGATTACCGTTGCATATTCTCCGTTGTGAGTTGTCTTTGTAATATTAAGACCTTTGTTCTTCCGATCGCTTTTTCCTTTCTTTAATCGAGGATCAGGAAACTGACCGAAAAAACTACAATTACTTTTCATTCCTTTGGGGTTTTTGCCATTGAAAAGACGAAAAAAGTTAATATCTGTAAGGGCACATTTAATAATAAATTTTAAAATTTTTCGAAGCTTACTAGCTAGTGCCACCAGAAAGAGTTAAGAGAACAATAAATTGATTCTAGGTGATATTGTGCGTTAGTTTTGACGTGAAGTAGTTGTATGTGATTGGATGGATTCCTAATTATATGTACAGCATATAGTTAAAGAGTCTAAAGTTTCAAAATGAGGATTTATTTCAAAGAGTATAAAGTTAATAAAATGGTGAGTGTATCACAACGTTTGAGAAATCAATCAATAAACGCTTCAATTCTGACATAGATATGATAGAATAGAATATGTAACTTAAGTGTAGTCATAAAATTTCATGAGCAATTAATTACAAGTTAACATTTTCAAAGACATGCGATGAACGAATTAATTGTTTAAATTTTATTTATAGCCTTCAAAGGTGATTATTCTCATAATGTAGTGTTATAAAATTATTAATTGTCTTCATGTTAATTATTTCTATTAGTGATTTATGAAAGGCATATGTTTCTTGTTTAGTATACAAAACTTTAGTACGTATTATTTTAACTGCTAACTTGTGAATAGCTTAACTAAACCTACCAATTTTCTACTACTATCGTTGTTTTGATGTCGATAACGCAAAACAGTACGTTTTTGCCTATGGTGTCTCTCTGGGCACAGTCTTTACCCCAATGTTCAAATATATTTTTGTTTAGTATATTAATACTTGTAACAATGGAACTGATTGTTTTTTATATATTATTTCAGCGTACAAATGGGCCGGAGTGTACTCCGCCGTGCAGGCGCGCGCAGCCATCGCCGCGTACCACCAGCACGCCGAAACGTACTCCTGCGCAACCGGCCGTCACACACGATGCTACCGGTAAGTTAATTCTGTATACCTGGATATAATTGCGCTTTTAACGTGTCGAAATAGTTGTGACGGAAAACCAAAACTAGTCGATAAATAAAATTCAAAAAGGAAGTCAATTTAAACTAAAAATAACATTTTTTTAGACCCGTCACTCACTTTTCACCGTTTCCTAGGTCTCTGCTCTAAGATTATGCTCTAGATGATCTATGATCTTAACACGAAAACAAAAACACCTGCATTTCTTCGAAGTGATTTGAAATACGAGACGACTATGCTAGTAGTAGTGTGATGATAACACCTACCCGAAAAAACTTGTAACCAGATCAGCTATAAAACCGATATATCCGTACAATAAACCATAACATTAAGTTCGTATTTCCTGCCATAAAAAAACACGATGCAATAGTGTGTTTCATTAATGTTTTGTAGGAATCAGCTTTCGCAAACAGTTACACATGAAAGAGAAAGACGGATATTAATGTTATCTGCACGTTATGTAATAATCCAAGACCAATTGATTGGGAACCATCTCATGATCATTATCTACATACACCATCTTAATTTGACAATAACCCTTAAAAGCTAAACTGACCCGAGATTCGTAACATAACAGAAGAAACTACAGTTGAAACAATTAATGACTTTCAAGTTTAGAAACTCGTCTGAATGAAACAAAACAAAAAAGCAATTTACATGAACGTATATCCGTTGTAAAACACGTTGGTATTAACTGCCGACGCATTAACCGAAGATCTAAAATTGAACTGGAAAGAGTACAGGCCAATTTAAAGACTTAAATTTGAAAATGATAGTTTATAAGATACAAAATTCTTTGATGAAATATCGAAAGAGAAGAAATATAAAATAGGATGCGTTCTTCCCTTTTCGCGCAAGTGTACTTGAGCGAAACTGAATAAAAAATTTGACTACTTCGCGGCGGAACCAACATTCAAAAAGTTAGAGAATTCTCTAATGTTAGACCAGATTGAAATCTGCTTTACGCTTTCTAGTGTGTTAGAGATCCCTGGCAATACAAAATGTACGTTCTCATTGTCACCATTTGTTTCGTTGTTAATTTTGTTCGTTTCGACAAAATGGTAGTCTTGACGCGCCGTATTGCGAAGGATTTACTAAATTATCGCCCAGTTTAAAATTCCTTCGTGACAAGTCGGCGACGTTGTGGTTTGGCTGTGAATGTTCACGGCTTTTACATCCCACCAAAGATTCCTTTGTTTAATACTGTAATTAGAGAATATTACCTTCTTATTTTTTCTTTATTTGTGCTACCGTAGATACTGTAGCTTTAAATTTCACAATATTGCAGACTGTTGTGTTCGTTTGCAATAACCGTTGGATTTGATGCGTACAAAATGCAGTTTCGCAGGTTGTTATTCTGGATATATTACCTCTCTATCCGATAATATCCTTCGATAGTGTTCTCAATGGGATTTGAATTACTTGATAACTCTGTATCCAATATTTTCATGCTTCTATTGAATTCAAGTCCAATAGAATATTATTTTCTATTCCTGGCTGTTCAGTACGTCACCAATAGAAATAGAGTATAAAGAATTGAAACTTGTTTATAAATGGGATCCATATTTAGTCAAAATACCGTATCATTATTACTATTTACGTAAGCCAAATGGGCACTCGTTTATCTTTCACCATGTACATGACATCACAATAACAATGCGTTTCAACCTGTCAAAGATACGCCCTCAATCTATTTCTGCGTACTACCGTCCGGCCCTGACCGCAGTCACGTTGTCTCGCCGAACACCCGGTCGACACGTAGGGTTGAAAGTTTCCGATGTTCCGAATGTGTGCTCGACTGCCTGACAGTGCCTGATATGGTCGGGATCCCACGCGCATTCCGTTTTGGCCGGCCCTAAGTGAATAGACCCAATTTGCAAATTACATTACATGGTTGCCCCCTGAATTTTGAGTGGGCTGATAAAATGGTGGACTGAAAGTTTCGAGTATTTAATGATCACTTGAAAGTATGCTGGGTGTACCAGGTTGACTATCTTTAGATTACTTAGCTATGGTTGGATATATGTATATTGTTTACATACCACGTTGCTTTTTCAATTTTGTCACCTAGGTTCATATTAGCTTGGTACGTGTTTGTATTTGTAATTTCGAGACATGCCATTTACAGCAGCCCTATTGTTATCGTGATTATTGGCAATCGTTACCTTAGCCTTGTACCCTTTGCTTTCGAACCTTAATGAGTCGTAATCTTATTCGAAATACGATGCTCTCAAATAAGTTCGTTAACGTTCTTTGATAATTGAAAGTATTCGTTTTCACTTCCAACATTCTTCCATTGAGGAATTAGATGTTCGGTAATGGATTCTTAGTATCGCGTGCGTGATTACCTATATGTAATTGCTGAAAAACAAACAATCGTATAACTACAATGAATTCCGTTTAGATTGAATGAAATACCGTGTCATGCTCTCTTTACGTGCTCATTATAATTACAATCTAGGATTATCTTCAACGTTTTGTTCGTTCCTTTTTAAGACGTAAAAATCATTTTATTTCCATTAAACTTATACATGATCACGAAACTGTAACGGTGATCTTTCGCAATACCAATAGTTCTCGGAAAGTTTAGCGTATCGTGTCATTGAATGAATCGAAACAGATTAATTGGATAGAAAATTAAACTGCGTGTCTGACAATTTCGCTTCGTTTAACGTATCAATTAGAGCCATCGATTGCCGACGCGAGGTGAGGTTTTTACCCTGAAGTGAAAGGGAAACTCGTGTTAAATAATACAACTATTCGTTGTATATTTTCATCTAGTTCATCGCAGAATTAACCTGTCTCCTCTTCACAAATTCCACGTCCATGCGTATATTTTATCTATCTAAGGTCTTTCGTGTTGTCAATTTATTATTCAAATGAGTTCAATTTATAGGCCGCAGGTAGCGTTAGCAAGTTGACGTGTTCACTGCTAGAAGCTGTAGTCGTACATGTGAGCCCACTTCGCCATGAATTATTGAGGGCTGGTGAAACGGGAATATTACGAATTTGATCTCTATCCCTTCATATATAGCGAGCAATGTTGTTTGGATCCGTTTAGTGTTAGAAGCAAGTAATGCATTAGTTTGCAACAGGAACATAAGCGCGGTAAGACGTCACTCGACGTTTCGCTTGAGTAAGTAATGTTTCATTAAGGAAGCATTGTGCGCCGCCACAAGTGCTAATAATTTAGTGTGATACACCTCGATTTACATCGCCGTGGTTAGGTGTAATCACCTTAACGGTGTTCGGATTTCTGATGTCTTAAATAGGATTATGATGTTGATCTTTCGATAATTGGAGCCATGTATTGTTAACATTAACTCCTAGAGGAATCTGTCTTATGCTAAGTCCACGCTTCCACTCATGTTTATATGTCTAAACATGACGGTATTTCCATTTAGCCTTCATAATCAAAGTACTAAAATATAGTATTTTTCTTGCCTCTTTAGCATTTCTTCCATCATATCTGACATTAAATTATATTTTTATATTCGGCCTTCTTAATTCAACTTACCCCTTTCCTAAAGAAAATTAGATGGAAGCTATCAAACCTCTAACAGAACGCTTACGCAGCCTCTTTGCTAATTAAAATAATGGAAATGTTATTGCATTTTACATTAGCCTCAGATCAAATGTAACTGAATATTGCTGAGCAATCTTCATAACGGGGAGAATAAAAACCGAAAGGCTTTTACCATAAAATGGCGGTTAGGTGTCCTTTTATGACTGTTATTTAATAGCTGACATGGTGGATCTATCTCACTTTTATAAACATTACTTTCCTTTATAAAAGGGAAGGCAACGTTCGTAATCTTATCTTCGAAGGAAACTTAAAGAAAAATTTGGAGAAAATAAAAAGTGCTGAAGAAATAAGTATTATTAACTTTCTTGTCATCTTCAAATAAGTGTCGAATCAAAGGAGAGCTTTGTGTCCTAGTGGCTTTATTCAAACAGATATTATATTCTTTGCTGTCCCTTTTGAAGCCGGATAATACAATGAAAACTCTTTGGTGAAAAAAGAGAGACTTGTATTTCAAATATATATTTTTTTGTAACCTATATTTCTGTTTTTGTCATTTGCATAACTTCTAAAATAAGTACGAAAAGATCTAATTTAGTTATATTTCTTACCCCTCGTATTTAATTGGCTGGGGATCTATGTGATGAGACGAATCTTCTGTAATAATTATACACCGATACAAATAAATAAAATGTAAGTTAATAAGCCCCCAAGCTCCTGGCTTCTATACTGAAATAATATTTTGACGTTTCTATTCAAAGCGGAAAATAATTGTATTTTACGGAGATTTTTCTCAATGCCAGAAAACACTTATTTTGTTTTCTTAAGCTTTACCGAACTAAGTCGTATTCCTAATCATTACGTCTCGATTGAATTATTAAAAAGGTATCAGTCTACCGCTTAAGATCTCCGAGACCTGCTTAAATAATTAATTATTATCTGATATTATTTAAGCAGGTCCTCCTTCCAGAAACACTAGGTAATAGTAATAATTACTTGTTACAATGAAAATGCGTATGACATCGCAGCTTTTAGAATTGTTCTGAAAACTTGTTTCTGATTCGAAAATTACCATCTTGTGTAGTTAGACTAATTGCTGGGATTAAGAGTGATAGAAGGCTATCATTAAATTGCCACGCCTATTAAAACATAATTTATTGAGATTTGTTTCGGCAGGTCAGGTTTTTAAAGTACAAGTAAAAATTTCCAGTAATTTTATCATCTAATATCAATTATTGTTAAATAATTATCGATACTATGATTTAGCCTTGTTACTCTACACTTAAATATAGACATTGGAAGTACACACAAAATGTTTTACGTTATTATCTACTATCGCGCAGTAACTTTCATTCCGAAATACGTCACATTTTCCGCTACCGCGAACTCGCTTAAGATAACACGTGGCCAGTAGAATTTAAAACCGGGTGTTTCCATCCTGCGGGTCGACTGTGAATGAAAACGGGACAAGGTCACAACCCTCGCTTAACATTGAGGTTATCTAAGCACGTGAGCTTTATTGGAACTCAGCACCTGTGGTGTTTTCATAGGAGTTGGGACGGCATTGTTTTGGCTTTCAGGGAAACCAGAAAAAGTACCTTCGAAGTATAGGTACAGTAGGTGTTGGAAAAATTAAGTGTTAAAACGACGGATGCCATGATTTATTAAGTATTTTTATCACGGTTAATGCAACTCGCTTTAGTTGGTCTCGTAAAACTTATATTTGAAGAAATTCAGTGATCTTTATTCTGAAATTCTGTCTTTTATTATTAAATGTAACACCGAATCCTTGTGAATAGATAACAGCGCTTAACTAATGCACAAACAAACCGCATTCGTTGCAATTGCTGTCTGCTAACATACGATCGGTAAAACTTCTCGTACACGAGGTAACACATGTCTTCAATATCATTCAACGTCCAGTACTTTTTTACGCAAACTGTTCTAAGTATTATTTGTACAAACGTTCTAATACATATATTATTGAATTGACTGTAACATAGTACATTCAAACTTTTTGATTAGGGTTCTTTTTTGCATAAACGTCTTTAATAAAAAAGAGGTTTACTGCTAACTGGAAATTCTGAATACCTATATCTCCGCTGCATTATAAAACTAGTTTACAATGTTTCTCATTAATATTTTTATAGCTAATAATAAAAAGTAAATGAGTTTCAACAATAAACCAGGATCATAATTGCGAGGTCAGTAGTATAAAGCTAGAGAAATGGGACAAGGACACATCCCGAACCCAAACCTGAACAATGTTAGAGCGTGGATTATAAGGATTCATATTAATTGTATTTGTATGGAATATGCCTCGTGTTTGTCAATCAATCATTGGATGAACAATCAGAAGGATATGGGCTTAGAATTTGTAATCTATGGTAGTGAATGAATAATTATTTTATATTTATTGAGGCTAAATATTACTCCCAACGTTTTTTTAGTAAATAAGTATTTTCAGCAAATCTTCAAAACGGGTATATCAATTTCGATAAGGTTTGCAGATGGAGTATAGCTCACAATCTTTTCAATTTCGGACAAAAAACGATTTTGATCGAATAATGTCTCACGATAACTTCAAAAATCAGAGTGAAATCATAGGACCCTACAAGCTACCTACGTGTACGTGTATTAATGATGTCTACCTTATCGATTGCAACTTATTAGTAAATGAATGGTCGAACTAGTCTTATGCAGCAAGTTTCTTAGAACTTTCTAAGTTGTAATTTAAGTTCGATCAATATTATAGAAGATTTTATCACAGTTGTAATCGAAAATTGCATAAGCCTGACAGTAATTTAAGGACTTTATTGGATTGTTATTTTCAGTATTTGTATATTAAACCTTATAGATGGGCTCATCTTAAAGGCGGTTTACTTATCATACTGAAGAGGCGTCGAAATAAATGTTCTTTGTCAACCAATAAAATCCTTGCATCTAGAGAATTTAGTCACTGTTTTAAATGTCGTTTTCAAAAATAAGTCCCATGTATTCTAACAAGCCACGGCAGTATGAGCAAAAATAAAGTCACATAACACAAAATCTGCAAAATACATCGCGCCTTCATGGGAGTGCTTCAGGTACCTCGTAAGTCTTCTCCTTCACTAGAAGACCTCTCGTCTGTTCTTTGCTGGACACCCTGTATCTCGTACAGGAGCATACATAGCACTCATTTAACAAATGTCCTTGTGCCTATCGTGGCATGACTCAATAATCACTTTACTTTTTTTCCCATTATATACATCTATTGGAAACATTGAAAGCGCTGAAACAATGTTGTTTCCACGTCACTGCTCACTTTATTAAATGCACGTCAACGTTAGTTAAGCGATCTGGGCCAAGGTCAGGACCTCACCTGTCCAATCTACTCCTGCGAAGTCCACTATGGTTGAGAGGAGAATGCTTATATCGCAAGAATAATGTTTCTTTAACAAATGTTCCATTCATATTGTTTTAAAACTCCTGGGGGTGCATTTTCTTGAAAAAGCAGTTCCGTACTAACTTTGAGCTCTGTTCTGAAGTAGAAGTATTTTTCCTCGCAGACGCTCAATTGGATTACTCTCCCTGGATTCAACTCATTAAAATTAGTTTTCTGGGATCCATGTTTTCCGGGATGCAAGCAGCGTGTTACTAAGTACCGTATAAACGCTGCCGATTTTTTTTTCTTTTTTTTTAATTTCTCAATAATCTCTTTGACAGCGATATCTATTCGCAATTTACATAATTACCCTGTCGAATTCGTATGTCAGCTAGATTTCTAATATCACAGATTGGGAACAGATGCATTTTTAAGGCTTCGAATGCAGAGCGAAACTGCTCTTTAGATATTTGCTTTTATTACTGACATACGGTGTTTTATGACTCCTCGTAAACATAGCCATCTCACTGTAGCTTTATTCTTTATTCATATATGTACCTATATTCCTAGTTCTATGTAACTTAGTCACAACAATTTCAGTAATTGTCTTCTAAGAATTCGTTCGTTGGAATCAGGGCTAACCAAACTCCCTATCTATGACCTGCGTATGCGAGTCACGCACTATCCGAATTTGCTTAAACCGCCATCAACATACCACACGTTACCATATAATGTGGTATGTTGGTGTTGTCAGCATTCCTATCTCAAGCCGTTGTAATTACGAAGATATCGTCACTTGTGGGTGGACATAGTATCCTCAAGGAATGGCTGTATATCAGCACCTACGCGAAGACATTCACGATACTGATCAATTTCTCTCGCATTATTGCTCTCTTAGGAATTCGATAATTTATTTGAAGCTTGCTGAGGCTTGCGGTTGTATCGAATTTTTCGCGCTAACTTTGTTGCTACTTTTTGCTTAACCCAAATTTGAAGGTGTCATTTGATAATTTCTCATCCGGAAGAAAAGGTCTTCTAATATTAGCGCGTTCAAACAAACGAACAAACAAACTCTTCAGTTTTACACTGTATGTTACTTTCAGGCATGATGTATATAATATCCTACGATCGAATGATTCTTGACGGTTTTTTAAAACTTGTAGTAAATATAAAATTGTTCAAAGCGTAGAGTATCCATAAAAGTCCTCTAGACAAATAAGATTCGACATCTTGAAGAGAAATTCAATAAGTAACTGAATAATGTACATCTGATATAAGTAATTAACTTTACAAACTGGATTACTTATCGAAGAAAAACTCTAATTTAATAATGAAAGACCGGAGTCACAGGTAAGGTTTATAAAAAAGGTTAGTCTACAGACCTATAAACCTATTGAATTTTATGTTAGCTCACTTTCTAAGAATTCAAAGCTTAGTGGGCGGGTTTGTTACAAATTTAAAACTTTCAAACACGAGGCAACTCAAGTCTCCGATTTAAGACATTTATTTTCTTTTCAAAAAACGATTTTTGCATTCAGGATTTTAATCCTTGTGTCGCAATGGATTTAACCAATGTTTGAATCTCATGCACAATAACCACACACTCACAGAAATCGGAATATAGCAAAAGTATATTCGTCCTACTCAAGTGGCTTAAGAAAAATAACTATTACAATAGTCACAATTTAGTATCGAGTCTGTATACCCACATCACTTGCATTAAATATTAAACACAATATACAAATTAATTAATTCACACCTTTCATTGGTTTTCACTCCCAAAAGTTTAAAGCACGTGATTGTGACGACTTAAGTCGTCGGGCAAATTGTATTTGTGTCTCATCGTGTATGAGTTACCTTTATTGCTCACTTATAAGTTTTTTTGCAAAATATGTAATGTACCTATTAGTTCAAGTAGCGTGTTACACTCGGTGTTTAGCACGTAAATATTTACACGTTACCAATGTAATGAATCGTTCATTAAAATTAATGTTTGACAGTAATCGCTTTACACATTGATTTTACGATTTGTGTTGTATTTGTAATATTTAATTGTCGAATCTAGATTTGTGATATATTAGTTTGCAATGGGATTTGTTAGAGGAGGATTGTTAGGGGTCGGTATCGATAGTAATAAATTTACGTTATTTTATCGTGGTATAGTTAGCCTTATTGAAACATATTGGTAGGTATCCGTACATATGTGATTTATGTAATTAAAAGCCGTCACTATTCAAATGCTATAAATGAATATGAGTATTGAAATGTCTTGAAAGAAAAACGACTTCTAATATTTTAGTTTCAAATCATAAATTCTTTCAATTCCAATCCAGTATGAAATCTCACACAAGTAATAAAGTTTTCTCCTGAATATTAAAAACCTTATCACGGTTTATTGTTGTGCACTTGACATCAAAACACAATAACATAAACTTTCGCGCTCCAATGTAACTTAAGTACAGCACCTTTTATGCCTTTGTGTTCAGTCTATGTAGTTTTACGGCTAAACGCCGAAGCTCTTGAGCCTTACCTATTAGGCTGTTTTCACATCAGTCCGGGAGACCTGCAAAGGTCGACCGTACTGGCTCTCGAAAAAGATTCACAAGTGGAGGCGTAAGAAATTTTTTAATGATACAAGAGTTAAGTCACGCAGCTATGCGGTCAATGGTCAATACGTAAACTGGAACTGTTTCCACCGTCGCATCAGCTCAGGAACAAAGACTCCGGTTGAGTCCGAAATTAGTCGACGTCGATAAATTCGCGCCTGTTAAGCGTTATTTCAATGAAGTAAGAATCATTCTCGCGTAAGTTAGTTAAAAAGAGATAGAACATTGATTCACAAAGTTTCACCATGCGGATTGGTCCATACACAACTCCGTACGACTGGAGTCCATACACTGTTACCCTTAGTTATATAAAGCGTATCATCTCAAACGATGAACGTTGACGAGCACGGTTTGCCCGTAGGGTCAGCCCGAACACTGTGAAGCCAGCCTAACACAAAACTATCTAAGATAGGTACTGAGTTTATCTTAGCAACAACTTTCCTTGGATAATAGAATATTAATGTGCCAGATGCCTTGAAAACTTCAGATGAAGTATAAAGTTGCTTGTTTAGTCCTTGTGGCGTTGAATCGATTTTGTTCCCAGTAAAGAGACATTGTGTTTTGGGACATATCGAACTTTTAGTGAAAAAAAAGAACTTTATAACCGACAATGACAGAATTACTTTTGTACGTAGAATTTGGTAGTTGTGAACTTGTGACGTTGTGGCAATGTTTTTTGTGTCTTTGGTTTGAAACTTCACGTCAATCGTCATCATTGATCGATTTGTCTCTTGAGTATTCGTAAAGGGTGGTCAGGATTATGGTATATTAGAATGTATTACTATTATAACATACCGGAATATTATTCTAAATAAGGATTTTTTTATCCCTACTTATAATATTATAAATACGAAAGTAACTCTGTCTGTCTGTCTGTTACGCTTTCACGTCTAAACCACTGAACTGATTTTATTGAAATTTGGTATAGTGATAGAGTTCTCTTGGAAACGCGATACAACCGACCTCGACGCGGGCGAAGCCGCGGGCGAAAAGCTAGTTGAAATATATATTTTAAATATTATTACCTATATTACATAATCTTTCGTCAGTTTCAAACCAAATAACAACGGTCTTATAATCCTCTAGTATTTAAGTTAACCGGGCAAGGCAAGCAAGGCTCTATACAAAATCACTGTCACTCAGACTCCCCTGAGTTATCCTTACCCGACGTCAAAAGATAAGCTAAACGTATCTGACGGGTATAACCTCCTTGGGATTACGAAGACCGGAGGCAGGCCAATCAATGGATTTCAGAAATAGCCCACCAATAGGCCAAGAGCTATTTCATGTAACCCACTTAACTAAATTGGTACGTAAGTGTCGGGTTTGTGGTTCTGAGTTGTTAAATTGTTCCTATATTCACCAAGGAGTATTTAGGCTGGTAAGATTTCCTTTTTTAATTGCGTGAAATGTTTTTGAAAAGACTAAGGCTAATGTTATTATTTTTCTAGAGCTTTTTATCTATACAACTACGGTTAAACAGGTTTTTCAACTCATTTAAAGAAAGTTGTAAAGTTTATAATGACGCTATGATTCACGGGTTATGGAAATGTGTAATTTGTGCTGAGAAAAACAATACAATAACAATCGTCTGATCGATTTCTCGAAATCCATTTTCTGTCTTTATGTACGCATTTGTTTTCCCATTTAACACTCGCTTTGTTGTTTTTACTATCGTTGTCACATACATATGCAAATCGATGTTTCGGTTACGCTAAATTCCACCCGATTTCACAGTGAATAACCTGGGAATAGGGCTGTCTCCCGGTCAGACAAGTTTATTAAATTATTTGGTTAACTCCTGAGTTGAAGTAACGTAATGTTAGGTATGCAAAATAGGTTTCAGAACAGTTTCATCCTCGCTTTTGACGCTCATAATGCTTGACGGAGTGTAAAATAAGTCTGAAATTAGTTTTATATTATTCGGACTCTCAGTACTTGGACAGTTTGTTCAAGATCTAAAAGATGAATATGAAATTATTTGCACGATTTCATTTTAAAGAATTGCTTTATTTAGTTAAAAAATTTTGAGGATAGAATGCATAAACTGTATGTGTCAATTTAATGAATTTGTCCATAAAAATAGGATGCTTTAAATTGTAAAAAATACATATTTGGTTTGTTGACAGCCCTGCACAGTAGCAAGGCCGACCAGGTTGTGCCCTTTATGTTAATAGATCGGAAAGTCAACTGTTCGTGAATCATTTAGGTAGAACTTTATAGTAACGAATACAGGAGAATCGACGTGTCAGCATGTATTTTAGGAAACTTGTAGGCAGTTCATGCTCACCCCTAATCAAACGTAAAACCTTCTTGGAAATATGCATTGAATAGAATCCATATATGAGTCAGGAATGCTTCATAAAACTAGCGAGGCTTGACTGAGTCAGACAGATTTTTTTTAATAATCAACTACCATTTTTTTTAATAACAGCTTATGAATTAAATCCTTATGTCGCGGAGGTATCAGAAACATTCCAGTCATGTCCACAAAGACCGAGATTCAGATCAAGCATATGTAGATCACACAAACTCCTGTCCTACGCAGGGATCGAATCCAAGACAAGTCGCGCGTAGATCGCAGTAAATCTGACATGGTGAGCTTTCCCACACGGCCAGTCGTGAAGACTGGCCTGACTTGGTTGTAAATACTCCTTTTCTAAATTGAATCTTTTAATTTCTCTCTAACCACAAGTCAAAAACCCGACCTTCCTCGTTTCTCTGCATTCTCTGTATCTGTCTGTGGTCCATATTATTACAGATTTTCTCAAAGGAGACAACTTCTCTATCTACTTCTGTCTGTCATAGTATCTTTGTCCACTTAACCCTATTAAAGCTACCCTCAAAGACCCACAAGACACTTGGTTAGTTGGGTTTAGCTATTACCATTGCATTAAACTCGGACTTTGTATTAACATAAACGTGCAGTTGCACTCTAGGTTCAAAAATAACTTAGCAGCCGTTACGAGATTCAAAGTATCAGATGTCGCTGCGGGGGGCTTAAGTTCAAAAAAAATAAAAACTGCAGTTGTATCGTTGTATGTTATTAATAGTTTTTGTTTGACTTGTATGCACGCGTGTAAGCTTTATCTTTACAAGACTTTTAAAGGAAAAAAGTAATTGAAATCTTTTTACTGGTCTGACCGTGAAATTATTTCTAGTCTAGTCACAAAATATAATGTGACTGTACTTTTTTACTCTAGAAATAGGCAAACTTGATATAAGCAAAAAAAAATTGTACTATCGAGAAATCAGCCCCGAAAAAACCTAACATGTAAATTATTTCGGCAGGCAATAAATCTAAAATCACAAAATTATTTCATGAAATCTTCAACTGATAAGAAAGATGAAACCTGATCAAAATAACAATTGTAAGTATTTCATGTAGGTAATGTCTTTTCAAACACAATTACGTCACGTAATAAACATTATTTTATCGGAACTCCTCATTGCCTTTGGGAATTACGTTTCGTTTCAATTACGATATAAAGCCGCTTATATTTACCGTTTTTGTTTTCTAATTTATTTCTCTTATTTTTGCTGAAGAATAGTAAAAGTCAAAGATTTGTTACTGGTTGAAATGTGTCAATTAAGGATAAGTAAATAAGTAAAATTCTCGTGTCAGAACGCTTTACTAGCATAGTGACACGAAAATTTACGTACCTATTCGACTAGTCCGCACTCCACAAAAGCTGTTTTATCAATTTTAGGAAAAGAGTACAGAAACGAGAACAAACACTTGTTTAGCTGGTTATAGTTAGGTTCTCTCAGAAAGCACTTGTCAAAAGTTTGTTGTAAGTGTTTTAATTTTTGCCTAAAACATTCTCTCCAACGTGCTTTGTTGTTGTAATATGAATTTGTTTTCAATTATAAACTCATATGAGACTCCTATACCGTGTGAAATTCATCTCAAATTTTAATATTGCTTATTAAAACTAAAGGTTGTCTGTAGGTGAAGAAATTCATGAAAATATTCATTCGTTATCCTTGACATTGTTGTGTCAAGGATAACGTCGCAAATAAACTTCAATAGTTTATGCTTCCTTCATTTTCTATTGTTTGTTCTCGAAACTTCATTGTTTAATTCATTGTTTATTCCAAAGTTCAACTTAGTTTTTGTGCAAACATATTGAAAGAAAACACGTGTTACTATGCTCAGATTTTGCTCATTGTGTAATCAGCACGTGCGTTTATAGGTATAAGAAACAAGGGTAATTAAAGAGTAAAGTTTACTTAATAGAAACCTTACAGCCGTCGAGTTGTTGCGTCAAATCGTAGTAATAATTTATTGCGGATTTAAATGCTACATGTCAAATGCAATTGTTTTTATTGTAAAATCACGTTCACATGAAAAGGTCAATGACTGCTATCGAGAAACAACTTTTAAGTTATCGAATCTAGATTTTTTTTTCTCCCATTTCGGTCCATTTCTCTCAGGTTTTATTTTAGTTATCATTTACGAGAGTACCGTACTATCGACATGTCGACATATGTTCGGGTAGAACGACGCGTGCGCGGGCGCAGGTCAGTCGACGCGGTTCGTTTGTTGAGCGCGCTTATCTGATAAATCGAGATCGATGATTGTGTAATGTTATCGTGTCTGTTATGTGAAATTAATAATTAATTTAGTCAAACGACATTATTTGTTTTTTTTTTTAACGAACGAATCATTATTTTGTAAAAATACACAAATACTTTATATTTAAATGCATGTTACAATAATAGAAGCTAATTAATAATCACGTCGATTTTGTTTCTACAAAAAAAAAAGTAATTAAAGTAATTTCGCCGGTTATTTGGATCTCGACTCCCGCGCATGTGCCAAGCGGTCGAGGCGCATTTCTTTAGTGTCGACCAATGACACCGCGCCGGTGCGTCTACCCCACACTCATTCTTAAAACACAAAGAATTACCTTCGGTCGCAAATAGATGGACGAAAAGTTTATAGTGAACTTGTACATGGTCGGTGAAGTGTTTGTCAACAAAATGGAAATGTTGCTAGTGCAAGACGGTCCCATTGTGATATCCTGGATTGTTTTCCTTCTCCTAATATGCCGATGCTATTATCAAATTGGCGCGATCAAAGTCTCCGGTGAGTTTATACCTTTCTTTTTTAAATTTCGTGTGAAACTTTTGGGTTTTTCACACTTTATATGTCGTCACTGAGTCATTTGCCACGGATGTTGTGTTGTTTCTGGAAACATGATTGATGTAAACTTGGATATAATAAAATGGCACTTTAATGATATATTTTCATTTTGTATTCGCGGTAATCCAATTACATTAGCTAGCGTGTATAAAAGCTGTTTATGGTTAGGTTACTGTGCATAAATAAAATGTTGTTATGAACTTTACGATATGAAATGTTTTGCCAGTGTGATAACTGATGTTTCGCTCATATTTGGTTTGTTTTTCTACAACACGCATGTATAATTTTTGTGTATAAGTTCAGACTTAATTCACTTCGGTCGTTGTTTTGTGGTTACTTTCTGACTATATTTTTGGTGTCTTGTTTACGAACCGAATACTAAAGTTTATTGCTACTTTCTTAATTAATGGACATTGTTCTGAAATAAAGATTATTATTATTATTATTATTAAGTGAGAAATAAACTGTACGGCATTATTTACAATGTTATCCTACCTTGTGAAAGGTTTAACTGTCTTTAATGTCGTTTATCACTTACAATTTAAGCCAAAAGTAAGTTACCAACGAATATTTACGCAAATAAAATGCGAATGCTGCCGAATGTTCTCGAACATAATTTAACACTCACCAATTTTGATATATTATTAAATTGTAAATCAAATTTAACAATAAATAAATCAGACAACCGATGTTAACCATGTTATGCGCTTCAATAACTAAACAAAAAGGTTTTACAATATTAAATTCATCAAAATGATTCGTACGTTAAATCGAATCAAATTTTAATTGATGCAGTGCAATCGCGTGTTGTAGTGATGTGATGAGTGTAGCAATCAAATCGATTTATACTCAAACTAGCTGCGTCCCGCTATATTACCCGATTTTTAACAGGTACACTAAAATGAAAGAATATAATAGAGTAGTTTATTATTTCACACTTCATAAGTACAGGATTCGACAAATCTTATCTTCTATACCTACTTCTATATCTATACTTCTATATCTATACTAATATATAAAGCTGAAGAGATTGTTTGTTTGTTTGAACGCGCTAATCTCAGAAACTACTGGTCCAACTTGAAAAAATATTTTTGTGTTGAATAGACCATTCATGGAGGAAGGCTATAAACCATCACGCTGCGACTAATAGAAGCTAAGATACAATGGAAAATGTGAAAAAAACCGGGCAGGTATACCTAAATCATAACTTATATCTTCTACCCACGGGGACGAAGTCGCGGGCAACAGCTAGTTAGTTATATGGTGCCACAACACCGTCTTTTACACTCAACCTTTGGATCGACTTCATGCAGAAGAAATGGTATAATAATGAATAAATGACAGTTATACACATATTTGCCACATACAATCTGGGTGTCAAAAATCGTACTCAATCAAAATTGGTTCCATCGCTTATGAGTGTAACAGTAACATACAAACACACAAAAATAATTTTGCATTCACAAAATTTGTGTGATACTTTTATCAACAAAAATTTAAACGAAATTAAATCTGTTTCGGTTTCAAAAGTCGATTAATTTAACACGTAACAATTATCGGATGATCGTAAATCGGTTGATGGGTGCAATAAGAAATTGTTTTGAGTTTGGGAAAGTTTATCGATACGTGTGGTTGGTTACACGATTCTGACGGTCGAGTATCGATAGATTTATCGATGTATATGTGTACCGAAATCGATATGTCTGTGTTTGTTCACATAAGTAAGAGACGAGGTTATGTAGGACTCTTTTACAATACATTGTTGGGTCATTTGAGGCTCCTCTACATTTATTTTAAAAGGTGATATGTATTCGATCCGTTATAACGAAAGTGGTTCTACCATCTAAGCCGAAATTTCAACGCCACAAAAGCACTTGTTTGACACGAAGTCACAAGCACAATGACACCCTGACTTAGGACAAGCACCTAATCAGGGTGTCTTTGTGCATGCGACTTGAATGTTTGAAAAAAAACCCCCTAAAAAAATAAAGGATTCCTTCGTCCGGGAGTCGTTTTTTTTTAAGAACAAATTGCAATTACAATCTATTTACTTTTTCAGATTAAATGTGTAATATAATAGTTAGTTACATCAATTCAATAATTAACATAACTTCGATCGTCAATTCACAACTTAACAGCTGCGATTTAATCAAGATTATAATCACATCAACACGCATTCAGCTTTCTCTTCTGAAACAAAAGCGAAGAATAATAATTGATCTGTCCATCCCACGTAATAATAAACCAATACGTAGCTTATCTGTTATTTTACGACCGGCATGTAGGACGGGTTTAGCCATGCAAACATGACATAAATATCGAAAATACATCGTCCGCGTTGTGATCTAATTACTAAAATATGTACAATGTTGTTAGTCTAGTTTGTCGCCTCATATTCGGTAGCCAGAGCTTGTAATGTGTAGTCTGAAAGTAAAACTCATGTATCACAAAAGCGAGATAACGATACTCGCAGTATAGCGCTTTGCCTCACTTCCACACATATCAGTCTCTTATTAAAAGTTTATAGTATTGGGACTGGTTGTCAAAACTATCAATAATATGATACCCTTGCCATAACGGGTCAATGAACCCATCCTTTAAACGTATTAAATACCGAAAGTGTGCCCAGATTTCTCCAGATCCTATTTCAGAATAAAGACTGACATATTACCTAGCACATTGACTAGTATATACTAGTCAATATTTTATAACAATGAGCTTCAAAAGTGAAAATATTTTTGAACATCGTTTTCCAAATCATGACACGTCCAGTCAAGCATTATGCAATATTGTGGGTATATGTGAATTAACCTAAATACATGTTATTTTATCGCTTTCGGTCGCTCGTAGTCGAATATCTTCCGTGTCAAAGGTTTTAATTTAAATTTTACTTATGAATTGCAGACTTGCTGTAATACTAGACTCAATTTAGATCAGTAGGTCCTTCACAAAAAACATATGCGCAAATCGAATGTTGTTTGAACATGTTCATGGAAAATATTTTTTGAGGACAGAAACGAACCACTTCAAATAAAAAGAACTGATGAAACTCATGACACCAAATGACACCTATTTCACGTAATGTGAAAAAAGAATCGAGAAATTTAAAAAAAAACAGATGAATTGAAAACCTCCTTTTAGAAGTCCGTTGAGATTGCAATATGTAAATGCGGTCATAACCTTTATCTCTTTGTAAACTTCTTATTAAATATCTATCGAATGTTCTGCGTGGACATATACGGGTCACACAAATATTTGCATATTTATTGAGCGTTGACCCCGCAGAACTAGGCTCTGCTAGTATGCGCCAATCAGATAAGATGTATTTTAAATTAAGAAACTACATATATAATTTTATTATACATTCATTTTCGAGTTGTTAAATACTCGATTCCTTGGATAACCTTTTGAGGTTTCGTTACTATAAGGTAAACGTTTCGGATAAATGTATTACTTACTAATCTACTCAACTCGTCTCGACTATCTGTCCGTTTGTCACCAGGTTGATCTCATAAACCGTGATGTTAAAGTTGAAATTTTCATACTTCTATTTTCTGTTGCTACTAAAGCAAGAAATACCTAGTAAAAACCAAAGTGAAAAAAAAATTCAAGGGCCGCCCATAAATTATTTCTTTACAGCTTTTATGGAAACCGCGCGAGTAAGAAGGGTTCCGTACCTTTTTCCAACTCACACTAACCGTTTTCTTTTTACTTATCTAGTTATCAGACAGCTTTCGCGATAAATATAGTTCAAAATTAAAAATAGTGTCATTGCTCTATGCTCTTATTCTACTCAGATAATTATATTGTATTATATCTGTCTAACCTTTTGTTCTAGTATTATGAGTGCTTAGTGCTAGACAAATAAACCCATTAATCCCGTCTCACTGTCATTTGTTATAATGTCTTTGTCGTTAGTTAATGAGCGTAGTTGTCATTTTTTGGCTACAGTTTAGAATATATTTTAAAAGATCAACATTTAACAATCTTAAAATCCTTCTTATATTTATTTTGGACCTCGATTGCACTTAAGTTGAACAATATTTTATATTAAATGGTTGCTTGTTATCGTTGACCATTACTTTGGAGTATCAATGTAGGTACGTGAATGAACAAATTGGTTGGAATAAAATGCTTCTATTTTTATATTTTAGAATGAGTTGACATATTAAAGTTTCACACTTTCGTTGCTTCAAGCTAGCATCTTCATTTTCTTTCCAACACTTGCATTTTGCATTGAGATGAAACTACTAAACTGCAGACTCTTGAGTAGATATAAAACTTTCTTCTTCTTTCTTGTCTTGTGTCTAGCGAAACATCTTGCCATAATTCAGCAATTCGCTCTTATCTCAAACGCCAAGGAGTTCCATTTGCCATTCACTATCCGTGTTTCATATAGGAGGTTGTGTTTTGGCTATCAAATAAGTAAGTTCACGTAGTAAACAAGGATGCCAGACGTCTGTATCCAACACCTACTGCATGTATATGTGGGTGACCTGGTTTCCAGTCTCGCTGCACCCGACGTGGATTACGAAATTGCATACTTTCAAGACGTGTACTCAGCTGATATATTCATTGGAGTGGTCCGAACTTATAGAATAAAAGAATAAAGAAAATCTTTAGAATATTCTGGAAATTTTCTTAGCTTAAAATTCCTTATTTTTGGTTGAGTAAAGGTAAGGAAAATAAACCTATTTCATGATGATCTTGAAAAAGGTTTAGATAAACTAGCGTTACACGTGGACGTCTCAAGGACGCCTATTCCTCTCCTCCGTTTTGAGAGTCTATTATATCATATTTAAGCTATATTTTACCTATTAAACTTGATGTTGTTTCGTAACAAAGACGAACAAATTTAGTCTTGAAAGTTTTGCACGGAGATCATTATTTTTACGCTTCGTCTACTTTTAAAATTTTAGGGAGTGAGTGTCATCTATCGTAAGTTTTAGAATTAATCTCGTTTTTACGGGGACCCTCTGCTAAGTTGTGTGTTGTTTACAATCACCATATATTAGTAACGTTTAGTGAAGTTGCTGTCGTAAAATCGTTGTAACTAGGTATTGGCAAATTTGCATGATCAAATATGTTCAAATATAAATGTCTGTTTTCGAGGTATTTCACGACTTAACATTTACAAACATTAATGAATTTATTAGTCGTTTGATAATCGATAGTGTAATCAGACACAATTAATCGTAACATTCTAGGTAGCATCTATGAATTATTAGAATTGTGACATGACTTGGTAGTATTATTTATTTATAAATTATGTATTCTTTAAACTCGGTATAGGTATGACGACTATTAAAACATATAATTATCTCTCAAAAGAAAATCAATAGTAACGAGATCAATATTGCAGAATTACATCACCTGTGACTGAACTACGGTTCATTAGATACAGCCAGGTGACAGATGGACATAAGGACAGCGGCGCCTATGTAAAGCTCTTCTGTCTTATCCTATAGGAACGAAACATTAAAGACTGAAATATGGGTATTCTCTATTTAAACACATACCCAGCCTTTTCCGTAACTATGCTGTGGTTGGCTTCCAGTATTACCTTATCGAGATACCTTTTTCACTTTTACTTCAAGTGACAGCCTCTACAACCTATACTAGGTAACACTAGTGAATAGATTTATATACTAGCCCCAAATACACATACTTTTCAATTAGCAATGTAATGTTCTATTTATCTCCTATAAATTGATCTAACATTAAACAGAATCGTTTTACCCCGTCCGATTAACCGGGTCGCGTCAATATTGCAGCCTGTACTAACTGCCGGCACCGAAAAGCCCGATTGCTTTCGAAAAATAATGCTCACATTAACTAAATAAAGTGACCACCTATTGGGAAACGAGGAACAAAAATATAAAACGAGTATTTTTAATCGATTTTAAATAGTCGTAATCAGTTAGGCTGATTGCTTTATATCGATTGACTAGTTACGTATCGAGTAACTTTAGCTAACGATTTCGTTTACTTTTAAATATTTATTTTTCATTAACGATGTAAGTAAAGCAATTAGTTTGAGAGATAGAATTTTGTTTGTCAAGTAAATAACGATTTCGTATTAACTTTTCAATTTGGTTTTATTGAAATGTACCTAAGTGTAGGTGGTGTGACAGATAGTGATACACTTTGATGTGTTTGCACTATTTCCTAATATATTTGAAGTGGGTTGAAACTGTCAATATTTTATTAGCTCTCGAAGATTTTGTTTGAGCCATCTTATTTGACACGTATATTTTTCGTAGAATTTCGAAAAAAGTTTTCATATAAAATTCGAAAAACATTTTCTTTATTTTTAAAACAAAAGCGTGTTGTTGAAAATATCTTATCTTTTTGCTATTTTAGGTGTTTAGTTACTGCCCCACGTTGTGCTACATTAGCACACCTGAACTCGGTGAAAGCTATTTTGATATTTTTACCAATCTTATTCTGGCGCACGGAAATTCGCCAAATTATATTTTATTTAAAATGTAGAGGCTTTTGGTTTGTAGTATTGGCACTGTTTTCGCGTTTCTAAATTTAGCATCACAATGAAGATTACATTAAAGAAAAATAATCAAATCTTTCAATAACATTGTAACACTTACTTAACGATCTCGTTAAAACTTTCATTCTAGTCAAATGATTTTGATCGACAGAATTTATGATTGAAACTGAAAATCTGTCTTCCAAAACTTGATCAAGTTTATTTATAAAGGCAGATTGATTTGTTGCTATATCAGCAAATTTCTGATTCAACTATGATCGTTCGCTGTACAAATATTACTATCATCTATGTATACAAAATTGCTGCTTTTATGAACTGTTATTTATTTACATTTTGTATACTCGCACGTTGATCTATTTTAAGCAAAACCAAAATAGACCTTATGTTAACTAGAATACAGTTCAAATATTTAAATCATCAGCTGTCTTATTATTTTCCGATTAGGCGGTGACGTCAGTGCCCATGAATGGCCTTCGCGGCCGGTCGTTGCCCCCACCCGCGCCGTCGTACCGTTAGCAATGCAAATGGATCGAGATTTGTATGCATTTCGTATATATAGAAATGATAGACGATGGCAATAGGTGTTGGTGTCATGATATACACATTTCAATATGAAGCTTGCTTATCACAGAAATGATTGATTGAAAATTGAGTCGTGAATTTTATTCAATATTACCTTGAACTTACAAAATAATAGATATAGTACAACTACACCGCAACTACTATGTATTTATTACTATTAGTTTTTATTAATGAAGTCGGTCATTAAGCTTAACTAAGCATCGTTTTAATTACTGTTTTTGCTACAAGATAATTATCTTTTTTTTTTACTTTGTAATTAAACACCAGTGTCTTATTGAATACAGGTTAAGTTTTTGTTTAATATTTTCTTGTTAATCAGTTGTTGCAGATTATTTTTGTACTAGTTAGCGCCTGACTGGATTAAAGTAGGTTAATTAAAAGAGTTAGTAGAAAAATATGGATGTCATCATTTAGTGTTTAGTAAATAGTCTAGACTTATAATCGTAACTGGCACATGAATTCGAAATTCGATTTGATAAAAAAGAAGATTCTTTACAAAAAGGTTTTTTTTTTAATACTGCGGTGTTACAAACACAACTTGAGTGTAAATTACTTTTTAACTTAATTAAAGAACTTCTGACTTTCAATCAATTTGTTGGCTCGTTGGATCAAAGCTGTACCAATATACTTTTTCGAAGTGTTATCTCGTATTCGTTTGTGCCCATGACCTTCAGTTTCTAGGCGTTCATCAATCAATCAAGGGTCACCTAACTCTGAAGGTTGTCTATCGAACGTTACACAAACAATTTGACACCGAATATAGGATCCAATGTTTATTCATTCACTAGCTGTGTCCCGCGGTTTTACCCGCGTGAATACGTAGGTCTCGTTCCCAATGCCTTTATATTATTAGGGGCGAAGATGGATCCAACAATTCATAACCGTAACAAAAGTCAGGTTTACTTAATAATATGGCTATCTAATATGGTTAACAATCTGAAATTTTCTAATTGTCCGCGCATTTTTTCATTTTTTTTATTTCTTTTATAAGCTCCTTCTCTTGACCAAGTGGAACAGAGATTCATTTTTATATACATGTATAAATGGAAGACGATTTCGTGTCCAATAAATAATTTCTTATTTTAATTAAAAATGTCTGTTTTGTCATTAGTACCGCAGGAAATAATGAAGTTTATTTAACAAAAGACTATAATGTCTATGGTCTGTAACGTCATAGGTCATTGAGGACAACTGCGCCTTTGTAATCTAGTGTTATTTTTCTAGTCTGGTCTTTTCTAGTATGGTTTTTGGCAAAATCTATCTTGTCTCTATATGCGGTTGTATTGTATAGTTTACTTTGTGCATACATAACTTTAATCTTTGGTTTTATTACAACAAGCCTCACAGCAAGGAATTAAATTCTTGTGCAGCATCAGCATAAATATTTAATTTCAATGCATTAACACTCAATGTTTCAATGCACACATTGAACAAGCATTTGTGAAGCACACAAATATTTGTCCCATCAAGGGAGTGAACTCGCAGCATGTCGCGCAGTTGTCTGTTTCGAGGTGACCTATACTGTACGGCTACCAGAGTAGTATGGGTCACCCGTCATTCGGCTCGTTCATTCCATTATGTTATTCAAATCCTGCTGTATAAAGACAACAATCGTTCACATTGTTGTAAATTCGGTTTAATTTAATCGCAAGCTCCATTTGAAAACAAAACACCCGCGGAATTCCTCTTTAACGTAAGATTTACGCTTTACACACATAAATCACAAATGCATAAACACCCATATACTTGAGGCAAATCTGTAAACAATACAATCTGTACGTTAATCAAATCTGAGCTTATCCGCGGCATTATTCCGAATATTCTTACGCACATTTGATTTTAGTACAGCATGTTAAACCGTGCGGTAGAGGTACTTTGTGAAAATCAGTCTTGTTACGTTGTGTTAAGAGCGCTGTTGTTTGTGAAGTTTTGGTGTGCAGTTTACTTTATGACACACGGAATGAAGGTTATAAGGTGTATTAATAGGAGAGTGTGTTTTCCAACAATTCATAAGTAGGTTCAAGTCAGCTTAACTTATTCTATTTCCTTAAGGGGTTCTTGAACAAAATAACAAACTTAAACACTAGTTTGTAAGTTCATAGAATAAGATGTTGCCAAATAAATTGACATTTTGTCCTTTGAGAGGTTACTTCGATAATAAAACTTTTCATAAAGGTCTATCAAATAATACCACAAGCGGATTTTTTTTTTCGTAAAAGCTGCCGGCAACAATCCGTCTGGAAACAAAAATCGGATAAAAGTGAGAGTAGTGAATATTGTTTGTGCGTTTATGAATCAAATGTGGCTAAAATCAGATGCAGATGGATAATTAATTATTTGCAAGAAGTTTTACGATACCAGCTCATTCACTCTCTTTTTTTGAGTCACAATAGTAACTCAGGAAAATAAGTTTTGTTAAGTTACTATTTATAACAAATTTTCTATTTATTAATCGGTTTTATACATATTATGTTATTTAGGTAAGTTTTAAGTCAATATATCTTTTACGTAAGGCCATTATGGTTACTTTTTTGATAACGATGTACCAACTCGATTCAAAAGATTTCCCTGTTAAGAATAATGTTAGAGGTGCTTTATTACTTGATGTAATAGAATTTGCCGAAAGCATTCTAATTTATATTACGGACATTGTGACGACAGTGATCAATTTTAGACGACCTCTGTGTAGGCTAGACTCTTTTGATTAATCACAATGACCAGACAAATTTTATGTAGAGGTTTCAAGTAAAAAAATGCATTGGTCGTAACAGACACACAAAAAACGGAGATAATACTAAATGTAGATGCAGAAGTAGGTATTAATAGATGGTCTTCAAACCATTTGTTATTTCCTTTAGATAAGAACGAAGATGAACATCTTTAATGAGCACTACTCAAAAACGTGCTCTCTGACTGAAATCAGTGCGTTAAAGCTATGTATTTTATAACTACATTCATCATACCGAAATAATTAAAGAACACTCGAATAAAACTGTAATCTAGTCTGTCAGTTATTGAGGAAACCGGGGCATATTAAACCGCGCCATTTATAGACTAGCAAAGTTTAATTTAAAAGGATTATTCTTGTCACAGTAGCTACGTTTGTGCTGGCGTTATTTTAGTTCAGGCGACGTACCAACGCATCTTAGTGCAAGACGGTTGCAGTTGTGAAAGAGAGATGCCGCTATGTACCGTACAGTGTGCCGTCTCGCTTCTACAAATTAAACAGTTTTACTTTATGTGATCGTGGTAGGCCCCCACGATGGGCAGTGCAGCGAGATTGTTACTGAAATTTATATGAGACTTGCTGCGCCTCGCGGATTCGTCTTCGTGATCACGTTCCCGCGGAGTTTATCGAGACGTAAATATCTTTGTATTCAGGTAAATATTCTCCCTAATATACCTCGCCACATATCTATCAGTCTTTGCTCGAAAGAGTATCAAAAATATCTACTAACTGAGATGATAGGAGGCACTGACAAAATGAATTCTTAGTACCACTTTTGTAAATGGAAAGCTTTTTTTAAATAAGTTTTTGTACCTTTTTCCTTACTGCACGTGTAAAATATATGATTGTTTCAACGAAACCTCTTTGGTAATGACACCCGTTTCCGTAGTATCACACTGCACGGCACACGCAAATGTTGTTTTACATTTTAACCCTATAATTTTCGTTGTTAATCAGATAATTTGTTCTCGTTTAATGTGACGGTCAATAAACTCGCGTCAGTAATTTGGTTAACGACGAATGTGACACTAGCCCTTAGCGGCCGAAACATGTGTGTTGTGTACGCAAATCGATCTGTTTGTTTTGCTTTTGTTTATTTTTTTGTGACCACGGTTTCATAGTCTGCGTTCTGCGTTTGTTTTCCATGGTATTTCATTTCAGCGTTTTGGGGTTTTATCATTTTTATTCGGTTCTTTGATAAAATGAGTCCTATGAAACATGGTTCTATAAAACCGTCAAAGTTTGTGCTAAGGCTACCTGCATAGTTCGGCTTGGAAAAAATATGTAAAACTACAATCAAGTGGTGATATGATTTCTTAGGAAACGGCAACAATATTTATAGATACTATTAATTAGAGAATAAGAATATTTTATTTTATTTCCTAGAAATCATCCCTGTCAGGCTTTCGGCTCCCAGTATCCAATCGAGACATCAACTTAAAAATTACCTTATGTTTTGCTGTAATCTCAATAATTCGTATGTTATTGAGATTACCTTAAGCGCCTTATACAATACGACGAGCAACGTGTTCGATACGTGTTCTTTGAAATATTATAACAAAGTTGTACAACTATTAGTGTACGCTGTACAGCTGCTATAGTTGTCTGAAGCGTGAAAGTAGACAAAGATGTCTTTTGTCGGGAAAAAAATGGTCAGAAGTTTCCAGCAAAGAAAGTTTATTATAATTATAACTTTCATTACATGGTCACAAACTAAAGAACAAGTTATGAGAATAAATATGAATAACAACTGTACACTGTTGAATTTGTGTTACACAAAATGGTTTGGAAAGGTGCTCATAAATAATGATGCATTCAACATCCCAGCATTACGCGGCGACTATAGGTAAATGAAAATTTGTGGCAACAAACATAAAATAATTTAAAAGTAACATTTCTATTTTCGGTCATATTTGTTACTCCTGATTGGACATACAAATATTATAAATCTGTATTTTCAATGTAGTTAACCGGTTGTTTTATGCAAGAGTCAACTTCACCTCATTTTTTGACATGTGTTTCAGACACATTTAAGACAATATGTAAGTGGAAGGAAATCTCCGAAAAATATTTCCGTTTTCGAGATGAAGACTGGAATATTTTTGTTTACAAATCATTATAAGTACAGCTATCATAATATAACGACATATAGGTAGTTCATTGAAGTAACTATAACTACCCTATAAAAGTTTGGAATGTTACAAAGGAAAACAGTTTTCCGTCTTTTATTTTTTTCTCGAAGGTTGTTATTTCAGAAAGTAGTGTTAGTTTGTATAAACATTCGTGCCAAAGTAAAAACAGGTTAAAAGAAATGTAAGCTTATTATGTAAACAATGATGTCTTCAAAGGAAATTATTACCCGTAGAAGCGGCTAGACTAAGTTATTTTAATTAGTGGATCTTAAAAGGTGTTACTGAAAAGTTGTAGTCGAATAACTAAGTCTGGTCTAGACTGCTCTTGGTCTAGCTCTTTTATGTGAAGCTAGATTTTTAATTAGTCTTGAAATCTAAATTTTCTCGTCAAAGCGTTGCAGTAAGTTTAATATTACTTAACATCTGTTAAAGAACCGCAGAATTTATGTTTCATATGCCTTTGGGATTTTTTATTGCTGTAATTTAGTAAGGTTTTTATTTTATTTTATTTTTTTAATATCAAATAGTTGTTTATTGACTCATTACTTTTGAATAATACCGGCCACGTTGTGATAAATTAGAGCACTTTAATGTCCTTCACCGCATTTTATACCACTTGCATCTAAACTTGTTTTCTTCCCAATATATTAAAAACAAATACTCTTCAACAAAGTATTGAATTCATAATCGAATAACGCAAAAGCGATTATGCGGTTTTATATTCAATGTTGCATGTTTCTCAATAAATGAATAAACAACGCGAAATAATACCGAGCACATATTTATATTAACAACGAGAAAGCGGAAATGGGTCGAAATTAAATAGTTTAGTGCCAGACAGACGGACGGACGGAATTAGCGTTGCGATAATAGCATTGCATTTAAATTAGACACTTGTTAAGCGTTCGGGAGTTTGTCCAAAATTTTGTATTATTAATTCCCCGTAAGGCTCGAAATTCCATTATTTAAAATTGCTCAACATCTTACCTTTATTCAAATATTTCAAGTAGAATTCGTTTTGGAATTTGCGCCAAATATCTAAATTTTCTTTAAATATCCCAAGCTCAGTGTTTTCGTCATAATCTATAGCAAACGAATATTTTTTCAATTATTTTTACAAAAAATTGTTGTCTCAAAGATTAAACGACAGTTATGTTTTCAACGCACCCGGTTTAATTCAGGCTCGTGTAACAAAAATCAATTCAGCTTCAATAACGTGTTTGCCTAAAACTACGAAGTTCGCTTATTGTTCACCAATAACTAACTAGACTCGTGTTTTGGATGAAAGTCCGTTGTATACAATGTTATCTTTCCACATGCTATTTTTAGCCCACTTGTGATAACATCACGGCCGTCTTCGGCTCTCCATATAATTCGAGAGTGTGAAGGGGCGTGTCTCTCCTTTGTTTCACCATTAAAATACAAGAGTACGTGTTCCTAAAGATTTCTCACTGAAATAATTGATCGAACTTGAAGGTCGTCCGATAACATCTTACTGCAAACCGTTCCCATTCTAAGCTGTGATTTACGAGTTTCTGTTGTGGCAATGTTGTTTACGGCCTTCTCGATAATCTCCTAATCAGATCCATTTTACCATTATCACTATCATAAAACTGGAATGTACTGTAAATCCTCTCGGTATTTCCATTATAAGGGCCGATAAATTGCCCCATTGGTTGAATTGCGTCTACGGTCGAGTGCGGGCGGTTCTATTACGAAGCAACAGAGCGGTTGTGCATTCTGCATTGCCCGCGCCCTTGGGCCACGAAATAGGATTCATACCCGCAATAACCTTGCTAGCCATTATAATTTACGCTGTTCCTAACCCTGGGAATTTATGAGCACTAGAATCCAGTGGTATTCTCCAGAGGGTGGCGCCCGGAGCCTTTGTTTACGTTACATCCTCAGATGCTAATGGAAATGTGTATTGCGGACAGGAAATGGCTGAAATTTTGCCAATGCTACATGTTTACTGTTGTCTGAGGATTATATAACATGAAAATGGTAATACTTTTAAGTTGAAGTCTAGTTTGCTCTTAATACCAGTTTTTTTGCAAACGACTTTACTAATGCAGCTATACACGTACTTGGTTTGTTTGAACTTATCTTTTACCATATTTTGTCCTGGTAAGGTACCTTCTAAAATTCCGGTTAAACGGGAATCCTGTTATTTGTTTACTAATAAAATTTTATGTTTCACGATCAAAGGTCTAAACGAAAACGAATCGCTGGCATACATAGTTTCGGCATCTGTTTGTAATGAGTTTTACTCACCTCCCAAAGGTGTTATGATATTTTGAAATCGTCTCCTGTAACTTGAACTGATATGCATTTAACATTGTCTATAAATTGAAAGTCAACACCGGACGAAAACTAAGCAGCAATTCAAAACATCCAAAAATCGATTTCGTAACCGTGAAAACACAACGCTTTCATAATAATGATGGATGAGGGACGTACGTGTTTGATGTGCTGTTATCCTTCGTCACGTTTGATACCGCATCAATTAAATAGTCAGTGAGTCGTACCTCTTGGTCGCACCTGATGGCTTTGCACTCGAACGACACCCGTCCGCCAGCCGGGCCAGTAGTCAGCCGACCGCGTTCGGAGTCGCACGCCCTTCGTCCTCGGTCGCGCCAATACAAACGCGACCCTTTACTCTTTAAATATTTTTAGTTCACGGAAATCGCGTGTCGTCCACGGTTTTTAGTGTTGAACCAATTCTTGAGTGCACAAAGGAAGTTTATACCAATATAGAGTCGAACGTTTTTGTGTGTCGATGGGATGTAGTGTTTACAGTAATGCCATAAGGTAAGTTTGTTTATACGTACGTCGATCAGCTGTGAAACATTGGTCGACTCTCCGATGTGTTTATGGTACTGTCATATTTGAGCCGCTGGTATTCAAATATTTGATGAGGTTAAAGTGTTTTTATGTGAGTTCAATTGTTAACCGGTCTAGTTACACGTGTGTTTTCAATCGTTTTCGAATACGTGACGTGTTTAGTGAGTAAAAACAGGAAGTTTATGTAGAGGAGTGTTATCTTGCCTCAGTTTTAGAATAAGTTACGAGTTGCTTGCACTGTATCACTGCGATTGTAGGCTGCAAATTGTAATTAACGTTATTGTTAGCAGAGTACCAAGTCTGTGTGCATTTCTAATTGAGTGAAATGTGTTATCTGTACCTGTTTTTGTAATGAACGTCATTCTATGACTTAAATGTGGCATAGATATTGCATAACTCTATATTTCTATGCAGTTTGTATAACAGTAATTCTGTACATAATACTTTGTTTCAAGTAGTCTATTTTTCCAGTATTCATACAATGTCGCGTGTTATAATGCTTACACAATCTAAGAAATGCGTGACGTTGTCTATTATAATAATATTTGCATTAAACGCAGACGTTCTAGATCAAACAAAAAAGTTAAATAACATAATATGGAGTTATTCATAAACTCACAACATTCAAGTGTGACTACTCCTTGGATATGTCATTATCTTGGCTTATCGGTATCAGAATCTGATTGTACAAACAGATGAACACACGAGCACTCGTAAAGGTATCGTAATTGTATTATATCACTGGGTTAATGAGGACTCGTTAGGTCGCGGAAGTTTCTAAAGATTCTCGTATCGATTGCATTATGTAGAGACTGTATTCTCTGTATTCGGTACTTTTGGTACCTCTAAGTGCCTGCTGTTCACACGTCATTGTCTCAGATTGAACCGATAACCTATAACTCCAGTTAACTTTAGTTACGTAGACTCGAGTTCGACTTGTGGGTTCGTTGAACACATTTCATTATTATATCCGTAGCATCGGATGGTTGCCCCGCCAGTTAACTCTACCGACTAAAACCTGTTTTATAAATGTTAGTTTATTTTTATGCGGTCATACTTCGTTAACACCTAGATGTTAAATGAAAGGAGTTTTTATTGATGTGCATACTTTGAATGTTTGCGGCTATATTTATTCAAATGTTTGACATGCGTTGGTTAGTTAGCGTATTTCGCAGTTAAGTTTTCCATTACTAGAACTTTGTGAAAATAATAATAAAGAATATAAACTATCGTCGCGCGTCTACGTAATTGATTTTATTTAATTCAATATAAGAAGAGAAAATATTTCATATTTCAATGAAAATATTGCAGGATCGTATGAAAGGTAAAAAGGGGTAAGAAATATGAGAAATGCCGCGGTAGTCCTCACGTTACGGTATAGGTATCTCAATTTCATAACTTGGATAGCTTTCTTACATGGAGCATAAAAAAGTAGAGGGAAGTGTTTGAATCAGACAAATCAGCCAAGAATTTATTTTTGAGACGAACATTATATTAAGCAAATTTGTAAGGTTTAAAATGAGTTATTATTTTTAAATAACCCTGAGGCTTATAACTAAGTTTGATTAAAATTTATCTGTCTAGGCATTTTAATGTTAGACTTATTTGACAGCTGAACATTTTGTCATGCAATGAGGATTATACAAAAATAATTACAATCAACCATTTGCCTGTCCCTAGAGTCATAATTGAACGCTTATGTTTAATTATTAAGTCTATTACTGGACATCGAATTTGTTAAATTAAGCGAAACGGTACTTGTTTCATTACAATGAATTATGAATACCACTTCCTTTTACTCTACGTATCATGCCTGTATATTAAAGAACATACAGCATGGAATAAGTAACAAGGTATCGGACGGGATTAGAATTTATTTATCCCTCATCTGTCCTTGTACTCTTCCTGATGGATTAACTTTTTTCAATAGTTTGTTACTTTATTATACTTTGTAACTTGGATTCAGATACGCCGCTCTGCCAGGATTATGATTACTCGTAATAATAGTCAAATTTGGATTTTTCTCATTGATGAAATATACGGCTTTAGGAAATAGATACCTTGGCATTTTTAAACAAATATGATACATGTGTAATATGGTTACTTTTTTGCGGAATTGTAAAAAAATACAGTATTGTATTTCTTAGATACAGATTTATGATTCCGATTTTAACCTTTAAGTCAAATGTATAAGTGAGTTAGTCTCGATTTGCACAAAAAGGCGGTCAGCAATATAAAAATGATCCGAACACTTTGATTTTCCATTCCCCCTACTTAGTAAGTCGCTCTCTGAATGAAACTTCAGATTAAAGTTAAATGTCTGATATTTCCTAAGAGATTTTCAAGCTAAGAAGTATTTATTTGATTAGTTTCAAGACGAAGCGAGAGTCCAATAATTTTATCATGCGATATCACAGATAAATGTAGATAAAAGATGTTTGTGGAATTCTGCCTTTTTGTTAGATTTGTAAGGTCGGCTCTTATCGTATTGACATCTGTTTTTGATATGAAGACTATTTTGTTGTAACTCTTGATTTAGCTGAATATTGTATCTATTTTTTCTCAATGTAGAATGTATACTTTCACAAGCTATTTTTGGGGCCTCGTACTTTTTGTTTTTCGATTGTTAACGCCTACCTATCCCTACTGCTCGTATGTTAACTAATAATTTTAGAAAAAACACTGCATCTCTAGAACTAACAACCAAAAAAACAATTTTGAGAATCGGAAAAAAATGCAGCAATCCAGTAGCATTTCCATTTGTTTGTCTGTCTATATCAGTGACTAAATCCCGTAGACTGTAAATAATATAATTTTGTTAAAATTTCATTAGTATTTGTGTCAATTTAAATAATATGTACAGCAACAAAAACAATGGAGCAATATGGGTTATGATTGCCTGAAATAAATGTATTTTTTTTTTTTTTTTTTTTTTTTATTTTATTTTTTTTTTTATTTATAATTCGATCTCTGTGATTCTGTGGTGAGATTGTCAGATCTTTGTGAGATTGTGTGCACCCGGTGAAAATATCGGCGAGACGGTATTTCATGATATACCTGTATGCAACAGTTCAAAGTCAAATATCCTACTACTATTATAAAGGCGAAAGTTTGTAAGTATGGATGTATGGCTGTTTGTTACTCTTTCACGTAAAAACTACTGAATGGATTTGAATGAAACTTTACCACAATATAGCTTATACATCAGAATAACACATAGGCTACAATTTTTGAGGTTTCTAATGTGAGGTCGTAAAAAAACACATTTTTTGCGCTTACATTGCAAGCGCTGACTGAATCCTACAAGATAGATAGAAGGCAGGTATAAATTATAACTTATATCTTCTAACTACGCGGACGAAGTCGCGGGCAACATCTAGTACTTAAATATAATTGTATCAAAGTTTTGAACTAAGTACGGAAAGAGTTATGTTGTATACCGCAGTCTATTCCATATTATTGTAAGGAAATTATTTACTGTAATAGTTGAACAGATAAATCTGTTTCTAGTGTTGAGAAAGTCAGCTTTATTACGATTTATTACTCAATCGTGCTTTAACGGCTAACTAATCGACCAAGTATGAACGAAATCGCATCTTAAAACTAGAGTAACACTCAGAGCACTTCATGCATTTTTTAAATTGATTTTGTAAGAGCTGGACTTTCCAAACATGACATATTTTTGCCATTTCTAGCCTCGTAGGCCTGGCATATCTGACTATACAAATTAAACACTTCCTAGAATTAAATAAAAGTCAATTTACACTCAACAAATGAGTGATAAGTATGAACGAATGCATTCCCTTGCCAATGGCTGCGACGTATCCGTATGCCAACTTTATACTTTTTAAATCTCAACACATTGGCATGAACAATAAATGAATGGATAATTTTATTACCTGATGTAATTCTATTACACATGAAGTTATTTGATTACAACACCCGTACGTAATTGGTGACGGTTAATAATGGAATTCTTGTAAGCTATGTCGATTTGTTATAGTGACAAGAAAATGGCCAGTTTTTAATAATTTAAATTTTGTTTGACTGAATCTTCTACTTTAAATATTTTTGTTAATTTGGGTGCGTTTTTGCATGTTGTTTGTCCTTAGTAGAACTCCTGTGATACAATAACTAAAATACCTTCATGCGGGGGTCGTTCTTTAAAAAAAAACACACACACTTAATGCGAACTTCAAAGCGTGTAAAATTTAGTCTTTTCAAAGTCACTTCTTGTTACTACAGAGTGTGTGTAGTGTATAAAAATAATTTTGCAACGAAGGGATACTATCCTTAATAACATTCATTATTACATGATTATACATACATATCCATGCTTATAACATGCAATACATTGCCCAACCAAACCAGCAATTAAATTAACAAATAAATGACTCGTTTTGTCAGAGGGCAATGATTTGATTAACCTACACTGGCAACACCCAACAGCATTAAACTGTACCCTTAACCACATCAACACACGTTAGCATGGAATATCTGAATTTGTACAATCGAAAACAAAACTCGATGAATAATATCAGGTTTACGAACGCGCCACCAATGTTCAGTGACATTTGAAATGTTGGTTCAGCAAGTTTCGAGTACAGTTGTGCTGTTAGTACTATCTTGTTTCTTACTTCTAAGAGCAAGTTATGGGTATGATTAAGTTGAGCTTACGATGAGACTATTATGACTTATGGAAACTGTTGATGTTGTAGTAGTGATTAAAAGTAGCTTGTGTAAGGGTCTAAACAGACGGACTGCATTTCAACTGCAATCCAACTGCAAATTTGCTGTTCGGATGCAGTTTGAATGCAGTTGAAACGACTGCAATAGGACTGCAAACCAACCGTGCGGTCCAATTGCAGTCGTGTTTGCTGGTCCAATTGCTGTAACGGTTGGTTTGCAGTTCTACTGCAGTCGTGTCAACTGCATCGGAACTGCAAATTTACAGTTGAATTGCAGTTGAAATGCGGTCCGTCTTTTTAGACCCTAAGACACGATATGGCTGCAAAGAGTTTTTCTTGTGAGATGTCGTCACTTAGAAAGGTGTGGAAGAAGAAGACATGTTGCGCCGACCCCGAATAATTGGGATAAGGGCAATGGAATGATGGTGTTGTAGTAGCGAGATTCCCAATACCAGCACGGAGCGTTCGCTTTTGTTAAAAATTGTATTCTAAGACTTTTGTTAATTACTGTACAATAGTCTGTGTAATATTAACAGTCGTTTACGAAGGAAGTTATTTCATTTAATTTATTTTTTATGTATCTCAATCTTATTTGGATAAGTTGTGAGATAAAAGCGTATGTCCGTTGCTTTCTGGAATAGTCTAAAAAGGGACACAAATAAATGAGTTTTGTATGTATTTTTTGATTCTCAAATGGTGTGTAAGCGTTAATCTTCAATTGATTGTAATGATACAATTTCATATATTTAAATACCCTTGTTTATGTAAAGTTCGGAAGTCAAAGTTTATTTATCAATTCCAACTGTCAAATATCGTTAACATCTAGCTTGTTATGATTTCCTAATGTTTTCGAATTCATAATCCTGTTTATTATTACTAAGTTTGTCAACAAAACGTGTTTAATGTTACTTTCTATCAACAAATGGAATTCATTGAAATATGAAATGTCATCAAGTTTTACGTAACTTTTATGGTACTACATATGGTATTTTGAGACTTCCAAAAAATCTTATTGAAATTTTAGCCTTCTTGTCTTTTCCTTAACTCTTTACTAAAACTAAACCTACAGGCAAAAAAACACTACAGTAAAGAATATCTTAACAATCAGCTGTTACTAACAGTTCATTAAAACTTTGATTCTCCAAGCCTCATTTAATATTAAATATACCTCACCAATCAAAACGTTTAATTAAAATTTAATTAATCTCATATATGGTTCAAAGGAAGCTACCTAATTCGGTCATGATTGTCGCCCTAACAAATGGTTATGAAATGTAACCTCGTGCTATGCAGTTGCATTTAACCGCACGTTACGCAGAAACCAGGGCGAGGGCGGGTCACCGGCTATATTTTAACTACAACTTTATACGTACGACGACAAACAATAGAACTTTACTTTTATATGTTGTTTTATACTTTTGTCGCTTTGTTGGTACTGGACTTTAAGAACTAAAGCGATTGTTTCCTGTCTTTCTAAGTCACGTGATTTGAAAAGGTCTACCTTAGTGATAGACTAATCTTATTGTCTCGTGACATCGCTTCCAAAAACGATCTAAGCATTACGAAATACAACCATTCTATTCTTTATTTATTTATTTATTTATTTATTTAATTATTACACTAATCTACCATTACAGGTTACTTAACCTAATGCGGTAGCTAGGACTAAATAAAGGTCTATGTATTTATGTGAACTAGGGTTTCAAAGATTGAATTATTATGCATATAGTTGCAGGTCTAAATTCCAGCAACTGTTTTAATATGTAATTTTCTGATAATTCTGATATGCACAGGCAATAAGTTAGACTGATGCACATCATTGCTCCTCCTGGAATTGCTTGTTGCTTCATCCACTTTTCTCCTAGATATGAAATCCTTACTATTTACGAATCCCATGTTTCAAATTTCTGTCATTCCGCGATTTAAATCTTCAACGTCGAACGTATCGCTTGCGGTCGTGTATCCAAAATTATCTTAGTATAACATCGTTGTGTCCGTGTGTGTGATCTGAACTTTTTTGTCATTTTACCGTCATTTATTCCAAAGACCCCAATCTTACTTGAACAGCCAGAAACTTACATAATTACCACTCGTTACTACACTCGATTTAAGTTGCGAAAATTTCTGGCATTCTGACAATTTCAAGAAATTAATATCGCACTTAGTTTAAAAGGGAACGTTTTCTTTGTCATCTCGTCTTACGATCCCATTTATCCTCCAGATCAATGCATGACGGTACAACGACTAGTCTTTTGATATCCTTGAGAAAACTTTCCAGACATATTTATTTTTTTGCCTTCGTTAAAACTGATTTCGAAGTGCTTCTCTTATGAGCACGTATGGATTTGTAATATTATGGAACTTATTTTGTACTTTTATGAGTCCTTTTGTTGATAAGTATGCTTGTAATTCGCAAGGTAATAAATTGATACAAATTTCGATCCTAATTAAAAAAATAAAATGGTTATAATGAGTCTTAAAATGCTGCACAAACTTGTAACACAGGCATATTCCAATATTCAATTAATTGATGATTTTTTTTAAGGGTCAATAAGAAAAACCTAAGAGAACTGTACCAATCATTTAGTGTTTAATTACTGGACACGCATTCATTAAAAACAAAAGCGAAACTGCGATGTTCAAATCTAAAACTTAAACAGATTATTTCAACGGATTTGTTTTCACGCTTCATCCTAAATTCTCATTTATTTGAGAAAGTAAAATTCGGAGAAAATTTCCTAATTATACCTAGCTTTCGAGTGATTATTTCGACGCAATTATAGACTTTCTTATATTTACAGTTGACTTATTTCAATTCGAACTGAGGTTATTAGTTCATAACGACACCAGTTTATTGGGACAAGCGGGATATGAACTTACCTGACCCCTCCGTAACATTTTAGCTCTGTGCATTGTTGAGGTGTTCCCGTTTTCCAAATTGTCTATATGAGTATGACTCAAAGTATATAGGAGTATGGGTATACATGACTCACTTGTGCCATCTTATAGGCCTAATATGTCCGATGTACCGATGGACAACTTGAGGAAACCTTTGCCCAGCAGTGGACGTCAATATGCTGTATTGATCGATAGGCTAAAGTTTATGTTACCGACTATGAAAGAGGAGATCCTTTGACGGCATTTTTTACTTTTACGTTTGCCTCTGCTATTTCTGTCGATATTTTGAAACTGTTTTGCGGGTAAAATTAAAACGAGCCAGAAACACTTTAGAAACGAATCTCCCTATGAAATATGTCTAAGGAAGTTTTGCTTTTCTTGTTTTCCATAGCAGGTTTGTAATTTATATGCAAAAGCAACTCCGTATTGAATCTTATCGAATCGATATCTATCTCGATAATCTAGCCGACTTATCAACGGTGTACCTTTATATAAACTAAAATATTCAAAAGCGAAAATTGTATTTTCCTTTAAACTTCATATTTGTTTGCTCTAGTTGGTAACTAACAGGTAAATGATAAAGTTTCATGTGTATTACGGATTGAAAGTTTTTATCTGTTTTCCAAAGTGTTAACCGAGCTCTGGTACCTTTGTTTTTTCTAAAAGGGTTTCGCGGAATATGCCGTATTATTTTTAGGGTTTCATTTCCTTCCTAGTAAATATAGGTCCCCAGATTTCAAATTTTTGAATCTATTTTTCCGTCACTGACTGTCATTTGAGACTTACAAAACTCTACTTTCTACTGTGTACTTTTATCAATCACACGACATACCCAGACGATTTTTCGGCTAAGGCTGTATCCACATTACCGCCTTTTTAAAACAAACTTTTTTGTATCCTTATTTATATTTTTTTATACGTGTAGCATATCTTCGTAATATCTAGTAATACGTGCTGTTTACAACGATAATGCGGTATTTATTATTTAATAGGATTACTGGTTTTTATGTTCTGTGTTTACGATGTAGGAATCTTTACGTAGCTTAATAGTGTTAGAATTATGCTTATCTTATTATAGATGCAAAGCCTACTATTGAATCACTAATGTTTAATACTTTTTATTTAGAGTCAAAATTGCTTTAAGCTCGTGCTGCGAACGATGTTCTGTATTAGATTTTTATAATTTAATAATAATAAAATACTCCATAACTAAAACTTAGCAAAGCTTGTATGATAAATACTAGATTACTTATTAACATACTTTTATCCTCCTAAATATGTAATATAGAAAAATCACACCCAGACGTAGAACAAATGATCGTTCTCATTACACTAACATTTGTCCTAGGTGGGAATCGAACCGACTACCTCTGGTATAGCAGTTACGGCCACTAACCACTCGACCAACTGGCCAGTATAGTTGAGGTTAAAAATATTTCTTATTTGCTCAGACTGAATGTTATTTGCTCAAACTTGTAAACAATTACCTAGGTCAGGGACACTGGTCCCAGTCTAGTCTCTTAGTTTAAAATTTAATCATTTCAAGTCTAACTAGAAGCCCTTACATGCCCGAGTTTGCTTAATAGGACAAACTAAATTTTGAGCCAGATGTAATTATTTATGCATGTCTAAGTTAAAACGAAGTTTCGTTGTTCTAAGCAAGCGAGATCCATTTCACAATCAAATTCTAAGATTCTATGAATGTTTCCTTTACGTTAAGAATAGAAGAAACATACATATTTCTTAGAACAGAAGATTGTATGCCGTTATTAAAGTAAGATAATACTGGACAAGTTTATTTGTTTTTTTTGTCGGTTTTCTAAGTTTCTTAAGCGTTGCCTCTCCAAATAGTGAAAAATAGTGATCAGCATGTTGAAGATCTTATTATAACTTATGAAACTTTATAACAGACTCAAAAGAAAAAATAAAGCTGCCAATTACGACTGTTAATTCACTCTAAATAGCGTTACCAACCTGTTTGCTGGTGACCTTATCTTTTGCCATTGAATTTTTGAATAGGCCGAGCTAAGCGTAGTTCCCATGCAATTCGGCGGAGGCTCACAATTCTCCCAAGGTCATCTCATTGTTCGTCTTAATGTGTATCTGGCTTTATACTTACCGCTCCTACAATTGTACACCATGACTTAGAATAATCTATGTCACGTTTTATCATTGTTTTATGATTTCCGATAGTTGTAAAAACAATATCGGAATATTTCGGACTATTTAAGGACATTAACAGGGTTTAGATTAATAAGGACGATATTTTATTTTGTTTCTTACTTCATTACCAATATATAAAATTAATCAAAGTAAACATTAGGGGGTCTTTTCGAATTCTACCTATGAATCTATTAAGTAATCGAGTTTTTGGTTTTGAACCTCTTCATTGAGATACACGTCATTAGAGAAACTTCCATAGTTCATAAAATTAATACTATTGATAACACCATTAAAACCATAAAACCACCTTATATAGTCACGTAAGTTTTATAAAATGTCTAGATGTATTCCAATGGTCAATGACTGTCTGTTGCAGTAAATTGAGTACTTGAATATAAATGAATTTTCAAAGGAATTCATGAAATTCATTTGCTTAGGACAGCAATGCGACCTTTTTGCAGTGATCTGTACCATCCCGACTATTTTCCATTGCAAATTGATGTGGCATACCCTTGTCATCCGCTAGCGGTTGGAAATGAGAATGGAATTACAGTAAGCGTTTATTCAACTGTTTTAGAAATACATCAGAATTTGAGGTGCTTGAAAAGACTGCGATACCTTGGAGTATAAAATGAAGTACTGGCAAATACAATAGGGACGATGACAGGGTGTAATTTTTTTTCCGTCAATTAAATTGTTAAAAAAATTTACACTCTTTTTTGTGGTTTACGGCCATTTTCCAAGCCGCAATCTTCGCATATCAGTGCATATGCCTTGTCATATAATTTATTGTCATACTCATGTACTTATGATCGACTTGAACAGAAGCTATAGATATCTATTATGTCTATACTTGTAAGTAAATCACTGTAGTTAAACTTAGTATTTACATAATACATGCTATTCGCCATTATCTCTCCACCCGGCAGTAGTAATTTTCTGAACAATTTCCTCATAGATCGCTCTATTTTACGATCTATCCTTAATGTCCAACTCGGCACTTAAGAAAGTACTTTTCCGGTTGTTGTGAACAGCTGATGTTATTCAGCTTCGCATAATGCTTTCCCTTGTTCATAACATGTATAGAAAATATATTAAAGGAATGATAAGATTGTCAAATATCATTTTTTTTAATTACGTGCGATCTCATTTGTAAATATTTTTCATTTATTTATTTCTCTAATCACCCATTACAGGTAACTTAACCTAATGCGGTAGCTAGGACTAAACAAGATATCGCTTACGCTGGTCGTGAATCTTGCCATACATTATGCATGATTATGCACGATTAAACAACCAAGAATCTTTTAGCTGAGTATTTTCATTATAACTGTGTATAACTTGTGTTTTGTTTTCTGATGCAATTTCTTTGAACTCTAGGAATTCCCTTACAATCGAGTGGAGGTTTAGTCAAGTGGAAATTTCTGTTTATTCAACCCTCGTACTTATTTTTTTTGCTGTGATGTTTCTGCGCTCTTAGTTTTCCCGCGACATTTATTTTTAATAAGTGTTATAACGTAGCAGGATTCTTTTAAATTACACTGTCAAATGAAAATGTAGTTTTAGTTCATATTCAGACCTAAATTTTTTTATTGCTCTGGATTTAATGTATTATTTATTAAATAATCTTGTGTAACACTTTTTACGGCTTATATTCCAAATCAGTTAAAAAAATGGTAGCAATGACACACGAAATAATTTCTTAAGATTACCCAATCAGGAAAATACTTTAATAGTTAGTATTTATTAGTGAAAGTAGTATCATAATTATGATGTACCTAAAGAGTATCAAACGAATATTGTCAGACTGTTCAAACCACCATAAAGCTGCTTTCACACCTATCTAGGAGGCCCATGTTTGTCCATAGTACAAGCTATCAAAACGGGGACACTTTTGGGGTGCAAAAAATGTGGATCGGTCCATGCGCGACTCGGCTTAGCCCAAACTGCTTCGCTAATAAAACACTACGCAACGTTTCATCGTATCAAAGTACAACGCGCATAGCTTCACGTGTACAGACGTCTGGTGGCTCGTACGGGTCCACCGAACAGCTGTGAATCCAGCTTTTCGTCCCTCATTCTAAAACGTTACTTTGAACCCGCTTGTTACACCTAGTGTTGTCTATAAACCAGTCTAAACTCACCCGTGCTTTTAAACACTGTAAACACTTTTTTTTTATCCACGTCTGTATTTATTCAGCTTGTTGATCTACGTCACTATCAATTAACAACCGAATTTGAATCCTATTCAATTGTGTTACGGATTAATTTGTCAAGTTTTGTTGTTTCAGTGAGTCTCGTCTTTCGTTTAATACTCTTATTTCGTACATTTATAAAATTAATGTTAAAAGCTACGTTTTATCGTCTACAGTGGTAATTGTTTGTATAAGATACAAAGGAACAGGTATTGAAAATAGATATTTTATAAACACATATAGTTTTATGTTTCCATAATATTCATTATTACTTAAACATTAGCATGTAATATAATATGCTATATACTTAACATGACAACGATGCAATGTAACTAAACTAACTACCTTATGTGACATCATTCGTGTAAATAGCTTTAATGATGGTAATAAAACTATTAATAGTAAAAATATTGACGGTGTATCTCTTATTATTGTGTAATAGGTGTTTGAGGTTACACGATATTAAATTGAAAAGTAATTACATTTGTATGTCAAAAGTCATTGCTTCACATTTAGGTAAGCAACTCGAACAATGATCAATTCAAAAAGAGATTAGCTATTTTTGATGAGCTAAATATACATTCCGTACATGACTAGCTGTCACGGTTGATGTGGTGTGAGATGGAGGCAAACGGGCGGATAGACAGAGCCTTATTGTTTCGAATTTAACCGTTTCGATACCGAACCAAAAAAAAGTAAACAAAACATTCGTTAATCTAATTATTTTTAAAGGATATCTCAAAATGTCCTTATAAGAGCACATGAGAGAGTCAAGTAAAGTTATTTGACGTAAACAACCACTCAAATGTGAGTGGGTTTTAGCTCAACATTTCCCTGCGTCAGAAAATTTTGCGTCGTGGCATCCATTAAACTGAATGTTACAAGAAATATGAACGTGTCCGTGAAAGCTTTACTCAACTGAACGATTTTAAATATTAATGAAAATGCTTTTAAAGTTATTTAAGTAAGTATTCGCTCATATTTGTAAGCGTGACTTACGTCCTGGAAATGAAAAATATTGTCCGTGTTTTTCAAAGAAATCTTTTTTTCAACTTTCTTGCTTATGTTTATGTTTATTATAAAGTATGAAGAATAGGGTTCATGCGGTCGTAGTCCCAGCGGAATCCTTAAATGTTTCTAAGAATAATAAATAAGAAATTACTGGTACGGTTAGCAACAAGAGACAAAAAATACAATCTCTTCAAAAGACTCGATCCTATTTTCTAGTACTTGGGACTAGGAAACCAACTCATTGAAAGTTGCTGAAAATTAAAATGTAACTGAATTATTGAGGCACTTTAAATTCCGTCTTTTATCTGCTGTTCTTGCAGACTCTACAAACAAAGCATTCGGTATACAACCTCTTTTGTTATCTAATTAGTAATGAATCTTGTCTCCAAGGCTCTCATATCTTTCAGTGACAAATAAACAAAGGGTCTACGTTACAAGGATGATTAAAATCAACCCGTTCATCTCCGTCACTCAAAACCATTAATCCTTTTAACTAATTTAATGTGAAACCACATCTATATACATTAATTAAATCATAATCAAATTGCGCCCGAAATTAATATCTATCTAACCTTGTAAAGTTTCCATTACTGAAGAAACTCGATGTATTGAATAATTTATAAAGCGATATGCCCATCTTGTACCTCCTAATACATACTAATTGTCTGACCTAATTAATTGTTTTAATGTAACCACGTCCTATAAAGAGATTTATTTTGAAACATTTTTGCAATATTTCACCGAGGTTAACGGCCGCTTGAACGGGCTACGAACTTGCGACCCCGCGTCATTGGAGCCATTATTTTTACCCGCGAGCAGGGACGCCTATCTCGGTTTCTTTTTTATTCGTTGTATTTGCCATCACTGTCTAAGGTACTCAATTAGATAGAGATGCATGCACGATTATAATGAAAATCAGACTTATCCTAGATAGATGAGCCAGTGTTTTCTGTTTTTATAAATTATTTTTAGACATTCAAACAATGCTATGCATTTAAATTACTATTTTAATAATTTTCTGCTGTTTATCAATCTCTGTAATTGGCTTTTCACAAGACAGCTACAATATTAATCTAGATATTTTTATGCAGCTTCTTTTTACGCACAATTCGAATAATAACTCAGATTAAATTTTCAATCAATCATTAACATTTCCAAAGAAATTTGTAAATCGTAATGATGGTTGCTTAACTTACTTTACGAATTCCTGTAAGTCTTTGTAAGATATCCATAACTATGTAAGTGTACTTATTTACAGAGAATTGAGTTTAAAATGCAATCTTACTTTTCCAGCGAAACCTTTACAAATATAAAACTTCTTGATGAGTTTGCAACTAATTGCATTTGCCTGGTCATCGTTCAGCAAGACAAAAGGGCAGTTTCACTATTTAGTAACCGCCTTTCTGGAGTTTAAAAGTAAAATGAGTTTTAATCTAAAAATAGTACTGTTTAAGGTGAAGTGTCAAAAGGTTCATCACTGAACTTCAAGTTGCGCTATTACTCAAGTCTTAAATTAAAAGCACATTCTGTGGATTCGATATTAACATAAAAACATTCTAGGAAATCTCAAAAGGAATATATCATTTTGTCGCGAGGGTTTCAAAAATATTCAAGTCCCACACTGCGGCACCTAGACTCGGACACACATTCGAGGATCACTCAGATGCTAGTCCTACGCAGGGATCGAACTCGCGACACGAAGCTCTCAGTAGGTTTGACGTGGTGACCGCTACCACTCAGCTATCCGTGCAAAAGTTGGAGAGTATTGAACTATTTAAGAGTAGAGATTTTGATGTTCGTCCTTATTTGTGAATATGACGATATTCCTACTATTCGTATTAAATTGTAATTAATTTTATTACACCATTACTAAGGATTGTGTACTACGTTTGATGTTATTCTAGCCATCAGTGAGTTTTATGAGACGTAAATTTATGGCAGTATGTGCTTAAAGTTCTAATACTAGGCTTATTGGTCTAGTGCCTATTATAGCTTAGTGGAAGGTTTAAGATGGTAAATACCATTAAGGATTCTGTTCCAAAATACTTATGAATAGAAAGTTAGTCAGTTGACTGTAATCCGATTAAAGAAAATTTCGTGAGATAATCCGTCGTATTATTGTATACTGTTTTGTATCTGCTCTAGATTTCGCTTAATTGTTTTTTAATTGACCTAGCGTTCTGCAAACAAAAATACATACACCTTTTCTTTTGGTCTAATATCTGGCTTTCGTAAAAGGTTTTATCGTTTTTATCATTACCAAAGTAAAATAGAGTTACAAAAGCTTAACGCTGTTAATCTTCTCAGTATAATTGATGAATGATAATGCCAATTAGGTCCTAGCTCGAATTATTCAAGTGTTCAATATTAAATAGATCAAAGAGATCGTTTATAACTAGAGATAAGATAACCGTCAATTGTTTCAGTGAAAGCATTACAAATACCCTAAAATTTGGACTGGAATCTCGATCCCTATAGAAGTAACTTGTACATTTAACAATAGATAGTACAGAGCTAAATTGAAAATTTATACGAACACACTATCACTTGTTTACTGAACATGCATACGGAAATGTTCAGTCTGTGTATGGAAATTCTAAAGTAAATAACATTACATTTGTTTAACCCCGCGATATTGTTCTAGAAGTCAAGCATTCAGTGTAACTGTTACATATGGCAATGTGACTTCAACACAATACGTGTAACGGAGATTCACAATGGATGGACAGAATTGATAGACGCTGTATACGACGATATTTCGTAGAATACCCACAAAATTGGACGTGCCACCGCACAAAGGTTCTCAAAGATTTACAGCGGTCCGGTCTTAGTCCAGTACACTCGGTTGCAAAAGATTCTCCTTTTTGTGCCTGACGCTAATCCCAGCTTTTGCTGGGTCTACTATCACACGTACTCTTGAGGTAAACCACTCAAATACCATTGAAAATGTTGGAGACAGTAACCTTCATTTATTATTAAACGAAGTGTGCAAGTTCATGATAAACACTAGATTATTAATTAACGCATATTAACAAAGTTTTGATATTTATTTTATGTTGCGCAAAAATATATAGCTTATTATGTATAGAAGCTGACTTTACGAACATAAATATTGGACTAGCCCTGTAGGTACGCAAATACACTTCTAGTTTTATGTCAACTTCAGCCGTCGCCAGAATAGAACCCACAAAAAGGTTGTATAACAATATTTTTGGTGAAATGAAACTGTCAATAATTCTACTTATTCGTTTGAAAACACACTTTTCTTTGTTGGCATTAAATGAGAAATTTGTTTGAAAGTCAAAGTACGAATTAAATTCCAATAACACGAAAAGCTATTTGACCTTGTATCGGTTTCCTTTCGGCATTGTTCCTTTTAACAAGTGTTTACATACGAATGCTTTTCATTTGTAATTGCTTTTGTTTTACGAGTGTTGTATTGTTATCATCAATTTGACCCCGACCTTGAATTGATCTTTGCGTTCGGAAGTTCTTTCATCTTTCTCCTGCCAGTATCTCCTAATTCCAATTTCAAATAATTCCACAACAATACGTAAATCGTCTAGTGGTTTACGTGCATCCATTCCGTTTTACGATGTTTTTATTGTTCAACCATTTTATCGCGTATCTTTTCCTATATACATGAACATGTTTATGAGATTCTATTCAGCGATGGGAACTAACTCTCAGTATGCATTATCACTTGTGAATATCGAGTTTTCAATATCCTTTTTCGTTTCGAAGTGAGTTTGACTAACGTGTTTGAGATGGGTTCTCCTTTTGTACCGATAGCCCTTTCTTGGGTATCAAAACGACGTCACCTTGCTTTGTAGCCTGGATTTTACTACTATATATCACACGCTTGATGTTCCTTCCTCACAACAATGTACAGTTTTATGTGATAATTTGTGTATCTGTTTACTTGCACAGTCTCTTGTATGTTTCTGAGCTACCTTATCTACTTTCGTTATCATAATGTATTATGATCATACGTTTTAACATGTTGATGGTTCCCATTTGGCAGAATTGTTTTGTTTGTATCCATTGTATATTGTTGTTGGTTGCTAGTCCCACTCCACTAATTCAATTTGCGTTTTCCTTCTATCCCAATTACGAAAGAAACGTTATTTCATTCAGGGATATTGTTTCTAATTAAAACTTTTTTTATAACCTTATTTATTTATTTATTTATTTATTATAAACTTCATCGTAAATAATCAATATTATCTGTTAATTGAAATTATTTACGACACCATAAATTTGATAGAATAATTATCCGGATTCAGGTAGCTGGAGTGTTGCCAATATAAAGTAACGCATAGGCGAGTTATCTTGCGAAAGTATTTACAAATCGAAATTGTTTTAGTTTTAAATATTTTCAGTTAGAAATTTATAGCTCTCATTCGGTTCCAATCAAAACATGGTTTACTCGGAAACTGAGTTGGAATGGCAGCAGTAAAATGCGCGAACAGTAAACCGGTGTCCTGTTTGTGAAATAATTTGACTTGAAGCCAAATGATTTGACTATCACTGGTAAAGCATTGTTTGATATTTATGATGTGCTGCCTTGATAATAAGTGGTTACATTGAAGGCACGTCATAACCGACGACATTGTTTTGAAGCGGAAAATGAATCTGATGGAAAAAATGGTATTATCTTATCAGATAGCTGCAATCTGCATAGTGCAAACTTATCAGTATGTGTTTCTTACGTAAATTTTTAGATACAGAAAATACCTATGTTAGTGCATATCTACTTATATAATATGTATCTACCTTGGGTTTAATTCTTTACCGTCTTCATTAAGCTCTTCATGATTATATGCGTTTATCAAGTAAAATACAATATACAATTTTATTGACTTGGACTCATTTTCACCTTTATCTTACCTCTATTTTACGGTCTTATAAAGGTCCGGAATATATTGATACTGAGTCACGTGTCGACGGATTGGGGTTAAAGATTTCACTTTAACCGTCGTCATTACTTTACGGTAATTGCAATTAAAACTTTACTTCGGTTCTGTGATACTGCACTGCAGTAATAAAATAAAAGTTTCGCTGCTATCCAGTGTTTGTGACTTACTGTTAATGACTACGGATCTATTGCATTAATGTTTTCTTCATCCTATTCTGGTTTACTCAAATGTCACGACTAGTCGTCTTTATCAACCGACTTCAAAAAATGATGTTCACAGTTCGCCTTCTTTTTTTTGCGTTTGTTATTACCTCAGGACTTCGGGCTAGATAGAACCAATTTTGTTGATTATTTTTACGTTAAATAGCTGTCATTTGTTCCTATAATTTTAAGTTTGGCTAAGTACTTTTTATCTATAGTCGGCTGTACAAAAATGTACAATATTATTTAACCAATCTATCCATAAAATTTTATATTTGCTTTTAAATTAATTGTTTTTTTTATGTGTAATATGATAAATTAAATAACGTATTACGACATACGTTTGTTACGCAATAAGATGTTTATCAGTTTTTTTTAATTACCTTTAAAACTAATCATGGACGATGAACCAAATCTCTAGTGAAATGAAATTAATTTAATAAGTGGTTATGTGTACCGCATCGTAGTATTACGTATTCAAAGAATATTTAATTATATAACAGACTATTTTGTATACCCTACGGAATGGTTAAGTGTGAGTCATAGTTTTTAACAGAGCGTAAAAAATGTTATACTTTCTATGATGGTATATTTATTGGTTAATTTATGTCCTTTTGGCAAGACAAAATGGAATAAATCTTTAAATAGTAAAATCGTTGAAAACTCAATAACGCGTAACTTCAATTAATATAAATTCCGTTACTGCATTATCTAAATACATTTTAATAAATATAACTTATAAATAAATATGACTTCCAACGATCGCCATTCTCACGCAAAATTAACTTGAAGTTGTATAAGGTCAAGGTTACATTGCAATGGGTATGGCGCGCCACCTAGGGGCTGTGACCTCAAACTCACCCTTGTTGACTCATTGTCGTTATTTGATCGCTCACATGCCGAATCAACGTGTTATTTACTACTAATAAACTTGGGCTAGATGGCAATTAACTTTGTTTCACTATTTTCTTTTTTTTTGGTTTTCATTTATCACTGTAAGAAGTTCTGAGAGAATTTAGACTTGTTTCTTTTTCGTGTAATTGTAATTCTCTTTTCTTTTCTTTTTTTTACAATTTTCTTTTCGCTCAAGGCTCCGTCTGCACTAATATTGGTAGTCGCTGAAAAAGAGTTTATTTTGCAGATTAATAGTTACTTCCATCGTAAATTTTATTAAAATTAGTAAAGGATGCGTTTGAGCGTGATGAATGAACACAACGTACCGACACCAAAGCGCGAATTAATTCAGATATATAAAAATCATGTTCACCCTTATCTATTTAATTCAAAAAAACTCATGAGTACCTTCTAAACAACTTAACGTTTAATACACTATCGTCCACGTCGTCAATCTACATGGACTAGTAGCTATTTCTCTCGCAGCTACTTCAATAAATTCCTAGTGACAGGCGAGGGAACTCTACGTAGTCTTTTAAAGATCGATTGACCTACTAACTTATGTTATTTTCTAAATTGCTAAAAAAAATAGAAAAATGTCCAAGAAACTGGACCGTGGACTGTCGTACTTGAACAAATTCTTCAAATTAGTGCCGAAATATGTTCAGATATATAGGTCGTTACTAACTAATAATTGGCTATAATAAATTAATGTCATCTAATCTCATCAGTAAGATAAAAAGACAGGGAGTGTCTTAAGTGGTTCATTGATCAAGTAATTGTTTCATGCTGTTTCACAATACATATTCTACTACCATCATACTAACTCATGGGCTTATACTTCTAACCGTACATAGGAAAGCATCTGAAGACAAAAGTGGTCTAGTATGGGAAGCTTATGTTGCCTTGGGTACGAAAGTATTAATTATCATTACGTATTTTTCCATTTGATTTTTTTCCCCTACATAAATTACGTAACAGTATAATGGCTGTACTTAAAAATACATAAAATTCGCTCAGAAAATTCGTTCCCAGAGTTTCCCCACAAATTGATACGTCGTCGGGCGAATCGTCGAAATGTTGAAAACGAATTTTGGTGACGGTAATAAAATTCTGGTTGATTGATTAATTGAAAGTGTTTCCCAAATTAAATTCGCTGCGGTATACCATTTTCATGCGCATATTGCATAATAGAGGTGTCACTTTAATGCCTTTGAGTTAAAATGTATTCCCGTTTGAATAAACCATCTCTTAAATGATAAAACATGTGAAACCTCTTTTTAACGTAACTTATTTAGTGTAACGCTTTTGTGTCATGTTTGAATGAACATGCACAAAGACAAACAAGCGTAGATTGCAGCAAATACTTATCCTACGCGAGTATCGAACCCGCGACACGTCGCGCTCAGTGAGTTTGGCATGGTGACCTATATACCACTGGGCTATCTAAGCACAAATAATCACCCTTGTCTGATAGTTCATGTAAAGCATACTTAGGTTTAATTGTTTAAATGTATATATACTTAGATAAATTATTTTCATCAGTGACATATTTAATTATAATCTTTAAGGTGTATCTGCTATCAACCTGTGTCGACCTAGCTTAGCTACTTGGTGACATGGGTCCGAGTCCCAGCGGTCTTTACAAAATTGAAATCCCATTTGAAACGAGATGTCAACCGCACAGTATCGTGGTTAACTATAGGTAATCTCAGGGGTTGTGATAAGTATGAAAAGGTTTATAAGGGTTTAAAAAAATATATATTTTTGTGAATTTTCTGACAGCTCTTTTCCGTAGGAATCTCATTTCAAATATTCAGATAACTAGGGATAGGTAGTGTGAATAAATAGTTGAACGTTACTAAAGCATGTTTTCCTTTGGTGGAATGATTAAAATTTATTAAAAACGTGTCAAGTGTGAGTCGCTCTTGCGGGCTCCATACAAGTAGGAAAAATTGACACCCAGCAAATTTGGCCGTACTAACCGCTGCTTAAACTTGATTTTTAAAACATTCAACTGACTATCAAACACGGTTCATGAGATATAGCCGCACGGACAGAGTCTTAGTAACAGTTCCATTTTAACTCTATTATATACAGATCAATGAAAACCATTTTTTTTTAAATAATCGCGTTAAAAGCCTTTTGCCTTTTACTAAAATTGTGGCTACCCGAGCGGTAACGCTAAACTGACATAAACATCTACTTTTTAGTAAACTCTCCTATTTTTTTACTTAGAAATGAACTTTAAGTATAAGGTTATCCTTAATATGATTAGATTTTAATGACGAGATATAAGAAGAGAATACTAATAAAAGGTTGCGTCTAAAATATCACGATAATATTTCGTAAAGCAAGCAAAAGTTACTAAGGCGGCCTTTCAGAATCTATTTTTGTTCTCTCTAAATCACCTAGCGAAATTATGATTTTCTTCGCCATAAGGTTTGACCGTATCTCGTAATTATAGCCCTAGCTTTTATAGAACATACAAATGAAATTTATCAAAACCGCTCACGCGAGCTTTATTCATATTTCCTAATATTTTTAGCACTAAATCTAGACTTCAGATTAAAAGGCAATGATGATGAATCGTCGGCCATTTTTGTAAACCTGCCCGTATTGTTACTTTTTTAGGTTACCTATTTTGTGTGTTGTAGCCGAAATGCTTTGTTAAAACACATTGTTTACTAGAGCCTAGAGCTTTTAAATTCGTTGTTAAATGACCGTTTTTACATTCAAACTGTAAAAAACAGGTATTTTTTCAACCATATGTTGTGTAAGCGATTTCAAATGAAGCGTAGTTTATACGCGGCCGTGTTTTATGTACATATAATTAAGGTTCCTTACACAATGGGTAAATACGGAACCCTATTACTACCCCATCACTGTCTGTGTGTCACCAGGCTGTATCTCAGCAACCTGTCGATAATTTACGTTTGATGCCGCTATAATTAAAAGGACTAGAAAGAAAATCAGGCTCTAGCAAGGATGGTAACGATAAAAACAGTGTGATTGCAAAATAAGCCAATTCGTACGGATCCTCAGTGTTGCAAATTCAACCCGCACTTACCGGTTATATAAATATTACGTCGATCTCATCTCTCTGTATTAATATTTACCAACCCTGACACCTGTGCCCACAATACGTGGGCTTAGCAAGACATTGTAAGTTAATTAATACCAGGTGTACTTGAAATTATTGTTAGCAACATAAATACGAATACTTAACTTAATGTAACAAAACTCGCTCCTAAATAAAATTTATTTTCGTTATACACTCCAAAATACACAATAACTCTTAATAGTGACAAATAGAATTAGCTGGTTTTACAATTTATTTTCTGAAATGGGATTAGGTATACGAGTTTTTCAAAGGCCGGTGTGACGTGCGGTGATTCTGTTAAAACTTGAATTTAATAAAATAAATAATATCTAACATTAATTTACGGCCTACACTTAGAATTTAATGTTAAGTTATGAATCCGGTTTACATAGATAATATTACACCTACGTCGCGACGTTCAAGTTTTGTTTGTACTGACTACCACCACGTCTTATGATATTGTTATGTTTTTGGAAGCGTGACACCGCAATACATTTCGTAGAGCGCTATCTCCCTCTAAAACTCGCTATTATTTTGCTTGCTGTAGCGGTAGGCGTTGTTAGTAAATTAATTCAGCTACTATGTAATTTGTTACTATTATAAGGGCGTCGTAATAATTTTAATATTTTAGTATTACCTAAGTGAAGAGGATTTAAGGCACTTGAGTTACAAAACAATATGTCATCGAAAACTTATTCTTTGTCGTCCAACTTATATTAACAATGTTCTATAATGCAATACAGAATGTTGCCCACATTTTCCATGTTTTCATCGTTAAGTTCAGTCAAAGTTTCCCCTAGAATTTACACTTTATTACTGAAGTTGCAACTGAAACTTTTTAAAGGCGAGCTTTTACAAGTGCCGTATGTAACTAGAGCGAAACATTTTGAGATGGAATGTTGAAAAAAAAATGTACAGAAATTGGGGCGAACTCGCGCTTTGTACCTATGGGAAGTTTAAAAGCGGTGGTGTACAGAAATCATTATTAAAAATGCGCGTATTTTTTTGCCACCAAGGCGTTCTAAAAATTGGAATAAAGTGCATTTATTCTCAAAGGTATGAATATGAAACACACATGTATAATTTATTCCAGGCATCAATTTTTTTTTTGCGAAAAATTATATCTCATTACGTGGAATTATGTATACCGTTAAATAAACGTATTTTAATTTAATTTAATTGAAAGTAGTTTGTAAATATATTAGCTATAGTCATAAAAGAAATGTTTTTGACATAAAACTATTTTAGAACGTTTTACATCGCGGTTCATATTCAATAAATAATTCTCTCAAACCTCAGTTATCATCAAGCGTTTAGTTAGCGTAAATACGTCTAGGATTAAACATAATTTGCGAAACGATTAGGAATTACCAACTGATTTATGTTTGGGAGGCAGTTTCGCTATTAAATCGGTCCGGTTAGATGAATCCTACGGCTAATTGCATTTGCTTCCGATTTCAGCTTCAATCCATAGCATTTCACTTATTACTAGTAGATATATTATGTATTTCGTATATTTTCAGTCAATACTGGTTGGGAAGTTTGAAAGTGGCACCGGTTACAGAGAAACTACGTGGTAACCGGCTGTCATGGTATGGGCATGTTACGCGGAGGAATGAAAATCATGTGGTGAGGAAGGCGTTAAGCCCATGCTTAACGCCTTCCTCACCATCCATCCACATCCATATGTGGATGGATATAGGGGAAGAGGACGACCAAAGAAGCGATGGATGGATTGTGTGAAAGACGATATGGCTGTAAAGAGTGTTTCTTGTGAGATGACGGCCGATAGAAAGGTATGGAAGAAGATGACATGTTGCGCCGACCCCAAATAAAATAATCGGGATAAGGGCAGGGGAATGATGACTGGTTTTCAAACCCGGAGTTTAAGTTATGTTTTTGTGGAGTTGAATCGTGACAGTGCACTACACGGTGTATATACCTCTCTCTTTCTACGTGCTAGTATTAGATCATTTAGAACTCAACGTTAAGTATGAAAATGATGTCAATGCTGTACACTATCAAATTAATTTTACTGCTTTTAATTATCATTTACTTAATTGAAGTTATTAATGTTAATGGTTTTTACCGCATTAAGCTATATTATTATGTTCTTTTCTATTTTTGACACCATTATAGAGAAACTACCGATTTCATACAACTCACTGCCATCATATTATCTGTGAGGGTATTTTTAATTCTTCATTAAAAATATTCTTTATAAAAACATAAAAAAGATACGGCAAAATTCCTTGATTGCCACATTTCATCACCGACCGAGAGATTACGATTGAAACCTATATTCGTCCTCAATGGTAAGCTTAGTTCGGCCGCAGAGAAAACAGGGATTTTCTTATCCTGACTAGATTACCGTCTTGGGATCTAGAACGAAAATATTCCGTCCGTTCCCGGGCATTCCAAAAGGTCAATATTCTTGTCTTAGTTACGTGAATATTATTATAGCTAAGGATTGTGGGATGGTTATTTCACTAACGTTGTTTGTTTTCGCATAAGCGTACAAAAAAGTTTGGCTAAACAATATTTGATCATTTGATCAGTGTGTGGGAGGTGCAGTAATTTCGAAACAATCAGTTGTTCTCATTTAGGTTTTTTTTTTTTTGCCACAAAACCAAACAGCAACCGATAGCAAAAGCTCGCATATAATACTATGATGCTAACATTCTTATTATTCGTCACTTAATACGAATAGAAAAGAAAATATTAATACAAATAGGTTTATTGAAACCTTTTCCACTTTAGCTTCCAATGCTAAATATGTGTTGATATTAAAGTCATACTATTAAATATTTCATTTAATATCTTATTTACAACTTTAAAATTGGTTTCGAAGTCTTCAAAGTAAATATATTATTACTAGAAATTTAATAAGTACAGCTATTATTGCTTTACTAAATACTTTCTAATTGAAAATCATAATTGTCGGTGCTTTCTACACATTTGTCTAGTGAAAATCTCATATAATAATAACTCCTAAGAAAATTTCATATTTTCTTTCATCATCAAATGTTTTCAGTGTAACGTAAAAATATTATTAATTCATCTTTCATAACCCTGTTTTATGACGTTTCTTGTGAACAAAACAAGTAGGTAAATAATTGTTTATGAGATATAAAACTTCGCTCTGAATTTTATATGTTTATAATAAATGTCTTGTTGCATTAGCTAATAGAAAAATGAATGTCTTATAAAAACTGATGGAACTGTGTATGAGACCTGTTCAAAATTTATACTAGAGATGAAGTTTTCCTGTATTCTAATCCGAGTGTATTTTTTTTAGTCACAATAATTATTAATTAAATACGGTTCCTAGACCACCAATCTCTTATTGCTATTGAATTTTATTAAACTACAAAAAAATTAAAACATCAAATATGAATGAAGTTACCTTGTTTATATCCTCCTTTATACTTTTAACTAGAGAACAATTGACACTGAAATTAATCATTTTCATTACATTATTCATTAATTAAAAGCTGCCTAGTGAGATAGTACGGTAAACAATTAATTGTCACATTATAGCTGAGTAAGCCTTGATCCCAAGCTATGGGTTCACAGGTAATAACATAGAGGAAATAATGTTCGACACTAAAAACATGTCTCTTTACTTAAATACCTAAGGACGATCTTTCAGTCATTCTGATATCTCAAAAAAGCTGTTACTCGGTAAAACCAAATACTATGTACACTTCGATTGCGGTTCTATGCATGAATCTGTATGCGCGAGGTACAGGTTCAATCCCAAAGCAAGCGACATGACACGTATTAGTAAAAAACGATACAAATTATGTAAGTTTCCTATCTTTAGAAAAGACTACCAACTATCAAAACATGTGTGATATTGACAGGTTATCTATTCATATGACAAAATCGGGATGTGTGTTTTAGCTGGAGGATTTTTAAATTTTAAGTCACTGAATTTTTTATTTCAGAGTTAATACTTCGTTCTAACTAAATCTATTGTTTAATATGTGAATGTTACGACTGAACACAAATTTAATTTGAAATAAAACCCTTCAGAAGTCAATGCTTTCCATGAAAATTAAACTTTTCCATTCTGGTTCCATTTGTCCGGCACTGGATGGATCAAACGGGCTTCGTCCCGCACATTTATTGTGTCCGGAATCCGGGAACGATTTACATACGACCTGGGCGAGTAATCCCGGGAACCAGGGAATCGTTTCGAGAGAAATCAAAGTTTAGGATTTTCAAAGGGTACGATATTACGGATTAATTCTGATAGGGTATCTGGCTTCAGGTGTTTACAGAATTAATTTCAGATGGATGTTATTTTACTTAAAAATTTGAATTTCATATTTGAATCATGTATATATTAGGGTCGATGGGATATACCCTTTTATTATTTATTGTTTTGGTAACAATATTCAAATACCTATTGTTCTTCTTCAATACCTGATATTATAACTTCAAATCTAACCAAATTATTAAACAAAGTATACAATCTACTCTCAGTATCTTCCTAATTCACTTACCTCACTCTAATATTCAGTGACTGCCCCAGCCACGCGACATAAGCGTCATTTTTGACATTTCGGTCACAAAGATGAGGGGCCACAACATTTCGGGATTTACGCACGGTAACATTCGTGAGTATATGAAGTCTCATAATCCTTTAGTTGCCTTACCTACGAGAAACCTCGTGGGCGTCATAAGATATGGTGACGAGCAACAATGTGACGTGACCTTGTGACAACACTGCCTTATAAAGGTAAGGTAAAGGTACCTATAAAACGAAAATACTTTAGTGCAAAGCTTCCGGGTAAACTATATTGAAAGTTGACCCGTCCGGCACGTGAACATAAAGACTTTTAGAACTGCTAACACGGGAAAGAGCAACATACAACTGACCATGTGAGAAACAACTGACACTGAGATCTACTCCAGCAGCACGAAAAGTCTGCCCTTGAGCCTTGTTAATTGTCATTGCATAACACACCGATACTGGGAATTGCGTCCTTTTAAATTGGAATGGAAAATTATTTGGTATTAAGGGTATTCTGGGAATAAAGACGGTTTCTCCTGCACCGCAACCTGTTAAAATTTGAGCCTCGATTATATTTTGTTGCAACTGGGTTACTTTTAGTCGAGTTCCATTGCAAAGTTGTGGTGGTTTTAAATTTCGGAGCATAATAATCGGTATCCCAATTTTTAAACAAATTTCATGAGAGGGAAGTCCGGGCATATTTAAAGAATTTAAAAATTCTATCGGGTAATTAGTGGCTTCTTGTTCATCGACCATTCTATTTATTGATCTATAAACTTTGCTTTCCCCCTGTATATTCGACAGTATTTTGTTATTGATCTCAGATGCCTGGTCATTGCGAGGAGTTAAAATAGATCTTTCGCTTAGCCAAGAATTGTCCCTATTTAATATATTTGTTACGTCACCGTAAACCGACGATATAAGATGTGGTTGAGATTGCACCATACAACATAATTCAGGCGTCAGTATAAGTTTTCCTTGGTGTAGTTGTGGATAGGTACCTTCACCAATCTTTAATAATGTGTCAGAAAATTGACTATCATCCGGGTTATCTCCAGTTCTCACTCGCATATTTATAGTCAAATGCACCGATTGTATATCTCGCCATAAATAAGAGCTTTTCAGGCAAGCCCTAACCTCATCAGCTCGGGTTCCCCGTGGTATTACCGGTAAGGTTTGTCGGAAATCACCACAAAATAAAACCGTGATACCGCCCATTGGTCGATCATTTTGTCTTATATCCCTTAAAGTTCTGTCTACCGCTTCTACTCCTTTTCGATGGGCCATCGTACATTCATCCCATATGATTAAACTACACTCGCGTAATACCTTAGCTTTGTCGCTATTTCTTGAAATACTACAGGTTGGATTTTCCGTGCGATCTAAATCAATTGGTATTTTAAACATACTGTGAGCAGTTTTACCTCCTGGTAGCAATGTTGCAGCTATCCCTGATGAAGCTACGGCAAGAGCAATTTTACGCTGATTTCGAACATAAGCCAATATTAATTTAGTCAAAAAGGTTTTTCCAGTTCCTCCAGGTGCATCTAAAAACCATATTGTTCCCAAATTATTTTGAACACTATTGCACACGCGGTCATAAACTGAACGTTGTTCTGCAGTCATCATTGGGACACCGTTTTCTAATGTTGTCAGCAGTTCCGTTAAATTGTAACCAATCTCTGCGGAATATTCCCTATTAGTTACCTCTCCGACTGAGGTTGGTGTTGGCAAACCATATTCACAGAGTGATTTACCGCCTACTGCTGTTAAGTCATCCTGAAGAGCTAATAAGCACTGATTTATGGCAAGATCACGGAAATTATCATTAGTTGTGCCTTCATCATTGTTAGGTATATTTCTAAGAAAGTCTTCTGAAAATTTTTCTTTATATTTTTCCCATAATGTTACAGCATCTGACAAATTACAAAATGTGAGTAATGTTACAAATAAATGGCGTAACCGTCGTGGATTATCACTAACACAGGATTCTGCTAAAGCGTCATCCCAATGCTGATCATTTTCAAGCAAATGACGCGCTTGGCAAGCTGCTTGATAAGTGGGATAAACAACATCGTCTACTTTTCTCAAATCTATAAATGAGGTTGGTCCTCGCACGGTATGTAATAATAATCGCAAATAGAAACACTCAGCGTTGTTAGGATGAACGGTGTACACTCTACCAAGAACATGTTCTTTAAAAATACCTGACTCGCCATCTACAGGCCTGCCACGGCGTCTTCGATTAAAGACACCCCGTTGCTTATCGTAGGTATAATACGATGGAACTTCCTCATACAAAAGAGATTTTGTATGAGGATTTGATTTAGGTTTCTGACTCGCGAGACAATATATGACGTTCGCGGTCAGCTGTGAGACGCAATTCTCTGTCAGTGAAGGTTTCTGACTCGCGAGACAATATATGACGTTCGCGGTCAGCTGTGAGACGCAATTCCCTCTCAGTGTAGGTTTCTGACTCGCGAGACAATGTATGCCGTTCGCGGTCAGCAGTGAGACGCAATTCTCGTTGTGACGCAGTTTCAGCATCTCGGGATAACACATGTTGTTCTCGGTCAATGGTAAGCCTCAGCTCTCGTTGAGAAGAGCTTTGAGACGCCCGTGATGTAGCTCGTCTCGCTCTGTCAGCTGCTAATCGCATCTCTCTCTCTGGAGAGCTTTCATTGGCTCGAGAGGTTGAGGCACTAACTCTCATAGAGTTTAACCGATGTCCTCTTTCCTCTGCCGATTCTTGAGAACGCGCATTTCTCATCCTTTTAGCATCTCTCGAATTTCGAGATAAAGATGGTCGTTTTTTAGGTGGCATTGTGTATTTTTAATCGACGGTAACTGAAGCTACCTTACACTTACAATTATATATAGTTATTATGTAATAATTACGAAAATAAACTATTAATATAATAAAACACTACCAATTACGAAAATAAACTATTAATACAATTAAACACTACCAAAATAACTAATATAATAATAACGAAAATAAACTATTAATATAATTAAACACTACCAATTACGAAAATAAACTATTAATTTAATTAAACACTACCAATTACGAAAATAAACTATTAATTTAATTAAACACTACCAAATTACGAAAATAAACTATTAATACAATTAAACACTACCAAAATAAATAATATAAAAATAACGAAAATAAACTATTAATATAATTAAACACTACCAATTACGAAAATAAACTATTAATACAATTAAACACTACCAAAATAACTAATAGGTGTACCTACTACTAATACTATTAATCTAATACCTATTATATAAACTAACAACAAAACAATTCTAAAAATAAACTATTCAAAGACTAAAAGTCGTGCTGATAAGCACGGTTTGCAAATAACAATTATTGATTGTCAATAAGGTCGAACAGTCTGAACGTCTATTCGCATCAACAGCCAAATATTGTATGACGCTCGAGCGCGGACCCCCCGCCTTTTTATACCTCCCGCCACGACGCGCGTCGAGCGCGGCAACCGATACACAAATATAATCCTTATAGCATGACTCTGTATTCACGCGCGATTTCTTATTATTTCATGTATAACTTTGGTGTTTCTACACCGATTTACATGATTCTTTTTTTATTGAATAGGTAATAATGTTAACTTTTTTAATTGGGGATGAGTGATAGTGTTGTAAACGTTAGAGTAGACAAATACAATCAGAAATCTCCGAATTGCTAAGCTATCGGGAGTTTCACGTGTTATTGTGAGTCAACCATAAAAGTTAGACATATGCTGTCGAGGAATATTTTTTATATAATTTTAGGGAGAATATTTCCGTCATTGTTAAACGCATAACAGATAGACTGTATGTATCAAATGATATAAGTATGAATGCATTTTAATTCAAATGAATTGTCAGTAACGCGAATATTCGCCCTTCCTTGTATTCAACGTAAATCACGTACGTAGTAGATCAAATATTAACGAGCCTGAAGTACTGAACAGAGCGTGTTGTAGTCCAAAATCAATGTTGTGAAATACTGGAAAAGACTAAGGAGAAATATATTCTTACTAACTGTTGCAAGCGACTTTGTCTGAGTGGTTTTTAAGGTGTGATAATGAAGTATCTGTAATAATGATTACAGCAAGTTACGTCGTTCAGATTATAAATATAATATATAAATCTTTGGACAACTCACACACGGTTATCTGATCCCAAGCTAAGCAGAGCTTGTGTTATGGTAACCAGACAACTGATAAACTTACTTATATATTTCTAAATACATACATAATATAGATAAATTACACCCAGACACAGAACAAATGATCGTGCTCATCACACAAACATTTGTTCTGGGTGGGAATCGAACCCACGACCTCCGATATAGCAGTCAGGGTCACTAACCACTAGACCAACAGGCCATTCCTTAAAAGTTATTGTTTAGTTTTTTTTATAAACTCTAGTATAGTATTGTAGCGAAAATAATGAGAAAACACTTTTTTCAAATTTTAACCCCATTGAAAACATCACGGCTAATTTGAGTCTTCTTATAAATGATATTCAAAAAGTTTGTGCCGTAAAATAAGTATTAAAAAAAAATGCAGACTATATTATACCAACTGTAGCCAATATTAAACCAACTACAATAACTATACCTAATATTAACCTCCTAGGTTTACTATACTCCTTTTATATGTGTGTTTTTTAAAATTACAAACTTTAACTTATTACAAAACAAAAGAATAAAATCTTGGTACTATATAACTGAGAACCTCCTTTTTTTGAAGTCGCTTGAATAGCTATATATACATTGTATACCTAACACACGCTTATGGGTAACACATCAATGTTTGATAAAGGGCATGTATTTTTTTCTGAAAGTATTTTTTTCATCTTAAATACACAAATACTTTTGAACCGAAGTGACGTGAAGCAACATTCATATTTAACAAACATGGATTTGATATTTTCTGTTTTCGCTATAGTGATGGGCCATATACCTAATTTTAAAATCGATGCTTCCTATAATGGCGATAACAAACCATGAAATGATTTAAAACCCGAACCGATTCATTCATTGAGAAATAATATTGTTTCAGTTTTGTTATCCATTTTCGTTTTACGTACATTACGGTATAAAATATTTCAGAGAAGAGCCACAGAACTGCTTGTTTTCGGTTTTACTGGGGTTTTAATCACTTTGACGCCATACAGTTCTTACGTGAACTCTACTTTTACTGTTAAGTGTACACTGTATTTTAGTTTACCCCTATTGCTGACCGCTCAGTGGCCTAAATTTAATTAATTTTTACCTCGGACTTTTGCCTTGGCTGTAGGACTAGCCAAGCCATTAGGCTATTGCTGATTATTAATAGTCGAAGTATACACAAACATTGAAATCCTTTAAGCTTTTATGACCTCTTTCCCACAGCAAAATAAAATCGAAACCACAAAACCAATCGAGTGGTCACAATAGAGAATCGATTAAATTGTAAAATTGCACATCCCTATTCGACTCTAATACGTACACGAGAATTGTTATTCCATGTTACTCGCCCGCAGCGGAGTCGTCAGTTGTTTTGTTATAAATTCGAAACAAAAATGGACGGTGTTCCAAATTCAAATATTTAAAAATACATATTGAAATATTACGTTGGCAGTTGTTTTTATACCATAGTGCTTTTTCATTTCCATTCGAATTTCAGCATTATGTTCTTGATTTAATTATTTCTGGATTAAATAAAGTGTAATCGAAATTTAATTTATTGAACAAAATTGTGACATGAAAAACTTACTTTGTAATTTTATTTAATTGACTATGTACACACAAAATGTTAGAAAAACAGAACAAAATATAATGTGCAAGGGTGGTTATCTCTCTAAAGAGAACAACTACCAAGACAACTATTCAAGATTTGTAAAAAAGCACAAAAATATTTTAATTTTAGTTTTGCAGTGGTACAAAAACACGATATTCCAACACACTTTTTGATCCCAAGTCCTCCATCACAGTTATAATAATCTCAAATTCTCAACATGCAGTCCCAGTGAAATCTGGCACTTATTAAAATCATTTTTCTTGCCTCCCAAATCATCCAGCACTTTATTCAATTTTGGAGCATCATTTTCCATTCTATTCCAAGATATAATTATTCAAAATGTCGACGAGAAAGACACCATCAATCAAGGGCCAACTGAAAAACTAATTTCACCAATGAGGTATTTTTCTTTAAGATAACAAAATGGAAAAACGTTAACTAGTAAATAAGAAGACTTTTGACACGAATTGTTTTTACTTTGGACACTAAATTAATTTAAATACTAAACGATAATCAATTTAAGTCATCATCAACGGCCTAACCTTTCCCGGCTATGTTGGGGTCAGCTTCCAGTCTAACCAGATTCAGCTAAGTACCAGTGTTTTAGGAGCGACTACCTATCTGACCTCCTCACCCCAGTTATCTTTTATGTCATCCTTATAAAAAGGTCTTATATGTTTGTCATCTTTATACACAAAATAGGAACAGATACCTCAGTTTCTTTGATTTTTAGTATTCAGCATAAATCGGCACATTCCTGTTCGATGCGCGCCTCAGAGGGATGTCAACAAGCTCTGTAAAGCTCATAAGGGCTGATGCCTGCCGGGCAAGAAGGATTGTCCGGTCGGGCTACCGCGACCCCGATACACAAAGGTAAAGGAATGAACATGGTTGAGTTTAGTCAGTAGAAGTCTGATACTCTGTTCCAACCAACCCAAAAATGATGTGTCATTTGATGATTTCCAATACGAAAAAAAGGTTGCCATATGATTTCATTGTTTTTCACTTACAAAAAAATTATAACGATATTAAGTCCCTTGCTAAAAAAAATAGTCTTACTTCCAATCTACCCTACAAACGATAAAGCTTAAAAAATAACTATCTAGAAATCTCCCAGTACCCAACGCGGGCATTCCACAAATATCGTTTCTAGAACTTTTAATAGTCTGTCATCCGAACTAGTTGGATTGTAAGTAGAGTTAAACTTTCCAGCCCATCGCACAAACTGTTTCTGTCATAATCAATCTAGGTTACAAAATACATAAATAATGTGTTACTTAGTATACAGCCTTAGTGCCTACTTAATTATTTTTAAAGCTGAATTGGTCATCTAAAGCATTTACCTGGGATATATTTTTTTAATTCTATCAGTAATACTCATATTTTAAATATTAAATGGTATCAATTTAAAAATTTGCAATTCAATATTAAAATTTTGACGTCACACCTAAAGTCAATTTTCAAAAAAAAACCCACTTACAAATTACTCTCACTCACACATGTCAATTTTCCCATTTATGATCAGCGAATCTGACCCAGAAACGGCATTATCGAATTTTATAGCTTACCATAAGCACCGGATTCGCTTTATTATTTTTTTGCAAGGAACATAAAGTAACAGGTGGAAAATCGTAACTTTGGTTTATTTTCAGTTTAATCCCTACATCGAACGAAACAGGCGTCGTAAATCGTCTTCCCCTTAAGTGAGGGGCCAGATGTTTTTGTGATAAGTCGAGATTCTTTTCTTCTTGTATTTTTGAATTTCTTGGTGAATTATTTGGTGTAGTACTTTTTAGGTTTGTTGTTTAAAAGCAGGTGCTTTTATTTTTATTATTAGAACATGCTATTCGCTATGCTGGGCAAAGGCCTTCAAGAATTAAAAAGAAGTATAATGTGGCAATAGTAGTTGGATTTTGCTTTTAAACCCGTTAATAAATAAAATAAAACGGCACAAAAAATCATGCTTTTCCTGATACACAACTAATTTCAAATGAAAAATCTATAACAAACTTACTGTAATTGGATATCAATTAAATATTATAAACAACAACATCTGTCTTCAATCAATCAACAAAAGTACAAAATCAAATTAATTCAAAACCTATTCCTCAAAAATACACAAATCATCGCACTTGATAATGAACTCAATACTAAACAACATAAAGTGGAATTTAATTTACTCAGCGAATAATTTTTAATCACTCTATCTAATAATGTTTGTAATAAACAATGTTCACGGTTCTTCTAAATGGGAATTAACTTCACAAATTGTTTTATAATGAGATAAACGGACTTGACAGCTTGTTTGCCAGAAGGAAGTTGCCGCGAACAACACTCATTAAAGTTTGCGTCTGCCATCTTTTGGGCTCTGTATCTATAGGGTGAAAACTGAACCCTATTCCTACGTCTCGGCTATCGGCTATCAGTCCGTATGTTTGTCATCAAGCTATATTTTATGAATCGTGATAGTTAGAGAGTCGTTTTAACTCATCGCTTCATTACAATAACATATTCGTATGCAATGTTCGTATACTAATTTTTTGCAAATTTGTTGTCGTCTAGCCTATTTTTAAGAATCCCTCAGGACCAAGAGTCGCAGGTCTTATTCGCACTTGACTGATTTTTATGTTATAACTATGAAATAGTAACTGACTGTTAACACAATGTACTTTATAAAGAACCATTTTCCGCTGATCTTGGATCATTGACCTGTGTTTTTTTTTTCAGTATCTCTCCGTGCCTTTCTTCCGGTATGTTCCGCGATTTAGAAAAAACTTTAATTTTTTTCACAGGTGTAGATCCTAAAATACTTGATTCATAAATTTATATATTAATGAGAATATACTGAGAAAGGAAGTTTTATTCCGCACCTCAATTTAGGCAAAGTTTGATAAAATTTAGGGAATCTCAGATGACACTAAAAGCAGTTTAAATTATTGTCCTGATTCCAAAAAAGTATGGGGCTACTCTAATCAACCATCACCTTCACTACATAATATCTAAAGAGCGAGATAGAAATACTACCGTACAGCAAGTAAGAGAGAGAGACAAACATATTTGTTATTTCGCTCATAAAAAGTGTAATAAAAATAAAATATTATCGCTACACTCAGTGTCAAGTCTGTAGCCTGTATAATGTATGTCTCAGATTTGTAAATATACGAGGCTTATGACCGTAAAACATATTTTACGAGCTGATATCTGACATACAAACTTTTAGTATCCTTCTTAAGGTCACAATTTGTATTGGGAAGCAATAATGGAGTGTGATTTCTCTGTATTTTGGAGAAGTTTGAAAAGACATGTACCTGTTTGTAATTGTTGAATAAGCTGGCGCTCAGTGGGTGTAAACCGTAATACCGTAGTAGTAACCGTCAAATACGGTCATTCTTGTGGATTGTTTTCGCCTTGAAAAGGCAAACATGTGTCCATTGGGTTTTTTATTTATGCAGAAGTAAAACGACAGGAAACGAAGCAAGTTTTGTACTGTTATTAAGAAGTCTTCGAAAGCAATCATTTTGAATATTTTACTATTTTAGTTTATTACAGTGGGCTCATTTTTTTAATATAGTAATTAGAACCACTACTTTTAAATTCCCGTATTGTGAATAAAATCAATGGGTATTTTGAATGATAGCTCTGAGTAAAATACCGCCGTAACTTCTTATACTTGTTAAATGCTATGTGGTGTTCAATCATTAATATACCATCTCTCCATTCATTTTGTTTTTTTAATTATCGGTATTTTTAAAACAATTAGTCAAGTATGAACAATCAGCCGATGCTAAGTAAAATACCGACCTGAATCCAAAATTACAGGCAAAGACGGGTTAAAAGCACGTACAACTTGGAAATAGGCTTGAAATAGGTATCGGCTGAAAGAGCCATAACACAAATAACTTTCAGAAAACTCATTTTGTAGAGTCTTTGAGATTTGGAGTCCTTTCAAGTGAACACTTCCTCAAATGCTTGTTTTACTCGTAATACAATTTATTATAAATTAGTTCAGCTATAGTGAAGCAGTTACTACAAAATTGGCACTTCTATCGAATTTATGTATGTATGTATGTATTTCGTATCATTACTTCGCTATTATTATTATTTCTTGCTTTAGCGGAAAAAGTAGGACTGAGAATTTTAACTGTTCGGCTACCACGGTTACTGAGACACAGCCTCGCAACAGACTTGGTAACAGTCCTTTTTACCTTAGAGCATGAAACCCTAAAAATGCACTACATTTTATCAGTCTACATAAAATCCCTCGGGCGGCCTCTACACTCTAAAGACCAAGTAAATGCTTAATGAATCATAAACGTCTTTTATACCAAAGACATTCAACGAACAATTTTTTTATGAAACAAAAGATTTCAATTATGAGCAGTTCTTACCAGTCATCTTCTTGTTCACAAACTCAGTGCTATTAAGCTGTCACAAGCAGTGAAAGAAACAACTCTTTTTAATTAACTTTCTTTGATTCATTTTTGTCTTGTTCTTTCATTGAGCATGATAACTATTGTAACGGTTATGTTAAATTAGTTTTCTTCATTTCTGTTCAGCGGTTGTATTTTATGCAATAATATTACTGATAAAATCTACAATCTGTTGTATGACCTGATCTTTTCGAATTCATGTACGCATTACAAACACCTTGCGGTGCAGTGCAGCCCTGCATAAGGTGCTGGTGTCCAAGCTTCTAAGTAGAAAGTCGAAACTCCGTATCTACAAAACAGTAAAAAGACCAATACTGATGTACGGGTGTGAAGCTTGGACACTCACACTCAAGGAGGAGAACAAGCTTTTGGTCACTGAAAGGAAAGTTTTGCGCAAGATTTTGGGTCCAACCAAAAGACAGGTTGGCAGCTGGCGAGCTCGGAAGAATGCCGAAATTGAAGAGCTTGTGGCCGAGCCGAATATCATTGGCATCACCAAAGCGCACCGATTACGATGGCTCGGACACGTAGAACGCATGGGGGAGGATCGAGCAGCTAAAAGAGCGTACCTGGGTCAACCAACAGGCATCAGAAATGTTGGTCGCCCCAGGTACCGCTGGCGGGATATGGTGGAAGCGGACCTACGTGAAATCCATGCCAACAATTGGCAGGATACAGCGCAGGACCGCACAGAATGGAGAGTTCTCGTTTCGGAGGGCAAGACTCACTTCGGGTCGCTGAGCCGAGAAAGTTAAGTTAGTTATTACAAAGCACTACCTTAAAACACACATCACTATCACTACCTAAAACATCATAATCAGCATTTCATCATATTCATCATCATCAGCACTTCTCTTTCTACTGCTGGACATTACCCTTTCCTCCTCCAATATCAATCGTAACCAATACACTTGACAATTTTTTTAGGGTGTATAAAAACTCAAACAATTCAGGCCACGTCAGATTCCTACGGGTGTTTTAAAACTCTCACATCAGGGTTTGCATCATCCATGCGAGGATCAGACATAAAGGGATTATAAAACTATACGTTCAGATAGATTCTACTATCTAGGTCCAGTATAGGTCGGGTTCTATTTTGGTATTACGTTAAAAGAAGAAGTTCAAACAGAATATTTTTATGGAACTTCTGAATTAACATTTTTCTTTCACACGTATGTTGTTGGTCTTGTTTTCTCTAACTTGTTTGGGGGCCAACTGAAAAAGTTTCGAATGCCTACACAGTACACGCCTAGCGCTTCAGGCTCGCCTTTTACTTTGATAAAAGTATTGAAACGTTGAATCTATGCTCAGCTACCTTTAGAGGTTTTAATCCAATATTGGATAGTTCATTGACTTTTAATGTATTTAAAATCTTGTTTTATGTAAGCATGTCCATGTATTAAGAGATTTTTTTAGATTTTAACCATCGGTTTTAACGACCGACTAAATTATCTAAAATACTTTCTCCAGCTATATCAAATAATATAATACTAGCACATATACGTCTTACTGCTTTGGATGAGTCTCTACCAAAACATGTAAAGTTTGAGCTTCCATAACCACGCTGGCTCACTGTGTGTCTATGGTTTTAGATACTAAAGATTGGGATAAAGATTTCCTTATGACGTTTCCTTCACCTTTTATCAGTAGTGACGGAGATTATTTAAAACGGATCGTATAACTCTGAAAAAGTCACATCGGTATTCACTATGTTAAAATCTAAATTGCACCTCGGGTTCACAAATTCATGTTGAACAGCAAGGCCACCACGACATACAAGTACTAATTACGTTCCTTGCCGAAAACCCGACACCACCAAAGTATCACACGATAAAAATCCTATACATGAACTATAATTGTCGAACAAAATACTCTGCGATACCCAAAATAAACAACCAAACCGTAACAACGTAACAAAATTTTCCACGCGGAAGCGTTTAAAGTCAAAAAAGCTAAACAAAGCAAGCAAAATACATAAATAAGGTACGTGCACACTGTACGGTACAGGCTCGTCGAAAATTCCCCGCAAAAACTTTTATTATTTAAAGTTTGCCAACTTCGCACGTCCGCGCTACCCCCGGGTGTCGTTCGGTTAAAATACAGTCAACATTATGACACTGCAACGAAACTGCGACAAAGGACTTTATTATGCTATTAAAAAGGCTTTAACTTTTTTTTGCTTGGTTTCGTTTGAATTATGGAGATGAAAAATGGGTGGGAGGAAATTTTGATAGTCTTTATTGTAATAAAAATGTTATTTTATAACGGTTTTTGAGGCGTGAATGGTGAGTTTCCGAAATTTACTTTTATGTAGACAATTCTAAGGCTTAACTCTACAATTATTTGTGTGGTGCTTTCAGTGCCTTACACCGAGTAATTTTTGTTACTGTTTGCATATTCTGAAAAAAAAAACAGAGGTAGGTGTTCCCATACTATTTAACTTTTTGATATAATATTAAATAGTCGTTGTTGTTGCAGGATAATGATTAATTAGTCTAGTAAATTTACTTTATAGAAGAAATTTTGAGTTTTTGTTTTTTTTTAATAAATAAATAAACATAAATAAATAGTTTGTTGAATTTATTATTAGTATGTAAGTGTAAATATAATAAAACTTAATATCTATTCAAATTAATAAATAAACCTCGATATACAGACCGATAAAACACATGCGTCAATTTTACGCATGATTATCTTTAACGTACGTCACAATATGATTATCTTTCTAGGGTTAAACATACCCCATTGACTTATTAACTGTTACCCATCCAAACTCTGATATTTTGTCAATGATCTGCCATAACCATTCACCTCTCGTCATAGGTATATTTTTATCTGGTTTTTGGTATGTTGACGTTAAATTCTACTTCATCATAATTTCAAACCATTTCATCTTAGTCAATCGCTACAATTAAAATAAAAAACTACATCCCATATTAAATCCCTTAATGAAATGTCCAATAAAGCCTAACTACTTATAATCCCACGTAACGTCAACCATCGCCGGGATTAAGACTTGAACAACTGCTGCACTGCAAAGCAATGTTGTCCGTTTAGAGGTGGGGGGTGCAGAAACAAAATGCATGGACCAGAATTAATGATCGCAAAAGACACCAATCAGCTTAATGATCTGTGCCAAGAGGGGACGAGCGGTTACGAGGCGACGTTTTTATTATCACGTGGCTTTGGACTGCTGATGTAAAGTGGGGGTGTTGGTGTTGGGTTGAAGGATTTTGGGATACTGGTAATGTTAGTTGAGATAGAAAATAATCGTGGTATAGGTACCCTAGTCAAGTGGGATTCGGACTCGAGGGTTTAAATTTTTATGTACAGGAAATGGCTCTTTTTAGGGTTCCGTACCGAAAGGGTAACCGGTAACCGTACCGTCTGTCACCAGGTTACATCTCATGAATCGTTATATCTGTAGCCACTAGTCACTCACTCAGTTCAGCGATAAGAGACATTTAAAAAGTTTAAATTCGACATCCCTCGTCGCATTTTTAAGTCCTGTGCTCACCAATGTAACAATTTCGCTGTGATTTTTTTTATTCCGAGATCTTCATTAACGATGCTATTAATCGCAAGTATAAATTAAATGAAAATATTTTTTTTTTTATGGATGTTTTTTCCCTGATCTGTGATCACTGTCTTGGCCTTTCATCCGGTCTCAGATTATCGTTGAGTTTTGGGACACCCTGTAGGTTAAGATTATGAAACTTTTGCACCTCAAAGTATAAAGCAAGAAATTTAATAGTTTTATTAAGCGTGCGTGTGACTGAGTGCCAATTTATAAGAATTAATGTATTTAATCGTAATTTACTTGAAGGTAAAGGCCGGTAATATCTTTAGAGGTAGCCTACATTACTTTTATCGCAAAGAAATGTAATAAAACACAATGAACTAATCACATAGTAAAAAAACATAAATTTAATTCACGGTACCCTTGGGGACGTATTCAATTATAAAATAATTTATTTCTCGTAATCATAGTAATAAAAGGAGAAATGATTCAGGGTTTTGTTGTAATTTCGTAGGTACTACTTGTTACTTTATAAACATTTATATTTTAGTAGATTGCAATTATGAATTTAAAATTAACACTTTTACCCAAAATAAGATTATTAAGCAAGAATAAGGTGGTCTGGCTGTCTATTATATATTCACTAATAAACGGCTGTACCATATTTGATGAACCGTGATAGCTAGGCAAATTAGTTAAATTTTTCACAGATGGTTTTTTACTGTTTCCGCTTTAACGAAATATAATATAGTGCAGTCACAAATTTCTAGTAAGTAGTAATTAATTGTTTTTTGTACAGGACCATGGGTCCTGTACGTCCGACTCGCACTTAAATATACTAGGTATGATCTAAAATTTGATGACAATAATTTCAAAAATTCCAATCAAATGAGTATCTCTTCAAATCTCTCAAAATAGTTGCATCTAAAATAATTCATAAAATTTTAACCGTCCTTTTATTAAAACCAATAAAGAAGGATCCAAAAATATCAATAAATTAATTCAGCCTATCTATCTACTGCTGGGCATAGGCCTATTTACAAGTTGTGCCACAACACCCAGTGCATTCCGCATCGAAACGAAATTATCATCCATCGGTAAATTATTCTACCGAATCACCAAAAAACTGCAGCTTATCTTCGCGATCAAAAAGCTATTATAACTAATGACATATAATTACCTGAACCGTACCGAAGTAAGTTGGGAACATGAATGGAAATCAAAATTTCACAACGATATTTTTTATTTAGTGGTGCAAGTCACGGTATTGTGTTGGTGTTTGAGAATTTGTGCTACAATAGCTGTGATTCAACCTTTTTCTGAAGAACGCATCTAACAAATTATAATACAATCAAAATCTATTACTCTTTTGCAGAAACTAGCTATATGTACTAATTTAAGAAAAAATAAAATCTAAAACAACCCTTTTAAAAGGCTCAACCGACATTTAATCAATCCTTACAAAAACAACAATGCTCAATAATTTATTGCGATCCATAATGAACATGAAGGTCTTAAAAATATAATAATACCTACATAACCATTATGGACCCTGTCGGGCACAGCAATATCGTTATTCACCTTTAATACAAAATGAAATTAATGGAAATAACTATATTCGTTTGGGAGCTATGATGATACTTAATATATCAATCTTATAACACCCCTCTTTTTGCGTCTTATCGGAGTAAAGAAAGAAATTTCGTTAAGAGGAGTTCAAATGAAACACCGTCTCCGATAATTAAATAAGGTGACCATCAAAAAGTATAAATACAGTTCAAGAAATTGATTCAACTATCTAGGCCTGAACATAAAACCGCAGATTCAGAAGATAATAGAGACGTAAAATACCAAATAAACACATTTGGTTGAAGCATAGTAGTAAAAACTGTTTTATTGGCCATTCTTCTGATAGTATCATATAATCTCTATTTGTTATCCAAATGTAAGAAAATTACTGCTTTTATAATTCAGGATCAGTCAAGGCTGTATGTATACAGGAAAAACAGTTGACGATCAGAATACTGATAGTTTTACTCTGATAAAGGTGTCTAGAACTTTTTTTTATGAGATATAGACCGCCACACATTGGTTCTACAATGAAATCGACAAAAACTACCGAAACACTTAAGTTCGGTATGAAAACAATTAATTGCCTTCGAACCCGCAACGAAATTAATCAGAAATAGTAAAAAGGACTCAGGTGTCTAGAACTACTTATTACCTTGCTTTCTAGTAGGAACAATCGGAAGCCCGTTAGATGATCCTTTAAACAATATTGTGCAATACATTGCAGAATAACCCAAACATTGAAAAAATGTTTTAGCATAGCAATGTTTGACAAAGGTTGAAATCGGAACCTTAGAACTTAGGCACCGCTATCTCTCTCGTGATAGCTGACAGTTGTCACTATAACAACCAGCAAAAAATAAAAAATAAGGATAAGCAACACTTCGTACAGTCTAAAATTTATCGGGTGACCGATCGCTTATGTATTTTTTGTTTTTCTTTAGTTTATCTAAACAAAACCCTCAGTGCCGCAAGTCCGACTCGTACTTGACCGTTTTTAATGCATTTCGTTTACATTACTAAAACTACACTACACATTACATAAACTGCTAACGATTTTTACGATACGAAATGATAGCATTTATGTAGGTACCTTATCTAGCTATAATCTTTAAGCTCATTGTTATACCTGCAAACAGATATTAGGTAATAACGCCCACATAATACCTTTGTGCCTTCACGTGGTACGCAATTATTCTTTTGACTATGTCTTTGACTTATTTAATCACTTTTAATTTAACACAAAAGTTACCAGACACAGGTTTTCAAAGTTATTACAACAATTATTGTAATTATAGTTCAAAATTTTCAGAACTAAGGTTTCTAGACTATCCATCGAAAGCCACGTCAAAAGCGGGCAAACCTGAGGATGGTTTAATTTGGACATTGAGAAGAAAAACCAATGAAAACCTTCCATATTGAAGAAAATATTCTTTGTTTCCAGGACGTTTAAAATGGCATCTAAATTACGAATTCTAGCACAAAAAAAAAACGATAAAATTACTATAAATGAGAACCTCCTTTTTTGAAGTCGCTTAAAAAAGAACGATTACTGATCTAAGTAAAATTTTACCTGAAATATTTTTGTGTAATATGAACATAAACTATCCAAACAAAACAATCATTTTCAACCAAAAATTTAAATCACAATTATCTAGTATTACCTTACGCGTTTAGTTAAGGAAAATACAAGGCCTAAAATGTAGGTTTACAAAATTGAGATCTAATTATCTGAAACATCGAATCAGTTTACGTGGTGAGCTGAATTTTAATAGTTTATTGTAATTTACTTTGATATTAAATTGTTAAATCTACTACGGTTACTGTCAGTCTATGAATAATAATCAAATTTGAAGTAAGGGGTATTCTGATAGGTCAGAAATAGTTAATTAGTAATTTTACGTATTAGTTTTGTAATCTTATACTTTGGAATAATTAAGGAATTATTAAATTGTATTCTTTGTATTTGACAGATTTTCCGTACACCGTGCCTTTATTTAAAAAGTATAAATTCTATGGTATTCTAAAATAAAATAAAAAGGATATATTATCATATACTGTACCTTCAATACTTTGTAATATATTACGACGACCGTTCAGTTTTCGGTTTTTATTCTATTTTACGCAATAGTTATTACATTATTGGAAGACATTTTTACATTACATAATTAATACCGCATAGAGAAAATTGTCTGAATGATACCCTTAAATACTGTAAAAGTTATGTAAAACGAAATTAAAATGTGTATTTCTAAACAAATATTTTTTTAATAAGTATTCGAACATAACATTTATTATTCGTGAAGGTTTGAAAAAATAAAAATACGGCTTAATTACATTAATGAAGCCGTATTGTTACTGTAATAAATTAACACGTTATAATCGTAAATGGACAAATCAAGGTCAGTGTATTAGAATTGAAATTATTTCTGCCAGGAAAAATATTTCGTACGGAATCCACGTTAATGAAATATTAAACAATTAACTGTAGTTGATATCTAGGATTCATATTTTGTATGTGTATAAAATTAAAAGTTCATAAAAAAATATTTACCTCTTCAAAATCCAGGATAAAATAACTTTCACTAAATTCACAATTTGTCACTTTAATTTTAAATCACATACAAAAATAAAGTTAGTACTAATACCACATTTCACGCTCAACAAAAATATAAAATTTTACAACCACCACAAAGTCCAAAAAAATTAATCGCACATTCGATCGCAAATATATAATCGCGACGTCGCGTGGAACGAACATCCATTAGCGACCGCCCGCAACGAGCTACGAAAACGCACTGGGGTGTCTTTACGTGCGAGCGTGCGAGAGAGACAACGATATTAAAGCAAGAGGGGTAGCCACTGAAATCTATATGGAGCTTATAAACTGGCCACGAAAATACTACGGAAGTTTCTGGCCATTCAGTTCTGATGTCAATAGGGTTTTGAAGAATATTTGGCTGGTCTAGTGCTAATGGCTTTCATCGTTATATGCTGCCTATTGTGTACATATCAAGGAGTGCATTTAAAATCGAAACAGCGAATTTAGTTCAGTGTGTAAGTTGGATTCTCATTTTCTCACTTTAAAATGCGGCAGTTTATAAATAAAATTCGGCAGTAGAAAAAAATACTTGCCTGCGTATTCACTGGCAGAACTTTTTCTCTAAATTTAAAGTTAAACCGAAGTTCTATAAGTACTAAAATTTATTAGATATTGTAGATACCAAGAAGTTCTTTTGACGATGATCAAACGTGGTATAATATTATTAAGATTACCTTGAAGCATCTGCCTTAGAAATCTCTGGTCCTTTGATCATTCGAAGCCCTAAAGGAATTATAGTAGATTGTATAGTAAAATGGACTGACGCTTCCGTTTTACAAGGATTCCTCGGCATTCTAGGTCCTTCCAAATTATGATTTATAAGTAAAGATACCAAAATTTAAAATGTACGGTTTTTTGGCGTCTTGAATAAATGCTTCAAAGTTTGATACTGGGTTTGGGATTTGATTAAATTTGGACTACTTTTCTTAGTTGTAAAAGGTTTTTATTTCAATAGCCATGCCGTAACAACCCAAAAAATCCAGTTGCCGGTATCAAGCCTGTCAATTTGACATTTCAATAGGAATTCCAGTTGCCATCCAAACCTTCGTAGTCATTATATTTCTATCTTTTATAATAAACATACGTCACATATTTTTCCCTTCGTTAATCTACGGAGTCGTGGAAAGGACTATTGTTGTGACAGGGTCCTTTCCAACTTAATATATTGCAATTTTCGGACCCGACATGTTTTGGCTTTCCCAAATTTGTTTACTTTCCTAATGCGGACATTTCTCTTAGCATGTTTGAATATCTACAACAAATATTATTCTATGGACTTATTAGATGATTGGACATGGAAATGCACTAAGCATACTGTATTTCTAAGAAAGATACAATTCGGTTAAGTGTTGTAACATACGGTCTCGATAAATGGGAGAAATTAAATGCTTTGACATTTTGATTTTCTGAATTTAGAGACTAAAAACAGGAAATTGTAGCTCTAACTGTAGATGCTAAAAGTTTATAGTCGTAATGATGTCAAGCTGAAGATATCATTATTATAACAAGGAATCTAGACCAGCTAAATACATAATAATAATCTTGGTGAAATTGGAGTTAAACATTTAATTAACGGCCTATTCAAAAAAAATATAGTCATAAACATATTTTGCCTCTCTGTGCCAAAATGATCAAGCTTCGTTAGAGCCTTTAAGAAATTCCTTTTCAAAGGATCCTTTTTCAATCCGTGTCGGGATTCAAACAGCTCTTGTACCTGCAATTACTTGGAAGCAACGTTTTTTTTGCCATTACGTTTTATTGTACGGAAGGCTGATCTGCCATTTTTGTTTTCACTCTTATACCTACTCATATTAGCATTTTTAGAACCTTAATTATAACGTGTTCGTATTTTAACCTTTAATTCAGGAATAAATTATTATTTACAAAACTACCTAATAATGATTTTTGGGGTCAAAGGCTGTAATGAAATGAAATCATTTATTCTGCAAATAGTATAGACGTCATAACTTCTATATGTAATTTTTAAGGTAATTGGAGTTGAATCTGATCTACTAAGACTCCGCGATCTGTCCGTAAGTCATCTGTATTTCATGAACTGTATTAGCTAGACAGTTGAAAATTTCACTGTAGACTTGGATTCCTCTTGCCATTAAAATAATTTAAACTAACAATAAAGAGTCACGAGTCCGACTCGCGCTTGGTCGGTTTATTTTAAGATTTAAGATGTTTGAATCCACTAAAATTTACGACCACACATATAAATCAATATCGTGACAATTCCTTCATCAGATTGAGTGGTATCATCTTTATTTCTGGATTATGTAAAAAATACATTACATCTGCATATTTTTTTGCTTGCGATTGTAACATAAGTGAATCACCTTTCATTCATTTATTGATGACAACCTGATTCAATGTTAAATGAAAGAACATTTGAATAAATAGATCCGGAATGTTATAAGAAAATTCTGACACATTTCTTAGAAAGTCTTCATAAATGACAAGTTTTTTTATGTATCCAACCAATTAGAAAAAAGCCAAGACCAAACTCGATTGAATGCAAATGTAATTAGTAATGTTGTGAAGTTCCGAGATACGCTTGTATGAAAATCACGGTAGATATAGTATTACTATCTCTTGGGGACCAACTCTATTAATTAATTGAGACGTTAGACAAACTGTTACTATAAATACATGTACTGTTTTGCTATAATCTTGATCTACGTTATTGATTGACCAAAATGCTTTTGACATTTAGCGCGAAAGTCATGAACAAAGTTTTCGTCATTGAGGATGATGATGTTTTTAAGTTCCGTGCCTAAAAGGTGAAATGCACTAAGGGATCGGTACAAATAGCCAAATAGGATACCAAAAACATTAAAACAAAAAAAAAAACAAACAAAATTAACCCCTCTATCATATTCGTGACAGTGATAACCGTTGTTGAAACTTTTGTTATTATAGCAGTATCAGAATACAGCAATTTACTGCCTAGCTATCACGTTCATTGGATTCAGTCCGATGACAAGTGAGCCGACATCGGTGCCGCAACTACTAACATCGGACATCCTACATAACCCAAAAACGAAAAGCATTATTTTTTCTCAATATTATTACCCTGTTTCTACGGAACTCTGAATATCGTAATTCCGGTTCACACTTGAAAGGTTTTTATTCTGTTTCAGCGCTGTTTCATATGTCATATCAATGATGATAATTATACAGAAAATCCATGAGTCGAACAAAATTACAAGTATTTTCGTTACATTAAAACTACTTCTAACAAAAACCAAACGCACCCCCAAAAAGCATTAAACTAAGTCAACAATACCACACTCTCAGGTAATCCTATAATCACTTTTTATGTGAAACACTTTAAAATAGTATTTTCTATAGTAATTACAGCGACCGTTAGCACTAATCTGAGATGAGATTCAGGAGAAAACATCAGACGCAGCTGTCGTGTGTTCCAAAGAGATATTTGAGTGAAGATTAGAAGATATTTATGTGTCCCCGCGACAATCTTGATTGTAGAGCTTTGAGAAACGCTGAAACGAGAGTTCGTTTGTTTTGGAATACGTATGTTTCTGTGCTTCTTGCACTGTTGGGTAGTATGTATTGCGTTGCAAGGGTCAAATATTAGTAGCATTTTATTTTTTCTGTAGGTACTTGCTTTTGTGAATCTTTAAAATCTATACATATAATAAAATTGTAGAAAAGTGAAAACTGTACATTGAATATTTTTAAAAAAGAATAATTGGAGGGTGGTCTAGGAACGATTCCGATGCCGAAAATATGATTTTTAGAATTTTTGTCTGTTTGTCTGTTTGTCTGTATGTATGTCCGGAAAGATCTCGGAAAGTACTGGATAGATTTGATTCATATTTTCAGAGAATATCAACAAGAGGTCCGGTCAACATAGTTTTTAATTATTATTTCGCTTTTCGATACAGGGGGTGAGCAGGAGCCTTTTATATCTATACACAAATATCAAATTATCTCATAAACTACTGAATATATTTCGTTCAAATTTTGCATGAACCTTATCGTACACATGATACAACAAATATACAAAAACCATAACGCTACTATGCAGGGGGCATGAGCAGTAAAGTTTTAAATTTTTGGACTCACCCGTAACATCGTGTAATACAATTATGAGGTGTATTTTCACCCCATTGAGTAGTAGGCAGCACGGTCATCAATTTACTCAAAAAACATCACGCTATTTATCTTGAGACTTTTGGTGGGGCAATAATATATTTTTTCGAAAGTAAATCATTTTCACAAAATCAGTCATTTTATTCTCTTTTAAGTCTAATGTAGACCTAGCGCGACAATAAGAAAAATAAACTATTAATACTTTTATTATTATTATTTTGATGCAAATGTTACTTCGTAATCGGTACATTCTTGAAACAAAGGAACTTAAATTATTTTTATTTTTATTGGTGTACTAAAATTACTCAAGTTGAAATGTGGAATGCCGTAATATGATTTTGTGTTTATTTACGATAGGTGTATATACCTATGTTTTCAGCTCGGTAATGTTGGCGATGCTAATCAAGATAAAATAATTCGTAGTGACACTCAACCCAAAGTTACATGTAGTTCACATTGATCTCATCTATAATTATGCATAACAATAAATTACTGAACGACACAGTTAATTATATTACCTTGGTTCATCTGTAACAACTAGCAACAAAAATATTAACTTTCAAACAAAAAAAAAGCCTTTCAAACAATGAAATAATGTTTTCTTAAATTTGCAACATTACATAGGCCAAAAGTATTTCGGATAGAAAAGCCCAGAAAACTTGCATAAAAACTTCATAATAGGTATGCAATGTGAAAGATCTGTACGACCAAAGCTATCAATGAATAAGAGCGTACGCTAGAAGGTTTTTGACATTATGTATCTATTGATAGAATAATGTCTACTGATAACTGGGATTTTTCAATATTTTAACGATTTGATTGGTCTACATCCGCCATTACAGAGACCGCACACGTGGCCCTTCCAAAGATTCCTTTAACAATTTATTGTAATCTCTACTTATTTAAAATTTTCATGAAAGCGTTTATCTGGGCGCAATTTTGCAAAATCTTATATCTTATGGCACTATGTAACATCCACAGTTACCGAGCCCGACTCTCACTTCACCAGCTCTGTCCACAAAAATAATTTGACATCTTATTTATATCGTCAGAAAACATCGTGTGTGAAAATAACAACTGTCTGGCTATCACTGTTCCTGAGAAACAGCCAGGTGACAGACAGACGAACGGACACTGGGGCCTCAGTAGTATGGTTCTGGTTTACCTCTTTGGTTACAGTATAATAATAATTTTATGATACCTCATAATCACTGTCATAATCCGTCTAGCAATTTCAGGTGTAGGCCGGCCCAAGAACAGACGTACTCGAAAATCATAACCCACCCAATTAGAAAATGGAAACCCTCGAAAGTAAAACCTTTTTAGCAGAAGTGCTAAGACTGAGTTATACCTTCTGTTATTTTTTCATACTTGCAACCCCCCCCCCCCCATTTTTAAACGGCTCGATTTGTCAAACATGTCTTAACGAACACTCGCACATAATTTACGTTTAAATTAAAATTGTACAATTCGTTCGGAAGCTATGATGTCACAGACAGACAGGCAGGCAGGCAGATATGTCAAAGTTATAAGCCCCTCTTTTTGGGATTAAATAGATAAAGTCATTAAAACAGCTGTGAAATATTTGACACCAGGATAGTATCGTAAACGATGAAATGTGTTTGATCCAAACATTTGATAGTCTTTGGGCGGCTCAAGATTCATTATAATTTAGAAAAAAAAGCAAGCTTAAAATGTAAAAAAGAAGTGTTTCATTTTCAATATTGCATTACATTTTTGCGATGACCGTTATTATTAAACTTCATAGTTGTTCACATCTTGAAAATCACGCAGACAAAGTCGCGGGCAACAGCTAGTGTATAGATGTTTTTGCTCTAATACATAAATTTCATGCTAATTCAACTCTTACTATCAACGGTAAAGAAATACTTCATAGAATGGGTAGTAGATTGTTAGTAGTTTACCACTCAAAATACTATTTTACAAGGTTAATAAAAATAAAACTGATAATATACGAAAGACCGAACGAAGCATAGTTATACCAAGCGCAACATAACTTGGACGCTTTGGAAAAGAAATAAAAGATTATAGGAGCGAGATCAAAGTATACTATCACAGTTTGTAGGATAAAGATGGCAATATTTTATGACTAACTCCAGCAACTTAAAATGCACTTGCCGTAAGAATTGTGGTTACTGATACAAAATACTTAACAGAATTTGTTTGGTTTATTTTTAATCTCCCGCTCGTTTTAAAGCCCCAACACACACGTTCTCTGCCTAAACTGTAATAAAAGTAAACGCATCTGTACCTATACGCTTTTATTACTTTTGACCGCAAAACGTAAATTCTTTTTATGGTCTTTTAAATCGTATTCCGATTTATTAGCTTATATTTTTAGCGTTCGATTTTGATTTTCTATTTATTTGGTTCATTTGGCGTTTTATTATTTATTTACTCATCCATGATAGAACATATTATAGTATTGGGAGCAGTTTCTTTTTGTTCGATATTTTTACGGTTCTTTGCAAATTTTAACCGTTTCAACCCAATGACTTATTAATATCATAGACACTGTGTTCACTCCAACATTTCTTTCGCCTTGGGTCAGCTATAAATTTTCCGATGCCACTAACTTGGCACTTCATAGTTTTCATCTGGGTATTTTTCTATTGAAATCTTGCGTTGGTATTGGGATTGAATTTTATACTTAAGTATTTCAAATACTGGTTGATTTTTCTCATTCTCATTCTTTATGAGATGATAGGTGGTTATATGAACTCCTAAATAAATAAAACAAGTAAAACCGAGACGGTAGCCGAAAGAGAATCCTTATAATCTAAACCCACAAAATAGCCACAACAAATACTTACAATACATTTGTAACCAAACGCAAATATTATTGGTACACGTATTTGGGAAAATATAAAGAGGGAATAAATTCCCCACACAGACGGTAGCACGCATAATCGAATATCGCCCACTATTCGAGGGCCTGTAAGTAAAGAAAGATGAATAACAGATGTGGCTCTAATTTGATGGATGGAGAAATTTGTCGTTTCGTTGTTTACTCAATAATATGGAATACTGCCAAGACTTCATGTTTGGTTATTCCGTCGATGTAATGTTCTGGAGTGAAAGGATCTGGTACGGTTGTTACTGTTTTATGGTTACCGACCTCTTTGATTAATTCAGCATTTGTATCATGTTCATGACTTGGTTCTGATTAATATGGATTACTATCAATATTTGTTTGAGCGATTATGTTACTCACTCGTATGGGGGAACCTTTTCTACACTTATTTTTTGCGTTGCAGTTTACTATGTATGTACCTATGTGGGTAAGAAAATATTTGGTGCTAGAGAACAGTTTCTCTATCATTATAATGAGGTAAAAAAACTATGTGATGTTGTAGAGGGTAATGTCTGATATTTAAGAATCGATTTCGATAATAACTAACTAATAGAAAGATATGATTTCACACAATGTAAGTACGCGAATAATATAGTGGGCTAGGCCCAGTAAGAAACACAAGTAGCTTAGTACACTACGACACAGTGTATGAAAATGTCGCGGTGGCTTTGCAAGTTTTTATACGGTCTTGTGTGCACAAAAGTAACCTGGGTTTTTGTTATATCAATTGATATGGTAATAGATGACGTCATGAAAAACCTGGATTTAAATTATTGTAATACAAAATCGCCAACCCGCAGTTGGCTGCCGTATTGATCAACGCTTAGCCTTTTCCAAATTCTCTATCTAGCAAGGGAGACATTTAAAGGTCAGTATTGCTATAAAAAAACCATAGTTGCATGCTTTATGTGAAATATTTTCAGGCACTCCACAACGCACTGCGTTTCAGCTATAAAAACAAAGAGAGGAAGAATTTGCATCCAATCACATTGAGTGGCCTCTGCTAACGGTCCACCCGCACCTCTTTTTAAACTCCAATATCTCTATAAAATATACCACCTTTATTTCAGTATAACACATTGTGAGTTTATATGCAAATATATTATTGTAGCTTCGTGGAAGTTTTGAAATAATACATGTATTATTGCGGTACAAAATAACGAGTTCAGAAATTTTAATGCCTTCAATAACAGCTTAAATATGTTCGTTGTAAAAAACAGTAAAACAGTTTTAATAAGATTTTTGATATCATTATTTAGGTACTTTATTAATTCTGTAGGTATTTATAATCTTTGAACAACTGTTTGGCACAGCCATTTTCCTATATGGGGATAGGTTTAGAGCATTGATTACCAAACAAGCTTACTGCCGGGTTGGTGATCAAGGTATTAATCTTCTTCTCAACTTTGGTAAAAAATCAGTAACAAAAAAAAATATTTTTGATTAATACAGCTTCCGGCTAAAGTACCACAAAATATGTGAAAATCTAAAATTAATCCCAAAAAAGCTTTTATAAAGCCACATTTCAATATGTACTAATCTTTGTGAAGTATTTTACAAAACATAAATGAAACACATCCCATTAATACAATTTCAGCTAACCAATCATTGGTCATGTCATGCATTAATTAATAAAATTGATTGAAATGTCCAAAATAATTTCTGCGTTCAGGCCCATTTGATTAGCTGATTAATATATGAAAATTGATCTACATTTCAGATGGTGTGAATATTTGGTGTAAAAGTCATACAATTTGAATGTAAATAATATTTTGTTTCATAATAATCGGCTTGTTGATAAAATCAGGCCTTTAACAATGAATACTAACAATGAAATATTTTTTAGCTGCATTAGCACAACCGCACTTCAAAAATGTAATAACATAATAGGGATGATGACGGGGTATAAAAAGAAAAAAATCTCATTAGTCCCTCAGTTAGATAATTGAAAAGTATGAGACACGTATTTTTTCCTTTTTCAGATAAACTAGAATTGACAAAGATTAACTGCTTTAAAGTTTAGGAGAGGGGGTTGTGACGTAATGATAGAGTAAAATTTATACTCAATCGTGACGTCACGCGTAAGTTTCATTCACTGTAATTTGGTCAATTTATGTTTGCGGGACAAATTAAAAAATACGTATCCATTATTATACAAAAAACTACAAGACGGATACTGCAAAAAAATTTGTCATCATCCCTATTATTTTTACTAAACTTTATCGTGCATCTCAGGATCGTGCACCACCATTGAGTCTGTTTTAGCTGTACTAAAAATTTACCATGACAAACTCAATCAAACGCTTTCGGTAAGACAACTTTTAATTTCACCAAAAACATTCTTTTTTTTGGTTCTTTCTAAAGTATTTTTTTTTAATTCCGATTTCCAACGATCGAGCACCGCCATGTTACATTATCGTGGCTAATTGACGATGCGGTTACGTTAAATGAGGCTTGCGAGTATGGATGCAATTGGGGCATGACCTTGAGAGCCGCCTTTAGGCACTCCAATCCCGTAATTTTAAGTTTTAATTATTATCTTTCGAGCTCAAAGGTAAATAGCCAGAAAGCTGCGGTTTATTTAATGTTTTAAAATGTGTTTTAATGTTTTTACTTAAACAGCTGGTTCATTAAATAATGTATCTTACCCGCATGTACATATATTTGTGGTTTTCGTATTTACCAGTTATCGCATTTGGATGGGGTTTTCTTATTAAATTAAAAATTAACCTTGATGCGAACATATTTTGTGTAGAATTTTACTTTAAATATGTAAATCTGTATTTTACAACATTGACAGTTTTTTTTGTAAATTTCTGAATACATAATATGAAAGCTAACATAACTAGATCGACCTTGTGACCTACATAACCTCAGCACTGGCAAGTTTCCTCGAAATCTGTATCGCAAATTGAAAGCTTTGATTGAAAGTAGAACGAAACGCTGTACATTTTTTATTTGATTGATAAAAACTAAGTGACGGCAAGTTATAATATGTAGTTTTAACTACAACTAGCTTTTGGTAACTGGGTTGAGGAGGTCCTTGTAAAACACTGGTATCTAGCTGAATCCAGTTAGACTGGATGCCGACCCCAACATTGTTGGGAAAAGAATAGGCCGATGATGAAGTTATGTAGCTTTTGAGTCAAAACCAACTCAGTGGCGTAGTTGTGTATTTATTTATTTTTCATACGATAATATTTAGTTAGTTTTTCACGAAGATGTAATATTAAGATGGACGACGGATAAACAAAAAATAACGTAGGCGAGCGAGGACGGGAGTAGGTACTGAGGCGAGGGCGGCATCGATGCACGTAAGCGTAATGAGCGTAGCTAGCTCCGTTGTGCGAGCTACAACTATGATCGAAATGTTTGCTGTTTAAATTAATCTACAATCCATCTATCTCTATTAAAAACTTTTTTGATTTTTATCAATTTGTCGGGTTCTAATAATTAATATGTGAAATGTATTTAATTGTTTTGCTTTTATGTTCTTAGAAATTGCAAAAAGCTGTGAAATGGTAATACATTTCAGTATTTTTCATACCATATACACAATTATTTGTTTTATCAAAATTACTGTCTTCCCATCAAACCTTAAATAAACAAAGTAGATAAGAGGTCAATTAACGTTTTGTTTTTCTTTTCGGTAACATTCGTGGCAAAAAACTGAATTTTAATTTCTGATAAAACTATCTCTACTACAGTCTAACCCACGATCTCTTCTATCTCGTTCAAATATTCCCCAACAGCCTCATAATATTGCATTAGCATTTCTGGAGCAAATTCCTGGCATACAGCTCAAATAATAAATTTCATCCACCTTTTCAATATGGCGTCAGATAGATGCCGTGATGACTTAAGCATTGCCTCTTTGCTATTATTATTCGGAAGAAAGTGAGGAGCTCAAAACTTAGTGTGAGCTGCATATTCAATAGGATATTTTCTAGTACGATGAGAGAATACTAATATTTTTTTCATAAGGAGCGATATTGATCAACCACATTTTTCAGAAGATGGTAATTTGGAATGCAATGAGGTTTTGAATGAGCGTGGTTGTGAATACTGGAGTGATGAAAATTTACTGCTTAATTATGGATGTGGTAAATTCTAATACGACATAACAGAAATAAAATTAATTATCTTATTATTTTCAGAAAAATAAAAGTAGCCTTTAATTTTAAGAAAGTTAAAGTATTTTTCTTTAACTTTATCGGATGCATTTGCGGGTAAAGTTGGTGTAAAGAATAACAAAATGTACAGTTTCCATAAATCAAGTATAAGGATAATTTACGAATTGAGTCGACCTCTTCAGCCTTCCCTTCAAATTAATATTTGTATCAAATTTCAATTAACAAATAAATTACATTACCGAATTTATAAAGCAACTGCATTAAAAAAAGCAACCAAAAGCCGCCCATCCCTATCAGTTAATTAAACACAACCAATAAATTTTAAAAAGATACAATCAATCTGTCTGTAATTAGTTGGTGTGCAATTGAACCTGGCTTGTTTGGCACAACACCAACTAGGCACTGGGGTACTGCAGTACACTTCGATTTTCCACTAATAGCTTTCTTGGAATTAAGAAGTCAGTTGTCGTTCGCAATTGTAAGTGAGGGGCGATGAACTGTTACTTATTGCAGAGTTGGATTGCAATAAATTTGTTACGAATATTAATGGGTTCAATTTGAGTTTGGGGTCGCGTTTTTTAGATGACTGGAGTCTTAGTTCTGATAGGGAAAAGTCGGTAGAGTCACTGGAGTCTTTCCTCCTTGTATTCTCTAGGGACCTTGCCAACCTTTTTAGTAAATACTAGCTGTTGCCCGCGACTTTGTCTGCGTGATTTTCAAGATGTGAAAAACTATGAAGTTTAATAATAACGATCATAGTAAAAATGTAATGCAATATTGAAAATGAAACACTTTTTTTATATTTTATGTTGCTTTTTTATTTCTAAATTATAATAAATCTTGAGCGGCCTAAAAACTATCAAATGTTTGAATCAAACACATTTCATCGTTTACGATACTATCCTCGTGTCAAATATTTCACAGCTGTTTTAATGACTTTTTCTTATTTAATCCCAAAAAGAGGGGTTTATAACTTTGACATATCTGCCTGCCTGTCTGTCTGTGACATCATAGCTTCCGAACGAATTGAACTATTTTAGTTTTCGTTTAGACATGTTTGACAAATCATCAGGGGAGGGGGGGTGCAAGTAGGAAAAAATAACAGAAGGTATAACTCAGTCTTAGCACTTCTGCTAAAAATGTTTTACTTTCGAAATTTTCCATTTACTAATTGGGTGGGTTATGATTTTCGAGCACGTCTGTTCTTGGGACGGCCTACACCTGAAATTGCTAGACGGATTATGACAGTGATTATGAGGTGTCATAAAATTATGATTGTACTGTAACCAAAGAGGTAAACCAGAACCATATTACTGAGGCCCCGGTGTCCGTTTGACTGTCTGTCATCTGGCTGTTTCTCAGGAACAGTGATAGCCAGACAGTTGTTATTTTCACACACGATGTTTCGGAGTGACAGAGTGACGGAGCTGGTGAAGTGAGAGTCGGGCTCGGTAATTGTGGATTTCATATAGTGTCATAAGATATAAGATTTTGCAAAATTGCGCCCAAATAAACGGTTTCCTGAAACACGTTATGTTTGACTGTCCTCTTAATATTAAAACTGATCATCCTCACAAACATTTGGAATATTTCCAAAATAAAAAAGTTGGTAAACGTGTTATCTTGCCCCCCTGTTGTTTTGATCATGATTTGCCTTTAAATTGCTGATAAATAAATGGCGTGATAATAAAAATAAATATCAGACACCCCTTTTTTCAAAATTGACAATGACAAATATCTAAAGTATAGGATATGTGTAATTTGTAATGTTACGACAAAGCAAAAATATGAACATAAAAGTGACTTCATGTGCATGAGTTCTATTTACTGTACCAATTTACAAAGAAAAATTACGTATTTTATTCGTTAACATACCTGACGATCACTGAAGTAAAATACCTACCGTCATCCCTACTGCATAAATGGAACTTAAATAAAGACTACATGGGGTTGGTTATGAGGTTACGCTGTCGATACCGACAGCCAAAATGAATTTTCCAGACGTTGTATGACAGATGTAAGTGCTGATAGCTACACGCTATTATCAGTCTTATTGGGGAAATTTCCAAAAATATGTTCCTAATCCTCGTCGGCTTAGGGATCTCAGAGACTTATTCAGTCTCGTTCCTTCCCCTGTTTTAACCAGGCTACGAAAGAAGAAAATTTTAAATAAGTAGAGATTACAATAAATTGTTAAAGGAATTTTTGGAAGGACCACTTGTGCGGTCTCTAGAATGGCGGATGTAGACCGATCAAATCGTTAAAATATTGAATAATCCCAGGTATCAGTAGACATTATTCTATCAATAGATACATAATGTATATTCATTGATAGCTTTGGTCTTATAGATCTTTCACATTGCATACGTATTATGCAGTTTTTATGCAAGTTTTCTGAGCTTTTTTATCCGAAATACTTTTGGCCTATTTAATGTTGCAAATTTAAGAAAAAAAAATTGTTGCTTGTTGTTACAGATGAACCAAGGTAATAATTAACTGTGTCGTTCAGTAATTTTTTGTTATGCATAATTATAGATGAGATCAATGTGAACTACATGCAACTTTGGGTTGAGTGTCACTACGAATGTTTTGATCTTGAAGTAGCATCGCCAACATTACCGAGCTAAAAACATATACATATACAATTGTACTTGAGTAATTTTAGTACATCAATAAAAATAAAAATAATTTAAGTTCCTTTCTTTCAAGAATGATTACGGTAACAATTGCATAAAAAAAATGTATTAGTGTATGTTTCTTGTATTTTACTTGTGAAATAGTCGCGGTATCAGACTTGAGAGAGAATAAAATAACTAATTTTGTGAAAATGATTTATTTTCGAAAAATCCTATTATTGCTCTGTCAAAAGTATTAAGATAAATAGCGTGATGTTTTTTTGTGTAAATTGATAACCGTGCTACCTACTAATCAATGGGGTGAATATACACCTCATAACTGTATTATACGATGTTACGGGTGAGTCCAAAAATTTAAAACTTTACTGCTCATGCCTCCTGCATAGTAGCGTTATGGTTTTTGTATATTTGTTGTATCATGTGTACGATAAGGTTCATGCAAAATTTGAATGAAATGTATTCAGTAGTTTATGAGATAATTTGATATTTGTTTATAGATATAAAAGGCTCCTGCTCACCTCCTGTAACGAAAAGCGAGATAATAAGTAAAAAGTATGTTGACCGGACCTCTTGGTGATATTCTCTGAAAATTTGAATCAAATCTATCTAGTACTTTCTGAGATCTTTCCGGACATACATACAGACAAACAGACAAACAGACAAACAGACAAACAGACAAAAATTCTAAAAATCATATTTTCGGCATCGGAATCGTTAGTAGACCACCCTGCAATTATTCTTTTTTAAAAATATTCAATGTACAGTTTTCGCTTTTCTACAATTTTATTATATGTATAGATATAGATATTAACCATTTTTTTTGCAAAACTGTCAATGAGCTTCAGTTTTCTATGTTGAGCTGAAGTTTAATTTACCACATTTTTTATAAGACAACACTACCCAAATGTCGTGTGTCGGACACGAAGGAATTCAAAAACACAAAGACTTTTATAAAAAATATCTGGATTACGTTAGCGCATGTTATTTGCAATGATTAAACCCACTACCCATTACTCCCGAAGCAAAGCTACCCAATCTATCAAAAACTCCATGTATTATGAGCCTCATGAAGCCTTTTGGACATCTAAATAACTTCAAATGCCTTATCCTGTTCGCAGTTTCCAAGCCAGGACGCTGTTTAGAAGTTATTGATCTCCAATAATGTGATTACTTGTCCCAAACATCTCTATCTAATTCAGTATGCATATCTGAACGTTATATTTGTCAAAGGAAGTTTGGTGCATTAAAGTCATAACATGCATTGATATTCTTGTGGAATATTGCTGATATTACATTGGAGTTTGATGCTGTAGAACATGTGTATATATCAGGGGTGTCTTTGAATGATAATAATTTTAGTATATACTAGTAAATAGTTCTAGTCTTGCAAACGAGTTCCAGGGAATAAAATAATAGGGATCTGAAAATTTGGTATCGTCCGATTCTGGGCATACAAAATTCCATGCGACCGTGACACGAGAATTTTATGTATAAGATTAGTTTAACGTAGGTTTTAAACATGGGATTCGTTGTAGATGAAGGTTTTACAAATTAAAAGAATTTCATCATTGGTAACAACCAAGTAGTCCAGGGAAGTACAATGCTAGTCGTGTAACAGACGCATTTGTGGAGGCATAACAGCTAACAAGTGTTAGATCCCTGCTTATTACTTGCACTTGTTGTATGATTCAGATCTTTTTATTAAGTTCTTGTATTTGTTATTTGAATGATTGTGAGTTTGTTACCTGGCTGTCCCACTAATTGTAATAGCCAGACAGTTGAAATTCTCATTGACGATTTATTTCTGTACCCACTTTTTTCAGACAGCTTATTCAACCACTTTTACTTATCAAAAACTTAAATTAAACTTAAACAGTATTTTAAATACAATTTACATTTAATTTATTCTACTTAACAATTTAAACTTTAACTCAAGATAAACTATTAATTTATTGAATCAACGAATGTTATAATGGTACTATTTGTGTTAGATATCAAAATTGATTTAGAATTGAATTTGTAATTTCAATCTGTCTGTTATTGGTGCAGACTTCGTTATATATGTATGTGTGCCTGTAATGTATTTTAATCGGATTATATAGTTTATGTTACATATAGTTACCTAAAGCCAGGCGATAGGGCTGTTGATATTTTTAGGGTCCCGTTCCCAAGTAAAAATGGGACCTGTGTTTTTTGGGGTCTTTTTGAACAATTATAAATATTTATTACAATTACTTAACTAATTCTACATTGTATTAGTTAATTTGCGAATTCAAGATTGTAGCTCAATTTTCTCATCACAAGAAGCTAAGAACACATTTGATTAAAAAAATATCGCTTTATCCTATGATGCCACAGACAGACATTCAGCGTCTTCGGTAAAAAGACTGTAAGTAGGAGAATTACGACGAATTCTAGCTATATTTATTTTGTAATCACCCTTTCAACGTATTCGCGTCACTGTTCCTAATTTCTAAAAATAAAACTCCTATCGTTTCCAATCGAACTACACCTAACCCAAAAAGGTCGCATTACAGAATCATATGACGTAACAAGTACATAAACGGGAGCTTTGGACATGAATATTATGTACTGAATAATGTAATAGTGATACACAAAATAACCATAACAAGTTTACAAGAAGGTTTCTTGTTTCGGTTCCCATGGGACCCGATAGACAGAAATGTTGAAGAAATTGTCTTAACTTTATATGGGTTACGAGGTCGTGAATGTTTTTAGTTTGTATATTGCATGATAATGTTTATCATCTTCGACTTTGGAGAGAGAGTGTTGCGTGCTTTTGTTTTGTTCTGTTTGTTATTGTTTCAGTCTCTACTAGTTTTTTACAAAGCTCTGTCTACCCAATGTTAATTATGCTAGGCCGGCTAGGCTGGGCTCTATTTCTTAAGATCTCTCTTTCCGTATTTCATCAAAATTGATTCAGTGGCTTAGCAGCGAAATTATGAAATATAGATGGACAAATGTGTAATTTTTGTATAGTCTCCCAGTTCCATATAAGTACTCGATGTATTTTTTTTTAATTACACTAACAACAATTTATGATTTCAACAATAATTTAAAATACTGTCAATTTAAATATAAATAGTCAAAATTATTATTACAAAAACCGAAATAAATAATAATCCTAACCCACATTCATCATAGAAGCACTTTAAAAAACAATAAAACTGGAGTAAGCTCCAAAAACTCCCTGAAGTGCGATCAATGGCCACATTACAATGAGTTATGATCGTCACCTCAATTCCATCTGTCATAATAAAAACAAAATGGCGCGTTTATTATGCACAGACAATAAAACAATAAGGTGTCATCATAACTATACGGGTTGGCAATTACTGGAGTCTATTTTTGGTATTCTGGTTTCCAGTATACGTTTTCCCTTCTGTTGTTGGCGCTTGAGCTGTGGATCAGGGCAGAGGAACTATATTTTGTTATTTGCATCAATAAAGGGCGTCCAAAACTGGCTGACTCAGCAAAAGTGGGTTTTCCACAAAATGGCAGTATGAAGATTTCCGATTCTCAGACTTACCGAATATGTGCAGAAAATTTCATGAGAATCGGTCGAGTCGTTTCGGAGGAGTTCCATTCACCGGGTCACGAGAATTTAATATACTAGATATTGTATTCGACGAAAAGACTTCATGGCTACATAACCATAAAGTCGGTGCCCTGTTTTCTCATTTTTTGACTTCTTGTTTTACACTTGATGACTTTTTTTCTTTACATACTTTCGATAAGTTACTGATTAATAATGCCACCAACCTGAGTAAGCCTCGTCATCAGTATGCGTATGAAGAGACCTCACATATAACAGTGGACAAATTACGAACCGCCACCATATTATAACTTTTAAAACCCTAACTCCGTTTGTTGAACTCGTTTCTACTTCTGATAAAGTTAACTGACCCAGTTACGCAAAGAAATTGGCGTTGTTATGAAAGTATTGCAGGGTAAAATTGAATGGTTGCAGTTTTACAAGGGATTAAATGTGAGGGAGCCGAGAAAGGTAAAGTTAATGATGAAGGAAACTCGTTTATGAGGCAAATGGTATATGATTTTGTGAGTTCTTGAATTAAAATTGTATTAAAATAAAAGAACCTTGAAGAACTTTATAGTGAAAATTATGAGTTTTCAGATGTGGTAACTTAGATGAGCATAACTGATCAAAATATGAAGCTAAGTGCGAAATATTTTACAACGATCAGGAAATATTTGTAATCAATTTAAAAGTGAATATAGCCCAAAACTGCATAACCAAAATATCTGGATTCATGTTTTAATTTATTAATACATTAGACCATAGATCTCATCTGCGCAATCCACATACATAATGAATAAAACCCATACATCAGCCACCTATCTAAGTTACCAAATTAACTCCAACTTCCAAAAACCAAGTACGATACGCAAACACAAAAGTAATCACAACTAGAACTACTAAGACTTGGTGCAATGACATGACGTCACAGAACAACAAGATGGACGCCGTAAATAGCCTGAGGGTCTACAATAAAACCCTGACATTGAAGATGTGGAAGCGAGTAAGGGCATTAAACGACGTAGAGCGCTGTCTTGTTTCCACAAGTTCAGTAATATTGCTTTAGAAGGTGATGGTGGGTCCAATGTTGTAGCAGAAACGCCCTTTGAAATACAATATGGAGTTTGAGGTATTTGGTGATTGACAGGGATTGAGAGCTCGATCACTAAGGGTTATGCAGGTTTATTCCGGTATTTCTGTCTAGAATTTGAATTCCAATCATAACTGACGGTATTGATACGTCTTTGTGAAGTTATTATAAACTGGCTTATTGGGTGACTATAATTGGGCGTGTTTGCAATAAAAAGAAAATGAATTCGATTTTCTATGTTAAATGAAAAATATATTTTCGAAACATAGTTAGGAGTAATAGCTGAACTCAAATCTAGAGTTAATTTAAACGACTACTGCCTATCTAGAATAGGTACATTCTCAAATTGCAGTTGCTTAATTCCACTAACACGAAAATAACTAATCGCCCATTTTGAGATTCGTGTATTGCCAATCCAATCGATTTTCACCTAATCACGAAATCCAGAAAACAAACAATAACACGAACGACAAAAATAGAAACCCAATTTATTTTTAACAGTCTTCCATAAGTAACCAAGGACACGAAACAAATATTAATATCTCGACTTAGATCCAAACGATTTATGCACGCATCGGAAAAAAATACCAGAATTGTTTATTGCATTCCGTGACAGCAACGTATCTGATCTCCCCTCCTCTTCACCACCTTTCCTTATCTTTTTCGTGAATCCCTTCTTGTTAATATCTACATTGCCAAATACCAAATTTGCCCTCCCATGTCCATTATACTCAAAATCTATTTAAACAATGGGACTGCCCCAAATATCCCTTAGACCAAAACTTGTTTTATTATTCGGAAACCGTAAATATAAAACGCAGTTGAATCGTAAATCGGGACGATTAAGTGCCGGATCAATTTTCGATCTCCGAAATGAAAATAATTTTACACAGATCCACTGTGTATCGGATTATTCAAATTAACTTCATTATTGATGGATAGTTCACTGCTGTTGCAGAGCGAATGATACTTTTTGTGTGACGTAATTTAATAAAGCTCATTACAGGATTTTTTTCGCCATTTTATTTGCAAGTAACAATTTTCGAAAGTTGTTAATACTGTATTGCCATGGAAATTTCATCTGGTAATAAGACTGGAAGTCGTAATAATGAATTATGATGCTTGCTTTCTTCCCGTTCTTCTTGAAAACAATTAACATTGGTTCTGAGAATAATAGTATGATGTAAAAACCTACAAAGGAAGTATGCAGGGAAAAAAGAGAAAAATTGAGCAATAACAAAAAAAAAAATATTTGCATAGAATAATATAGATTCGGTACATAAAATAAAAAAGCATCATTATTGAGGGCTCTAGTGCGATCTGAAACAAACCAGACAAGCCCAATAAATACGCCTAAGTAATCCCTTGTAATAGAATAGAGAGTCGTGGAAGGATTTGGGGGAGGCCTTTGCCCAGCAGTGGGACACAGTGGGCTAGAGAAAAAAAAAATCCCTTGTAAAATCAATGAAATAATAAGTCAAGAAGATAAAACGAAATACAATCAAGTCCAGTTTATGACTTCAAAACATTTTTACCCCAAATTAAATTTCAAAATACTCCCAAAAAGTTATGCAGTTAATATTTTATTCATCAACAACAAAAGCTAGATTTCGAAAACAAAATTGAATTCGATTATACGCGTTACTGGCAATAACGAAACCGACTGGAAAAATATTAAAAAAAAACTTTTATTTCGTAAATTACCAAAATTTCCAACAATTGAAACTGGTACGTCATCAATTACGTTTATCATCACAACTTTTACAATAGCGGATGAAACATGGGACGAAAAGTCCGTAATTGTAGTCCTATTTATACATTCCATTGAAGAAGCACGGTCAACCAAAACACGAATAGATTCGGACTATCGTTGTCCAATTGAACGTGACTTGGTTGACAGATAGAAACCTGGGACCCTACGGCGACGTTAGCATAATGCTTCGAATTGCGGAAAAGAGATGGCAAGCACGGTGTATAGTGGCGTCCCTTTTCAATAGCACCAACAGTCTTAGTTAAGGAGTTGGTAGTATATGCCTTGGATTCGGAGGAAATAACTTAGAATCTGCTGATCGATTCTGCTGTGATTTTGGAAATGCAGTGAGATAGCCAACTATAGATTTGTAGTTTGATATTATGGCTGGGATTTGATTATAGGTGTTTTGTTTTTTGATTGTTCTAATCTCTCTTGGGTATTATTAATTTGAAAGCATAAAATTCACTCATCAAAGTAAAAGTAAAGTCTTATAAAATAGTACAGCTTATCTCCCTTTTTAAATTTGTTTAATATACATACATATAAGAGACAAGAGTTGTGTCAAGATAACTCTTTATGAGACCATTGCTCTTCACAACAACTTTAGTACACATATACATTAACCTTCATTTGTTTGGTCTGCACCAAATATAACTGCACTCGGTATATAATAGTGCATAACTCTCACACAACGCCATCTAGTCTCAAACCAAGCAAAGCTTGTATTATGGGTACTAGAGAAATGATAAACATACTTATATATTTTGAAATAATTCCATAAAATTGATAAATTACACCCAGACACGGAACAAATGATCCTGCCTATCACAAAAACATTTGTTCCATGTGGGAATTGAACCTGCGACCACCATTATAGCAGTCAAGGTCACTAACCACTACACCAACAGACCAGCCAGCAAGTACATATCTAAAAGCAGGTGCAAAGCTTAGTTTTTACAGGTATTAACGAAAATGTTTCAGGTTTAATGGTTGTTTTGGACGACCTGCGTCAAGTAAGGGATTACCTTATGACAGGTTGTCAACCCACCGTCGTAACATAATCCTTGTTCCGTTTACGGACATAGATTTTTAATCCCATTGCTATCTAACTGATGTTAATGTAATTAACAAAAATGTTTTTGTCTTTTATTTCGATTCAGTCGGATGAATGTTTTTGGGTTGAGCTGATTAATTTTTTGAGTAATCCATTACTTTATGATCAAGATAAATAGACTTTGAAGCCTGATATTTTTTCCAATGCTGAAAAAATGTTCTGATTTTAGGATATAGGCCTACCTTACCTTTTTCCTTTCCGTCCGATTAATTGCATGTAATATATTTATAGCTCATTCCATCCATGGTTACTAATATCCATCGCTAAAAACTGTGATCTTGCAGTACTTCTTGAGTATGCCACCTTCTTTCAAGAGCAACTAGCGTCTGCTGGCCAGATGGAAGAAAGAATAAAAAAAGATTTAACAAAAAAAACACGATTTTGTCTTAAAAATCAAATTAATATTCGATTAAATCAAAATTTAATATTCAAACGATTCAAATATAATAAAACGAAGCGATCAATCAAATCCCAAACGGTCGAAAATCAAGTATAAGACAAATCGATCCTTCATACATAATCGATATAATACCCAAAATTCTATCATTCACGCCAATATCTTAATTCTTGCACAATGGAAGGACGAACAAAAGCTTTCGATGTGAAATATCGTCGATGCCTATTGTCCGATTATTTGATATATCGACTTCTATCTGAGTCGCGGGTTCTGTAGACACCAGTTTTACATAGAATGAATTATAGTCACCGTTCATAGCCTTCCTTTCTGTATCTTGATCGATAAGTAACTCTAATGATCCTTTTTGACCTTTATCGATACTTCGTTTGATTGATAGTTTTGTCGATTTGATTATAGTGTTAGGTTTATAAATAGGTTTTGTTACGCTCCTGTTATCGATTCCTGATGCTCTGTTTAATGAGTTTGTGGCATCGGGTTTTCATTGAAACTTGATAACGATCCAAGTAGAATGAATATGATGGTCAAGAACGAATCGAATTCGCGATTCTGGCAGTTCTGTAGAATTATTTATTTAATAACAGTTTACTCAAGCGTATGACAGCTTCAGCTTATAATTATGGACTCCAGTTGAGTCCAAAACTAGTTGGCCGATAACAGGGTGTGAGTAAATCGTTATAAAATAAATAATTACGAATTCGCGTTACGAAAGGTTCCGTAGAGATTAGCTAACCTAGCTTTACCTTGACTTCATGTCAGGGGATACAGCAGGACAGACAGCCAAATCGTATTCGGTTAAGGTTCTTGGTCTTAAGTTAAGGAACAAAAAAATGTATTATAATATCATTTTAAAGAAAAAAATATTATTCAAATTCTGGAATCCAGTTTAAAATACTCAGAAGACAGTTCGCTTGATGATGATAAGTAAATAACCATTGAGGCCGAATTCAGAAACAAATACTTTTTCACATAAAGCCTTCCCGTTTTTCAACGTTGATCCGTTAAACTGTGCCGGCATCGTTTGTGAAATTGCGAGGAAGATTGTAAGGGTGTTCTACGAAAATATTTTTAGTCTGTCAGATTAATTCTGGGCTTAATTTTATATTTATTTTATTTGGTGAATGTTGGGGACAACAATTTATTGTTGACGGACGTTACTTCTGTGACTTTATTTGTTTTATAGTAATGCAGTCAATTTGCTCTTTCAGTTATTAAATTAAATTATTGATATTAAAATATGGGGATGAATACCCTTTATCACAATACGAAGATATCATAATTTCTAGTTGCAGACACGGCGAATCGCGACTCCGACGCGTCGTTACATATTATTACTTAAAGTGCCTATTTTGAGGAAAAAAAATTGATGAATTTGGGAAAGGCCTTCACCCCACAATGGCACACTGAGCTAAATGAAATAATATAATATGTTATTTAAGCTGAATGGGATTACTATGTTTTCATACATCCAAGCTTTTTATTATTTAGGTTCTCAATCGTGATAAACGAACGATAGCGCCATATGTTTATTAGAAGTATATTGGCAAGAAACAAAATTATATGTATTATCAAAAAAAAAACTCGAATATCAGAATTTATTAAGGAATGTGGAATGTTTGGAAGTTCTACAACTGCTTGTGTATATTAAGTTACGTAGGAATTCGCTCTACATAGGGATTTCATTCCAAGGTCCCGCTAATAATACTTAATAACTTGGGTTTTTTGTATTCTTAGGCTGAAGGAAACCCTAAAATTGTTAAGGTTCGGGTATAACATTTTAAGCATAATTTTATATTTGTTTTCTATTTCTTTTTTGCAAAGTTTTTCGTGTTATTAGAAGAGGGTCTGAAGAAATTGGTGTAATGAAACTTTTAGACCTATTTCAGAATGTATGCTACGTTTGGCAATTTCTATGGAGTCTGAACAAGGCACTTTCAGAAGATAGGTTATTACACTTCTGAATTCCAACCTCACTAAGGGATCTTGCTTGTGTTCATCTAAATTATATAGGTAAATACTATTTGTCAGATGGATAGCCGTTTCTGAAAATAGTATCTATGTTTGGGCAGTCAGAAAGTTATAACTTACAGTCAGAAGTTAGGTTATAATAATTCTGGCAATAAGACTTAATAATTTGGATCCAGTAGTTATCAATATAATTAGTGTAGATCAGATAGTCAATCAGGTCATTTAAATAGACGGTACGCAACTAAAAGAAATCTAGGAAGAAATTGATGAAAATAATTATAATTATACCAGCATGCAACAATATACGGCCCATTGCTGGGCGCAGGCCTCTCCAATTATTCACCATGCTTGTTCACTACATGTTTGGGATTTCAGATTCCAATATTTGAAATCCAATTTTCCTCACGATGTTTTCCTTCACCATAATTTAGTCTGTGGTGTCTTAGAATAATTTAGAAAGTCCATACGACTTTAAAAAAATCACATCGCTACTTTGCCCGCGTTGGGATCGAACCAGCACCTCGTCTAAACAAATCCATGCATAGAACCGCAACGTGATTTAAACATAAAGTCGATCTAAAAGTCTGTAATCTTTCACAAAGATCCAAAAATAACGGAGAAAGAAAGGTTACAAAAAGCCCGTCGATTCTATTAACTCTTGATGTTGATACATTTTTTATTCGAAACATATTTCTCGTTCTTTCCTTGTGTGCCTCTGAAGTGTTTTATTTATCTCGTAATCTTCGATTTCGTATTGGAGTATTATAACGCTGTTCCTACATTCGCAGTCACGAACTCTTTCATAATGTTATGATACCTACTTAAGTGTGTCTGATTTTGTTTTTGCTGGTTATTTTTTTGTGACTGCTTGAATATTTAGATTAAAGATATTTTTTTTTTGTAATATTGACTTCATGATTTTGTACCTTAATGATTTTGCACATCAATGATGTTTGTCTCTGTTATGAGAAAAAACTATTGGCCGTGATTTGGAACGTAGCCACTTTGTACAAATATTTGTATCTTTTTATCACTCTTATCTAGCAATAAAGTGATTGATTTTATTAAACGTCTGTAATAGCCAATCGAAAAAGCATTAAATTTTTTGACAAATCTATTTTCTAATTTATATTTACCTAAATCATTTTTGCATTTTTCAAACTAATTGATCTTCAAAGTCAAATCTACCGTGAACTCGTAAAAACCAAACAAGTTTGAAAGCAAACCGAATTTTAAATTTTCTGCCGATATAATCTCGTAATGCCAGAGACGGCAGGATTGTAAAGATATTAAGTCCACATTTCAACTGAGATTTAATTAAATACATAAATCATTCGTTGGCCTCTGAATTACAGTACAAAATCACTTTCCAATATATTTTAAAATACGGAGCAGATTGTAGAAAGTGATGACCGTGAAAAAAGTATTATGAACTTGGCAAGGTCCCCTTCGATATATACGCCAGACATACACAATACATGATGGCAGTTGTTACTGAAGAGTGCTTATAATCTTCCAGTTTTAGGAACGTCATAGTAGCGTAGTTTGTTGGTATTTCCTTAAGAGGCAACATTGAATCAGAACGAAGTCCCTATGATTACTATCGCTACCCAACATATTTTGCTTCGGTATCCACTGTTGGACCCGGTTGTTCTCTTTGATTAAAAGAAAACGATTCACGCACTACTTGTGTTACTTACACATCTTTTAGAGTCGTCTTTTTAAATCTGACACCAGTTTCAGACTATAGGAGAGACCTTTTGTGTTGCCCATGTAACAAACAGTAGGTCAGACCGACAACCTTTCCTTGTAAAACTATGGAACTTAGTTGCGTCTGGTTAGACTGGAACCGGACCTCAATTTAATTGTAAAAAAATTTGGCTGATAATTATTTATTGGTTTGCTTTGGCTTCCAGAAAATTCCGAGCTAAGCTGATTTATCCTTAAGGTTAAGAGATATATCTAAGGCTAACAAGGACTTCTAAAATTTACGGAGATGGAACTCGGCAGTCTTGACCTACCATGCCGTCACCGGGGTAAGCATCAAGCGTTATTATATTTTTAAAGACAGAATAAAAGCTGACCTCTTAAAATTTTCAACTGCCTCAAAAACCCAGCTCTCAGTATTAATGAGTACGAAGCCTTAGGCTGTTCAACGTGGACATTTTGTCCGGTCAAGCGGTCGTGGATGAATTTGTGAATTTTTCTTCAATGTTATAATGCCTTTTGATTTTGAGTTCTTTGTATATGATATAGCAGTTCGCTATAACTAAGCACTCCAGAAGTTTTTAAGCAGAGCGTGGTAACGTGTGCATGATGAATTGCGCCGTACAGGAAAACTGCAGGAGGCCTACCGCCTCTTCATCTAAGTAGGTAGGTCATAGGTGTCCATGAGGATGACTCCGCCTTAAAACGCCGTAGACTGGTAAATCATCTGCTAGAGGCCCATATATCAACAAGATTGCAATTAAGCATATGACAGTTACACAGCAACCACATAGGAAATTGATATATTATGTAATTCAGATAATATATTAAATCGTCGTTTTACTGAAAGTACCTAGTAATTGCTCCTTACAAAATTATGAGTACTCATTAAGGTAACCAATTTTCTTTATCGTGGTTTGAATCTTCCAAATCTTCGTTCGAAGAACATTCAAGAAAATCAAACAAACGTCGAATCATATTCCAGTATACCCCTTTATTTTAATAGGCTTCTAGACCGATGGATATGCAAAGCCTTTACCTTTATGCTAAAGAAAAGTAGGCTTTTTACTTTCAAATTTAACGGTTATTTTAGGCAATACATTGGGTTATATTTATTCTAAATACATATTTCTAGGCCCTAGGTTTTCTGGACTCGAGTGAAATGTGTACCTAAATTTTAATTCTAGATCTTTTTATTGAACGGCATAAACTGTCACCTGTGATTTTTTGCTAGCATAGTATCTTTATTGAATTTCCATCTTTAGAACAAAAATGTATTTAAATTGATGTGGTTTGACCATGAAAGCATTAAGATGAATCCACATATTAATAAGTCCATCGTATCATTTGTTGTTCCTATCATCGTCACAGTTTGTCGCTGTGCCAGAGTTTTCGGCTTCCGTAGCTGCCTAGTTTTCGGCGATTAATGCTTTTACACACATTTACAGACAGATGTACTTACGAGGTATGGTTTTACAAATGTTTACAATCTGAAATAATCATGTATACTGGTATCAGCTTACCACTTTATAAAAATGGCTAACCACCACTTTATCGACAAATTCCGATAAAGGTTTACCTCATAACATATTAAACAACTAAAGAGAAATGCACAAAAGAAATAATGTATTTCCCAGAAAAATTGTTGCCGCTAACAATCAAAGTATCGTTTACAGTAATTTATTTTCAAATAACATTTTTACATTTGTAACAATAGTTTTAGTCATTAGGTTCTAATAACATTCCCAGAAATCACAAAAATACTGTATTTGATACACGAAAAACTGTAATTAGTTTTGAATTATTCCAACTATTTTAAACTACTTGAACGCTGCTAAATTAAACTTGAAATTGAATGTTGAAAGTCGAATATTAAATCTTTTCGGCGAAGTTGAGTCAAGCGCTAAATGTTTAAAGCATGTTATTGTCATTAGTGGGGGCATTTGAAACCTAAAGGCCCGTTAGGCAAGTGAGATTTTTACAACCATTCACTATGAGCAAATCCTTTTTTTATTCTTGTTTCGCAATAACCAACCCCTGACGATTTAGACCTCCAGAACTTATTGTATTTTCTTTTATTTTACAGATAATGTTATATTTATAGATATAAAGTATATTTACATGTATCTTCAAATTATTGGTTTCAAAATTCAATCTATCTGAAAAAAAAAGTTATTGCTATACATTTTAGGGCATGTTACTTTTATCGAAACATTTAGCTGACGAGTCAAAATGACATTCCTTTTTTTCGTCTTCTAGTCTAACGCGATGTACTTTTGTCTAAGCCTTCAGCACCAATGGCTGATTATTGTTAAATATAAAATAGATAATTTAGGACTCAAATAAATAGCCGTGAAATATAGAAAGATAATGTTTTATTGATTTCTTCTGTAGTTTATGTTCTGCACAACCTGCAGTTTTATAGTTCAGAAAAGACATCATGAAATCGAAATAATTCTCATTTTTCCGTGAACTAGTTTAGCTTTGTTTTCAAGAAGACATTTTCAAATAACTTTCCCGGGCATTAACGTTTCTCTTTTAAAAATACGAGTTTCATATTGGTCTATTGCTTTTGTAAATTGTATTTCGAATAGAAATGGATAAAATGTGACTACTTTTTCTCTTACCAAAACATTTACAGAGAACATTGAGTATCTTGAAACGTATTGAAAAAGGCATAAATGTATTCGCCAAAAATCTACATTCGTGATTCTTACTTATTCCGATAAGTAATATAATATTCAGTGAATTTAAGAGGGGTTTGGTGTCCAGATTACCTGGACCTACACTAGTTTGTGGCTTAATCGCGTCTAGGGATCAAGTTGCGTTTGTCGATGTGAGTATTCGATATATGCTAGTGGAATTCTGCTGGGAGATCATCGAGTTGCCACCCTTGATGTCGTTTTGTATTAGTTCACCCCACTGTGATATAAGGGCTGAGTACGGGATTTTTTTTATTTATCGAGACGGTGAACTGAGTTCTCATTACGGTGAACAAATATAAAGCGTGCACTTACACGAGTCATTACATACCACTTTAGACTTTGGTTAAATGTTCTTTTTTGCACGAATAGTGGAACTTTTACACATTTTCATGAACGAATGGAAATTGACATTGATTAGAAAATTGATGAAATAAATGACATAAGAGTCAGAAATGGTTAACGGCCATCAACATCTTAATAACGAATTAATGTGTGACAAAGAATTTGTTAGTCAGTTTTGGTGATATTTTTGCTCACAAGCCGTTATCTTTCTGCTCATCAGTCTAGCCTTTTCAGAATTATGTTGGGGTCAGCTTCTAGTTAAATCAGATGCAGCTAATTACCAGTATTTTAGGAGTGAACTGTGTATTTGACCTCCTCAAACTAGTTTCCTGGGCAAAACGATACCCCTAAGAAAGACTTGTTTTCACATATTATAGCTTCTAACTACCCGTAAATTGATTAACTATTTCATATTTGTTAAAAAAAATAACCTAATACAATTTCTCTTCTGCCAAAATTTTGGATGCAATCCAAATTTCCGTCCAACCCCAAACTCCCTAAAATAATCTCGGTACTTCCCCATCTCGCACTTGACCGGTTTTATTATAACTATCAAGTTACGTCATACGTCATAGCCATCCGGTGGCAGATAAAGCAAACCAACCATAAATTGTAATGGTTTCCCATTCCATTTATCAGCGTGATCGTTATTGAATCCTGATCTGTTGTTGACTAGGATTCTTGTTACTGTTTGATGTCTGTTTTCCATTTCGAAAGGCTGAGATTCTATTCATTTGTTAGATAATAATTATGTTTTTTTTTTAATTTTGAAGGACATGAGACTCAACCTAAGTTCATATTGCATTCATATTCATATGCAAATCGAAAATCACGAGAACGTAAACTGGATAAAATTTAATATCGTACATGTTAATCTAACTTTCACGTTTTGTAATATTAACAGGATTTTTCGACTGATCGGATTGTACAGGTCTCTATGTCAAACTCACTGTGTAAGAGGTATCGCGAGTTTGAACCCCGCTTAAGACAAGTATGTGTGTGTTTTACGAATGCTTGACTTGAATTTAAGTCTTTTCAACAAGTGACTTTTTTCTGAAATCTGAAATGAAAATAAAGTATTAGTAACAGATTGCTTGCTTGGCAATATGTTTTCATCATTGAAAACTAAACCACTTATAACTGTCGCCTTTAGATATTGCAGTTTAAGTTTATGACAAACCTGTGAGTTGTGAAATCCATTTAAGCCGCTTAATTTAAGCAGCTTTTTTTGCAATGCGATGTACGTGCTTGGAGTGAAATCTTACACATTGGCATCTTGGGGTTAGGTTTTTACTTCTTTCACCAATCCCACCGACAAATCACCCGTCTATTCTCCCCTTTAATCCACACCGCATAGTCAGACGCATCGGGGGTCTTACAAGGACGAAACGCGTTAGCAATACGATACAAGCTGTTTTATCTTGAAATATAAGTCGAGGAAACGATCTATCTATCACAGACGATATAAATCGTGCTCGTCATATTTTGGGGGAGAAATATTGCCCAGAAAATCTAGACGAAAAACTTAATTTAGGAACATATTTTTGATGTGAAATATAGGGTTTTGTTACTTGTTATTCAGGGAGTTTTGATAAAGGAGGCAGGCTTATCAATTCTTCCTTAAGATGGGAAATAAATAAACCGCAGATCAATATTTGTAAGAAAAGTCTAAGCTTTTGAAATTTGAGTGCTTCTTTGGAAAAAGTGGAGGGGGTAAGTAAGTTGAAAAGCCAAACCTCTTTTCTAACAAGTTTAGATAAGAATAGAAATGAAAGGGAGTAGGAAGTTTATGAGTAGTAAGTAGGTCCCGTTCAACGTATATTTTTTACTACCCAGGGTACATTTTAGTGCCGCTTGCTTGTACAAAAATATGACATAAATTTTTCGAAACACTAACACGTATATCTTTTAATATTTTCGCTCAAATAAGACTGTATCTTAAAGAAATATTACATTAAAAATATCTTAACTAAGCCATTCCATTATTAAATTCTTTTAGACATTTCTCGTGATACATAATCTAGTTTTTAAATTATTTTTTGTCTATGATAAATAGTGTACAGAAAAATATTTCTTATGAAGGAGGCTCTTAAAACGCCTAACAGATGAAACAAAATTATTTCTCAGCTAAAATGAAACAAAATATTCAACAATAAAAAAAGGTTCAAGAAATATATTTAGTACTTATTTGTCAAAAGCGGTACTTTATAAGGTCTTAATATATACTTAGAAAAATATTAATGTAACAAATGTAACGTAGAGGCTATTATGAAAATAGACGGGTTGTTTTTTTAGGTCATTTAATTTTTTATTACTTCTTCGTTTGTTCCTTGTATAATTTATTGTTGTAGCGTCAATAGAATTATCGCCGATATCTATCTGTTAAACTCTCAACTATCTAACTCCCACATTTCATAAAATACAGCCTGTTGATAGGCAAACAAACGGCAAACAGAAAGACAGCTGAGCTTTAGTCACTGGGTTCCATTTCTGCCCTTTGCTTTGGGAACGAAACTATAAAAACGAGGTAGGTTTTCACCGTCTCCATAGTTATAGAACAGCAAAGACTGGTAAAAACTCCATGAACGAATAGCCCCGAATAAATAAACTTATTATACATAGTAAGTAATGATTAATGTTCGTTCGACTGTTTATGAAAAGGTCTTTACCCTGTAGGACTATTTACGATGTATTTGACCCTTAGACCTAACCGCAATACGGGTTTGGTTAACGCTTGATAACTAAAGGGTTTTGCACTATTATTTATCATCTGAAGTTTCTTTTGATTTTGTAAAAGTTTTTGCTTTGAAATTCGATTGGTAAAAACATTAAGACAAAAAATGATCAGTAATTAATTTAAATTACATTTTTATACGGCCTATATTTTTATTTTATTTATATTAATAAACTAGCTTTTCGATCGCGTTTCCAAGAGCAGTCTTCAAAATGTTCTTTCTCAAGGTCAACTCTATCTCTGTACCAAATTTCATTAAAATCGGTTCAGTGGTTTAGACGTGAAAGCGTAACAGACAGACAGAGTTACTTTCGCATTTATAATATTAGTAGGGATCCAAAGTATGGGTAGAGTTTGCTACTCACGCTTTTATTATAAATGGAAAGGACATTGTATTTTTACCTAAGTCCGCCCAAAAGAGTAGATCAATAAATAACGGTGAAATTTAGATTACACTTTAAATTAACACATAAGCTAAATGCAATTTATCCGACTCCGCTGAAGACGGGTAATGTTTTTGCAGCTATAACCGACATCTAAGCGAGCAACAGCCACTGGGATGAATAAATTAAAGTAACCTGTGCCTTGACTGACAACCATCGGGAAAAACAAGAAAAATCCTCAAAAAAGTTTCTTTTAACCTACAAATTGTACCTATTTCTACCTTTTATTTAAAAAAAAACCAGTTGCAAAGTTTCACAAATGCTCCACTACTAAGCACTATTATCCTCTATTTTTAGAATTTATTTTATTTTACTTTCAGAAAATAAACATACATTCCAACGCCGCAATTTTAATCAATTATGTTTCATGAGATTGTAAATATCTGCTAGTACAAGGATTTTGCTACTAAACAAACTATAACCGTACATCTAAAGGAATATGAGCCAAAACCTAATTCGAAAGTCCATCTGCGGTAAACTGTCTGGAAAAAACAGCCTTAAAAATATTTAGAGAACGTGCATTTTTATATGTACAGATATAACATTATTTTGTTTATATGAATTGTATTTTTACACGATTCAGTATAAATGGTAAGGTAACAGCACAAGTAGGCGATCAAAATTGTTTTTTTTTTTAACAATATGGACAACATCACATACATTGTTCTGAACCCAAAATAAATTGCTGAAGCACTTGTGTTATGGAATTCAGATACAACGAAGGTACCACAAACACCCAGACCCGAGACAATGTAGAAAATGTGAATTTTTACATTGACCCGACCGGGGATCGAACCCGGGACCTCAGAGCTAGCAACACCTTGAAACCGGTGCGTACGCCACTCGACCACGGAGATCGTCGGATATTCAATACCTATGAATGAATTTCGCGTCAGAACAGTGTCACGTCGAAATGATTCCAAAGTATGTAAACCGAAGTACTGACCAGCCCCAAACAAAAAACAATTCGTTTCTAATGAATTACTGCTTCTGCTGTTGAGTGTACAAAATGGCGTCGTTCTTTCTTAAACATGTTATCTGAGACGGCAACTATTTTGGGTACACAGCTGGTATTACTACTAAACCCAATTAAACGAAAACGAATAAAAAATCGCTTTTATTTCAAAACGACCTAAATTATAAAGGTCATGAAAAAGTCTGTTTTATTTAGAAGACATTACTAGACTACATAAAAAAGTAAGAGAAAGGAAAACCGATTTTAAGATGATTTATGAAAAAGTTAAGTTAGGGAAATATCTATCTGATCCGTAGTTAGTATCTCATTCTGACTCGAGATTTGCAATTCAGCTTTTTAACAGATTTCGAAAAGCAGGTTCTAAGTTCGTTTTTTTTACTATATTTGTTACCTCAGAACCTGGATGAACCGATTTTTATTTTTATTTCATTTATTAGGAAGTACCTGTCATTTGGTCCAGTACTAATCGAGCAACACTTTATAAGGTCGATCCGTGGATAGGTGACCACCTATCGAACGAGCTCCATCTCGTTTCACAGGCACGTTAAAATGTGGGTCCCGCGGTTGTTTATACATTTTTGACAGTCAACCAGTCGTACTAAGTGGTATCTCTTCTTCGTCTTGCCCAAGTACTTACAGATAAACTCTAATATAGTTAGCTACATCAGGTTACAATGGATACCGACTCCAACATATTTGGTTGGGTGAAGCGGTGGTTAAAATATTGCACGTTATACATTTACCATACTCTTTTATCAAAACGATCTCATTCCATTTCGACCCAAAAATGAAGTTGTTATATCGGAACCTCATACTAAAATCTTTTAGTTCGCAATCAAGATTTTCCCTTCAAAAAGCCCGGCAGCAGTTCATACAAAGGCGTCATACAGTCGGTACATCATCACGTATACGTCGAGTATGAACAAAAACAAGTGAACGCGAATCGGGACACTTTGCTAGATGTTGGGTCCTTCATTTTGTATGCGTTTTGTGAAGGTTTTTTTGTAAAGTGTGTACGTTTGACGGTAGAAGGCAGTTTGTAGAGTTCTAGCAGTTTAGACGGTTAAAGATTTGGTGTAAACTTCGATGAATGATGAAGGTGAAAGTAGAAGCGATAGACTGGCAGAGTTTTATCTTTTTTGATGATTTTGCCGCCTATTTTAAAATATACTACTATTAAAGGGGTATTTAAGAAAAGGTTAAGTTTTTTTGTTATTCATCCAGTTTTATACTGCAATATTAAAATTATGACCTAAGTCCGTTTGTACGGTTCAAGTGGACATCGTGAGGCGATCGACTTGCCGCTGTATTGAGGAGCTCTATGACTTTTATAAGAGTCCAAGGCCCAAGCATTCCTACTAAGCTACTTGCCCTAGTTTACATTCAAATATACTATTCATGATCTGCTTTATTTTCCAAACTTCAATGAACAGTCCCTCCGAAAACCCAACATTTCCCGAAACGAAATTCGAGAAAAATCCAAACATTTTTCTTCAACGATAAGCAAAAACGCAAGCTAATAAAAAATAAACAAAAGAAAAAAACGAAACGAAAACATTTTCTTGGAAACCCTTGAGAGTGCGTACATTACAGGGTTCCGGTTGTTCCGCAATAAATTCCTTTGCACATGTGTATGATGGATCGACATAATATGACGACAAAAACACCATGTATTGGGCCAATACGCCAACAGGCCCAACACCCAACATAAATGTTTTGCAAGGCTTGACCAAAGTTTACATAAACTCTTTTTAGTGTTCCGTACACAATAGGAAAAAAAGAATCCTATTACTCAGGTTCCGCTGTATCTCTGTCTGTTCGTCTGCAACAGGGCATCTCGGAAACTGGAATAGCTAGAAGGTTGAAGTTTGCTTAGACGATGTTTTTCGGTTTCAACAATAACAATAAAACAATAAAGTAAATTACAAGCTGTTCAGAACTTGAGGCTTCTATGCGTGGTAACACAACGTTGAGTTTCAATAGTAAAATTATTTTTCCCTTCTATAAATAATTGATAGCTAAGCTTATTTCCAAAGCAGACACATATTCCGAAAAAAAACTAGGTCTTGTGGAAAGATCAGATTGTACAAATCAGGGCTAACAATCAAATATATTAAGCCAACATTGGGCCAACGCGTGAGGTCGAATTGTAAACAATAATTGCCAAGTAATATCGTCGTACACAAAACATCCAAATTGGTATTTATTGCAACAACGCAAATAGGTGCGAATTGTGGAAATACGATTCCATCTGTTTGGTAATTTATAGGAAGAGAGCAGCAACATAGAAATATTAATTCGTGTTTTTTTTTCTCATTTTCACACGTTTGGGATACGTAGGTCAGTGAAATTGTAAATAATGTTGAAAAATTGAGAGGATTTTCTCGATTCTGTCGAGTATCGAGTATCGAGCTTAATTTTAGCCTATACGAAAACATTTTATCCTTAAATCTAATAAGACTAGCCTGAGAATGTGCCACAGCTAGGAGTAGGTCTTTTTCCACTAGTGAAGGTGTGAGTATTGACTACGAAGCTAGCTTAAACGCCTTGAAGTGAAATTATTTCTCAATAGAATTTTCGGTGTAATATCAATTAATTGTAGCAACACTCATCAATAAAGACTTTAGATATTTTGTCAAAATTTCAATATTAGAAACAGTTTTAAGAAATTCGATTATATTTACTTAAATTGGTAATACCGGGTACAATTAGGTAGTAACAATTTGAGTAACTAATCGAATTTGTTTCAAATATCGTTAGAAAATTATTTCGGTAATTCTTTAAGAAGTTTTTGACTTCAGGGACATTACTGCGTTTACTTATTAAAAATATTAGACTATGTGGGTAAAACAGCGAAACGCTGCAGAAGTCAAGTTGCTTATAAAATTGATACACAGTTATTTCAATAACACCTTTATTACAAAGTGTTAAAGTCGATTTTCGCTTCCACAATTCCTGTCACACGGACTACCAAGGCTGATAGCGTTCATCCGTAGTGGCCTGAACCCAAATGGTCCTTTATTTACCTAACGTTCTCAAATTCGATCCTCCAACGATACAAATAGTTACACAGTTAACATTTGAGCTACGGATACGTGTTTGTGGATGGCGTTTATGTCCTTTTAGAAATGGTTTAAAGGGTGTTGTAGTTTAAGGGTTTTAATATGTGTAGTGGAAACTTAAGTTGTCATTGTTCTAAAGGAAAATGAACGAGAATTTGTTAGTGGGTGAAAAAAAACGTGTTTTTAGTAACTGACGACTTGGACTTACACATTGGCAACTGTTTGTAGATATAATTGACATTATTATTTAAAAAAAAAACGACTGCCGCACTAAGGAACTTAATCCTTGTGTCGCGGGGTGTTTCACAAACATACAATTCACCATGCACAAAGACACCCAGACTCAGAACAAGCATTCGTGGATCACACAACTGCTTGTCATACGCGGGGATCAAACCCGCGACACGTCGCGCAAAGTGGGTTTGGCGTTTTGCAAATTGACTTGAATTGAATGAATGAAACATTGACTTGAATGAATTGAATTGACTTGGTATGCGTACCAAGTCGTCAGAAAAACTAAATGTTATATGAAATTTTAATAGTAGAGAAGATTTATATATTTATTAAAATGTTTATGGCGCGGTAAACGTGGCCATATAAATAGTAAAATAACCCTTAGTAGCCAAGCAATATAATTAAGTCACGAGTTATTTCGATGTAGGTATTCATCTCAATTATTTCACCAACTCTTTATGTAATTTTGCTTAAAAGTAAACATTTGCTCTCCAAAATCTCTTTAGGATACTTTAACCACCATAAAAAGTAAGTATAAACACCAATTTCTAGATTATCTTACACCATAAACAAACTCTTTCACAATAACAAAATCAGTTCCATTGGACTTAGAAAAATTATCGTGCTAAAGACCAATTTTGGGGACAATGCAAGTTGGAATAATAAAACTGGAGTCAGTGACTCACTGTCTCCGCGTAGTTTATCTAGATTTAGTTGACAATACGATCTGTCTTGATTGAGCTACTTGAGAAGTGGTGAATACGATTTATATCTTACAGTTTTCAGTTGGCAATGAATTTTTTGTATTGGTATTTTACATTAGGAACAAATATTGTACAAAAATGAGTTAACTCCTTAGTGAACATATTGTCGAGGCTCTTTATATCCAAACATATTTTAAACTAGCTGTTGCCCGCGACTTCGTCCCCGTGGGTAGAAGATATGTTATGATTTATACCTGCCCTGTTTTTTTCACATTTTCCATTGTATCTTCGCTCCTATAAGTCGCAGCGTGATGGTTTATAGCCTAAAGCCTTCCTTGATGAATGGTTTATTCAACACAAAAAGATTTTTTCAATTTGGACCAGTAGTTCTTGAGATTAGCACGTTCAAACAAACAAACAAACAAACTCTTCAGCTTTATATATTAGTATAGATAGATAGATTTAAAATCATGTTTAGGAATATCTTTGAGAAAATTCCTTGGTCACATTTAGTCGAGGCTAAATGATCAAAAACAGCTTACACAAAGGAAAATGTTTCACAACATTTGAGAATCAGAAGAATTTCAACGATTTAAAGCTTAATATCTAATAAGAATAAATAAATAACTCAACCTACAGACAAACTGAAATACCTAATCGCAATATATGACTACATGGGGTCTGATTGTTATTGCAGCAAACGGAAGCAAGACGATATTAATAATAGAATACGAAAAACAAAAGAATGTGCCCCGGAGTTCGAAAAGACAGAGACAGCATAGTCTATATATTTTCCTCCTGCTCATTCGCTCTCAACCGTGGAACATATGAGAGTAGAAGGAAGAGGCATATGAGCTACGCGCTTTTCAATGTTAGAGGATTCTATCCACCTGCAAATGCATAAAGATTGTGCATTAAAAAAAATGTTTTAAAAATTTCCACTCTAAAGTGGCCACTGTTCCAATTTGATTACAATCCTAAAAATCCCAAAAAACTTTTTTGTCTCATTTACATATTTTTTATTTCCGTTAATAGACAAAAATACCTTTTCAAAAAATCCTAGCAGTTTCATTCTGACCAATAATGGGCAACTTTGCCGAAATTACTTCAAGATAGCAGTGTACACTTCCCTCTATTCATATGTTCCATGCTTGCAACATGTGTGGATTGTAATTTTGTTATCTGTGGAATGAGAGTCCAAAATCCGGCCGCGTCACTCGCCCCTTACTCAAATCCGCACCCTTGCGTTATTGCCTTCTGTGCGACGGCCTTCAGCTTGTGGTGAATGAATGAATAACTCGTTTTGTGTATTTTTCGCCACTGGGCTTTGTAATCTTTGAGTTTTGGTCAATTGATTTGTGTGAATGGTACTTAGAGAACATTTGAGGAGGAAGAAACTGAGACATGTGGCTGGTATGAATTAGATCGACTTTAATAATAAAATTATAATTATGTTTTATAAAAAAATCGTGCCTTAATCTTATATTCAACGGTTTGCTCGCGCATATATTTCGTCAAGATTGCTGGGCTAGTACGCAACCCGACCCCGCTTTAGCTCATGATCAAGGTCTGAAACAAGTCGGGCTATGGTATAAAAATGTAGCCAAATTCCAAACAATCATTTAACAACCTCACAAAGCTACGAGATGTTCTGATTATAATTCGCTCCCCTCGCAATGCAGGCTGAATATCACAAAAAAATGATTGCATACCGTAATAAAAAGTCAGAATAACTAATATAGTAATCTCAGCTAACCATAGGCTACTAAAGTGTCATGTGCGTGTTGGGTTACGCATTACAAACCTATAATTTGTAAATATTTCTCCTTTGAAGTACTCAAATTACGCCATTTACTGAACTTGTAATTTTATTCCCCCTTCAATTTGTTGAACACCCTTTATAAGGGACGACGCGCGACGTTTGTAATTATATAGTTTTTGTTAGTTTGATTTGGTTTTATTGGTTTTGATACTTATACGTACGTACAATACGTATGTTTTTAGTTTATTTATTCATCATAGAAAGAGATGTTTTTTGTTTCAAAATGTAGTTATACCTGTACACAGTTAAATTGAGTTAGGCAGGACACTGAAGCAGACGTGTACAAGACTGTGACGGCGAAATCCCTATAGGTGGAACAGGTTGAGTTGAGAATCGGCTTTCATTATAAAAAATATTGTTACTAAAGTTCTAATTTTGTTTTTGAACTAACCCGCCACATATTCCCGTCATTGCAACTCGTCTAATCTAGGATCTATAATGAGACCAACCAATGAAACCATTAAGGTCAGAGTGTCCTCGGGGAACTAATTAACTATCTTTTATCTCGCAACAAATCAATCAAAAATGATAAAAAAGAGGAGTAAGATAAATATATATTCAACTTCCCTCCATTGCAAGCAGGAGACAAAACAGAATTAAATATATAAGAAAATCTTGGTCGAAAATAAAAACAAATTTAATAAAAAAATACTAACGAAATAATTAAAAAAGATTAGAATAGGTACATAAAAAAAATGCAAAGATTGTTATAGACAAAGATATTATTTCACAATTCGCTGATCGCTTGCTGCTTAAAAAACCACCAAAATCGTTTGTTCTAAAAATCTTTGTATCAAAATTGCCATTAATTAGCGAACACACCATTACAGCACCATACAATTACGAGTCATGTTGTATTTAATGCTAGCTTTACACCACGATACATACGGAGTGCTGTACACCATGAGTACGATTATTAAATCAAGTGTTTAACTTAGATTATGAAATCTAAGCACAAGGGCATCTAGACTCAAGATAATAATTCGTGGATTACACAAAAGAATGTCCTACACGAGGATCAAAACCCCGACACGTCGCGCACAGTGGGTTAAGCGTGGTGACCTCAACCACTAAGCTATTAGTGTAGCCATATTTTTTTTACTTTAAAGACTAGTAACACCCATATACATATTTTAGAGATGTTTGCGTTTATAATATAAGTAGGATGTCTTAAAAAGATGTCTGACAGTCCGCTAGAACAAATAAAAACACCCGCATTAGTCTCGTACAGTAAAACGAGCTTTAGATTATTACGCCTACATATGTCCGTGGGGTCTTATGATTAGAGGGTGCAAAACAGGCGTGTCCCACGGTAAATACTTAATTAAAACTGTAGGAATACGACAGATGTTGTTATGTGTAAAGATTTGTTTTACATTATTAATTTGTGTTTTAAAACATGTGTTTATGAGTTATTTTAATAATATATGACTAGCTTTTAGGTACTTGTTTCTTGTGAAGTGCCTATGTATAATTCGGTACTGATGAAAGAGTTTTTGGGCGTTAGTAGACGGAATGACGTTTATGCACGAATTATTATGACTTTGTGTTAATGTTATTCATATTTTAAGTAGTTTCATACAATATAAATTCACGCTCATAAGTTTTTTTTAAGTATGGCGCCAGTCAATAATAAACGGCAAAGAAGAGACATTATAAGAATAAATTAATCCTAAATATCTTTTCTTGAGACGCAAAAAAGATAACTATTCAAAATTAATTTATTCTCAGAATTGGGAAAAGGCTAGGCCGATGATCTCAGAATTCTCACCCTGAAACAAAAACACTTTTGCACACGGCATTGTGGATGGACAGACACCCGATAGAATTCTGAATTCATCATTTGGTTACCCTTTTAGTCCAGAACCCCAAAAAGACATTAACTATATTTAAACTAAAATATAAAATAGACAGTCTCTCTTTATAAATCTTAAAATTAAAACGAGAACATTAATTAATCTTGTAAATGCATCTTCATTCAAGCATAACTCGGCATAACCCAGCCATAAACAGATCCCAGCCCGCTTGAAATTCTTGAAACATTGATAAATTGCTAAGAATATAACTCACTTCAACTTAAAATAACATTAATATATTGTGTTTTATTGTTATGATAAATGAAGTCGACGTTTTTCTTATTTTTGTGTTGAATATTTTGTTATGAGTATGAGGCGAATATGAAAAAAAAAACAAGTGAAGTTGATGATCTTAATTTGAATCGTGTTTTTTTTTCGAATGACTTTCAGAGGTTTTCAATTCGTTTGTACCTTTTTTTGGTTTTGACACCGAAATTTATATACCTAAATTAGTAGATAGCTGATTCGGAAGCGTTCAATACTCAATACGTTTATTGCATTCCACAATGTGAACTTAGGTAGTAGGTACACAAGATACATTAGTTTTGGAGCATTGTGGGCCCTGTCGGGCATAACAAAAATAAGAATTATTTCTTTGTCTTTGCTTACGTTAAAATTATTTGCTTATTTATGCTTATCAGAAATTTATTTAAGGATTTACAGCGAACTGATAATATATTGCTTGGAATAAGTGTCACTGCTATGTTTGATACATCATTAAAAAAAGTACAATATCCACTGTCTTACAAAATATGTTAATACTTGTATGTACGCTCTTAATAGTAGGTACCCGTGTAATCTGTTGACAATATTTGTTCTCGATATGTAGTCTTAAAGCTGGTTTTAGAGAAACAAAACAGTAAGGTGCGTTTGAACATACTTTGTAAGTGCACAAGCCGCTTTGGTTTCTTAATAATGCTTGTAAAGCTTCTGTTGAAATAAATTGTCGTAAGATATTGTTAGGATATAAGATAGACAATAATACTCGTATAATAGTGCCTTTTCCCAACTATGTTGGGGTCGGCGTCCTGTCTAACTAAATGCAGCTAAGCACCCGTGCTTTATAAAAAGCGACTGCCTATCAGACCTCCTAAACTCAGTTTTCTGGGCAACACAATATTTATTTTGTAAAATTAGACTTGAAGCAGTATTAAAAACGACAAAATTTGAGTATAACTTCACCTTCAAGTGTCATTGTCTTTATCATTGTCAAATGGCATATTGACACGGATAAACCTTTTTGAAACTTCAGTAAACAAAGTATTGTTCTTGAAAATTTATTATTTGTCTATAATTACGAACCTTATTTTTAGTCGAAACGAAAGACATAAAACAGACGAACTCAATATCCTTTAGTTTAATGAATAATAATGGATACATTTCTATTATTTTGTAGAGCAAGACATAATTGATAAAATTCAAGTGAATATAACTTACATGTGACATCACTTCAGAATATAATATATCTTGCGAAATTTAAAGCAGTTCAGCTGACGAAACGGACGTGTCGTGTTTAATTATAATCTATATTTTGATAGTATCTGTCGTGAGAATGAATCATTATTAAATGATGTAACGGTTTACTCACGCGTATTTATCGGGGTAGCCCGACGCGATCGCGCGATCCCGCCGCGTCTGCTCATGATTAAGGACACCGGTTGGGTCCGAAACTAGTCGGGCTACCCCGATAAATACGCGTGAGTAAACCGTTACATCATTTAATATTATAATCTATTCGATGGTCCTAAAACATTCCACTTATCTACTAGTCATAATCAATTATTGACTCTATTTTCAGCTTAATAAAATCCCTAGTCCATCATACGAATTGCCTTCAAATTGTTCTGCACCAAAACCAAAGTCAATTCTCAATTCTCTCGCTTGCTAACAGGCCGGCAGTGAATTGCACGCTTCCCAAACATTTCTGACTACGTGCTGTAGGTGACGGGCATCGCTGAATGCTCCAACACTCCCTGTTGTCTACTTGTATTGTGAATGCATTTTGTATTGGTTTCTTGAGTTACGGGGTTTCATTTTATGGTATGCATGTTAGGCAAGTAAACGTTAGTAAGTTGTGTTTAAGAGGTATTTCAGGAAGCAATGTTGGCGTTAGTTTTGATAGCGAAAATGATATGGTAACCAAGGATGGATGTCATATTATTATTATCTTCTCTTCTAATATATAAAATTCCCGTGTCACGATGTTAGCTACCATACTCCTCCGAAACGGTTCGACCGATTTTTATGAAATTTTGTATACATATTGGGTAGGTCTGAGAATAGAACAACATCTATTTTTCATACCCCTAAGTGATAAGGGTTGCTCACACTAAAAAAATATAATTTATTTTTGGGACCAAATTGTTTGTTTTTATTTTTTTATACTGTGGCATTAAAAATACAGACAACTAAAAAATAAATATTCGGCGAAACAACGTTTGCTGGGTCAGCTAGTTAAACATTTCCCAAACATTTTTCACATCTCTGATTACAGTTTTAGTTACTAAGCTAACCATCCCAACGATTTAGGAGTTTTCTCTTTCCATCCGAACTTCAATAAATTATTACTTTTTAACACAGATTTATTTCACAGATTTGAAATTACTTGTTAAATATTGCATGCTATCGAATTATTTAATGAGTTAAACACACTAGTATCTTATGAAACAAAATTTAGTTCAACCCAGACAAAAATTTTACCATTTATTCTGAACTGTTGAAACGTTCTCTGAAGAATTCCAATGGCCCCTATAATTCACCGACAACTCACACTTAACCAAAGCAACAACATGAATGATACCAACAATTAAACTCCTAACAGAAAGCAATAAATCAAAAGAACATCCGAAGAATTCACTTTCGTCCTAACGAGGTACCCGGATTCATCAATTTACGGCCATGACACTCGGAGATATTATGAATATTCCGATGATTCAGGCAACCCTACTACTTCTTCTCAAAGTCATGATCTTGTAGGTGTGGAAGCAGGATAGCGCGCTACAAAATGTAGACCGCCGTCTCTCTCCCACAGTGTATTAATATTGCTGTAAGTCGTGGTGGTATCGCCCTCAGGTCGTTGACTTTACGTCCTGTCATCAATCATGATAGTTGTCATATGGCAAGGGGATCTTGTAGATTTGAGATTATTTTTGAAATTGTGTGTTTGCGGTATTTAGAATTTGTGGTGGCAGTAAGGAAGTGCCCTTCAATATTCAACAAAGCATAAAATTTATGCTAAATAAAAATATTCGAGAACACTGAATTTAAAAATATAACATTGAAATTTGTCGATTAATAAATATATTTTTTCATTTTATTTATTTAAATTTATCGATCCCGCTGTAATTGGGAACTAAACTACACATACCATACAAACTAAATAAATAACTATTTTGAAAATCCAACTTCATGAGTATGCACAGAATTATGTACCTACTATCGATAAGCAATCGTAGTTTTTTCAATTACGAGGTCTCGATTTTCTACACAACACTACTCGTAAATGAACATACAACACCAGCTAAAAAAATACAATTCAAATTCAAATTAATTAACTGTTTAACACAAAAGGGACTCAAATTCTGTAATATGTTTACATATTCAACTTGAAAGAGCAATTTTTTTTAACAAAATCCGTTTTAAATTAATACGTTCGGAGTTTCTTGTTACGGTAATACAAACTCTTTGGTCCTAACTTCTGGCGGTGCGACTTGGCCGCAAGCCAAAGTTATTGCCTTCATACATTTTATATGTGTACACGCTTAGTAATAAGCTAGACTTATCTCGGCAAAGCTTATTATGAGCGCGAGTACTAAGCTAATTTGTTGCTCAGATTAGTTGAATATGAAGTTTTATCGATGAAGGTGTGAGAGTAACAGGTTTATATAGCCAAATTAAATAGGTAAAGGAATTTTTGTTTAGCTTATCTTTGCTGTAACTTTATTAACACTTTCTAAACTTTGTTAATTTTAAATTTTCTGTTGATTTATCGTGTTACCCAGGTAAGTGGGCTGAAGAGGTTGAATATGCAGTCGCTCCTTGTAAAAACCCCCTTGTAAAGACCCCCAACCCCAATATAGTAGCTGAACATGTGTTTGAGCAACTTGTGCAGTTGTAGTCTGGCCACGACTTGACAGCCACAAACTAATAACACATCAGTTATGAAATCAATTAGGCTATAGCCTAGTCGTATGATAGACGGACTACTAAGGAGCAAGGGACGAAAGATAAATTTCCAGCACGCACCTGTCTTTTCGAATTAAAGTCCATATTACAAAGTAATTTTCAATTGCAAAAAAATGGTAAGAAATATTCTAAAATTAAATACGTAACAATTAATAACCGGAACACGTAAACATAGGCAAATAGCATTTGTGTTTAAAATGTGAGGCATACGATATGACCACAGCCTAAACACGACTTAGTACAGACAGTTAATTGAACACCAAATAACCTTTCATTTATTTAATGTGAATTTCCATCCGATTTGTAAAATAAATTGGTTATTGGTTTAGCTAAATTCGTATTTCGTTAATAATTGTGTGTTTATTCTGTTTGTGTTATCGTCGGATTTATTATTATAGGTGACAATGCAAAGAGAATTTTATTGTTAAAGCATAATAGTTAGATTATTGAACTGCCGTGTTTGTTCGGTATTATAATCATATGCCATTATTTTAGCATATTGTCCGACTATTGATTCGAATATCTAAATTATGTTATGTTTGATCAAACAAAAAAGAATTGCATCGAAATGTGGTGCTCTTGTTGAGTGCTTTTTAGGGTACCGTATCACATTGCAGAAATGTAACCGTATTATTAAGGCTCCGCTGTCTAATCATCTAATCTCAAGGTCCGAGAAAACAAGACAGCAAAGTTGCCTATTGAAAATACAGAAAAAAATTTAACTCAAGCAACAGTTCGGTATGGTCTTAAAGAAGTGAACATCTACTTTTCATTAGCTTACGTAAACCACAAGGTTTTTCTCCGTTTCCCACTGTCTGGGGTCTAACTGGATAGCTTTCGTAAGATGACTACGAACGCACACAATAGGTGAAATTGCCTATTTCAATCTGAAAGAATCGTGATCATTTCAATTAGTCAAAATTTAAACAATGTTAAATACGGGTATAATTACGATAATACGGATAACATTTTATTAAGCTTAAAATTTGACGAGAAAAATATGACTTTTATCTCAGAAGTATACAAAATAATTAATTAAAATCTAAACAAAAGACGAAACCCTCCAGTCCATTCTAACAAAAGACAATCTTTATTTAATTAAATTATACTGAAGCATTGCATCCACAAAGCGCTAATACTAAAATTCTAAAATGAATTACACATTTAAGCTGTTAGGAAACAATGCACTATTTTGTTCCACTACATTGCAACGGAATGAATCGCGTACAATTTAATATATCCCTTCTATACCGTAGTAGGATGGCCATGAATCAATGTCAAACGCAGGACGTGTACCAACGCGACTGTCAAATAAGTTATGCGTAATTTCACTTGAAATATAATCAGCTCTGTAGATTATCTAGCGTTGGTATAATTTTGGTCAAAATCTGGAAATAATTTATCGTTTTGTATTGTTTTAATAGATGGAATTTTATTATCTCGTTTGAAAAAGGCGTTTGCTACAGAACTTTGGACTCGGCGCGGCGATTTTGTTTTTGTTTATCGTCAAGTATTTTATTTTTACATTTATTTAAATATTTACAACCTAGATATATAAAATTAAAAAAAAAAATGAAATTGATGTAATTTTGATTAATTTTTTGATTAATTGATTAATTTCATACAAATTTTTACGTACCTTCTATGAGTTTTTGTTCTTTTAAGTGTTGTTTTACTATGGTGGATTGTATATTTTTGTTATTGAAATCAATTATTTGGAGTTTAATATCGTAAAAGTAAAAAATACTCAATAAAGGCAACTTATGTGTAAACACGCATAAGTAGGCACATTCCTTTTACCAAATACGAAAGGTTTCACTTTCACACACATTAAACTGTTTCGAATTTTATGAAAATTAAATTATATTTTTATTGGCTTTTCACAATTATTGCTTTAAAATTCCCCACTATTCATAAAAAAACATGTCACCCTACAATGTTAATACCCATCTGTCCATAACAGAATTGATTCACAAGGGTGACAATAATCTAACCTAGGAACAAAGACATGCCCATTATACATTGATCTGCCTATTCTGTTCCGGGTTTCTATCCCAACGGATTACAGCTGAAACACGAAAGGGGAGGGATCAATTTATGTTGGTTTGAATTATGATTTTGTACGACCACAAATTGTTATTGTTCGGAATAATAAATTAGTAAGAATTATTAGTCATAATTCTGTATTATTTAGTGTTAAAATTTTGTGGTTTTAACCAGTTCATTAAAATTTGTACAAATAATTCTAAATCAAATATGTTTCGTGTAATTTAATTATTGGTACTTAATTTTAATGCCCGTGGGTTTGTCAAGTGGATAAAGTTAATCATTGTATTTTACAATATTGGTGTACAAACAAATAAATTACATTTCCAAACTAAAATAGCGAGGCAAACTGTTATCTGGATTTGTTTAATGTTTCCACAAATAGTTTTGGTACAAAGGCTTTGTTTATATTCAATATTTTATAACAATAACTGGTCACGTGCAGGTTAGACTAGAGACACTGGAGGTCACATACAAAAAGGCTTAAAAAAACAAATGAGTTAAAAAAAAATGGTCACCCATCAAATTTATGACTAGAGCAGTGTTGCCTCTTCTCAATATTTATTTTCATTGTTGCTATAGAAATAAACGGCAATAGAAATAGTTATCAAGGTTCATAAGACATAGCCTACTGATAGACTGATGGACAGACAACCAGACAGATAGCGGAGCCTCAATAAAAGGGGTTTTTTTTACCTGAAACCCAAAAAAATTTCGGTCGGTTGTACACAATATGACCTGCTTTTTTTTTGTAAAATAATCGTTTTTCGATATTAGCAACAGAAACACAAACAGAACTTAGACTTCAAACTCTTTCTTTCTCTTTTTTCTTTTCGACTATTTTCCACAACCTCTAAGGATATCTTTTCTGACACAAACTTTGATGGGATTCAAAAGACAGTACGATAACTTAAGTGTGGGACATGAATGAATTATGTGAAGGATGATACGTATAAGGTGGTGTCGAGATTACAGATAAAGGGATGAATGGAGGAAAAATACGCAATGCGACCCTATGGGAAACGAGGAAAAACATACGCTTTCCCAAATACGGAAACGAAAATAATGAAATGCAATGGTAGTAGGATATACATACTAAAGAAACAATTCTTTTGAACAGAATGAGAGTATTTATAAAAAGACATAGGTGATTTGACAAAGTTCAGCTCTTGGCAAAGCTGCACGCACATCAATTACAGGTCGGTTCGTGGATGGGTGATAATCTACATACGTCATTACGAGTTTCTTCGTATTTCGGAAGGCACATTTATATGGCTCCTGGCTAGGTAGTTGTTAGAAACCTGAGTCGGAGCTAGTCTGACGACCAGCCTTACTAATGGTGATCGTGTTGCCCATGTAACTGGTCTGATAGGGCAGAGTAAAAAAGGCTGTATCTCATCAAATGGGTAGTAGAAAAAAGTTTAAAAAACAAAATAAATTTTGACGGAATTTATTTCGGTTGCTCCACAACACTAAGTATAAATTGATATTAGGTAATGATCACAAATTGAATTTGCGATTTTTCCGGAAACTCAGTGTCTCAAAATCGGTTTACACTTGGCCGTTTTTCAAACTGTAAAAAAATCATACATGTCACTCACGTAGTTTGTTCAAACTGACGCATCGACAGGGAATTAACACTGTCAGTAGAATAATAAATCATTCAAAATATTACTATGTACAAATAAATCCTTTCTAAAAAAAGGGAAAAACTAATAAATTTCCCAAAAGTGCACGTCACTCGGCTTACACACTTTTAGGGGTCCATTTTACGCTTTTATGATCCCAACATGACAAGCTATAAAATTAATCCTTGATAAATTATTAAATTGTCCGTATTTATTCTCTACATGAAACAGACACTGGATTATAAACTCTACAGTAATAAAAATAAGGGTGAAAGTTCTTTGACGTTTCTGTCGTATGTCATTAATGCGTGCCGCTGTCTGTATGTGTTTGAATTTAGGGCGAATTCACATTAATACATTAATAGAGGTTCGGGTAGTCCCAGTATTGTTGCAAGTAGCATAGGGTGTGGACTCGGCTTATTTTAATTTTAAATCAACCTTAAATTATGTAAATGTATGAGAGGTACTTTGCGGGGGATTAGACACAACTGGCGTTCTGTGTTAAGACTGATTTGATTTATTACAAAATTGCTAACATGTTTGACTTATTTATTTATTAAGGTGCACATACAGCTTCTGCGTGTATTTTGTATAACATTTGCATTTTATTAAAAACCGTAGCTGTAAGCAGTAAAAACAAAACAGTAAAAGTTTTTTGGTTTTATTAAAATGTTGCAGGCAAAATACTTTTAAAGATTTTTTTTTTAAATTTAATCAATCATTTATAAGGTAGTTTTGTTACATCTTAATCAGTTCAGTAGTTCTTGCGTAAAAGAGTAACAAACTTTTGCGTTTATAATATTAGCCGGATCTCAAAATTAACCAGTACTTGTATAATTTAGTATTTCTATATTCAGGACAATTATTCCATTAAGACACAAGCCAGCTGTGAGACCGTCGACCATTCCATTTCCAGTTCTGCATACCTTTTGCATAATGCCATCCACGCCAATATGTACCAGTTGTCGCTGTGTCTAATATTACTAGTTCAGTTTTAGTTGAATACATCCCTAATGAATGAACTTGTTAATATCAAACTATTGAAATAGGGAGGGTGGTAATTAAATTATGTTGATGTCTTGTAATGATGTAAAAGGGATTTTAACGTTTTGCCTTAACAAATTATAAGTTTTTTTTTGTCTGATCCTTTATCAGACAAAAAAACTGTACGATTTACTTAATTAAATTGACAAACAAAAATGTGAAATCATCAAAAATCTAAAAAAAAAAATGTTCTGTATCTAATTAATTAATATTCTTTATTTAGATTTTTTTAAGGATAATATATAATATATTAATATATATATTTTGTTTGAGTTTGAGTTTTAATTGGGGATATCCCCAATTAATTTCTAATCCAATAGAGTAAAATCTGACAATAGCTGATAATTACTAAATTACACCTTAATCTTCACTGGCATACCTATTATGTTTTATGTGCAACTTAAAAATTACTTACATTCACAACTTCACCATCGTCAAAAACTCCAGCAAAATCAAACCTATGCAAATTCCTTTAACACCCCCTAAATTCATAACCGAACTCAATAACAGGCTTCGAAAACGCTGACACGTGTACCAACAATTATTAAATTGAATTATTGGTCAGCCACCACAATATCGAAACATCTGTACAACAGTACAATACTGCTCACGGGCCGTTGGACAAAGAACAGAGGGTTACTAAACTGAGCTTTTAGCAGAGTCATAACATGAATGACGGGCCTGTTGGTCTAGTGGTTAGTTACCCTGACTGCTATACCTTAGGTCGTGGGTTCGATTCCCACACAGGACAAATGTGATGAGCAAGATCATTTGTTCTGTGTATGAGTGTAATTTATCCATATTATGTATGTTTTTAGAAACATATAAGTATGTTTATCAGTTGTCTAGTACTCATAATATACGAGTAAGCTCTGCTTAGTTCGAGACTAGATGGCGTTGTCTGAAAAAAATGCATTTTTTACATTGCCGAGATAAACTTGCTGATTTTTTGGTATGGGACTGTTTGACAGCTATTACAGGTTCCAGTCCAAAGTTCGGAGGTAAAAACGAAAATCAAACGAATTGTGAGCGACATCCTTTTTGTAACCGGTTGAAAAGTAGAAGCGTAGCTCATCACAACAATCTTGTAACCAGGTAGTTTCATAAAGTTTCATGTCATGTGGATTTTTTGCAACGACGCATGGTCAAAGAGCTCTACATTTCTATATTTAAGTAGTAGGTATTTTACAGTTATGTGTGGCCAATATAATTGATTGCAACTAAAATAATAAAATTCATATTTACTGTTGTCTATTACAAGTTGTCTATGGAGAAGAACAATTTAAGTATTGAATTCTGTTACACGGGGAAACGAGAATATAATCAATTAATCGCAATTTTACATCTAAAATGCCCTTCAATATTAAATTGCTGACCATCTATTTTCATAAAATATTCATTAACAGTCTGTTCATTCATAATATGATTCTGCAAAGCAACCATTTTAGTACCCCCAGTTCTACATAGCAGATTAGTACAGCTTAGCGATGCGGTACTGTTTTGCATAATAGCAGCGAAAATTGTGTTATTAATTCAAGCATATATTTGGTAAGTAAGCTCTAAACTTCCCAAATAAGGATATATAAGTACGGAAAATATATATGCCTAAGTCCATAGTATTAGACGCTTAACTAAAGAATATTTATTAAAATTTCGCTGCAGGGCAAAGATGGATCTTACTTTGATATTAAATCTAAGATAGAAACAGATTAATATTATATATTATTATGAAAAAAAAAACGTTATGTCCTAATAAAAATGAAAGCGAAAGTTACATAATACAGTCGACAAATTTGAATTATTTCTTGAGAAGATGTTATTTGTAACAGTAAATATTAGATACAATTAAAAAAAGAACAAGCTTTTTCAACGGCCAGCTGGTAAGGTTATAAATGCGATGGATGACCATATTCTTCTGCAAATTTCCGCAATCTATTTGTACCTTTGTAACGGATTTCGCCAGTTTTTAACAAACATTCATAACTTTATTTTCTTCCTCAGCCCTTTCCAGACTAGACTGAAATCGGTTTCCAGTCTTACCATATTTAACTAAGTACCACAATACCTATGGAGCGATAGCCAAACCAAAACTTGTGAAACGAAATTTCACATTTTCAAGTTATGCAATATACCTTTTAAATGTCTTTAACAAACCTTAAATTAATGTATCCTTGATTCACAAACACACATAATATCTTAAAGGACGTGTTACAGTTTCTACATTTACATTAATATGTGAGTTATGTTTGAGAAGGGAGAAAACCGCCAGAAATGTAACAAACATTTAAATTAATCTTGGAAATCCGAAGGATTATTTTAAATTAGAATTCAGTAAACTAAATTGTATGTATACTACTGGAAGTAACAAGGGGAACGTGTGTTCAACACTACATTTAATTAATTCTCTGTTTTGCAAAAAAAAAGAGAGTCAACTGTGAGTTGGATTTGTGTCACTGAGAGTTCCATACAAATGAGCTAGAGAAAAACATTATCGTTGAAAAAAGTTTACCATGATTGTGCTGATTTTTAGTTTAGTCCATTTTAGTATTTTTAAAGGCATCGAAAATCCTATAAAATTTCAACCACCCAGCTTCGTGTTAATCTAGATTCATGAGATGTGATCTGATAACTGACGGATATGCAGAAACTCAGACTGAAAACTATCGGACCCTTCGTAATAAAGTTCCATTTAACTCAATTTTTGCGGAGTCCTAAAAATCTAGCTCGAAAGCGCTTTGTAAACAGCGCTTTTCGTCTTACTGTAGGCGCTGTTGTAGCTGATCTTATGCAAATCCCGCGTAAAGCGCTGCAAGCCGCTGAAAATCGTGATCGTTAGAAGTGCACAGTTGTGTTAGCGAAGCCGTGTTAACCGTCTATGCGATGTTTCCAGGGTTTTAATACAATGCGAGATAGATTGAACGTATGTTTGCTCTGTAGATTCGTAAGTGTATTTAAATGATGGATAAATAGAGGATCACTTGTTCGCATGCAAGAGTGTTGTTTTAGGGTAATGGGTTAGTTGAAGCGGGATTGTAATTGCATTTTTTTATCCTTGAGAGTTTTCGTTGGATATCTATTCGGTTGTGAAAATAAAAGCTTATACACTCAAAGAGTAAAACAACTTTCATTCTAATTCAATTTAAAGGCGACGCCATATTGTCTTTGATCAAAAAAAATCAGCTGACGAATTGAAAAACTTTTGAAAGTCGGTTGAAAAGATATTCGTATAATAAAAACGAAAGTTTTTTATAGTTACTCTTGTGAAAATAATATTAATTAAATTATTTTAGGACTAACGCAAGCTTACGCAACAGCTCATGATTAAAGACTCCGGTTGAGACCGAAACTAGTACGCTTGAGTAAACTAAAAATCTAAAGGAATTAAAAATCAAAGTAGACAAAAACTTCAAACATAACGTACAAATGTGTGTGTGTGAAAACCGCATCTTTTATACCCACATTATTCGTAGTTTAACTTACAAAACCCCTCATAAACCTACTAAATAGTACAAGCATTATTGTACCAACCTTTGGTACGGCTATAAATACACACAAAAACCGCTATCGGCACCCCACAATATACGATAAATTGTCAAAAACGCCGCACTTCTCCAAACAATGGGATAAACCTTGGAGCGAACCATGTGGCACGTGGCAGGAGTGTGACGGAACCGTGGCTAAAGATAGTTGCCAATAAATTATGGTTGCAGCATGCATTCTCTTTGTTGTGCGTTGTGCTAGCTGGGGGATGTTGAACATCAGCACGTTGACGCGTTTGTACATTTGTGGCAAGTACGCCAATTAGCAAGAGGGCTACGTGCTGTTATTGTAAAGAGATGACGACAGGGCAATTTCTTGTGTTTTAAATTATGGGATTGTTTTAACTTCATTCACTTTTAGGGATCCACTCAAGGATGATACATTAAGTTTATTAATTCTTAATTCAGTTTCATGGATTGACATATTATCGATGGAAAACTCAATCTTAGTAATAGGCATCAGGCTCATTTTCTTACCCTTTTCAATGAAACTAAAAATCTTTTTATCAATATTTATTTGTTCTGCCAATAAATAATGCCATATCTTAATCTTGCTTTAATAAAAACTGTACTTATAAACACATGTTATAAGCCACCAGCCCTAGCCTCGCTCGGCAAAGGCGTCGCGCCTCTAATCAGTCTTCAATCTTACAACACTGCCGTACTAAATCGATTTCCAAGTTTCACTGAGGTTTTCAAGCAAAAAAACTGTCTTGTGAAGATTGCCTGGATGGGAAAGTCTCTTCTGTGATATATTTCTTTTTATTTTGCAGGAAAGAAATTAGGACTTTGTGTGATGGGATTGAATTTGAAATTAGCTTATAATAAGAAAATGTTCTTTATTAAAACTACATATTATATTATCTACGGATAGAATTGAAAAAAAAAAACTATTTTCGCGGAATGAAATTAAATCTTTGTGTCTCGGGAAGTTTCACAAGCATTCAACTTATATACACAAAGACACCCACACTCAGAACAAGCATTCGTGGACCACACTAACCCTTGTCCGACGCTAGGCGGGGATCGAACCCGCGACACGTCGCACTTGAAACTTCAAACCAAAACAATCAGAAATGTGTTTTAATAATTATTAAATTACTTTAATCTATTCCTACAGGACTGCAATAACAATTCTGTTTACTGAAAAAAAAACAACAACAATAACAAAGCAAATTTCCTTTAAAACGAGTCAAGTAACAAGAAACCCCGTTACAATAAATAATATTCTTTGAACAATCAATCAAAGCGAACGTAAAACATTGTATCCGTTAAGAAAGATTAAGGTATTCATAAATATTAATATGAATATGGACGGAAAGCATTTTGTATCGCTCACCCTGCGAGAGAATGAAAGGCCGCTCTACATTGTATAGAGCGCTCTCTCGCTCGCAACTACTACAACAGACCTCCTTTAAGATGTTGTGGTAGGAGGTTTACACACGCAAAACATTTTGTTATAGCGTACTAGATTTCATGTTCATGTATTTGGTTGTAAGGAGTTTTATTATATTGATTATACATATAAAAATATATAATCAACATAAGATATATATAAATAGATAGTTTTTATATTTGGTTATAAGGGGGCGTATTTTGTGGAGCAGTTGATTGTAAAATATTAATAGACTGTTAAGGGGCGGATTTTCAAATATTGAACTCCATAAATAAACCATTTAAGTGCTAGTTGGACATCCAATATTGGGGATTCCTTACACAACCTAAAAAAAACCAATCGGATGGGTGGCTTTTTTGTTTTTTCATTCATTTAGGTATTTGTTTATTTTGCAACCGAAATATATTACCTGTGAAAATTCAACAGCCTAACTACTATCACGGTTCATAACTTACAGCTGACAGACAGTAAAACGGACGGTGGAGCCTTATTATAAGGGTCCATCTCTACCCGTTTTTGGTATTAGAAACAATTTAATTTTGAAACACAATTCAATATGTATTTACTTAGCACAAACTATTTTTTGTCAATAATGACCATAATTATGCCTCTCATAATAACCAATTCTATAACAAAACTGGTCAATAACATTAAGGTCCTAACTTAGCTTCCCAGGACTTCGTCCACTTATAACTAACAAACTACTTAAAAGTTTGCATTTCCTTTGTTCTGGTCGACAGCCGTTACTAACTTGTTTTCTGTTTCATTATCTATACGTGTCTCTTTCTTAAGTTCAGAATAAATTTGTCTGCTTCAAAATATGATAAGTTGTTGTGAGAAAACAAGTTAGTAACAAGACTAGAAAATTTAGTCTATTCAAAATCACTTTTTTTATGAAAAAATGATTACTGCTTATCCGATTAAATGGGGATGGTCACAATTTTTTTTCATAAATCAATCGGTTCATTAGTAGAGAAGTTAAGAAAATTTAGAGAAACACATTGATCACATAGAGTTTGGGGTCGAAACGTTCGGGACATTTGGACCAGGCGCACCAGTTCTTTATAAAGAACCCGCAAAGCGTTTGGTCGACTCTACCCATGATAAGAAGGCTGGTCTGTATTTTGCCCAAAGAATTAACATTGCCATACAACGTGACAATGCAGCCAGCCTTCTGGGCACGTTTCCCGACTTTGGCAGGGATGGAGATGTCTTTTTTGACGCTTTGTAAATTATGTTTATTTTTCATTTTATATTGATATATTTAAAAAAATATAAATATAAGTTTAGTTTAATTTATTGCATAACATTTCGAAATATTGTGCCTGATGTCACTTTTCACACTTACGAAGTTGCTAGTATAGCTAACATAATATTTTTACCAAAAACAGCAAAGGTATCGCAATTTTAAAAAAATAATCATATGCAAGCACACTGCATACAGCATTTTATTTGTCGGATCAGAACTAGTTCACAGAAGCCATCTACGTACGGATTCCTCTCAACTATAGTAATCCGATATTACAGTTCTAAATAATACATACATACTGATGATTTTAGCAGCCATCAAAATGCTATAAAAAAATCAGCATGAAACTTTACGACTATATCCCAAAAAAAAATCCCTCGATGGGTACAACCTGATAAGGCTAAGTGAGAACAATGACCCCAAATGTGTGTAAAAAGGTTTTATTTCCCTGTCATATCCAGGTTCGGTATATCTATAGTCATATCACACCCCTAGGTATTGCCGGTTCATAAATTATGAATCTCGCGACACGATACAATCTGAGCCAATGGGAGCATTATGCTGTGATCGTATCTGACCAAGCCCTCTCCATGGACCCTATTTCCATCACTTAAAGTAAGACCGTTGCGGTTGTGGGAGCGAGAAAGAGCACTACACCACGTAGAGCATTATCTCACTTTATAAACCACAGAGTTGAAAGCTAAGGTACGTTAGTAGACCCCCAGTGCGCGTGTTTTTCAAATTCACACTTTCCACATCACGTGAAATATGAATGTAATCTAGATGTGTTTGACAAAGATAATAATGAATTTGGTTTTCATTCAATGTTTTTTGAATAGGAGCCTGATTTGGGTAGACGCGAAGTTCTTGATTGAATTAGGTATGTATGAGAATTTTTTCTCGCTTGAGTGAAAAACACATTAAAAAAGACGCGTCTTGCGATATATGATTAAAAGCAAACAGAAAACCCAAGCAACCTTAACTTCATTTCCGATCTCTTTGAATTTCTTTAATCAGTAAAGCAAATGTAATACATGCTTTCAATAATAATATAAATGATATGCACCCCACAAATGATAAAGATAAAATATTCATGTTTCCAACCGACATATTCTTGGATAAAGATTGCCAATCGTAATGAAACTGAACTCTCTGACTAATAAATTCATCAAACAAACCCTCAAAAAAGGTTTTATAATGAAAATAAAATGGTCAATTTTCCAGTAAAAATAAATTTCAATAAAGAAGCGTAATCATGAACATTGCAAGGCAACATGAACCATCAAGAGCCATTAGAATTGAGTCGCGTGATTCCTACGTGGAACCAAATCGACCTCATTAGCGATATTGACTAATGTAGCTGTAAAACAAATGGCACAGAACATTAACTTGATTGAGGTTTACGGTCACGTTAATGCTAAAAATTGCATGGTTATCAAAGTAATGTTTTTATTGACATTGTGAGTCATTCATTGCATTACCAGACAAAGAAATGAAAAATTGAGTTCATGTCCCCACAATTTCAATCTGTTTAAATGGGAATTTGGAACGACGTTTTTAGTAGATGTCATGTCATCATACTTTCTTGTCGGCCATTAATTTAACTGTCTCGACAAAGTTAGCGATGAAATATTTTTTAAGGTAGTAATTTAAAATTTTGGTACGTTTGGGTATTTTATGCAAATGCCACAATACTGATACTTATCGAAGGAATTTTAACTATTACTTCTGTGGACTTCTTGCTTTCTGATTTGCTGATGTCAACTAAATTTTAAAGATGTCACTCACTAGGAAATCGCTCCTTGTAAAACACTCGTACTTAGCTGAATCCAGTTAGACTGGAAGCCGACCCCAACACAGTTGGGAAAAGGCTAGGCCAATGATAGGCCGATGATGAAACTTTCGCATCAAAAACAGATGTTCCATAGATTATATACTTTCTTTTATTTAAAACTAAAAACGGTACCTATGTACCAAAATTTCCCACAAGAAGTTCACTTAATCTGATTTATTTACGGAAGAGAAAATATTTGCCGAGAAAATCCGACCGGAAATTCAAAATAATGCCTGAAAGAGCAGCTGTTATAACAAATGAATATTAATAAGCTTTTCCTGAAAAAAAAAACTGATGCGGAAACTCAAGAACAGTATCATATTGAATTATGAAAGAATGGTTTGATACTATGGAAAAATATATTTGATTTCTTAGGTAAGTGCGACAAACTAAAAATAAATTTTAAATCACTGAAGTAAATTCAAGGAACCATGAAATGTATTTATTGGGAAAGTGTAGAAAAGACTTTTACGAAGAACCTGACTAAATTATAATTTTGTCTTAAGCAAAATCAGTCGACTTAAGTAAAATAAGTAAAATTTGATTACTCAATATAATTGAGGTGATTCAAATTATTTTTATTTTCGTTAATTCACTTTTTCTTAGTCTTATGACAGAATTCAAAGAATTCATTAAAAACGTATTTAAAACAGATTTCTATTGTGAACATCAAAAGAAGAAAAATCTTTCTTATCCCAAAACAGCTAAATATTTAGTCAGCTCCAACATTAGGCCCTTTTTTATAGAATTCATCCTTCTTTTAAAAATATAATAAATACAGCCTGCATTGTAATTTGTACCCTATTCAGCAGAAAATAAAGTTAGATCTCATTTGTAAGATAGACTATCGTGTATAAAGCGAAGTTGGAAATGACAACATTAATTTAGCTTAGATCTCAAGGGAATCATTAGAGAGACATAGATTCAGGTATTCATTAAATAGTGATTATACCCCGGTTTAACAACAGTTATTATCTGATATATTTTGGTGATCCAGATTACTGCGAAACTGTTAGGTAAATTTCGAGTTTACTGCTTAAAATATATGGAGCACAAGACCGCGTGGGAAGACTAAGATGCGGTGTAATGGACCAAAGTACGTCTGCCCAAAGAATTCTTTAAACAATAACACCGGTAAGAACCAAAAAAAAAAAACAAAGAAAAAGATGTTTGTAGACAAAGTTGCTCACTGACTAAAATATTTTGAACTGACAAGAAATGTCATTCCCATGGATTAGACGTTACATAATTCATTTCTATATTATTGAGTGACGTAACGTAATCTTCGCTTCTTGGTCCTACTCTAAAAGTTACATCCCACTACAATATTTAATTTCGCATTAAGAAGCGGTAGTACTTTCCCAGAACACTGTCTTAGTAGTACTAGAGGTAGACCATTTAGGTAATACACGAATCAGTTAACGACCACACGGCGAGATGGCAATGTCTGCAGTGTACCGATAGCAAATGAAACTAGACAAGGTATTAAATAGAATTTATTTGAAGAGGTCAAAGGTTACTGCGAATATGCTGGTGGAAAATATGGCTGCGATTACGTCATGATAATGTTGATATGTAATATTTTGAGGGATCTGTGTCTGACAAAGAGTTAAGAAGAAAAAACAAATAGCTATCAATATTTGGAAACGGACTATAAGGAAAGAAAATACAGAGATCGATGTAGCCACGTTAGTACCAGGTATCCATTTTAAGCATAGCTCTGTAATCTTATCCGGTTGAGGATTCTGTCTTTTTCCGTGCTTCTTGGGTCATCATTTTCCAAGAAACGATATTGAACATTTAGCAGTCGTTACGTCATTACAATTTTCGCTACCAGTCCTACTTACTGTGGTATCTTGAAATTTCCAAAGCGTTCGCTAAAAGATCAACCTATAAATGGAAAGACCATATGAAAATAAATGGGCATTATCCCTCTTATATTTGGAATCCCTTTTCAGCATAGCTCCAATCCTATCTGATGGTAGATTCTGCACAGCAATAAACACTTTCTGAAGCATTTTGAACACAGGATTCGGTTTTGCCAAAATATCCAGGACCTTCTTTTATACAATTTTTTTTAGTATCGCAAATCGCTTTTTCTTTTCTTCGTTGATCTTTGTTCTAACGGTACCTTCACGTAACAAAAGACCATTTACACATAATTAAACAGGACTCGCAGACGACTATTCAACGGTTTCTAGGAAAGCTTTGGAGTTTGGAGCTAGTGAAGCTAAGTAGCTAACAATAAGCTGGACGTTAAAACTATGGCGTTCCGCGGAGACCTAGGCTTAAGACTAGCCTTACTTGAAAAGGGCTTGGTGATATACTTGAAATCTATTCTGTGGAACATGTTTACGGGATAATAATAGACTTAGAAGTATCAAAGTGAATTTTATAAGAGACTAGCTGACCCAGCAAACGTTGTTTTGCCGAATTTTTTTTTTTCTAGTCGTATGTATGTTTAATGCCACATTATAAAAAAAATAATAACAAACAATTTCGTCCAAAAATTAAAATATATTTTTTTAGTGTGAGCAACCCTTATCACTTAGGGGTATGAAAAATAAATGTTAGACGATTCTCAGACCTACTGAATACGCATAGAAAATTTGGTAAAAATCGGTTAAGCCGTTTCGGAGGAGTACGGTAACTAACATCGTGACACGGGAATTTTATATATTAGAAGATTAATGCTGTTAAATTGCGATCTTTGGTAGACATCGGATCACATAAGTGACAATATTTATAATTTAAAAAAATGAGTTTCAGTTTAAGGGTTTCGCCAACAAGGAGTAAAACGGACCTTTATTACTCCGCTTTCTGTCCTTCTTAACTATAACTTAATTTTTTTACTGAAAAATTCATATATGCCACCCACCTACCACCTTACCTAATATTGTTTTCCAACAACCAATTTGTCTTTCTATTATTCAGCCCACGCACACTTTTACGGAACCTCCACTTGTGCAAGTCCAACCCAAACATCATTTTCTACTGAAGCAGCGTTTACAATTTGACCGGGCCTAGCCGCAACGCGAAGCATGTGAGTTAATTTGCTTTGAGAATATTCTTTGTACATTAAATTGCTTATGAAGTTATTCATACACCCGTATCACAAGAAAACCATTCAAACAACTTCTATACAAACTCTTTATAAAGAAAACTGAAATACACGGTATGTTATGTTTCATTGCAATGAATAGTGTTTACGAAAACATTTAGCGCTATTTTTCTGTTTTTCTCTCGCAGTGTCCGCCTGCCAAACCTTTATTTTCCTTTTTCGGATTTTCTTCATTTATCTCCTATAGTAAAAACGAGCTTGTGCACCATTATCCTTATTTAAAATCTGTTTTCAACGCGTTTTATTTCACGTGCTATTTTTGACTAAGTAGTTCCAAAGAGGTTGGAAAAAAAACTTTTTTTGCACTAAAAGTAGAATTTTGAGCATTGTATACGTTTGGCTAGCAGTACACCGTTATACCTATGAGTTATGTCGTCCTACTATCTACTGCTAAAGTCATCCCATGTTGTGCGCTGTCACGCTTATCAATGACCTTTAGTGGCGAATTCAATGCAAGTCGCTAATAAGTAGATTAATTCCCGATTGGTGTGCAGAAACTACTAAATACTAGCTGGCTGAGCAACGTTTTGCCCAGTCCAAAAAAATATGACTTGGGAGGGGTTAAAAATAAATGTTGTTCTATTCTCAGACCTACCCAGTATCCACATAAAACTTGAGAATCGGTCGACGCGTTTTGGAAGAGTTCAATTACGTACATCGTGACACGAGAATTTTAGATATAAGATACCAAAAAGTGATACTTAAATCCTCAAGAGACTTGGTATCTAGAATGCGTTCCATAAATATACACAACACAAACATCCCTCATTATAAAAAAAATGTAGCTGTAAATACGTCAAGGGACGACCATGAGAAGCAATCAATCATCATATAAGCGGCCTCAGAGCGTGAAGTTTCGATTAATTATGATTTATGAACGCACATCACTATTTCGTTCATGTTGCGTTAAGCTGTTTACATATGGACACTAAGAAGCGAGTTTTAAATAAGAACAATATATTAAAGCGTCCTGAAAGTAAGATTATTTTTATTGTTGTTTTTTTAACCGTTATAATACAGGTATCGCATGATTAGTTTGGACATCTTACGGGCTTCTATTGGGTCAATTAATAAGCGATACCAATGAATACGCGTGCGTAACCCGTATACTTATGAATTTGCCTGACGACATTCGACAGCCAAAAGCGACCTCAAAGTAAAAAAAATATACTGAAATAAATTTCACAACACAATCACTATAAAATAATACTGAATTTGTAGTTTCGCTAGTCTGATAAAAGCTTGAAATAACAGTTTGAATTTTGTATTATCGTTTTTGATATAGATCGTATGTAGTATGGTGTCCCAATGTGAACACAGCATCAATATGTATGAGAGTATATTGGGCACAAAGCGACGTGACAAAGTTATGGCTGTTATCTGATTGGAAGCCTAACTTGTTAGATTGGTGTATTATTTTTCTGACTTCAAAAAGGACGAGGCAATAAATCGAGAGAGGACCCAAGTGATTGGAGCCATGGAATCGTTGTGTGTTTATACGGGAAGTATTAGCTTTAGTGGTCGTTTCGTGAGGTTAATTTTGATGAAAGCAACGGGAGTTGAGATTATGTAGTTCACTGAAATTAAAAAAAATGAAATAAAATGCGATTCTGATAGCATTGTAAATTAATGAAGAAATCCAACTCAAATTACATATAGCAAGGAAATTAATATTTTTTTTGTATTTTATTAATAATTAAAGCCGTTTTATAGTGGTTAGGTTCAGTCAGTAATAGTCCGCCACTACCAGCATTCTTCCACAATAATAATATTTGTCTATGAGATTTTCCCTTCTACCCTAAAAAAAGGCCGCAGTATTAAACCTATTACTGAGTGACATAATAAAAGTCTCGTGTCGAGTCTGGATGAGGCTAGCCCAGGACCGTAGAAATTGGCACGAGAAAGAGGAGGCCTATTCCCAGAAGTGGGAGGATAAAGGCTGCGGATGATGATGATGATGATGATTACACCTAGTACTAACCAATGTTTCATAAAAACTCCCATACCTATCGCAGAACACTGAAGCAAAGAAGCTCTCTCTATCTTCAACAAGCATTCCACATTTATCACTCGTGACGCTCAAGTGTGTATCGTAAATAAATGGCGACACGAGTGTCTCACAGTCGTACCGCGATTTGTTTGCAGTATAAATGTAGAAACTGTTGAGAACTTATCGATGTGTGTACTGGTTGGGGAAGATAAAGTCAGGAGTAAATGTGGCTTTTATGAGGACGATCTATCAAGAAAGATTTAATAAAGTATAGTTTTTTTTTGTAATGAGTAAAAACTGTTAAACTCACGTCAGGACACGTGACCTGATCGAAAATTCGTAAGACGAAAACTTCCTTAGCACAAAACTGCATCGATAGCGAAATAAATAAGTATTGTATTCTACCACATAAATTATAGTAATTTAATAGTGATAATTAAAACAATTCGTGCAAAATTATTCCGTAACCATTCCAAGTATCAAAAATGCACAACGTTAATATTCAAGTTGTCACTTCTGCCGGCACCCTATTTTTAACCTACGTTTCTTATAATTCTAAAGTCTAACCTAATATCATACGTAGTTCTAGTTTAATTTTAATGTAAAAGTTGGTCTGCAAGAACCTCTCCTCAGGGGAAGGCCTCCTTCAAAGATTTCCAATATTCCCTATTTTGAGCTTCGGAGATCCAAGAATGACCAGGTATCCAGGCCAGGAATTCAGACACAATGAAAAAGTGTTTATTGAAATAAATGAAAAAAAAATTATCTAAATGATTTTGTCTTGCCATCTCGTAAGAGATCTACCTATATGACGCTTGCTCAATGGTCCGGTCCATTTCGTAGCTCTTTTTGTCCATCATTCGCCCTTACGCCCTGTGTAAAAAGAGTACAATAACGATGTCTTTACATGGTTAGAAAATTATAGGCATAATTTTAGTACGATTGATATATAATATATCCTGGGACAACTCACACACGGTTATCTGATCCCAAGCTAAACAAAGCTTGTGTTATGGTAACCAGACAACTGATAAACTTACTTATATATTTCTAAATACATACATATTATAGATAAATTACACCCAGACACCAGAACAAATGCTCATCACACAACATTTGTCCTGGGTGGGAATCGAACCCACGACCTCCGGTACAGCAATCAGGGTCACTAACCACTAGACCAACAGGCACGAGTTGCAATGATAGCACTAACTTAACAAAACGAATGCCACTCCTTTTCTGAGTCATGAGGTTCAAAGCGTTCCACATAAACTACTCATAAAGGATGTAAACAGTATAAACTTGATATCAAAGGACATAACTTAAACCATAAGGAAGACTCATATCCTAAAATAATAAAACAGTTTAAACGAACATATTTGCTTCCTCCGAATCGACACAAGAATTCCAGTTTAAAATAGATCATACAAATATTCATTTATGATTCAACGATGACAAATACTTGAAATACATTTACAGAAAATTGCCTACCACCATTCCTCATACAAAACTACTGCAGTTGTGTGACGGAGAGGCAGCTATACATCTCGTAGTATGCCATCTCGCTCTAACTATAACAGATTTTACCACGGCCGCAGACGACATTATTTTTGGTATGTTAACTGGTGTGGATTTAAAAGCTGTGGTTTATTTATTTTGTTTTTAAATAAAATAATAAATAAACGACGATCAAAGGAAAGGACATCAAAAAACAGTTTTATGTGTGTGAAATGCCCAATAAGCAGTCGTAAACATTCAGCCACTAATGGGACTGAAATACTTTAAATATCTTAAGTGCCAAGCGATTTTTCAAGTCATAAATTTGTTTACTAATACGTAGAGTCAGTGAATATTTAAACTTATCCCCCAATGTAAAATTAACTCAATTAGAATTGTTTTAGGTTGAAATTCGTTTGCAGATTTACGTTTGTATTTTTTATTTATTTGCTTTCGAGCTTGTTGATGTTAAACGTTTTATTTTTTAACACATGGGGTGACAATTATACGCCTGTTTCAGTATGTGGTATATTAATAGAATGTGGTTTGGAGTATAATATTCGGCTAACTTTTAATCTATTCTATAACATTTTGTACATATTTGAAATTCGACCACCACGCAGCGTGCAAAAATTGACATTAAAGACTAAGGAAAAAGGCTGCCAGGCTAAAATGGAATTAGCCGAAATTTGAGGGACATTTCCATGAAATGAAATAAAATTAAAAAGAAGATACGTAGCATCGTATGAATGTATTTTTGGTGAATCAAATAATGAAATATTCACGTATTCACATAAACAAATACATATGTATTTTAACGGTTACGAAATCTCTACTTTTTTCTTAAATATCCATTTCAAATACATTATTTACCAAATAGGTAAATAACGAATCTTGTTTCATCTATTATAACACTTCACCAAAGTTTCATCTTGAGAGATAACGCAACAGATTACAAAAATACATTAAATTAAGAAGCAATTTACAAGATTAAATGTCTTAATATGAAAACCAGCAAAATGCGACGTGGATTCGTGAAACTGAGGAGTCCGCCCAATACGGCAACAAAAAAAAAACAATTAAATAATAAAAGATCACCTATTACTGCTCAATCTCCATTTTATTAAATGTTATAACGGCAACAGAAATTTAATCATAAGTTCATGAGATACAGCCTGGTAAAAGACAAAAACAGGAAGCTAAGCTTTTGTAATTATAAAACTCCTTTAAATTTTGAATACGGAACTCCAAAACGTTTCATAAGATTGACTGTCTAAAAAAGCGTGAGGTTAATAATCTTTGACGACGAAAACAAAAAACCGTTAAAATTATTAAAAGCTCTTATTTTGAAGAACCAAAGTATTTTAAAAGCTTCCGCAAGTTTATTAATATTGCGAATATCTCAACTTGACGTAGGAAACAACTTTATGATTGTTCACGTTCTTGCTATGGACTTTTCGAACTATTTCTATTCGAGATTCCATCCTGATTATAATTTGTGTACCAAAAATAGTTGCTAAGAGGAAGAGATTTTCGGAAACTCATCATCAACACTAATGAGTTATATGTTGGAAAGTGTTTTGCAGTTTTTGTCACTATAATAGTGACAAGTCTTTAAGTCTTTTTGTCTCTATATTACCCACATCGGGTAATGTAGATAAAGATTGGAAGTTTCTAAGGCCAATGTGACTTTTTCAAGATTATATGTGTGTATTATGTATGTATTAAGTGTTCTAGGACTGACACGAAGTACACCTAGATTAAAGGTTAAAATCTGAGGAAGCATGCTAATGAATGCTCAAAAGATTCCTTTAGGTATAAGAAAAGAATGATAATATCATTCTTTTCCGTTTCCGATAATATCATGCTTTTTCGTTTTATTAAACAACTGACTTTAAATCACTGCTAGAGCTTGGTAAATAAACGCGACTTTTACGACCCGAAAGCTTGAATATAGCATAACGTATTATGCTGAGTTCAAAATCTGCAAACGGCATTTAAATTTGAAAAAAATAAAATAAACCAAAGATCTATTTAGTAACGTAAGGACTTATAAAGTTATTTCTTCTTTTTAAGAGAGAATACTAATACTCAGAACATATTAAAATTGCAATAAAACAGACCATAATAGCAAATACTTAAACTAATTGCCGTCATAAAGTCAATAGTGTTTTATTTTCAATTTGATGGAAGTGAACGTCGTAACTCATATGGTTCTTCAGAAAAAGCAAAACAACTTGCAGCATAACTCTAGCTAATGTCCCATTGGTTTATAGCTTTTATCGTCCCAATACACATCAAAGATGAAAGACGGATAAACAATAATATACTTTATGCAACCGACTTAAAGATCAAAATGTATATGCTTTTGTGTGAATTGTGTAGTGCGGAGTACATTAGTTAGGTTATTTGGTTTTCAATATTGACTGCTGATTTGTATCATTATAATGTTTTGAAGCATCTAGATAACACCTTAATCTTTATTTTCAGTATTTCTCCTGATCTATCAATATTTTAACTTTCAATGCCTGGTTAAAAAATCATCTGTACATCATCATCTGGTCTACAAATGACACGGAAGCTAAAAATATATTTAACCATTCTATTTACAGTAGTGTTTAGAGTCACCTTTCTAAGCCCACAATATCTTTTTTCATCAATTAAACAGTCAATTATCTTAATTATGAACTAAATCATAATCAATACTCCTTACCACCTCATTTCGCATTTGACCCCCATTGCCACTCACTTAACCTTCCGTAATCAATACCATCGTATTTAGTATTCCATACCGAGTACGCCAATAAATGATCAATCAGTTTGTATTACAGGTTTTTACATCCAATTTCTGGTAGCCAATCACCTGTCCCAACCCATGTTACATCAAATCCCCCTTATTTCCTCCGGGATTACACCATTGTTTACCATTGGAGCCAATATTTGATCAAAACGACAGACTAAGTTAGTATCACATGGGGTTACGCGTGTACCGGCGAATGTGTGGTGTGTTTCAGCTAAAATATTTTACACTACATCGAGTTCATTAGCTGGTTGTGTGGCAAAGTAATGAATTCAATTAATAGGGATATCGTTGTGATAATTATGATGCGGTGTTATAGTTCTCTTATATCAGTTAGTGTTATGGGAAAATGTCCTTTATGGTATATTGTATGGTGATGAGTACTGCAAGTTTACTGACCTCTGATAATGAGGTAAAAGATTATGCGATGAATTGTAGCCGTACTAAGAATATAACAATCATGTTGATCAAATATTAATATGAAATATTCCAACAATCTTCAGCCTATCACGATCGATTCTTAGACATATGCCTCTCACAAATTGTGTCGGTCGCTTAAAAATCTTGTGTTGCCATAAAATCCTTCTAAAAGCAACAGAAGAAGTATATTACTACAAGAATGCAAAGCAACCGACGTTGTTTAGTTTGATAAATTAAAAAAAACCAAAACTTCAGATCAAAATATTTATCCACCCAATAAACTTAATTCGCAAACAGAATTTATTAAACCTGGCACAGATTAATAAAAAGATGGAAAAGTCAATTTAAATCAGCACTACAAATTATTTACGGTTGAACGAATAGATTCAATTCCGACGCCTTCGAGAGATGGAAATGCAACTTCACGCAAATAATAAGGCACTGCGGCATGAACGCTTTGATTGAATAAGTTAATTTCTAAAAGGTTATAATATTTATAAGGATATTATTGGATAATGCACAGGTGATTTTCTTAACAACAGCTCCTTGGGTGACAATCCAACCAACGGTGACACTGATGAATTAAAGATATATATTATATTGAAACAAGGAACAAAATCGCGACAAAATTACTTGTCTGTGTGAGTTTTATCATTATGATTATAATAGTCTGAAAAGTTCAATACCTAAGAATCTGGGGATACTGTTAAAAATCATAAATACCCTATTTATAAAGAAATGAAGATCGATCAAAAAGTACAAATTGTTTAATTTGAACCTGAGTATGATGGTGAAGACGAATTAAATTTATTTGTCTGCTAGAAGTATTAGCTGGGTTAGCCCGACTAGTAATACTACTAGTCGGGCTAACCCGATATATAAGCGTGAGTAAACTGTTACATCATTTAATAATTAATCATTCTCACGATAGTTACTATCAAAATACTCCATAACAATTGAAATAATATGACAAACATACAAAGAAAGTAAATAGTAAATATAAAGTAATAAGAAGTGAAATAAAACAATCAAAAGCGAATCAAAACCTTAAACAGTTTAACAGCCTTTCAAATCAATATAAAATCGTACCACGAACCACTCATTAAGGGCACCAAAAGTACTATAAATATACCCGAACAATGGTACACGGTGACACCTCATAAATTGGAAACGCCCATTAATTCAGCGTCGCGTATTCATGACGATGATTGACAAGCGATGCGATCTACTTCACTTCGGTCCGGTCTGAAATTGACGGATCGACCGCTTTTTTGCATTTAAATTATGGAATGTAAAACGAAAAGAGGTTTTAATGTTCTGGGTATTGTGGTATTGTAGCTGTCCTGGTCACTTATTATCCGAGCTCGTTTGTTCAGTGTGTGGAATTCAAATTGATACCATTAGCAAAAACCAACAGTGAACGAAATTATTGTGAAGACACTGGCACTACTGAGAATTTTTCAAGGATGAGTAAAGCTTATGGGAATATTAGCCCTGACACCAGTTTATATCACACATTAGAAACGAAGAAGCATATATTATAAGTTAAAGAATAAGACAGTTTAAAATCAATGGATAGCCGAGTGGTTAAGGTCACCGTTCCAAACACGCGTTTGTGTGATCCACGAATGATTGTCCTGAGTCAGGGCGTCTTTGTGCATGTGACTTGAATTTTTGTGAAGAGAAATTCCTCAGTGTGAGAATCGCTTTATATATTGGCCATTGAAACAGTAATTAAAAAATTACGAGATATTGATGAAGCGCATAAAATCACGACATGATAGTTTATCGAACAGTAATTAAAATAATTTTAGTAAACGTACCGTCCCTCAGGATCTGAGTAAACGATTTCGCATGAAAAACTATCCATACTCTGAAATATTGACTACGCTTGGCGTACACCAAATATGTTATATTGTCGAAATTGGAATACTGGATGCGAGAATATAATGAGACGTTCAGTTATTGGATTTTTCCGAGAGAAATTCGCCTGCTTAAACATATCGCTATGCAGTGTATTGTTTTTCTATTTGTATTTGTTTTGTTCTCATGAGATTATTAGTATCTACTTTCTTTATAATATTAAAGGTTGCTATGGTGATGGTTGATGCGGTAAAAATAAAGCGGGAACAAGATAGGTGTGACGGTCAAGATACTGAGAAGAACGGCAAACTTATTAAATGATGCAAGCTCATGAGTAAGGACTCTGGTTGGGTCCGAAACTAGTCGGGCAATCCCGATAAATACACGTTAATAGCCCGTTGCACCATTTAATAATGAATCATTAACTTACCATAAAATGGCAAACTTAATAAACAAGGGCCTGCCCTTGTACCCGAGGGTATGCCTAGCAGTGGCTTGTTCAACTGTTCGGCTGATGATGATAAGATACATTTATTTTAATTTCATTACTTCTTCAAAAAACTCCTAATAATCAAATGTAATTCTGTATTTAGTCCCGATTGATAAAACAGTTGGAATTTTTCAGCATTAATGATATTCAGAACTTTGTTGCTATAAAACTGATTACAATAGATTAATGTACCTTTCCCTTAATTATAAATGCGTATTAGCCCTTCAATAGATCTGAGGAGGGAGCTCAAACATGGGCAAAGCATCCGGCAGTGGATTGAGACGACCTGATGATAATGATGAACAGAATAACGTTGTAAAAGAAAAATAAAATTAAACGTCACTAACATCAAACCTAACTCAGTGGATCTAAAACGAGAAAAAAGAGGCCAACGATTATTTTCCAGAAATATAAAACCAGAACAAATAAACAAGGAAACAATAATAAAACCGCTGTATCGGTATCGGATTATTCCACATGTATTTTCTGTTAACCTTTTCCATAATAGCTCGAAGATAAATAAAAATCATTGCAGTGCGAATCGAAGTTGCGAACCAGAAGGTTCTGAGTACCTGAATAAAAAAGAATGCAAGAAAATTTTTCAACCATGAGAATTTTGACCGTACGAACCGTTCCTTAACTACGGTCTTTATAGCGACAAATGAATTACTCCATCGGTAGAAATTTCTTGTGCTTAGATATAACGGTTTCTGAGACATAGCTTGGTGGCACACGGACAGACAATGGAGCCTTACTTAATATGGGACCGTTTTAGTCTTTGGGTACGGAACCCCAACACCTATGTTTTGAAAAGTACAGATGGCATTATTTGTTCCAAGGTTTTCCGTGGGTAGGCACTTCTCACGAAAGAAAAACAACAATTAATTGGATTTTAAATAACGCTATAACTGATGGTGAGATAAGGGATGGTGGCTGGGAATATAAAATTTTACAGAAATAAATCAGAAAGACAATAGAAAATATTACGCAAGTGTTAAACTTTTTGTGATTACTTTGAAAGTGATACCTTGTAAAGGAGCGACAACGCAAGTGACGTCAGGCATAAGTTCCATTCTCTATTATTCGGTTAGTTTTTGTTTATGGGACGAAAGAAATAATACGTTTCCAATACTTTTCTTTTTATGTGCCCAATGGCAAACACCTAGGATGATCATGAAATTTAGCCTACTTACCGATGGAAGGATAGACAGTGATTCTTAATAATAAGAATCTGTTTTAAAGAGAATTACGTTATATAACAGTATAAAAAAGTAAACAAACGTTTTAAAGCAGACTTTTAGCTAACACAATAGCAGCTCGCGGCTCACACAGAAACTTCCACATAACTTATTATAATAGTTAAATGTGAACAGTTTGAGAACTAGCTCAGGAATTTCAAGCGCAAACTTATCTTTGAGGCGGACAAATTGAATGATAACATTACGTGTGCTAAGTTAGTTTTAACTTAAGTACCTCTCGTATGCGGATATGGAGAAAAGAGGGGTTTATTGTTGATAGCAATTCTGTTGAAGTTTACTGTTGTTATGGCAATTTGTTATTCATCATCTGTGAAAATTTTAACTCTCTTGGCGTACAGTCCGGTGACAGTCAGATGGAGTCAGAGCGTTAGGCATAGAGTTCCGTTATGTCCTTTACGTGTACGATGAAGTTAAATGAAACGCTAAAAGATTTGGTGTTAAAACACAACAAATCTTTCGATTTGGACAAAGTGATAAGACAGGTTTTCAAATTTATTTAAGTACTTCCTTCCTAGTAGCTAATGCTGTAAAGGTATCTAATCGCCTTTTTTTCACCACACTTTGGGAAAGTTTGTTGGTTTATTTATTTATTGGCATGCACGAAATAAATATCTTAGTACATCATTTTTATAGCAACTATCGTGTGTGTGGTTAATTATTAAATAATGCAACGGCTTACTCGCGCATTTTTATCTGGATCGCCCGACTAGTTGCGTATGCAATCGCAGTCCTTAATCATGAGCTGACGAAGCAGGATCGTGAGTTAAACCTATGTCTTTAATTGTCAATCGTTATTTTTTTAACGATCGGGCATTTCTTGAAAATCGATATATTTTATGAGATTGATCAATTCATTTTAGTTCAACCCTAGTTAAAATACAGTAAATAATTCACCTGGCTGACGAAAACAAGAAACCCGAAAAAATACAGTTACCAATATAAGTAGTATGTGTTGAGTTGTTGACAGAAGTTCTCGTTTTAACAAAACAGTTAGCAGAACTACATTCTAGTTTCGTTTAAATCCTAGATAACGATCACAACTTGCATTTAACAAGAGGTAGCGTACAAGTTTCCAGGAACTTGGAATTAACTGAAGCTAGGAAGACTTACTGTTGAAAATTTGATCCACGGTAGTGAAACAAAGCTTTTTGATATACATTGTCTATGTATATATCTCTGCTTCGTTAAAGTGGTCTAATGTCAGATACGGCAGATAGTTCAATTCCTGAAAAATTCAGTTGTAATATCTACTTCAGTGGTAAGTTTTGTATTATTCATCCGTTATTAAATGATGTATCGGTTTACTCACGCGTATTTATCGGGGTAGCCCAACGGGAGTCCTTACTACTCCAGTTCGACTCGCGATCCCGCCGCGTCTGCTCATGATTAAGGACTCCGTTTGGGTCCGAAACTAGTCGGGCTACCCCGATAAATACGCGTGAGTAAACCGTTACATCATTTAATAATGAATCATTCTTACGATAGTTACTATCAAAATTATTCATCCGATTTCGATGTCACTAATAAAGTAAATACTCCGTGTTTCGAAGAAATAGTAACCAAAAAAGTCTATAATTACACAAATCATGACAAAAATATTCGACCATTTCATTTGAAGAAACACAACCTTAATAACATTTATTATTCATAACTCAAATAACATAAAAGGTTTATGAAATTGTAAATTGAAAACAATGAACAAAACATTAATAAGAACAACAGAAAAATCACGCGAACGATCATAACCTGTACCATGAGACTGAAAAAACACTAACTGTTGTAAAAATGAGACAGCGCAGTACACTACTTGTTAGTGGTACGGGGGTTTTACTTCCACAGCGGCGATCTTAATTTGTAAAGTCATAGTAAGCTCAGAAGAGGTTGAATAAATAATAGGTTAATTACAACTTGTTAGAAATTAACATTTGTCGACGTGAAACGAATGTTCATATTCATAATGTAGTGTTAATTAAGGGTAATGATGGAGTGACGTCACGTTATAACAAGCCCTCAAGTAATTAACTGTGAAAGGTTCCAGTTTTTGACGCCATTTTTGTGTGACTTTATTACTCGTGTCTTTTTTAATGGTTTGAAAGGTATTTTTTTTTGTTTTCTGAATTAAATATTTATAACATCGATCGCTATTTTTGTTTCAGCTACAGCTTTTTTTGAACGGTTGTCATTTTACTCTATATTTTTATCGTTTTTGTATGATTGTTGGATCGCATGCGAAGGTTGTATGGTTATATTGTCAGATTTTGCATTAAGACCGCATCTTTAGCTTAAGTTGCGAAAATGGAGAGAGCATTTATCTTCATGGTCATCGTACTAGCCTTTATCCCAACTATGTTGGGGTCGGCTTCCAGCCTTTTCCTAGGCCCTGAGATATAAAGGTTCAGGTTAATGATTCGTTTTTATTTACAGAATAGGTTGACAATTACATACCTTTTTTCTAGGTTTAAAATAGCATCAACCAGCTCATAAAAACATTTTTTACAACCTTATCGAAACATATTATTCATTGATCCAAGGTCATAAAAGTTTAACACCCTACTAAACTTTAAGTCGAACTTAATATTGATAAAAGCTTTAACTCGAGGCCTCCAATCACTCAATCTGATATCGGTATCGGCGTAAAAAGAGGCCTTGGACTGCCAAGGTCACGTAACCTGACCTTCACCTTATGTGTTTGCCCTTGACACATAGCCATACAGTATATGACTACATATTCTTAGTTGGTGCATGCGTAAAACATATTTGATAGACAGTGTTTTGTTATTCCTTAAAAATATAAAATCGAAAGCAAAGCGATGCATTGTTGCAAGATTTATTGATATTTTTCAGGGTAAAAAACCATTGACTCACTGACACAAACATAAGCGATCGGTCAGTGAGACACAGTTGTATTGTACCAGCTAAAAAAAACACCCTCCCCTTACATCTACCTAGCTCTCATTCGCCAGATAATTTATAATGGTCGGTCAATGGGCTATTTGCTGAGAACCGTTTGTATTAAGCCCGTCAAAACAAATAGTTGCTTTACCATTTAAGCCAAAATGCAATAAAAATTCCTGCAGCCACTAAAGTTCCTGAGAATTTCTTTAAAACCTCGTCGAACGAAACAAAAATCTCTATTATTTGGTTTAACATCAAAAATGTAAGTTGGGAAGCGAGTTAAAAGAGAAAAACGGTCCGTATGTGTGTCAAGAGGCTGATGTCGCGTTTGCGTTCGCTTTGAGGTACACTAAAAAAAATATAAAAAACCGCTAAGAACGACTCGGATTCGCTCTTGAAGGGTTCAGTAGGTACCATTAACATGGAACTTAAAAAAAAAGGTTTTGTTGGAGTTCCTGAAATTATTTACTTCAGGATACATGCTTATAGCAGTAACAAATACTTACATAATCTGCAAAAAAAAAACAATTGTACAGCAACATTACAGTAAACCTTGGCGACACACGGACAGTTAGTGAAATTTTAATATTAGAAAACTGTATTATTCTCTAGATACGGAACTCTAAAAACGTAATTGCGGTGGTACCGACAGCTATTTGCATGGTTCAGGTCTTTTAACAGAACCCACTGTATCTGTGTAATGTTTGCTACCGTTTATTCGTTAAATCTGGTAGAAACATGTGAAGCTGGCCAGGAATTCTTAATTATTCATTTAGGACTTTGTTAGGGAACGAGCTGTCTACCTATTTTAATGGAACGAGAAGTCAGTCTTAAAGTTGAGTTTAACTGAGAAGTGCCAAATGAGAAGTTATTTTTTAATATTCCGTAACCCAAAGGCAAAAACGGGACACTATTACTCAGGCAACGCTGTTAGGATGCTTTTCCACCAGCCTTTCACCAGTTTATATCGCAATAACCGTTGAAGTACGCAGAGGTGATGTAACCAAAAAACAAAATTGAGCCTGAGCAATCATTTGTACTACCCTAAGTTAAAATAATTACTAACACTATCTCTTTAGAATAGGGATGATGACTGGGTATAAAAAGACAAATCTCATTAGTCCCTCAGTTAGATAATTGAAAAGTATGAGACACGTATTTTTTCCTTTTTCAGAAAAACTAATTGACAATGATTAACTGCTTTAAAGTTAAGGAGGCGCTTGTGACGTAACAATATGGTAAAATTTATACTAAATCGTGACGTCACGCGTAAGTTTCATTCACTGTACTTTGGTTAATTTATGTTTGCGGGACAAATTAAAAAATACGTATCCATTATTATACAAAAACTACAAGACGGACACTAAAAAAAAAATTGTCATCATCCCTATTCATGTGGATTTTACTTAGCAAAACTTATTAACACTCTTGCTAAAAACTGGGTAAGAAAACGTCTGCTAGAAACGGACCTGAGATTTATTCAAGGGAGGAGATATATAAAAACCATTTCAGATTAAAGAGGAGTCTAAAACAAGGTGATAAGAAATATTCTTAAAAAATGTTAAAGACATTTATTTGTTTAAGAGAATAACTGTTTTCTTTATTTCATTAACATTTTTTGCTCCAAAAATTAATTAATATTTGTTTTTTAAAACGTAATACACAACCTCACGACTATTCCCCGTTGAGAGGCCAATGATGAATACCGTAATCAGTAAATAGGCTTTCTGTCATCCATCAGGGAATACTTGTATAAATGCTAACAAATTATTCAATTTAATCTTGTTCATTTATAATTTAAACAGATTTCAACGATTACTAAATTAAATGTTTTATTTCAATTTGAAGCTTTATTTTTAAGCAGTCTTTTGCCTTGCTTATTCGGAGTGTAGTTTAATTTACGCAATTACCAAAGAGGAATTATCACCACGTCTTACCTAATTCTAGATTCATATACTTACTGCTGGATAGGTATATAAAAATGCAATTATTAAATGTAATTTATTTAGGTTCATGTGAAAATATATTTTGTATAAAATATATAGTTCTGTTTTAAAGATAAATGTCAGTTTCGACAAAAATAAATATTGTCATCGTAATCTGTTCGAATGCAAAAGTACAACGCCTTTTCGTTTCTATTAAATACCTGTACTATCCCTAAAATCACAATGCAAGCATATTTTTTTTGCAATTTATGCAGATTTATTAAGTGGTGGTGGTAATTTGTTTTACCTTGAACTCCAGGCTTTGGCTCATGCCTTCCAAGTCTTTAATCAGCTTTTGCAAAAGCGCACAAGCGCTTTATGAGCAAGTGGCAATCTCGGCGTCATGGTGACGTGGATACGTGATGCTAATAAACGATCTCTTTTTAAGATAAAATAGTAGAAGTGGGTTGAAAATTTATTTTAAAAACCTGGATTGTTTTAGATTTTTTTATACTTTCTTATTTTTACCTAAACTTGGCTACCTGGTTTGGGTTTGAAAAAAATAATGGTAAAGTGTATAGTAATGTGTGTAGTGAATTTTTTAGAGAATATACAAATATTTATTCCTACCGATTTAAATCACTTAGCTCAAAGGAAATACAATTTAATCTTAACGCTTGATAATAATATTTTTTAACGGTCACACGCGTCTTTATTGAGTTCGCTTGACCAGTTTCAGGCTCAACCCGAGTTCTTGATCATGAGACATTAATATAGTAATTCATTTCTTCAAAGAGTTTACAAAAATGACCAGAATTATTTACCTTACTCTTTACATTGTCATTTACAAAGTCCAATTTTCCATACCAGGCCTCCGATATATCTGTCATGAGTCAAATAGATAAGATTTTCTTTGTAGCCGAATGGAACCTACATGCAATCACATTGTGCCGTACGAAAACCTTTGAGCAATCAAGTGCTCCCTTCTCTGGCAAGATTTAATACGGACAGAGTACGTTTTTCAAGCATTCTGATACTACTTTAATATTTGTGTGTTGAATGACCTACATTGCTGATTCGATATAAAATTTGGTAGTGTATTAAAACGGATCATAAGGTTCTTTCGTTTTTAGTACTTTTTGAAATGATGTCTGTATTAATCTGTTTCTCTTTAGATGTTTATAAGATTAACGTGTCTATGTGTGTATCCGCCTGTCTCATCGTAGCTGTTAGAGGATAAATTTAGGTTTCGTTTCTTTTTCTTTTTAAAATTCCCGTGTCACGATGTTAGTTACCGTACTCCTCCGAAACGGCTTTACCGATTTTTACCAAATTTTATATGCGTATTCAGTAGGTCTGAGAATCGGCTACTATCTATTTTTCATAACTCCAAGGGATAAGGGTTGTCCACCCTGAATATTTTGTCTCCACTGTGATCATCGACTGTTAGGCGGTACGTAGTTCACCGGGACAGCTAGTATACGATGAAAAAATTAGATGTATAGTCGTGAGTCCACTGTGATCGACGCCGACATCAAGTTAACTGCAGGGTTAAGTTAATACAGTCTAGATAAGAAATAAGACGACATAGGCGAGTGCCTTGCTAAGTGCTTGTGCAAGTCTTGTCCATTGACAAGGATTCCATACTACAAGTCATTCACTACTGGTATCGGCATCGAATTGGAGATACACAAAAATCCCCTAGCTATCATGGTGGCCTTGCAGTTCCATTAATTGTTCGAAGTGCTGGTTCGATTCCAACAATAGGACTCCCATAGGCTGGTATTATACATATAAAACTATCTTAAATAAAACGCTTCAACTTCCACCCCAAACAAATTTGCAAACACGTATCGACGTATCCTAAAACGAAACTCTTTTAGCACTTCAATATAAATTGAATACTACTTTCCAGTCTGGTTTGGAATGAACCTAATACAAATCCAACTATCTGTCCGTCTGTGAACAGAATGGCAGAGTTCGCAAACTGCATTCTCAACACAGACCGCTGAAAACAATAGGTATTCCTATTCTATCCAACTTTACTGAAACTATTCATTTAGCTGCTTTTTTAGGGATCGGCGGTGAATGTGTGGATTTTATTAATGGGTTTAAGGTTCTGTAGGGGGATAACAAAACGGTTGGCAATATTATGTTTTTTTTTTTCTATTCGATTGCTTTTTGACTCGCGAATTTACCTTCCGTTGCAATTAACGAAGTATGAAAACGTTAAGCGATTGAAAGATGCATGAATGATTATGATCAACTACTAATGACATAAATAATTTCCTTACAGAATAAAAAATAATAGAGCACCAAAAAATGAAATAACATTAATAAGATTGAAAAAGGACTTTATTTTTCTCTCATATCTTATTATATCGAGTCTAAATCTTATACAGAATAATTATAAAAAATATATGAAAATTCAGGATTCTCGAGGCTGATTTCCATTTTTAGTAAATAAAAGCTATATCGCTAAAAATATACAATAACTTTATAATAATTACGTTCTTTCCTTAATTAAAATCCAAATTGATGTACGGAACCCTCGCTTTACTACTTGCACAGCTTTTTTCAAACATTTAAGGAAACAATTCCCATTTCGTATTTAAATTTACGTAACGACGCATTCGTACCGGTAGCTACGAAATTTTCCGACGAAATAGTTTAACTTTTAACGTAATTGGTCCATTGCAACAATGTTAATATACATTGTTGCTACTTATTCTATAATTTTGTTGAACAATAGAACTGTCTTTCGCTGGACATTCTTTAAATATAGTAATGATTTATAATTAATAGATTTAAAAATCTGATAAACGCGTTTTTAAATGTCACTCCATTCAAATTTTATCAAAATCGTTTGAGCCGTTTTTACAGTCGTAAATTGCATTGTCATCGGGTTTGAAACTATCCTGAAAATTTCAGCCTGCTAGCTTATCGGGAAGTGCCTCAAAATTGAGTAGCAAAAACTCAAATGTAATAACAAACAAGAAAAGTAGTAGGACCACAATGCTAAGTGACTTTGTATAATCGCAAACGTCAATAAAACCGCTCAAAAGTATGGAGAAGACGGATAGGTCAAGGTCACGAATTAATTATCAAAGCGAAAGGTCATCCCCATAAGAAATTGTTAATTTTTTTTCTACTGCTATTTTCTCCACATTACCTATGCAAATAAATAATTTCATTATTTCATTCCTTCTCTATCTTTCTTTGAGCTTTATATAGCATAGTAATTGGCAAGTTTGGTGAGATGTGTTTAAGCTTAATTTTTCCTGCGACCTTGAAAAATGCGGTTTTAACTGAAGCTTGCTATTTCTACATTTACCATCTTTGGACACATGACCGCCAAAATACTGACTAGCAGTCACCCCAAAATCGGTCGGATACATCATCACTAGTACTCAAGGCCAAGAGATTAAAAGCCCTTGAACCCTATAAATGACCAAATGCTGACATAAACCCCCACTCGTCGCGTAGGAGTTATACAAACGACCTATATCCGTTTAAATCCTATGATTTCGGAAGCAGGTGCCTTCATATGCCGTGACAAGGGATTATTCTGTTCTAAATCGTATTAAAAGATTTGAATAACATAATTATGTGAGTAAGGTAAAATGGGTTGTGGAGGTCAGATGGGCAGATCATGTTGTGTGGGTATTTAGGTGATGCTGGTAACTGGACAGGATAAAACGTAGCTTGGGAAGCTCTTAAGGAGTTTGAAGATAATTAGATTGATTGTTAACACGCTGTTGCTAGCGGCATTCCTCTCTGTTTGTTTTTTATACCTGCAAAAACATTACCCTCAATCAAGTTGCCAGCTACGGCCATACCAAATTTCATCAAAATCGGTTCAGCCGTTTGAGTGCTAAGGGGTAGGAAATATACAATAAAAATGTTTTACGTCCAAGAATCGTTGCTTATCGACCGATGATATCGATCTGTGAAAATTTCACCTTTGTTACATAGTTGAAATTTTCACACGGGTCACTACGGTCACTACGGGTGCGGTCTGTAACTCTTGCACTTTTCATGAGATTACAGTTTGGAGGGACAGACGGACAAATAAACGACAGCTGTACCTCTGTAATAGCGTTGCGATTTCACCGTTGTTGAACCTTAAAATAAATTGAACAGCATCGGACGTAGCCTCTCAGTATAAAACTAAAATGTAGTTGTTCATTTTTCAAGCCGAACACTTTGCTTGGTTTATTGCCTACATCGTAAACGGAAGATATTATTTTTCTTATACGCGGTGTGCGGTTTCCGCGGTACATTTTCTCAGCAAACTCCCCTTTGCGTATATTTGGCGTACTTCCCGTAATATTGTGTAGTTTAGCGGACCATCACTGGATGGAAAATAAAGAGATACACGACTTGTTGACATTTCAAGGTTCAAATATTCAAAAAGAGTTCTGATGTTTTTTTTTTTGTAAACTTTGTTTCGGCACGCAGTTGATTGGGACTGTATACCTACTCAAAAATGAGGATTTTGGGTTAAGAAGCGTGGATAGATGACTATATTTCAATAAGATTATTTTGTCAAAATGGGACATGGAAAATAATATCATGAGGTATCATAACTAAGTGTTAGAAGCGCCTTTATTTCAATACACATAAAGTATTACATGTGAACATGAACAAAAAGAACTTATCACCTAAAGTCACCTTTAGTTACTTATTTTTAAAGTAAGGTTCGAAAAAGAGACTGAGATTTTTCAGCTTTGTAACTAAAAAAAATGCAGATTTTTCCTAAATGCGAAATCCTCGCTACATTTCCTTGACAGTAAGATATTATATAACCAGGTATGTATGTTTTACTAGAACAAACTAAACTCTTTGTATGACAAAATAATAGTAAAACAACAAATAACTCATTTATTAGGGACAAAAGTGTAACACAAACAAGGAAACTCAATTAACGTAATCTTTGGAAAGCTTTTAAGTACACCAAAGGAATCCCCGTGTTCTATTCAAAGGAAATAATAGGAAATGGGCAATAGTTAAGGTAGGTTCAAACTAAAACTACGGTAACATTTCATTTTGGTATGTGGAATCTTCATCTATATACATCGTGATTTTTTTGTCGTCTTACAAAAGCAGCCCAGTTCATGTATCCAATGACTAGAACACGTTCATGATAAAAAATATTTATTTATGAGATTTGAATTAATTTAAAATGCAATTCTTATTTAATATTATGATGAAATTCGTAGTTTTTTAGAAACACAGCTCTGTTGCGAGCGCGGTCCGAGCCTTGTAACAATGGTAAGGGGCGCGGGCGGTGGCGTTTTTATCATTTTTAAGAGTATATTTCTGATTTCTCTTGTTTAATTTTTCTTCGTACTTATTATCTTAGTTGATGATAAAAAAAAAAATCGCGCCCAGGGGTATTTTACGTCGGATACATGAACTAGGCTACTTTTGTAAGACGACTAAAAAATCACCGTGTATAATACATCATCATAATTCCCCTGCCCTTATACAAATTATTATTTAGGGTCGGCACAACATGTCTTCTTCTTCCATGACTGCACGGATAGGCAAGTGGTTAAAGTCACAAAGCCAAACCCATATTTGCCCCTACAACGGTGATAACAGAATATTTACTCAGTTTTTAAACATTAAATCAGAGGGAATCCCAACAATATCCTCTGCTCCAATGCGAACTATATTCTTTTTAGTCGTATTCATTTTCAATTGAACGATGTGACATCCTATGTCCCAATTTCTGCTTTTCTTCTCCTCGCACCAACAATTCAACTGTTTCAAAACTTCAGAAGTGTCACTATCTATTACTTCACCAGGTGCTAAATCTACTGGAACATCTGTATTACAACACATCTTAACTGCCTTCTGCAGCAAATTTTTATAAAAACCCGCCTTGTTCGGCACTACAATGGTGCCAGGCGGACCAAACTCCAAAAAGATTCTCGATAAAGTGACAATCGTTCCTTCTGGCTCGCTTGGAATCTGTCTTAATATAACGAAATTCGACATGTTCTCTTTGCAAATCAATAAAGAGCATGAAATGTTTTTGCAAGTATTTGTAGCGAATGGAAGGATGTTCATCCGCCATGTTTTGCCTTTAGATAACTTGAATTGTAAGTCTGGAGGCCCTTCTGGATAACAATGAGTACAAGCATTTAAAACATCACGTACCTTCCGTTGAGACAGACAATAACACCTTTTCATCTTCTTAATCGTTGCCTCCTTATAGAGATGTTCAAGACTACAATGATGTCTAAAAGCAACATCGAAAATCTCCTCATCCGATAAAACCGGATAATATCGATTATTATATTGTCTCCGCATCAAAACTATCCCCTCCGGAAACTTCGTGATTTTGAATTTGTCCGTTTCCATAACGTTATTTTCGATATCTTTAATGATTTTTTGAATACCTTGTTTAGTGGATAGGTGGCCGCACGGTATATGGTGACTTTTGATTGCTTCTAAGTAGCGTTGTTTTGCGGCGTCGTAATCTTTGAATGTTTCTTTCCATCTGTTATCGTCGGACGCCATTTTGTGACGCGTGAGCTGTGCACGCGGTGCGGTACGCGGTGCACGCTGGCTGCGGGAGTACTAAACGCTAACGAGAGCGCCACGCCGCGACGCGTGCGGGGGGTCCGCAATCGTGGTAGTCGTACGTGCGACAAAGACAGCTATAACGTGTGTGAATTTTTTGAGATAGCGATATGCGATTACTGCAACATAATTTTTTTGTCATTATTCTGATGTATAAATAGTGATTTCCTGTTTGTAAATGTTTTATGCATCATTTTATTTTTATGTTTTAATACTACCTGCCTATATTAAAAATATACTTTTTTTGGCTTCATATTTTTAGGGAAGTACTTTTAAGTTGAGTATTCGTAGTTTGTAATTATCATGGTAATAGGGGACTTTTGTGAAATACCGTCAAGTGAATATAATATCAAAATCTTTTATTCCACGATCATTCTCAGATACTTACCAAAAAGATTTTATACATATTAGACGCAAAAAAAAAATACATCCTGCTACCACAAAGCACAATTGGCTGATACACGTAGAATAACCACACAACACATAATATGCAAAATAAACCAAGGTTCCGTGACCGCAGTTCAATCAGTACAAGAGCTTGTCCCGCCTTTCATGTGGTCACCTGATTCGTAATGGACGGATGCAGTTTTAAAGTGGAGACACCGTATCGGCTATCTGTAATTGAGTTTTGGAACTCTTACTCACACTTGCATTATTGTTGTTAGGTACCTACAATTTAAGGCTGGATTTTTACGGTGCCACATTATCGGGCTTTAAATATTTTATAAGTTATCATAAAGTACCTGCATAATTAAGAATATATAACTACGAGAAAATAGCAGCATCAAATTTTTAAACAAGAAGAAATCGTAATTTAAAAATAGTGTCTTATATTTTTTTTGTTTTTGTTTTGAAAAACGTCTCCCGCACTATGGAATTTAATCCTTGTGTCGCGGGGGGTTTACAAACATACAACTCACATGCACAAAAAAGACACCCAGACTCAGAACAAGCATTCGTGGATCACACAAATGCTTGTCCTACGCAGCCACGAGGCGGACAATTTCACAAGTACATACCTAAGAACAGTAATCCTGTTACTGACGTCATTTCTAATACTAAAACATTATTTGTCTCTTATAATAACATTTAATCTTTGAGTCATCTCATAATGAATGCGCAAGCACAACTGTAGATTACACAAGAAGTAAGTCAGCGAGAGAATGCAAAATTTTAATTGTATTTCTAGAGGCAATTAAGATTAAATGTTTTATAGATGTAAAGACATAAAATATCAATAAATAACTGATATAGTGATTCCCATTACTAATAATACACGTTGATATTTTCCCCACAGAACACCAATCATAGCCTGGACTTGAAAATGGACAGCCCAGTGGCAATAATTGAGGATTGGATTAACTTACCTAAGTGACATCCAATCGTAATTTTATGAAGGTTGATCTGAAATATAATTGATTAACAGAGTAGTATTCCCATTCGCTACTGTGTGGCATCGCGAATTTATTCAGAGAATAAAAAAAAAAAAGTTTTTTAGTCTATGGCAACTCACAACTAAACGTCACTGATTTAGAGCTAACCATGATTTTGTGGGTCCCATTATGCCAGGGTTCAGCTATTGTTGCTGGGGTTGGGGTGGGTGATTATATTTCAGATCAACCTTCATAAAATTACGATTGGATGTCACTTAGGTAAGTTAATCCAATCCTCAATTTTATTTCATGTTGATCTGAAATATAATTGATTAACAGAGTAGTTGTTCAGAGATTGAGGCATAATGGGTGCATCTTATAAGCCTGGATATGATGAATGACGGTTAAGGCTTTATAATTATTAAGATATCTATTTATAGTGGCATATTATCCTAATATTAGTATCTATATTTGTTTTTATCCATATATTCTGTCATACACATTGATTATTGATCAACTATTAATTTTCATTTTTTATAAAATTAGTCTGTAGTAATTAACAAATTTTTCTAAATGCCAAATTTGTAAGCCAAAAGGGCAGAACATGTTGATGCATATATTGTCCTTATATTTTCACCACATCAAAAAATGTTTAATACATATATTCTGTCATACACATTGATTATTGATCAACTATTAATTTTCATTTTTTATAAAATTAGTCTGTAGTAATTAACAATTTTTTCTAAATGCCAAATTTGTAAGCCAAAAGGGCAGAACATGTTGATGCATATATTGTCCTTATATTTTCACCACATCAAAAAATGTTTAATACATGTTTTAGGCAAATAAATACTTCTTTATCTTTGTTCTATTACTGAGATTAATGTAATATGAGTTTTTAAGTGGAACAATGAACAAATTTTATGTTATGTTACACATGTTTATGCAAATAAATATATCTTTATCAATTGTTCCACATATTGTGGAGACTGTGTCCACCAATTTCATGATTGACTATTAATTACCAATTTGTGCTCTTTTTGACATCAATGTAACTATGACTTTTTTTAAGTCATACAAATTTCCTGCACCTTGTGCAATTTGATACTTAACCATTAGCTTTTAACAATGTAACTATGGATTTTGAGTAAGACACATTTCCAATACATAGTGATATTGTGTACAGTTTGATAATTAATTATTCATTATTAACAATGTAACAATAAATTTTTAGTAACAAATTTTCTACACATTGTGTTAATTGTGTCAAACAATTTGATAATTATTTTTAATTATTTACAATGTAATTATGATTTTTTTAGTAATACAGATTTTCTTCATATTGTTTTAATTTTGCCATAAAATTAGATAATTAGTTACTAATTTTTGCTCTTTTTTAGCGCAGTAATAATAAGAGTATTTTAGGTACTGCAAATATTTCTTATTTATAAGCTATTAATAAGAAATAACAAGATGATAATGAGATATTCCATTTACTGTCAGTTGCAGTTTGTAAGTCACTCAATTATGATTAAAATTAAATTAAAATTTTTGTCACTGCAGTTGTCGGTTCCTAAGACATGAGCTATAAGGCCTTGCAAAGGTAGTAGAACCTACAACCAAACCACCTTTTTCCCTGATTAAACTCAAGAGCATTCCTGCTGCTCTTGCAGATGTACTGCTGGAGTGTGGGATACAGCTGTCAGCAGGTATAAATTTGATACCTGATTAACTGTTTTGAAGGCCAAGGGTAAAACTTTTAATATGGTAAAGTTAACTTATTTCAGGTATTGGTTAAGGCTACAAGGATCTTTAAATCTTAGAAGTTAGCCATAATTTATGATCTTAAAAGTAAAAAGTACATTATGGTTCCTTTCCTTTTTTACTGAGAGTAAGGTTGGTTATCACAATTCTCATCTTATTAATTGTCAGGGTGTGACATGGGCTATGTTATTTAGTTTAATGTATGAGAGGGCGGCTAGTACCCATTGAGCAGCTATCCAAGCTAGGAGTTAGAAGATTTTTGTGTCTTGGTTCAAATAAATAACTAAATAATTCTGTGTCTTCAGATACAGGTGTATTGTATGTTTCATTAACATAATATATGTATGTTTGTGTCTATTGTCAACAGAGTTATTCCTGTGCCATATAATTATGTTCTAGCCTATTTTGTCATCATGTTGCTTGTAACCAGTTGTTGCAAGTTCTATTTAATAACCATCTATACTTTCTTAACCGATAAGCAATATGTTTATAATATTGTGTTTTGAGGCAGCTAGCAGATGAGTTAGCTGGTTCAATACAAAATATGGGTTCTGGCTTTCTGTAATACAGGCAAATCTCAATCTGAGTAAGCCTCTCAGAAATCCTTTGTTATCCATACCTAATTCCTCTCCCATCTTTAGAGTCAATGCTGATTTGTGGAAATTTAGGGTTTTGAAGCTAGCTCCATTCTCTAAACTTTCTATTAATGTTTCCTAATTAATAAGGGTGAAGATCAAAATAGGATCCCGGTTACTGCTTTGTTGACACAGATGGTAACATGATGGTTAATGAGCTATCTAACGTTGGCTTCTAACTGCTTCCCTTAAGAGATGCTTTTTGTCAGGGCACCTAGTCTGCTCAGTGTGTGTTGTCGGTTAAAAATCCCAAAATTGGGTGAATAAGAACTTAGTGACTTTTTGCTTGTCATTATTAATATTCTGAAACATTTAGTAAGGTAAACAAATGTTGGGAATGCTTAAAAAACATATTCATGTCCACTAAGTATTGATGCATATACATTTAGTGTTTAGTAGCATTAATGTTATTGGGTGCCTCACTTCTTAGAGATGTGTGTGTCACATTGTTTTTATTGCTATAGATAAACTTGTGGGGCCCAAAATCTATTGATAACGAAACAAGTATGGTTTTTTCGTTGACTTACATGTGGAACTGAGCACTATTTATCTTACTTATGTATTTGCAGCCATGTTACTCTGGCTGTATAATCTTGCAATGTGTTTTAATCCAGTTAATATTATGTTCTAATTGATGTATTAAATGCAAGTCATCATTCTAAACAAGGCACCACACTACAATTGTTTTCGCCATTACTATGTGTCACCATTCTATTAGAAAAGCTTTAGAAACTAGTTCTAGTATACATTTTCTATAATGTTCTTATAGTTTCGGATTATGTAATGGGGCCCCATCTTAGGTCAGTTGACAGCATCAAGATTGCTATTGTTATGCAACAAGGCTAAGTACTTAACTTGTTCTATTATTTTTTGTGTGTGTTTGAACATAACCTCTTGGGCAGGTTCACAGAAGGTTCCCAACAATCTTGCCAATTTGCTGATTGGGCAATGTTTAATATCATTGATATTTAGTATCTCTATAGGAGTTGCATTCTTGCTGTATTTCTGATGTTAACTAGTCTCTATTCATAGTAAACCTAAAGTATTTATTGTACTAATATACTTTAACCATAGTTAACAATGAGGGAAAATCATTTAGATAAATGTGAGTGTAGCCCCTCTGTCAGCCAGACATTTATACTGATTCTAACCAATGGGTGGTCATTCAGACAACAGTTTGTTAAATTTCTAGTCTGTAAGGACTGTGGGTGCTGTACATGGACTACATGGAATTGCAGTAAATTTATATGACATTTTCAAACTCAAAGCGGATTAATTTTTCTGAGTTTAGGTGTTATTGAACCTAAGGAATCAGTTTTATCTTAAGACTGTGCAAGACATGTGATATTGATGGTCCAAGGTTCCCATATCCACAATTTGAAAACTATAATATTTTTCTATATATATTTTTGGTTTTCAGTTAAGAACAAATCTGATCTGTCCGTTGAGTTTGGTGGTCTTAAGAATATTAAATCTTTAGACATATATGTATATAGATAGAATTTTTTACTGTGAGTGCATATTTGTACAGCCCCTAACTCATGAGTTATTGATGGTCTGACACATATTGTTGATTTCATTTATATGTATATTGTTTATGTAAACAATGTTATGTTCAAGTATTTTAAGGTACATTAGTGGTGGTATGTTCACAACATGAAAGACAGTTAGATATATTACATATACCTGGTTGACAATTGCCTGCTGGATGCATGGCATGGTGTACCCTCTCGGGGCCACCCTTCCTGTGTCCTGTTCAGCGAGGGTGTCACAGTTGTATCATACCACTCTTGGGTCCACCTTGCTGTGCTAGCACTTTGGTTTGATGCCGGACCACTTATGTTTTCCACAGTCCTTGCTTAGGTTAGAGGTGGTATTCGGTTATAACTTTTGTTATGCATTCTTGATAGGTGCATTGGTCTTGTTTCTATCTTGAGCCTCGAATCCACCTCGAAGAGTGTCACCATTGGTTCTTGTTGTGGACTGTGAGAACCAGTGAACATAGTATGTTCTTCATCAAAACTGTCGTATCTCGTACGAAGTTTTGATCTTCGAGCTGTCTCGCGTACAAGCTCGGTTACACTTAATGCATGTTGTTCTATCAAAGTTGCGGGCTCGCGTCCCGAACTTTGTAGTAATGCATGTTCTTTGTGTAACATCAAAGTTGCGGGCTCGCGTCCCGAACTTTGTAGTAATGCATGTTGTTTGTGTACCATCAAAGTTGCGGGCTCGCGTCCCGAACTTTGTAGTAATGCATGTTGTTTGTGTACTGACAAAATTGCGGGCTCGCGTCCCGAACTTTGCAGTAGGGTTTATCAGAGCTACGACGTCTCGCGAAGAGCCCGATCTTCGAGCTAGAGTCTCTCGTACCCGCTCGGTTCATGCATGTCTTTAGTACTTCGCATCATCTCACATCATATTTGTGTCCTTGTTCACTGAACCTAAAATCAGAGAAAACCTCACCTGTTGGCCCCCCTCTTTGAGGTTATGGGTCAGTGTTCCATCGTTTATATTCCGTAATTTGGGGGCGCCCACAATTTAACATCGAGCGTGGAGCATCGCGTACTAGCTCGGTTATACGTAATGCATGTTGTTTTGTGTACTATCAACGTTGCGGGCTCGCGTCCCGAACTTTGCAGTAGGGTTTATCAGAGCTACGACGTCTCGCGAAGAGCCCGATCTTCGAGCTAAAGTCTCTCGGACCCGCTCGGTTCATGCATGTTTTTAGTATTTCGCATCATCTCACATCATATTTGCGTCCTTGTTCGCTGAACCTAAAATCAGAGAAAACCTCACCTGTTGGCCCCCCTCTTTGAGGTTATGGGTCAGTGTTCCATCGTTTATATTCCGTAATTTGGGGTTCCATCCCACGGCGATGAACCTAGGGCAAGGGCTGCGTACACGCATCCTGCATTAACTCCGCAGCGCCTTTATAGTCTCGAAGATCACTTTTAAACATCTTGGCCAGTATTTTCAAGGCTTTTGTATCACTTGGCAATACTTTTTCGACTTGAAATATGCCAAAAACTATTTAAATAACGTAATTAAAGTGTAATTAACAAAATCACCACGATGCCGTTAAGTCGCGAAAAAAGAAAGTGACGTTTAGTTGTGAGTTGCCATAGACTAAAAAACTTTTTTTTTTTTATTCTCTGAATAAATTCGCGATGCCACACAGTAGCGAATGGGAATACTACTCTGTTAATCAATTATATTTCAGATCAACATGAAATAAAATTAACAATTAATTATTGGCGCTGGGCTGTCATAATGGAAATAAAAAGCGACTCCCGCACTAATTAAATAAATCCTTGTATAGTTGGGGTTTCGCAAATGTTCAAGTCGCAAGCTTAGAGACACCTAGATTCGGAACAAGCGTTCTTGGATAACACATTTTTCTATTTCATAGAATGAGTTACGTTGAGTGGGTTTGGTGTGGTGACCTATGGTATAGGTTGGCTATCAATGCAGTAAAATCCTTAACAGTGGCGAATGTTGACGACATATTAGAACGACTTACATCAAAAACACAAAACATAAACTGTGTGGGGATGAAACTGAGTGAGAGCGGGATAGTCTGAGAGAGCCCTTCTCTCTCAGACTATCCCGCTCTCTCGCAAATGGGAGAATTGGCGGAAGACGTATGAAGAATTAAAGAAATTGTGTTAGAATTGATTTACAAGAATAAACGCATCTACAAAACTATGTAGACGTTTAATTTCCCACATAATATGTATGCGTTTACTTTCCAGTGATTATCACTTAAATTATTAACCGCCACTCAGCAAGCGTCCAGCAGGCTTTAATTATTACAAACACCTGAATAAAATACCTATTCTGAAGGTTATTTCTCACGATTCCTCTTTTTCCTTATTAAAATTAGCTTCCTCAATTAATATTAATGAGTTGCTTTCAACATATTAGCTTTGTCCCTTGCCGCTACCTTTTTTCTAATATAGTTAAGTTATTAGCGTCGGTGAACATATTATGAGACTGCCTTCAACTTGGGAAAATAATACTGGTTGGGAAACATTCTGTAATTTGGAAATTTTGAAAAAAACCTGAACTTCACTTTTGTAATAATATCCGATTATACGTTGCTTTACAGTTTTATACCTAAAGGAAAAACCCTAATAGTGTTACTTGCTGTTACTAAGGCTGAAGTGTCTGTCACTACATCTGTTACCAGGCTGTCTGTATATCATGAACTATGATATACATTGTACCCTAACACTGTATGTATTAAGAATCACTGCTGTAATTCCATGGTGTACAATAAAGAATATTCTAATCTAATCTAATCTAATCTATGATATACAGACATATAGATGTTAAGCAACGTTGTTTTCATAAATTTTACGTATGGCCATTTTATTTTGCGAATTGTTTTTTAAGCCCCTTTGTACGAAACCCTATGTCAAATTTGAGCCGATTTTTTTTATAATAACTGTCGTGAGACTGATTCATTATTAAATGATGTAACGGTTTACTCACGCATATCTCATGATTAAGGACTCCGGTTGGGTCCGAAACTAGTCGGGCACCCCCGATAAATACGCGTGAGTAAATCGTTATATCATTTAATAATGAGCCATTTTTTTACGTTGTGTAGATAAAGTTATAGATAGCATATCTAATATTAAAAAGCAAATGTAAGTCTGTTCGATCCCCTATTATAAAATTGTGAAAGCTCAAATTCTAGAAGAGGCTACAAATATAAATCCAATGATAATATGGCTGTCAAAAAACAAATCTATACTATTTGATTGTAATTTGTAAAAAACCTTTCCAAGCTCTTTCCAAGAAGGTCAAAATTGTACAAAAAAAAAGATACCTGTCCTACCCATTACCATGTTCAGGCATATTGAACATACCCAAACTTGTTTTCTTAAGATACCCTATCCAGTACCAGGGTTTCGCCTGAAGCGGTTGCCATGGTAACTCCTATCAGTAAGTATTAGCAACGTCTTTAAGTCAAAGTAGTAAGGTTTAATTTCGTCTTAATGTCTTGTGGGGATTAAATAAGGAATCTTGGAACTTGCAATGTAAATTACTAATTCAATATTTGTAGGACAAGGGCTGTGGCTACTGCTACTATATACCTATTGGGAGTACTAGTAAGTATTAGTAGGTACATAGAGTTTTGATACATATAGATATATAGAGATAGAACTCCTTCAAACTTTCGTATATTTGGTGTTACAGCCTATTATTACAACGGCCCATTGGCTGTCAACGTGGATCTGTTAAAACCATGTTAAAATCCAAAGGTGTGCTTTAATAGTCACTATCGTGAGAATGATTCATTATTAAATGATGCAACTGTTTACTCCAGCAAGCGTATTTATCAAGATTGCCCGACTAATGTCGACCCGTCGTCTTTAATCGACGATGACGCGGCGGGATCGAGAGTCGACCTACGTAACATGGAGTATTTTTTGAATCGTAACAATTGGAGATACATAGGTATATGCATTTTTATATTTATATAGGTCTCTAAATTGAGCCATACCCAAAACCAGAACGCTACATCAATCGACTCCAAAAAACCAAAATTGTTCTTTTTTTTGCTGCTAAAATAACAGCGAGGAATTTTGTGGACTGTTAATAAAAACACAGTGTATTTATTGCTCGCGTCACATCGGAAAGCCTCCGACCGAGAAAGGCACTTAGTTTTTTCCGCTACAAAATGTACTTCGAGCTAATCCTGAATACATTTTTGCTGGTGCAAATCTGGAAAGGATGACTTGAAAAGCTTATATTAAGTGCAATTATAACAAAACGTGGTAAATTTGCAATGGAAAGACAAATAATCTATACTTCTATACTTAATATATAAAGCTGAAGAGTTTGTTTGTTTGAACGCGCTAATTTCAGGAACTACTGGATCGAATTGAAAAAATCTTTTTGTGTTGAATAGATCATAAATCGAGGAAGGCTTAAGGCCATAAACCATCACGCTACGACTAATAGGAGCGAAGATACAATGGAAAATGTGAAAAAAATAGGGCAGGTATAAATCATAACTTATATCTTCTACCCACGGGGACGAAGTTGCGGGCAACAGCTAGTCCAACAAATAAATTTAAACTAGAGAAAATGGAGTAGCTGCCTACCTATTAAGCGTTGGCTAAGTGTTTACTTGCTCTGACTGTTATGCCGGAGGTTGTGGGTTCAAATCTCACCCAGGACAAAAGTTATTGAGATGAACACAATAATTTGCTGTATCTGGATGAAATTATTTTTAATTTGTATGAATCAAGAAATATATAAGTATGTACCTTTCCATTGTTGAAAATTGAGACCAACGATATTACTAATAAAAAAAAGATAACACCCAACATCAATAACAACAAAATTAAGTGTTGAAAAGGTCTTCAATATTCAAGAAGTAATATTCGCGAAAAAGCAATGTATCAATTTTTACTACACCTTACATTTTGATAAACATGTTAGCTAAAACATGGACCATTTATCACCCTGAAAGAGAAACAACGGTATGACACTCAATTATATTAGTTTTGCACCTAGGGGATACAGCAATAAATTATATGGAAGCAACGACCATAGGTGTATTGGAATTGTATTGGCTTTCGTTCTTTTGACTGCCGATATTTCATCGGCGAATATTTCTATGGGATTTTTATATTTTGAGAAAATATCACTGTCTCTTGGGAATTTACTACTCGATTTGAGGGTTTCACAAACATTCAAACCACATTTCACAGAGCTTCTAGATCTATACTTCTATACTAATATATAAAGCTGAAGAGTTTGTTTGTTTGAACGCGCTAATCTCAGGAACTACTGGTACAAATTGAAAAAATATTTTTGTGTTGAATACACCATTCATCAAGGAAGGCTTTAGGCTATAAACCATTACGCTGCGACTAATAGGAGCGAAGATACAATGGAAAATGTGAAAAAAAAACAGGGCAGGTATAAATCATAACTATCTTCTAACCACGGGGACGAACACGCGGGCAACAGCTAGTTTAAAATAAGCATTTACAGTTTTGGATCACTCGAAGGTTTTCCGATGTAGGAATTAAATTCGCTGAACGTCTTACAACGATATGTTAGGTTTTGACAATTGAATCGATGAATTTAGTAGGTATGCTGTGTATATTTTTTTTTCTTTCGAAGTTTGACAAAAAATCAACTTACTACTTACCACGCCGTTTTATATTGGTTGACTAGTTTGTGATCGATAAACTTCGATTTAACATGGATCGAAAGTTCCGATTTAAAGGTCTCAACGTCATTAGGTGAGAAACACGTAAATTCCTTATATTTAGCCTTACTAGTATCTTCTAATGAAGGGCCTCTAGATAAGATATACTTCTAAGGGAAGAAAGGTAGATGCCTGGATTGATTGGTGCCTCTGACGTACCCATCTCTTTAACTACTCTATAATATTAATAAATGATCTGAACTAAATACGACTGTATGATTGAGTTTCTGATGACTGACTGATGGTCAAATTACAGCTTCTCCCACCGTACCGTTAATTCACAATTTATTTATCAACAAATTACGACACTAACAAAGGAATTCTTTTAAGTTTGAAGTTCTCCATTTAATGCCATTTAGCACCGTCAACTCTAACAGCTCCAAAAATTTAAAACAGCCCGTCAACCCGTCATGAGTATTCAATTTCCAATCCACGGGAAAGCTCACATAACTGCTACAATGTATACGCATAAGATATTCACATGCTTTGACGTAGATCCTGCTCCCAATATAGTCATATAAAGTAAGCCACGTGTTCCCCATGAATTATTCAAATTTGACCCACATTCATTCGTCGCGAAGTATCGACGGCTTTGTAGTAAATTTCGTACATTTCATCCGGTTTGCTTATTGAAAAAGTCCAGGTGGTACTTTGAGGGTTGAAATATATGAAGATGGTTGAAAATAGTTCTAATTTAGTTTTAAGATTTGTATTGTTTACTTTATGTAGATTGTTTATGTAAGCACTGAATTGACTTGAACTGAAAGAAAAGTATATGCAAATGATGTAAATGAAGAATGGTCTATTTTTTCTTTAACTATATTATAACACTTATATACATATATTATATAACTAGCAAACTCGTCGAACTCCGTTTCGCCACCAGATGGTTGTCCTTGTCCCGCTTTTCTGTTGATTTTTTTCCTGAATTTTCTGTGCTATAAACCTCAGGGAGCCCAAGACCTTTCCAACGAATGCAAAACCGTGGAAATCGGTTCGTGCGTTCTGGAGTTATAGCGTCAGGAAGGAAAACCCGACTTATTTTTATATCGTAGATTTTTCATATACTTTTTTTTAACATCTAAAACTTTAGTTTCATTTACTTAAATATTTTAAAACCATAATAGGATTTTTCTATTTCGGACATATTACGTGTAGAAAAATAAATAAAACATTACATTACTCAGCTAAAAGACAGCATAAGATCACAGAAAATCATTAAACAGAAGACAATACCTTATATACCAGTTTTTGCCAAGGCAGCACCTACCTGCCCCGTTAAAACTTTGATTGTTACATTACATTTAATAGGCAGAGTTTTAAGTGTTTTGCAAGGGGTGGATAATAATTACCCTTGTACAAAGGTTGAATTTTGCCTGTGGCTTAACTCTCGTTATAATTTCGAAGTTTTCGTTTGAATCATCATCAGCTGTTTTCTCTTTTGCTTAGAATTTTTTCAATACTTGAAGTTGTTTTGTTTTAGAATTACTCCTGCTGTTGCTTTGAGATACAGCCTAGGAAAAGACACACAAAAACTAACAAAAGCTACTTCTAGCATTTTTACGAAAACGGATATGAACCTGCCAGGAAAGAAGTCGCTGGAAACCCTCTTTGGGCGACGTTGAAAACGGACAACATTAATACGTGGTACCATTTTGTTAGCATTAGACATCAAATGTGCAACCTAACTCCATTAATATTTTGTGCTGCTATAATTACTTATATTACAAGAATAGACAATCTCAAGGATACGCGAAAATAAGACTAAATCCGTCGTAATAAGGTCGAAGGATAGACCAAAGTGCTACCACGGGGTGTGATAGGATATACTACTTTTGCGTACATCTAAAACTCACGTCTAAGGCGCCATACCAAATCAATATCGTAGTCTTCACCGCTTGACAGGTAGGCTCAAGATACTTAGCCTAATTGGAAAGCCACTCGAGAATACACAGCGTCCCTGCTTTATAAGATCTACTTGAAATAAATTATCAAAAAAATCAATCTGCATGCGTACTTAGATCGTTTGAGATAATTACTTTTTTGTCAGTAGATTTTTTTAATTAAAAGTTAGACAGTCTTCTATAAAAAACTAAAAGTAATTTAAGGTATCCATCGTTTGACTCGAGTGCTGTCAAAGATCTAAGGTAGAAGCCGGATGAGAAAAATAGCGTGCTTTATGAGGCACGTAAAGAGCTCGGAGTGCTCACAAAATGTTCACCTATTTACGAAGCAACCGCGGTGAATTGCCTTTATTTATTTTTTCCAGTCGCATTATTTACAGAGGAATGCAAAACGAAACTTTAGTATGTGACATTATAAACAATATATTTCCGACTTTTTTCTAATAAATATCGTGGGAATTATTAATTATTAAATGATACAATGGTTTACTCAAGCATATTTGTCGGGATTACAAAGTAGTTTTGGACCCAACCAAAGTCCTTAATCATAAGCAGATGCAGGTCGCGAGTCGAACTAGTCGGGCAATCCTGATAAAAATGCATAAGTGTACCGTTGCATCATTTAATAATCTATTTCCGACATTAAATTTATCCAGACCGCTCAGAGTGAAATATTAGTTTTGTCTGTGCTTTAGGTCTTGTAGGTGTAGTAAACACCATAACTTCAATACTGAGTAATACAGTATTAAACAAAAATATTTCACACTCTACAAGAACAGCTCCAAGGGATACATTTCAACTCCAAATAAGGTCTCTAAAGAGGAAATAAAAGTTTCTGTAGTACCTGGCCTTTATCTGTCCCTTAAAGCTTCGTATAAATTTCGTATGCCAGTAAAGCCGTTTGATATGGGACAGGGCGACAAGGCAAAGGATCAATATTAATAGATGTTGTTATAGAAATTGGAAATGTTCCATAACTGTCTTTTTTATATGAGGTTATTTCATTGGTGTCAAATATTCTGGACTGACTTATAAATAAATGTCGTGGTGGTGTTGAGTTCTTATTATTTGAGTTTAGTATACACGAGGGGTAATTTCAATCTTAACGTAGGCACAGACGTATCAGTAGAAAAAGTTTTTTGTAACTTCATTGAAGAGTAAAGGAAAAAGACATATACTATTTTTTCCATTGCGAACAATGTAAAACTGATTATTATCGAAAGCATTTTCTTATTTTCAGGTTATGAAAATCAAATGCTAACGCTAAATAGTTAGTATCTTTATGAGGAAACTATTGAGCAATAGGCCCAGTGAAATTAAAACGTAACTAAATAAATTAGAAAATAACTGAATATCTATAAGGATCTAATATAAAGTAGGTCCATAAAACGGTAAAGGTCATGTACACAATAAATCGGAAACAACACGTACAGTTCGAGTAGATCGAGAAGAAATCCATTTACTAGCCTATGAGAGTTACAAAAATGTGTTCCAACATTTTTCTTGTTGAGATTTGGAATGTACGGACGACCCAATACCCAATGCCAAAAACGAAATCCGAGAATCGACTTTATTGCGTCGAAATAAAGATGATGGTAATAAAAGTATTGTTATAATATACAGTAGATTGTACGAATATCAGTCTGTATCGGGTTTTGGAGACATTATTGTTATAGTTTCCCAGATTATTTCGGATTCCTGTAACTGTCGGCATTTTCCTTGGACTGATAAAAGTTCTTATGGCACTTGTAATATTTGAAGATCTTTCTCTTTTTGTTTATGTTCTCTAGAGTTTCTGTTGATCCGACAGATTATTGGGACGCCTTACTTGATAATTGTCTGGGATAACGTTTTACTTCGTTTTGTGTTGAAATGTCTGTATTGGTACTTTGGTATTTATGTCATTAACGTTGATTAATATTGATATCATCACTTATGTCTTTGGCAGTATTTTGTTATTTTTCTTCATTATCTTCAGTTTTGCTCTTTCAAAATATATTTTATGATCGGCTAACATTCTCATTGTGATTAATTGATGACTGCATTTTATATTAAACGCTTACTCATCGGACTTCCACAACTAATTGACTGGATTTCTTATATTCTTAATCTATGAAAATAAATTCTATGCCAAGCCCAAACCATTACGATTCCCTCCTCTTCAACTAGTTGATTCCCTGAGCGTTTGCAAAAGCAATTATCTGCCGACACTCAATGCCTTTCATTTTCAGATCGCTGTGGAAATAAAAGAAAAGGTGTGATCGCAAATTTGGATGGGTTAGCAATTTGCTTTTGGGTTTTCGTGTTGTAAGCAAAACTGTAATTTTAGACTAAAATTCTTTACAAAATTTTAGAAACGTGTTTATAAACAGGTTAAACGTATACCATGAACTTCGTAGATGATGACAAAAAAAAACTATATAAAAAAGATTTTCAGTTATCAAAGTCAAAAACTCAATATTAAACTGATATTATGTTATAAATAAATTCTGCTATGTATAGGTAAAGTATATCGCACAAAGTTTTTAAAGAGCATAGAATTTTTAAGCTAAATACCACAACGACCCTGATTTTCACACAAAAGCACGGCTAAACACCGAAAAATGCCACAGCGCTAAACGGGTTATTTTCATTGTTTCCTTTCCTATTATTCCGAACAAGAATAACAATTTCGATTAACAAAAGGAGTATTGGGTTTTAGAGGCTCGAACACGCGTTGCATTTTAAGCCTGCCCCGAAAACATTTAGGTCAGCATACGATCTTACAAAATGGATCCAGATTTTCAATTCGCTACACATGAAAGAATGTCAAAAATGTACGCCCATGGCTATTACGTAGAGCTTTGTGAAAAATCTGAAATATATGTCAAAGATGTTAAAAATATTTTTTGTCGTGTTTAACATTATACCTACGTATTTTTGTCGAAAAAACACTCTGTGCCTTTTACGTGCTATTTATTGTAGCTACCAATTTTATATTTCCGATTTCATATCACCAAAGCTGATTGGTAATATCAATTAGGTAGGTGGTACTACCGTAGATACAATAAAAAAAGTACTATATATGGCATATTTTCCATCAAGTTATCAAAAAATCAAATTTAATACATAATCATGACCGTATATTTCGTAGATTGACGGCTTGCTTCCAAGACTTTCTTTAAGAGGTGGTAGTAGGACTCCAGTTAGCTATTATATTCTCATGCGTGCAAACAAACTTGGCTTAAACTCTAAAGGCCTTTTAAGCAAACTCTTTATTCTCGCCTACTTAGCTCATGCTACGCGAAACATCACGTAACCACGATGTAAGGTTCGTTGCAAATGAGAGATGCTTGCATCAAAAGAATATTTAGTACTGCGTTTGGCCGTGAGCCATGGTTGTATTTGGCCCAAAATGGCTCAGAATAATTATTTTAGTTTTGCATGATGTTTTTTTTCTGGACTGTTTATTTTTGGTAGTCGCTGACATTGGACTTAGGCAATAGGGATAACACGAATGTATGGCAAGTCTCTGGCACCCCTCGACTTTATAAAATCAAACATACTTATGAAAGGTCTTATATAGGTAGGCCTATCGCTTCGTAAGGTTGATGCCCAGCGTAGTTACAGTTTGAACCGCCTTTAGGCCCGGGAAAGTTTTCAAATGTGCCGGTTTTATATGTTTTCCTTCACCGTTTTTTAGGCAAACGTTATTAATTCGTAATACGCACATGATTGAGAAATGACGTTGGTGTGACATTTGATTTTTTAGGCTAACGGTCACGCCACAAGGCTATTTATTACATAGGCATATATCGTTTGGAATTAAAAAGTTTATGTAAATCGGAACTCGTATTACCTAGAGTACGACGTCCATTAGTCTACAAAATAATAATGACGCAAGCAGATATTTACATAATCCCAAAACCGAATCAATACCGAACAAACTTTTATTGCTTTTAAATCTAAAATTCTGTCCTAAACAAATTCCACTTAGTTCGTAAATAAACACTTTGAAAATTCAACAAATTGTTCCCTGAGTTTGATAAAATGTGATTCCACGAATAGTAATGAGAGTAACATATTTGGGACTTTGTACCTTAAAATGATAATTTGGCGAATTGGTTTTGAGTGAAGGAAATGTTCAGACAGAAAAGAATCCTTTACAAGGCTAAAAGTTCCTTAAACGAACTTCAGATTTAAACCTAAAATGTATAAAACCTGTTGTATCGTTATTTTTCTAAGAAAAATCTTTCGATAAACGAAATGGATTCACAACGTCATGAAATCTGGCTTAAAAACTATTAGAAAAAAATATTAGATTTCGAAAATCTAAATACTCACGCTTTAATTGTCACTCCATTAAAATTTGATTAAAATCGGTCCATCCGTTTTTATAGTTGTATATTGCATTGTCATCGGTTTTGAAGCTATCCTGAAAATTCCAGCCTGCTAGCTTATGGGAAAGTGCTTTAAAATTGAGTTACAAAAATCTAAATGGTACGACAAACAAACACACATACAAACAAGAAAGTGAGTGTATAAAAACGTGGGAAAAAACGGAATTATTCGGAATTATGCTCCTAATTTCCCTACATGAAACGGTAAACAATTGCAAAATAATCAATTTTTTAAAGTAGATAGTATTATTGTAAATTTGTAATAAATACAGTTAGCAATAAGAGAATCCAGTGAGCTGAGTCCAACTTACTACCTTTGTGACGTAATATTTGACATCATCACAATATGATACCAGAATTTCTAGATCTTTTTATGTTCATTTTTTTTTTTATTACATTCATTTAACCTCAAAAAAGTCAAGTATTCTCTGCACGTATTCATAACATAATACTACTTCACTAATGACATACTTCCATTCCACACCTACTCAAACAAAACCTCAAACATTCTGTGCCAGCAAAGCTAAATAAGACAAAATTAAATCTCATTCGTCTTAATAAATTAAACTTACCTATGTCACCTTGCACGTTCCTTTTATGGCGTATAATTTCTTAACTTCAGATAAAATTGGCTTAGCCTTTTCCCAAATATATGTTGGGTTCGGCTACTAGTCTAACCGGCTTGAGCTAAGTACCAGTGTTTTACCGAGCGACTGCCTATCTGATCTCCTCTACCCAGTTACCCGGGCAACACGATACCCCTGGTTGTCAGACTTTTCAAGCTTCTGACTGCCTGTAACGACTGTCAGATGTAGGAACAACAGCCGGGACCCACAATTTAAAGTGCCTTCCGAAACACGGAGGAACTCGTTATGACAAAAATGGTCATCTACGGACCAACCACGTCAAGCATAGCTTCAGATACAGGAACAATAAAACAAAATTCTACAACAAGGACAAAATAAAGTTCGTTTCGAACCAAGAAAATATCGCGCAGTTTATCGGAGACACAAGAAATATCACGTTCTTCGTACCCTCGAGACACTGAAAAAAATATGTACAGACATCGGAAAAAGTCTTAGGGTGAATTTTTCAAAAGATCTTGTGGTTGGTTGAGTGAGATTGGAGATTGAAGCTGAAACAGGAACAGGAAATGCTGTTTTACTTAGGAACAACGAAAACACGATGCAAGCCTGGCTGGCCAGTAGTAATTATTTTAGGAGATAATTAAGGCACTTTACCACATGAGTAATATTTAAATAACCTAGTTATGTTTGCTGCTAATGCTGTCTTTCAGCAAACAATAATTTAATTATTTTTACACTTAGATTCTTAAACAACTAACTAGTTAACAAGGAACAATAATCAAATCGAATCGAAAAATTCGATCATGTAGTGTTTGTGTGGTTATCAACTGTTTAAATATATTGATAAACAAAAAATAAGTCTCAGTTATAAGAATAACAGCAGAAAAACAATTGAACGCACTACAATACACATAAAAAAATTCACAATTTACTTCTACAAAAATATAATATTAATTCCACTTTTCTTAACGACTGTACGAGGAAAGATCGCCTGCCCAAGACAGAAGAAGGTCCAGTTTTTGTTCCCTCGCGTGCCCGCGCGACTCATTGGTAACTTACAAATTCATTATTTTCCTTTGAAAGAAAAAAACTTTGTACGTTTTGTATCTTTCATGGCCTTAGTGTGGTTCTTTAATGGGATATGAATTTTGTTGAATCTTATGGGTTCAGATTTAAGGTTTAATTTGGCGGAGTTTTTAGATTACGTAGATAGATTTGGCCCGAATGTTCGAGAATTTGGCAGGGCTGATTATAATAATTAAAGGGAAAGAGAAGGGAGAATCGAGACTGGAACTGTGAAAAATGATACGTTTAGTGTAATTACTTAAACTTAATTAAAAAAAAAACCAGATGCAACATGGATTATGTCACTGACAAATGAATGACGAGCTGGACAAGATCACAAGAAAGAAAGATATAGTTTTTTCTACAACTCTTACACAACGCCATCTTGCGTTATGAGTACTAGTCCATTGATAAACATACTTATATATTTCTGAATACATACATAATATATCTGAATTTCCCCCAGACAGAGAACAAATGATCGTGCTCAGCACATAAACATTTGTCCTGGGTGGGATTTGACCTAACAGTGGGCGTCATGTCCATTCAAAGACGTTGATGACGTTGAAGTGTTAATTTGTAATCTGACATCTCTCTTTAAAATGAGAAACCCAGCAACCCATTTTCCATCGATATCAGTCCAAAACACAACAATATATTATGAGTTACAAAGTTACGAAAGCCAAAAAATTCCACGAAATAATTACCATGCAAGCCACAACATATCAGCCACGAAAACCCATTTAAATTCAATCAAAAAGAACCTCAAATAAATTCGTAATATAAAAATTTGAAATTCTTATCGGTTCGTTATAATATTCTCATTAAAATTAGGTTCTTTGTGGTTGCCTTATTTGAATATTTCATTCTGCAAAACGCCGAATGCTTGTGGTAACGTAGCTCCTTGATTTCAGAGTGTTCAATACATGAGTGAGTCGAATCTCGTACTTACTTGAGTGCGACGCGTATTTTCGTATGATTTAATGTGTGGTTTTAGTGTTGCGACTTTAAGATAATATTGTTTTTCTTTTTCAACCACGACACAAAAAGAGGTAGTAAGTTGGTATATGGTATATTATGTTATATAACGGTTATAAGTTTTCCGTGACACGGCAAACAGTCATACAGACAGATACTGTCTGTATTACCTGTCATCATAGCTTCTGAATGGATTGAGAGATTTTATTTTACTTTTAATTTTAAATTATTGGGTGATTTACGTTTTTAGACATTTTTGATTTAATCATTTGAGCCATGAAAGTGCTACAGTTTGTAACAGAAAATAATCTTTAATGTTAAACAAAATTTCGATGTTTTTTTTTCGATTTCCATTCGTCTTTTTATAAAAATCACCCTTTAGCAACGCAAAGTGAATTCAAAATTTTCTGTGTCTCAGTTTGATAGAATTTTGTATTACCATCTCACTGTGATGGCGTTGATTTCATATGAAATTTAAATTTGAAGACGTACAGTAATCTTTTACATGTATATTTTACAGTCAAAGCCCTTTTTGCGGAGGAAACAGAGCGCGTCAAGAATATAATGAAAGTAAGAAAATATCGATAGAAGACATACATATTTTCGAACATACCTCTACAATATTATACTACAACACAATTCAGCAAAAACCCAGACAACACGGATGCAGTTTCAATCATTAGTCATAGGTGTTAGAGACTGATGATGATGACAACACAATATCAACATGCTTAACAATGGCTTTAATATACCTATCATAGAGTTATCATTAATGGTAAATTTAAAAAGTGTGTAAATAAATGCCGGTTAAATTCGATGTTTATTTTAAAAATATATAACTTTATTGTTATAGCGGCAGTAGAACCTGTGAAGATTTTAGCTAGATTATTTTTGGGTATGAAGGTTCATGAGATACAGCTTGAAACAGACGGATGGACCCCTACTGTCATACCTCAGAAATTCCGTTCACGACTGTATCAAACTTTACATTAGGCCGGGACCGAATAATCTTAAAAATATTCTTCAAACACTTAATTAGTGAAAAGCAAGTACGGCTCAAACTACGATATCTATATTAACAAACAGTCTGTATTTCCATATTATTCACGCAGTGTAATCTAAAACTGAATTAATTAATTCAAATTCGAGGCAGTTTCCTATCCAAAATAATTTGGTCATATTATAAATGTACATAATTAGCGATACAGGCTTTTCTGCAATATATCACAGATTAACAAGGGTGGTAATTTGAAACTGTAGTTTTGGGTTCTGTAATGACATTTCGAACTTTGTCATAAAACCGTTTATCTGTTGTTTTAATTTTTTACGCTGTTTTTTGAAGTAACACTTTAGTGAATGGAAAGTTTGTTAAAAATCCGGAAACCAGATAATTTTGAAAAAAATTATGAATTACAATCAGTTATTCTATAAGTAGGATATATCGTTACTTAAATAAGTTTTTTATTTTCTACATGATAGAGTCGAAAACATCGTCGTAAAAATGACTTTGCATAACAGATTAATTACTTTGCAAAACTATCTTCTCATTTATCTCTAAGTTATAAAACTTACCCAGAAAAGGGTGTTTTTAAAATTTAAAGAATAGTACTTTGGTATAACCATCAAGACGAAAAACACGTTACCTCATTAACAAATATTAAGATACTAGCTGTTTCCCGCGGGCCCGCCAGCTTCAAATCTAAAAATGATCCGACGGGAAAATAAAATCTGAATGAACTGTCAACTGTAGTCTTAAGACCGACCGAAAATTTCCATACCTCTATATCCATGCCAGTAAAGTCATACATTAATGATCGGTAATGGGCACCGCGTAATAACTATGATATACGGTTAGTGCCACTGTGTACCACAACACTGTATGTGCATACGTCATAATTAGGTATACTAATAGTTACCTACTTATTGATTTCCAACTTAGACTTCGTTGAAATTAATATTTTGGCAAATTGGATATTTAATTTCGGATTTAGAGACTTGTTTAAAGGTAGGTGACAAATAATGTCTTGATACATTATATAGGTGAATAATGAGATAGTTAGATGCAGGACTAGGTGTTATGGTTAGATAAAGGTTTTTAGCAAACAATAGACAGGAATATATTGACGCATTGCATGCGGTAGACTGCTATGTTTTTGAGATGTCTAAATGTAAGTTAATGTTTTCAAATTCTTATGACAATATCCATCCAGAATTAATTTTCTTAAAATGATTAGCAGTATAGCATTCAATTATTGTTAGTGAAATTTTATTTGATCACGTAAACACTTTTCTTAAAATAATTTAAGAGTTAACTGTAGCACAAAAAACATAATATCCTCACTCCGTTCTCATTGTATTCAAGCAGCTCAGTAAAACTCGGGGCTAAACAGCAACACCGATTAAAATGCATGAGTTTTTGAGAGGTGTTGAAATTGAAAAACATTTTCTTGCGTAACTTTTTCAGTAGTTCGATATTTCACTTCATATTTCTCAGCAAATATGTGAAGGTATATTCGACTATCGTCTCCCCATCAAATTTCCAACAAAAAGCCCTTTCAAAATGGAAAGGCAAGTCTATAAAAGTATCTATTTCATGGCAAGTCCTGTTAAGTTTTCCGCTTCGTTGGACCGAAGAATTACTGGCTGCGCTTGTCATTTTCTATTTTATTTATTTCTTTTTAAGAGAGTGGTCTGATTAATTATTTTGTTAAATATCTTAGGTGTTGGTCCGAGACGTTTCATCGCTTGAAGGCTTGCCAGTTTTTAATCAGCTCGTTTATGCCTTTTGTGAAAGCGTTCGTTCTCATCGCGGAGTGTTGAAAGTTTATGTTAATTAAGAAAAGTTCTGTTGAAGCGGTTCCGGGTTTTTATTTTACATTTTTTAAAACACTTTTGTTATGATAAAGTTGTTAGACGTTATTAGTCTGGTGGAGGTTTTTGATTTATCTATTGTTATTTTGACGTTCTATATTCTTGGCTTTATTAAGTTTACAGTGAAATAGCAATTTTATAATAATCTGAAATGGTTGTTTAAAACGTACCAGTAGATACTTAAGAACGTTGAAGTAGTGATTCATAGTTTTATACAGATATAAAAAAATATCCAACAATAAATCGATGCGGACCAACTTGTTACTATTTTTTTTAATAAGAAACTATAATTGCAGCTATTATGATGACCATAATGTAAAAAAACCACTTACTATCAAAACTAACAGCTGAAAATTATGCTTAGGTATCCGATGACTAACCGATTAAATTCTAATCAGTTTTCAGAGTTCGAAAGTAATTATTTTATTTGAATAATTAAAACCATCACAACTTTATTTGCCAACAAAAGATAAAATGTTTTCCTGTATAACTGTATTCCAGTTCTATAAATCTACACAAGCTTCCCGTCTCTACAATAGTTCATAGTCCATTCTTACATTATTAAATAAACTACCCTGGGTGTTGTTAAAAGGAACTCCTTGAAAATATATCAAAAGACAAGTGTAGGCTATAAAAATAATATATGACTCAGGACCTTTATAACTACGAATAAAAGAAATTGTAAGAAAACAATTTTCCTATTTTTATTAATTAAAAGTCTCTCCTTTCAATATTTTTCGGATCTCTTGATTCTTTTTATCTTTCGTCTTTGGAAAGTTATTTATTTTCAATTGATATTATATGAAAAGGTATAATACAAAAAGTGATTCTTAATACTACTTTAATTAATCTATCAATAATCTTAAGATCTCCTGAATATTAAAGGCGAAAACAAATTGGTCTCCCGTAATTTTCCAAAAAATCACAAAAAAACTTTGAATTCACGTGTAAATACTTAAACATTATTAGACGTCATTCCAGTGAAAAACATCTTCAAATATAGTTATGTATTCTGGTTTTAAAATAACCAAGCGTGATGAATATTATACATTTTGTTTAGAAATAAAAAAAAATTGTGGCAAAATTGTTGTATCAATATTTTTTTAGAACAAAGAACTTTTTTTAATTAGATTCAATATCTGTTGACTGTTATAGTCAATAAGAAAAGTAGAGAAAGACAGAATAATATTTTTAACGTAAAAGAAATAGCTAAAATCTTACCATTTGAACAGAAACAGTTATCTTCTGTAGTTATTTCACATCCCTACATAGGAAAAAAAATATTTTTATAGAAGACAATTATTTTTATTTCATTACAACGAAAGAGTGGAAAGAATCCTTGTTTTCGTTACCCAAAACGTTTGCAGAAGAGTTGACCCTAAAATTATTTTTTCATTAGACCTTTTGGGCATACCGCGGTACAAAGTGGTTTTGTACCAACTCCTGTTATTAATATCATGGTCCACGGACCACAACAATTTTGTTCTACAAATTGGATTTTGAATTCTGTTGAAATTTTACTCATTTTTTCCTGATAGGACACGGAGAAAAGGCAATTAAAATTATACCGTGTTACAGGGAACTGCTATAATACATTTTTCTTTTGTGGACAATCCTGCTACATATGTATATAGCATTTCACTGTCGATAAACTCTTGTAAACTAGGGTCTACAATTAAACCAAAAAATAATTGAGGATTGGATTAACTTACCTAAGTGACATCCAATCGTAATTTTATGAAGGTTGATCTGAAATATAATTGATTAACAGAGTAGTATTCCCATTCGCTACTGTGTGGCATCGCGAATTTTTTCAGAGAATAAAAAAAAAAAAAGTTTTTTAGTCTATGGCAACTCACAACTAAACGTCACTGATTTAGAGCTAACCATGATTTTGTGGGTCCCATTATGCCAGGGTTCAGCTATTGATGCTGGGGTTGGGGTGGGTGATTATATTTCAGATCAACCTTCATAAAATTACGATTGGATGTCACTTAGGTAAGTTAATCCAATCCTCAATTTTATTTCATGTTGATCTGAAATATAATTGATTAACAGAGTAGTTGTTCAGAGATTGAGGCATAAGGGGTACATCTTATAAGCCTGGATATGATGAATAACGGTTAAGGCTTTATAATTATTAAGATATCTATTTATAGTGGCATATTATCCTAATATTAGTATCTATATTTGTTTTTATCCATATATTCTGTCATACACATTGATTATTGATCAACTATTAATTTTCATTTTTTATAAAATTAGTCTGTAGTAATTAACAAATTTTTCTAAATGCCAAATTTGTAAGCCAAAAGGGCAGAACATGTTGATGCATATATTGTCCTTATATTTTCACCACATCAAAAAATGTTTAATACATATATTCTGTCATACACATTGATTATTGATCAACTATTAATTTTCATTTTTTATAAAATTAGTCTGTAGTAATTAACATTTTTTTCTAAATGCCAAATTTGTAAGCCAAAAGGGCAGAACATGTTGATGCATATATTGTCCTTATATTTTCACCACATCAAAAAATGTTTAATACATGTTTTAGGCAAATAAATACTTCTTTATCTTTGTTCTATTACTGAGATTAATGTAATATGAGTTTTTAAGTGGAACAATGAACAAATTTTATGTTATGTTACACATGTTTATGCAAATAAATATATCTTTATCAATTGTTCCACATATTGTGGAGACTGTGTCCACCAATTTCATGATTGACTATTAATTACCAATTTGTGCTCTTTTTGACATCAATGTAACTATGACTTTTTTTAAGTCATACAAATTTCCTGCACCTTGTGCAATTTGATACTTAACCATTAGCTTTTAACAATGTAACTATGGATTTTGAGTAAGACACATTTCCAATACATAGTGATATTGTGTACAGTTTGATAATTAATTATTCATTATTAACAATGTAACAATAAATTGTTAGTAACAAATTTTCTACACATTGTGTTAATTGTGTCAAACAATTTGATAATTATTTTTAATTATTTACAATGTAATTATGATTTTTTTAGTAATACAGATTTTCTTCATATTGTTTTAATTTTGCCATAAAATTAGATAATTAGTTACTAATTTTTGCTCTTTTTTAGCGCAGTAATAATAAGAGTATTTAAGGTACTGCAAATATTTCTTATTTATAAGCTATTAATAAGAAATAACAAGATGATAATGAGATATTCCATTTACTGTCAGTTGCAGTTTGTAAGTCACTCAATTATGATTAAAATTAAATTAAAATTTTTGTCACTGCAGTTGTCGGTTCCTAAGACATGAAATATAAGGCCTTGCAAAGGTAGTAGAACCTACAACCAAACCACCTTTTTCCCTGATTAAACTCAAGAGCATTCCTGCTGCTCTTGCAGATGTACTGCGGGAGTGTGGGATACAGCTGTCAGCAGGTATAAATTTGATACCTGATTAACTGTTTTGAAGGCCAAGGGTAAAACTTTTAATATGGTAAAGTTAACTTATTTCAGGTATTGGTTAAGGCTACAAGGATCTTTAAATCTTAGAAGTTAGCCATAATTTATGATCTTAAAAGTAAAAAGTACATTATGGTTCCTTTCCTTTTTTACTGAGAGTAAGGTTGGTTATCACAATTTTCATCTTATTAATTGTCAGGGTGTGACATGGGCTATGTTATTTAGTTTAATGTATGAGAGGGCGGCTAGTACCCATTGAGCAGCTATCCAAGCTAGGAGTTAGAAGATTTTTGTGTCTTGGTTCAAATAAATAACTAAATAATTCTGTGTCTTCAGATACAGGTGTATTGTATGTTTCATTAACATAATATATGTATGTTTGTGTCTATTGTCAACAGAGTTATTCCTGTGCCATATAATTATGTTCTAGCCTATTTTGTCATCATGTTGCTTGTAACCAGTTGTTGCAAGTTCTATTTAATAACCATCTATACTTTCTTAACCGATAAGCAATATGTTTATAATATTGTGTTTTGAGGCAGCTAGCAGATGAGTTAGCTGGTTCAATACAAAATATGGGTTCTGGCTTTCTGTAATACAGGCAAATCTCAATCTGAGTAAGCCTCTCAGAAATCCTTTGTTATCCATACCTAATTCCTCTCCCATCTTTAGAGTCAATGCTGATTTGTAGAAATTTAGGGTTTTGAAGCTAGCTCCATTCTCTAAACTTTCTATTAATGTTTCCTAATTAATAAGGGTGAAGATCAAAATTGGATCCCGGTTACTGCTTTGTTGACACAGATGGTAACATGATGGTTAATGAGCTATCTAACGTTGGCTTCTAACTGCTTCCCCTAAGAGATGCTTTTTGTCAGGGCACCTAGTCTGCTCAGTGTGTGTTGTCGGTTAAAAATCCCAAAATTGGGTGAATAAGAACTTAGTGACTTTTTGCTTTGTCATTATTAATATTCTGAAACATTTAGTAAGGTAAACAAATGTTGGGAATGCTTAAAAAACATATTCATGTCCACTAAGTATTGATGCATATACATTTAGTGTTTAGTAGCATTAATGTTATTGGGTGCCTCACTTCTTAGAGATGTGTGTGTCACATTGTTTTTATTGCTATACATAAACTTGTGGGGCCCAAAATCTATTGATAACGAAACAAGTATGGTTTTTTCGTTGACTTACATGTGGAACTGAGCACTATTTATCTTACTTATGTATTTGCAGCCATGTTACTCTGGCTGTATAATCTTGCAATGTGTTTTAATCCAGTTAATATTATGTTCTAATTGATGTATTAAATGCAAGTCATCATTCTAAACAAGGCACCACACTACAATTGTTTTCGCCATTACAATGTGTCACCATTCTATTAGAAAAGCTTTAGAAACTAGTTCTAGTATACATTTTCTATAATGTTCTTATAGTTTCGGATTATGTAATGGGGCCCCATCTTAGGTCAGTTGACAGCATCAAGATTGCTATTGTTATGCAACAAGGCTAAGTACTTAACTTGTTCTATTATTTTTTGTGTGTGTTTGAACATAACCTCTTGGGCAGGTTCACAGAAGGTTCCCAACAATCTTGCCAATTTGCTGATTGGGCAATGTTTAATATCATTGATATTTAGTATCTCTATAGGAGTTGCATTCTTGCTGTATTTCTGATGTTAACTAGTCTCTATTCATAGTAAACCTAAAGTATTTATTGCACTAATATACTTTAATCATAGTTAACAATGAGGGAAAATCATTTAGATAAATGTGAGTGTAGCCCCTCTGTCAGCCAGACATTTATACTGATTCTAACCAATGGGTGGTCATTCAGACAACAGTTTGTTAAATTTCTAGTCTGTAAGGACTGTGGGTGCTGTACATGGACTACATGGAATTGCAGTAAATTTATATGACATTTTCAAACTCAAAGCGGATTAATTTTTCTGAGTTTAGGTGTTATTGAACCTAAGGAATCAGTTTTATCTTAAGACTGTGCAAGACATGTGATATTGATGGTCCAAGGTTTCCATATCCACAATTTGAAAACTATAATATTTTTCTATATATATTTTTGGTTTTCAGTTAAGAACAAATCTGATCTGTCCGTTGAGTTTGGTGGTCTTAAGAATATTAAATCTTTAGACATATATGTATATAGATAGAAATTTTTACTGTGAGTGCATATTTGTACAGCCCCTAACTCATGAGTTATTGATGGTCTGACACATATTGTTGATTTCATTTATATGTATATTGTTTATGTAAACAATGTTATGTTCAAGTATTTTAAGGTACATTAGTGGTGGTATGTTCACAACATGAAAGACAGTTAGATATATTACATATACCTGGTTGACAATTGCCTGCTGGATGCATGGCATGGTGTACCCTCTCGGGGCCACCCTTCCTGTGTTCTGTTCAGCGAGGGTGTCACAGTTGTATCATACCACTCTTGGGTCCACCTTGCTGTGCTAGCACTTTGGTTTGATGCCGGACCACTTATGTTTTCCACAGTCCTTGCTTAGGTTTAGAGGTGGTATTCGGTTATAACTTTTGTTATACATTCTTGATAGTTGCATTGGTCTTGTTTCTATCTTGAGCCTCGAATCCACCTCGAAGAGTGTCACCATTGGTTCTTGTTGTGGACTGTGAGAACCAGTGAACATAGTACGTTCTTCATCAAAACTGTCGTATCTCGTACGAAGTTTTGATCTTCGAGCTGTCTCGCGTACAAGCTCGGTTATACTTAATGCATGTTGTTCTATCAAAGTTGCGGGCTCGCGTCCCGAACTATGTAGTAATGCATGTTGTTTGTGTACCATCAAAGTTGCGGGCTCGCGTCCCGAACTTTGTAGTAATGCATGTTGTTTTGTGTACTATCAAAGTTGCGGGCTCGCGTCCCGAACTTTGCAGTAGGGTTTATCAGAGCTACGACGTCTCGCGAAGAGCCCGATCTTCGAGCTAAAGTCTCTCGGACCCGCTCGGTTCATGCATGTTTATAGTATTTCGCATCATCTCACATCATATTTGCGTCCTTGTTCGCTGAACCTAAAATCAGAGAAAACCTCACCTGTTGGCCCCCCTCTTTGAGGTTATGGGTCAGTGTTCCATCGTTTATATTCCGTAATTTGGGGTTCCATCCCACGGCGATGAACCTAGGGCAAGGGCTGCGTACACGCATCCTGCATTAACTCCGCAGCGCCTTTATAGTCTCGAAGATCACTTTTAAACATCTTGGCCAGTATTTTCAAGGCTTTTGTATCACTTGGCAATACTTTTTCGACTTGAAATATGCCAAAAACTATTTAAATAACGTAATTAAAGTGTAATTAACAAAATCATCACGATGCCGTTAAGTCGCGAAAAAAGAAAGTGACGTTTAGTTGTGAGTTGCCATAGACTAAAAAACTTTTTTTTTTTTTTATTCTCTGAAAAAATTCGCGATGCCACACAGTAGCGAATGGGAATACTACTCTGTTAATCAATTATATTTCAGATCAACATGAAATAAAATTGTAACACTCAGCGTGAGTCAAGGAAACAAAACATCAAAAACAAAAAAAAACATCTATTTATCACTGTTTATGGGGTACAGCCTGGTGACCGACGGACGAATTGTAATTGGTGTACTGTTCTTATCCTTTGGGTATATAACTAAAAAAAAAGGCGTTGAAACAATTATTTGATTTCAGCTCTAAACAATAAAAAACGCCTTGTTTTTCGAAAAGAAGTGTATTCAAAAAGGCCGATTCGATTCTCGGCCCAACACTTCGAATGGATGCAGAAAAACCAATTGCAAGTTCGACTATATATTACTTTCGCGCCACTCAAGCGTGCTAATCGTTTCGCTTGTTCGTTCTTTTGTTTTGTGACCCATGTTGTGAGTTAAAAGCGGTTGTAAATGAACAACGTTATTGTTCCTTAAATTAATATGAAATTAGTTTCTCGTTGCTCGCAGCTTCACTCGCCTAGATGTCGATTATAGCTGTAAAAACATTACAGCTCTTAAACACGGATTAAAGAAGCCTATGTGTTAATCTGAGTTAACACCTACCTTTATACCATATTCAATTGATCAAAGAATCTACGTTTTAAAAGCAAGCTACTGCACTCGAAGTGAGACGCTGTCACCGTTCATTATAGTCCGCCATCTTGTTAAATAAAAAGTATGTAAAAAATGTAATTAAAAAGCTGAGATTCACAATTCAACGTACTTCCCAAAACTTGGAGGAACTAGTTATGAAATAGATGTTCACCCATCAGCAAACCGCATCTATCAATTTGGGTAATTGTTGTTGAGATACAAACTGCTTCATCCGACTACGAAAAAGAAAATGAATGAAACTTTGACATAAGTTTATTACTTGCACCGTACCCAGATCGCCAACACTTATTTCTTATCGCTGCAAAGCCGGGATTAAGAGGAATTCCTTTAGGGGTAATACGATGTCCACAGCGCTTTTGATACATGCTGAATAAAAATAAATGTTTATTTTACTAGTTCTGTTCGCTTAGAAGACAATACTTCAACTTCTAAAGCTTTCTATTTTGAAGTCAATACATAATACCTTCTGATAAAAATTAGGTTATCGAACGTGTTCAAAATACTCATTGCGTTAAAGAAAACTTAATCTGTCAATGGAAATTCATTGTAATTTCAAATCAAAGCTTATGTAAAAATTGGTCAAGTAGAGTCAGACTCGCAACGCTAAGTATTCCGAAGATATGGGGTAAGGAAATAAGATAATTTCACCCATTTTTTTTTAATACACCTGCTAATCTTTGCTTAACCTCGATTTAATTTTTACTATTTTTTGTTAAAAAACATTCATACATTTTTTAAAATTTCAACCGTCCAGATGATACGCAACTATAACGACTTATGAAACAACCTAGTGACAGACAGATGGACGACGGATTCTTAATTTTAATTAGAATATTCCGGTTTTACAGTCTGGTTACGGAATTCCTAAAACAATAAGGTAATAAGAAACACCCGCCTTGACATTAACATTAAAATAAATTCTAAATAACATTAACAAATGTTTATAATACACCATTAAAACAAATGAATGCTTAATTCTTTCCCTCTAAATGGTCTCGTTACTATTTATTAGACGTCTTTGTTTTATAAAACAAAAGAGTTTTTACTAAACCTGAGTCCTTATTCTGCGAATTTAAACTATGAAAGGTTTCACGAAGAGCCTAATGGTTGAGATCACCATGCCTAACCCACTTAGCGCGCCGCGTCGCGGTTTCGATCACCGTGTAGGACAAGAATTTTTGTGATCCGTATTTGTTTGCCCTGATTCTTGTGAATAAGCCTTATATCTTGAATGTTCCTGAAACCCTCGCGACACAAGGATTAAAATCGAAAACAGTCTGGTATTATTTTGTAACACATTACACATCTTTATTTCAGTAGTCGGGTAACGAGATCGAAGATAGTATTTCTAGGTAAGTACGAGTATACCAAAGGTAAATAGGTACTACTTAGACAGATATTTGCAGCATTTTTCTACGACGGTTTTGCCGTTTCAGAATACTCCTGAGTTTTATATTTCGAGAGTATTTATTTTAGTGTTATGTGCTACATTCTAGACTGTGGAAGTGTTTGTAATTTATAACTTGGCTGGATTTACGTTCGTACGAGTATGCATGTTTTGTTTCTTAAAATATTACAGGATGTTACACGTTTATTATGGTTAGCAGAATTATTTTGCGCTTTGAAGTACCTAGTCGTGTTTGAAATGCTTTTGAGAAATGAATGAATGGAGATTTGATTAATATTCACCAAATTATTTTTATTTCTGTAGTGTAGGATTACAACAATTTGACTTTTCTTAAATGCGTTTCTATATTTAATTCAAGGTTACTTATAGTATATTACAAATTGCAGTACCTAAATAACAATTCCTTGAAAATATAAAACGTTTCCTTAAATAAAGTTATTGCACTCGTACTACATAATGGTTAACTTGAAAACATAAAAATATAAAAAAAATGGGTTCCAAAAATTTCCGTAAAAAACCGGAATCCGTACAAAGATTAATTTTATTATTTTTACTGCAATTCTTTCGAACCTTTTGAATATTCAAGCTTAAATTTAGAACCGACCACAAAGGGAAAGGTTTAATAAAAGAATTTTATATAAAAAAAAATCGAAAAATAACGCTTCGCAACATTTTATAAAAGGTTTTTGACCGTACAAAGCTTAATAGTACCTGACATTGTTGCGGACGTCCAAAAACACTGGTATGTTTTTAATTCGGGCCTTTTTAATGAAATTGTATGTGCGATTATAAGTATGTGGTACCAAAGAGGTGCGTTCATACATTTTTGTACACGATTGAAATTTGTTGGGATTATAGTGTAGACAGATAGATTGGGAAAGATTTTTCCTAATAATGACTGTATAGATACTTGGAAAAAAATATACTTATAGACGAAATAGCTTCGGAGTGTGGGATTTATTAATATCTAGTATTTTGTCTTCTACTTTTTCCGAAGAAGTCAAAATACTAAATAGGGTTCATTGTGTCAAGTTGCGGTAAATTGTTTTTTTCTGTGTCTTAGATTGAAGTTCTTTGAATTTGTAGAACGGTATTGTCGTCCAGCGACACAGTTCATAAATAAATATTGTACAAAAATATTCCCAAAAACATGGTTCAGTTTTTGGAATGAGAATTCAAAGAATTACACATGGCTGGATAGTTTGTCGTAAGAAATATTACGGAGTTCCAATAACTCAATACAAATTTATATTTGCGGCGTATTTATGCTTTATACGGCGAAGTCTTACCAAAAAGTAAAATAATCTTGAATTGTTTTTTCTCACGACTGCTATATTTCCACAACATTCACACAACGCCATCTACACTCAAACTAAACAAAGATTGTATTATGAGTACTTGATAATTGATAAACATATTTTAATATTCCTAAATACATAGATGAATTACACCTAGACTCAGAACAAGGACAAGAACAAGAACTTTTATCGTGGTCATCACACAAGGATCCTGGGTGGAAATCGAACCCACGACCTCCGGTATAACAGTCAGGGCCACTAACCAGACGCCCAACAGGCCAGTAATGAATTATTTTTCCATACCACTTTTATTAAGCTAAACATTACTATTCAGGATCTTCTTAAATTACGTCTGTGTAACATCACAGTAATTACATTTAAGGCTCAAATTTCAAGCAACGCCAAAATTTCTAGCTAAATCAGCTTTCTTGACTTCAATTTCATAATTAAAACCAATTAAGAGCGACAACGAAAATTTACACCAAAATTAATTGCTTAAAACAACTATTTAATTTAAAAGTTCATGGCTTTTCTTGTTCCCGTTGAAAATTGTGATTAATTTAAGTATAATTTGTAAGTAGTGCTTTGAATATCATTATGAATTGGGTCAGGTTTCTCACAATTATTATAAGGCTTGCATAATTAAATGGTATCATTACGAAGCTAGTAGCTCCATTAGTTTAGGTACTTAAAAAAGGCAAATGAATTAATGAAAGTCTCATATATTTAGATAAATCGAAAATGGTAACATGGGAACATCAAACCGGGATACAAACTATCTGTGTAGCAAATTTTGTCAAAATGCATCCAGTGGTGTTTGTGTGATAGAGTAACAAGCATCCATCCATATTAACAATCTTTTGCGTTTATAGTATTAGCACGATTTGGTAATTTCTATTGTTATTTGACATTGGTTTTTAGGGTAAGGGTTCTGATGTTCCGCACAAAGAGGCTATTAAAAAAATAGCTTAAATAAAAAACTACCACGGTACCATGACAAACAGTCTGGTAACCTGATACAGACAGCGGCGAATCAGTAAATGAGTTCCGATTTAATCCACTCGGTTGAGAGCCTTAAAATGATCCCCAAAAATAAGTAATTCCTCAGTCTAACTTACAGCTTATTTTACTCAAAGTAAGAGAGACAAACAAAACATTAATCATTTCACTACATGCACATTTCGCTGTACATTGTTATCTTAAAACTTATCAGTTTCGCGGTACCCCCAACTGCACACCTAATGTATGTTTAAAGTTTTTGTTGCTAACAACGCCGCTGACAACTCCAGACCTCGCTAGATTAACGTATATGTTCTTGTTGTTGGTTGCATTTAGTTTATAGTAGTAAAAGTCTAGTGGTTTGACCGTTGTAAGGTAAAGTCAAAGTAAATCATGTGTGTATTACAAAGTAATTATCATTCGCTGAAAATGGTGAAGAAACTGGTGCATATGTGAATAGGGATGATGACAATTTTTTTTTGCAGTGTCCGTCTTGTAGATTTTTGTATAATAATGGATACGTATTTTTTAATTTGTCACGCAAGCATAAATTGACCAAATGACAGTGATTGAAACTTACGTGTGACGTCACGATTGAGTATAAATTTTACCATATCGTTACGTCACAAGCCTAAACTTTAAAGGAGTTAATCTTTGTCAATTCTAGTTTTTCTGAAAAAGGCAAAAATACGTGTCTCATACTTTTTAATTATCTAACTGAGGGACTAATGAGATTTTTTTTCATTTTATACCCAGTCATCATCCCTATTGTTCACGTACATGTAAAGCCACGGTAGTGGTTACGGGTTAAGGTCATATCTCTTTTTATTCTATTGATCACCATGCTAGCTCACTGAGGGTTATTGATTTCAGACAAAAATATTTGGAATTCAGGTTTCCGCAGAAGTATTCCTTCACCATTTGACAGGTATTATAGAATTATTGATAAATAAGATCCCGCTTTAAAAATTCGCATTTTTACTTTGCCTGATTTCGGATCGAACGTGCACATCGTGCAAGCAAATAATAACTAGGTACACCGTGTCTGGAAACGGAAATTTCAATTACGTAATATTATTCACACACACACACACAGATTGTACAAGTGGTAGTTGTTTAGCTTGCAATATTGAACGTATTATAATACGAATTTACGTAGGTATCACATTACATTAATTTGAAATTATCAGTTTTATGCCTTCGAGCTACTCACATATCGCAGGTTCTATCCCCGCATTTGTATGCTCCACAAATACTTGTTCTGAGTCTGGGTGTCTTTGTGCATGTGACTTGAATGTTTGTGAAAAGCACCGCGATACAAGGACTCAATTTTCCGGGCGCCTTTCTTTTTTATAAGTATAAAATCCGTAAAGAATTACAGAAGAAAAAATACCTTGATATTTATAGCACAGCATTGTAATAGAATTGTTTCAAGTTTAAGAGGGATTGCGGAATGCTTTTCTCGTTTCTTGTAAACAACTAACTCAGCTAATTTAAGTTTCAGCAAGATTTAGTACAATAGTACCACAAATCTGGGATTATGGTCGTGTACAGAAGATTATGTTGAACTATCTCTCTAAATAGGTTTCAACAACTTTTAAATGGTTTAGACTTAGGACGAATAAAATGTATATAGGTAATTTAATTTTGTACCGAGTACTTTTGAAAGTCTATATTTTTAAATGCTAATTCCATGTTTAGAAATAGAAACGTTACTTTAAAACAAAATTAAAAAATATGACAACAAAAAACTACAAGCAAAACGTCGCCTGTGAATATAAAAAAAAAATTGTTCGCGATAACAAGCCTGGTGACAGGCAGACATACATAATTATGAGTCTCAGTGATAGGGTTCCGTTCTACTCTTTGGGCACGGCTTTTTTAGAAACAGACGATTTCTTTTCTATTATAAGTTACGTAGCAGAAATACCAATATGTGGCAACTTTTCATTTTCAAACAATCAGTTATCAAATGGTTTTGAAGAATTTTAATCTTATCAATTATTCTACTCAAATTATTTTGTATTTCCCACAGCTCCGCTAAATAAGCACATTCATTTAGCACTGAATGTTACCTACTAAATTACATCAAGAAAAATGTTCTAACAAAATGACACTTCTTAAAACATAATTTTCGTTTTATTTTTATCTCAAGCGTAACGTTTACCTAATTTGTGTGGGTATCTTACAACGATGGTTCATATAAATGCAAATGCAAGGTGAGGTAAGCGTTGAACCTTTGTTATAACTTGTCAAATTACTGAAACTTTGAAACTCACAAACTTGATCGTCAGGTTGTAATATAATAGCCCAGTTTTATATTAAATGACGTAATATTAAATGTTTTGTTTTTATTAAGTCGTGTTTTTGCTGTGGTTAGATTTAATCTAGCTTTGCTTTGGGATGGGACACTCAAAATTTGGTTCTTAAAGAGTGAAAATTGAATTTTGAGCTCTTTAAGTGAGGCAGTAGTAGAAGTGAGTGCGCTCTACACAGCACATGGCGTCTCGTTCCTACATCAGTTCCCCTAAAGTGTTAAAGTTAAAGTGTTTTTATTCCGTTTATGGTTTACTAGCTGCTGCCCGTGTCTTCGTCCCCGTGGGTAGAAGAAATAAGTTATGATTTATACCTGCCCTGTTTTTTTCACATTTTCCATTTTATCTTCGCTCCTATTAGTCGCAGCGTGATGGTTTATAGCCTAAAGCCTTCCTCGATGAATGGTCTATTCAACACAATTTTTTTCAATTTGGACCACTAGTTCCTGAGATTAGCGCGTTCAAACAAACAAACAAACTCTTCAGCTTTATATATTAGTATAGATTATTGAATAACTCATCGTAAGTGAACACTATGTACTTATTTACACTACTAAAGCCTTATTGAATGCCAAACTGAAACAAAATTAAGCTATTAACTTTTATATTATGAACGCGAAAGTTTGTAAGTATTCGACATAATTAGGTACACAAATTGTTTAGGTTCAGGTTTAAAGAATTTATTCTAAAAAAAAAAAGAAATTTGCTTAAAGAGAACATTGGATAACATTGTACATTTTAAATGGTAGTCACAAAAATGATAATTGGTGCTCACTTAACATAATATATTATATTAATTTGATAATTTAATTGATTGTAGATTTAATTGTTTAAAACCTAGATCAACACGAAGGCGATTTTATTACAATGTCAAGTTTCAGTGGCATTATTTTACAATAGCTATAATTACTATACTATTGATTATACGTATATACATAAGGTACTTACAACGAACGCCTGGCAACACAAGTCTCGTAATACTCCAACGACTGTTTTCTCCAAAAACACCATCATAAGTACCAACCTCCATAAAGTTTGAAGCAGTTGTCGCTTGAAAAAGAATAGTAAGTTAACAAACACTTGCGTTGCCTCATGTACGAATTGCCTACGTGAAAAGCCATTAACCTTTTCAACGTCGCGTCGCTTAGTTAAAAATGTATGGTAATTACGACTAATTAAGATGTTAGAACATTAAGTTTGTTTGTTTATACAGATGTTTTACCGCTAATTATGTGATTGGATATTTGTCTATCCAACAAATCAATATGTGAGTTTGTTTGAATATGTGTGTATGTTTGTTAAATCTTCACGCTTAAACGACTGGATCGATTAACATGAAATTCGGTCTGGAGGTTGCTGCACCTTAGATCAACATATTTCATTCATGTTTGTTTTAGTAGTCCATCTACGATTAGGATTAATCGATATTAGTAGTGAAAAAAACTCGAGGCGTAGGTAATATTAAGGGCAATTAGAAACTCCATGCACTTGAACCTTTATAATCGAGCGCAACTTAATTTGGAAGATCGTATTAATTAATGGTTTTTGAAATTATTGAGTGGGAAATTGACATATTATATTATTTACCTACCTCCACACTTTAATTTAATATTATTATGACAAACTCATTAACAATGCCATAATATTAAGTGACATTATTCGTCGATTAAAGTAGGTATAATTAGACATAATTTCTGCTTAAGGCTGAGGCTACCAGAGATGTACGAGGATGAGTAGTGAGGAATGTGTTTGTAAAGAACCAATAGAATCTTTATTAAATGATGTATCGGTGTAGTCACGCGTACGCTGTCACGGTGAGGCCGCGAGTCGAACCTCGACTCGCTCGTCCGCCGCGTCAGCTCATGATTAAGGACTCCGATTGGGTCCCAAACTAGTCGGACAACCCCGATAAATACGCGTGAAAAACCATTACATCATTTCATAATGAATCATTCTCACCATAGTTACTATCAAAAAACCAATAGAATCTTTATTTATCTCGCCTCGGTCAGCACAGCTCTGTTCTAGTCTCGCACGACACATTTCTCTCGCACACCCTAAATAACCAGCATTAAGGCTGTATACGTACTACTAAATACATTTGCTTGTAAATTGCTTCGTGATTGCTTAGTTAGTAACAGAGAATTACTTAATTCAATAGTTTACACAAATTACTGCCAAACAATTAGGTGATTACGTTAAACCAAATAGGAAATCTTAACACGATTAATCGTTTTAGATTCCTAATGTGATAATGTGTTTATTTTGAACTTAAGGAAATAAGTAATAATATATTATTGAAATAAAGTTGAAGTACTAGTTATTAAATGATGTAACGGTTTACTCGCGCGTATTTATCGGGGTAGCAGGACTAGTTTCGGACCCAACCGGACTCCTTAATGATAAGCAGACGCGGCGGGATCGCGAGTCTAGTCGGGCGAAACTAGTCAGGCTACCCCGATAAATACGCGTGAGTAAACCGTTACATCTTTTAATAATGAATCATTCTCACGACAGTTACTATCAAAACGAAGTACTAGTTCGTAAGCATTTCGTCCCGTTACAGGAGTACAAAAAAAATGATTATTTGTTTTCGTTTTTTCTTTACAAAGACAAAAGTTTCGCCTATCTTTTTGTTAGTGCCACTAGTAGTTATGTTGTTCGTCGGATTATGAGGCTCCCACAAATGGTTGAGCACCATGATCAATCTGGTTCTTTCCTTAAAAGAACAGTTTAAGAAATACTGTGTATAAGTTTATACACTTATAGACTTTAGGAGAGACCACGACCCCTGAGTTTGTTCTCATTGTAGTCAGAAAGGAATATCAGCTCTAGCGTTCTAAAAAAATGTTGTGTGGACTTTAAAAGAGAACACAACTCTGACTTCTTTTTCAACATATATTTTTAGTATATTCACCAAATAAATATCGTATTTAGCGTTAAAAAAAGCTTAAAAGTCATGATATATCCTACTTACAGAATAAATTTGAATTCAAACATTTTCAAATTTGATAAGGGCTCTTGTAGTGATTATGAGTGATCTTTACAGGATGGTTTATGATTGTTATAAGAGACACTATAAAGCTACTACCGTTTAAAGCTTACCATATAATATCAACAAAACCCAGTCTAGACAGTACTAATAAACTTTAGAGTATAAAGGGGTAATTTTCTCATGAATAGCAGTCATAGTGTTTCTCGCATAATAATATTCTGTCGCTAAAGATCCGGGCTCATTACGCGGTAATTAAGACTGCATCCATGTAGCTTGGATTAGTATTCGTGAAGGCCTTTTTGTGATACATACAGTTGACTTGGATGGAGATCAAAAATGTTTGAAAGGGTTGTGGAGAGTGGGGACTGTGATACGTAATTTGGAAGAGAAAAATGTTCTTAAAACGATTTTTATGTTACAAAAAGCATCATCATCATCATCATCTCAGCCTATAGCAGTCCACTGCTGGACATAGCCGTTCATTGCCACCTGCATCCAACGGGACCCAGCGGTTTTCACTAGGTCGTCGGTTCATCTGGCAGGTGGCCATCCCGCGTTACAAAAATATTATACTTTAATGCTTCTTTCATTTTTAAAGACTACATGGATAACAGAGTGATGTAGGTCGCTGCGTCAAACTTACTGGAACAAGAATTAGTATGATCTACAAATGCATTTTCTGAGTTACTCGAGTAATCTTAAATTTTATATGCTTAAAGTATCTATTGTTTCGTCCAAAAATCGTCCGTTCTTTACCATTTAGTTATTGCACGGTCGGAAATCCATATTAGCAAGCAAGCTGATGAACCCTCACACGCTTGACCTATTGAACTTAATCAATCACTTAAAAATTAAACCGTTTTGCTTTGAAAAGAAAAAACAAATGATTCGAAAAACAACAAATTAATATATATTATTATTATTAAATTATATATAATTCTGAGAACGTTAAACCTTATAAATTATGAATTGATAACACCTAATGTTATATTAAATCACATTGACGATTTTTTTAAAATACTATTATTGACCTTAAAAAATGTGAATCAACTTCAGATCTAAAAACTTTTTGTCCACTTTAGCAGCTAACTAGGTTTACCCTTTCCTAAGTGCCCCTTAATGCCCCACGCGAAACCTTTTCAATTCTCACTTCTACGAAAATTTATATAAATTAAAAGAAGCCTAAAAGTTTCGTATTCATATTTCGCTTTTGGGATTTATGATTCCAGTATACTTCAGTGTTATAAAGCTAAATTTCCAAAAAATAATTTATAAACTTTTCCGAAAACTAAAATTCTACTTGTGGAAATAAAACGAATATAGCCTGTATAAAACAAATATCGGCTTAGTAGTTTAGGTGTTATAATGGGGCATACATAGAAACAACATTCTGGTTATAACAATGTTTTGGAAAACGAGATTATCTTTATTTGATCAAAATTTTCTATACATTCATTTAAAATCGGAGTATGCGTTTGTCATATTCCAATGGCTGTTTTAAACTACGTGCATGTGAGTACATATAACATAGACCCTATATTTCTCTTTTCTGCCTTTACACTTACCTATCTCTTAAATGGCTGGACCGATTTTGATCGGACTTTTATTGGCTGAAAGCTGATAAAAGTGACTGAGGCAACTTTTATTTTAGAATAACACAAAATTATATAATACATTTGATCCTTTTCAATATTATACTATTTTGTTTTCCTATTCTATCTTAATCAGACAAAAAGTTTTCAAGAAATTCTTACTAAGTCTTGTCTGTTAGAAGATATTCTATTTGCACTCCATTCTCTCCACGTAAAACCATGTTTGCTAAACAAGTATCCCGTGTATTTCGCGCTCAATAATGTTCCGAACATAGTTGCATATAATTAGCTGCGCAGCTTTCAATGGTGTCATTAATGAGCTCATCCCAACTAATGAACTATCAACGTGTTTGCTTGTATGTTTTCATATGCTTCTAAATAAATTCGTTTTAAAGTGAATTGTGTTTGAATATGCTTAGAGTTTGAGAATGTTTTGGAGTTTTTATTTAAGTTGCGTTTGTAGAGTGTTGGTGTATTTTGGAGTTGATAAAAAGACTTGATTATCATCGAGTAATAAGTTATTTTAAGGCGCAGTTCTGTGTATCTTAGTTTTAATTTGATTCTTGTCCCCTCGTCATTTTTATGGTTGCGTAGCCAAGGGGGAAATACGGAACCCTATTGCTAAGGCTCCGCTGTCTGTCCGTCCGTCTGTCACCAGGCTGCATCTCATGAACATTGACAGCTAGACCATATATTATCATTGCCGATGTAACGAAAATAAAAATAAACATATATTGCAAGCAGCAGTTGTTACATTCATAAGTTATTCGAAATTCGTCTTTATTTATCACTCTTCTACGCATTTGACCAGTCTGTTTCAATAAAAATCTTGCTATTCTAGATACCTAATACAGCTGAATAGTATATTCAGTTTTACTAAACAGTAAAATAACTAACTTACAATACTACCAACAATTAAGTAACAGTGCTCTTGTTAAAATTACGTCATTGAGTATCATGACACCAGCCATCACATTTTTGTCCTCATAAAAAGCTTTCATCATTGCCATATGAAGTCATCGATTAAAGGTTCAAAGTTAATTAAAACCTTTTCCGACGTTTCACAGTTCATTGAGATTGCAATACAAGGCGGTAACGACTTTAGTTTGCATCGGCCCATTACAGTGCATCCGTGTAATTACACGCTTTTTGAACCAGACGAAATTAGCCGCTTAACGAACACGCGACGAAGATAATTTTTGTTTAAAGTCGACGCGTTTTTGGTAGTAGTTGTACAGTTAATGAACGAATGAGCCGAATGAATTTAGCTAAATGTTTTAATTTGACTGAATATGTTATTTCAAATGCGAAATAATGGTTATAGTAGCAAAAAATATTGATTGAACAAAATATTTTTATCCGTTTCCCCATGTTTTTTATAATATCTTTCTGGTTGGATTTTTGCAATTAAATTTTGAGGCACTTCCTGATAAGCTAGCAGGCTGAAATTTTCAGGGCATCGTTAAACTTGATGACAATGCAATTTACAATAATAAAACGGCTGGATCGATTTTGATAAAGTTTGAATGGAGTGACATTAAAAAACGTGGGTTTTTGGATATTTTTAATCTGTTTTTACTGACATAAACGGCAACCAACTATATTATTGGAGCCCTATTGTCTGCCTGTGGCAAAGGTAGGTTAAACAGCTTAGATTGTAAATAGTTTACCTCATGCATTTTGTAACGTATTGCTGCAACTTGCGTCCCCAAGTGACATAAGTTCTCATCCCGGAATGTTTAACTTGTTTCTACCGGTTGCCCATTGTATCCCTAGATATTTCGACATGACTCTTATAGATTATTTATAGGAATATTTATGTTAGTAGTCTAAGCCCGCTCTCTTTTCAGGGTTTCTGTACGCAAAGGGTCAAAATATAGCCTAAGATTCCATCGTCTTTCCGTCCGTCTTTTACCAAGCTAATGTATTTCATGAATCGTGATGTTCGTTGAATTTTCATATATGATATATTATTGTTACCGCTATTAAGTTAGTAAAAATAAATAGTTGATAGGGTAAAAAAATCGATGGGTCATTTTTGCATTATGTTTTCTTTATCCCGTTTGTACGAAATCTTCAATGTCACGAGTCCAACTCGTACATTGCCGGTTTTATAAAATGTTAGTTAGCCTTTATCCAGGTTTTGTTTAGGTCCAGTTTCACCATACTCTGTTTGTTAAATCATAATCGGTCATTTACTAATGGATTGTTAATAGTTAACGGTCTGTTATGTCGTCATGTGTCCCACGGCAAAAATTTAACAAGGCATTAGTAAATCTGCCATTTAACTGAATGACGGGCAAGTCATTCGCTCTTATTTTAAGCAACCAGATTGAAGTGCTCGCTTCCGACGTGTATTTATATGGAATTGGACGACATTTTACATAGTCGTATAATACGTCGTTTGAAATGAAATGTCAAGGTATCTAGGTGTTGTTTACGTTTTGATTAGTTGTGTTCGGTTTGTTGCGGTGTAATTTTTTCGCGATTTTTTGAAATAAAAAAATGTCGAAGAAGACACGTGGACCGAATTTTACCACACACGAAAAAGAACTCCTGATAGAATTAATTTCACGGCATAAGGATATCGTGGAAAATAAAAAAACGGATGCCGTGACCAGTGCAACGAAAAATGAAGGGTGGAAGAAACTGGCAGAAGAATTTAATTGTTTAAGTTCTTTTCACGTGCGTCACGTTGAGCAATTAAAAACCTGCTGGGACAACATCAAACGCACCACACGGAAAGACAAAGCCGCTGCCAAAAAAAATATTTTTTTAACTGGTAGGTGACACAGCTATTTGTTTTAAAACATGAACTAGCTAGGCCTGAAAACAAGAAGAACACAATATGCTACAGCTAGGCACATCCAATGCTTGTACGGTATAGCCGAGTGGTTAAGGTCATCACGCCAAACCCACTGTGCGCCGCGTGTCGTGGGTTCGATTCCCGCGTAGTACAAGCATTATTTTGAGTGATTCACAAATGCTTGTTCTGAGTCTGGGTGTCTTTTTGCATGTGAATTGTATGTTTGTGAAACCCAACGACACAGGGATTAAATTCCTTAGAGCAATAGTCGTTTTTAAAAAGAAAAGTGTATAGATTTATTCCGAGAAGTCGTGCTAAGTATTGTGTTTCTTTGCAGGAGGAGGCAAGCCTGACATTCCACCACCAGGACCACTTCAAGGACAAGTGGAAATGTTACTTGGCCCAACTTTGGATGGACTTGATAATCCTTATGACTCTGATATACATTTCTCAGATCAGGAACTTCGTAATTCAAATACTGAAATTGAAGTTCTTAATAAAAAAGTATATTTATGTGTTATATTTTTATAGTAACTTTAATTAACATAATATTATACGAGGTAATTTTTTTATTTATTTACCAGGATGATATCGAGTCTGGGGTCGTTCTGGGATCACAGACAGTACTCAATGCCAATGCGCCTTCTTCACCAATATTTAAAGATTCCAGTATGTCTCAGAAAAACAAAGGCATTATTCCAACTGAGGTGGGTAAAAATATTTATGTAGGTACTGGCAGACAAGTGGCTTTTATGGCCATTATAATTATGAAATAATTAATTACAATAATTTTTCTATTTTTTTTTAGAAAGTGGAAAATAAAAAGTGGAGCAGTTGGACTCCAAGAGATTTGAAAACTAAAGTGTCGACTACACTTTCCGGCAATAAAGAACTTTCGACATCAACATGGCTGCACCGAAGAAGGCCAAAGACTTCTTTGCAGGACAAAGTCCTGCAAAGCAAATTATTACTTATTGAGAACATGTTGAAAAATACCCAAAAAGAAGCTGCCCTAAAGGAAGAAATTTTACGAGAACAGTTAAAACAAGAAAAAATTAGAACGGAGAAATTGGAAATGGAACTTGAAATGTTAAAAAAAAATATATGATTTTCGACTTTTTATTTTATTTTACAAACGAATTTAATTAAACTAATACACCACATTATGTTTTTATTCTTTAGTTACATTTATGAATCATGTTTTTATTTGTACTTAAGATTTTTTCATTTGTACTTAAGGTACTAACTGTTTTCGGTCTATAAAATTTAATGCAGTTAAAATAAAGACATCATAACAACTAATAATTATAAATCAATTATGAGATGCATTTAAATGTAAACTTTTAAAATAATTATTTATTAGCTCTCTTCGCTTAGGATTTATATCTCTCATAACTCCATTATTTCTTTGTTCCCTGATATGGCCCTGACGGAACAAATCTTCCCATGGCATAATTAACTCAAGTTCAGGATCATCTGGTGGTAACTCTTCCTTTCCCTTTATTGCAATATTGTGCAGTATTCCCGTTGCAACAATAACAGCAAGACATTTTTTCACTTGTATCTGCATCCCCAAGGCAAGTACAGGGAATCTTCGTTTCCACACCCCAAACATGCGTTCAACAGGATTTCTGCTTCTGATTTGAGCCTCATTATATAGTATATCCTCTGGGGTTTGTGGATTGTCCAGTGGCATCATGATATAAGGCCGATTCATGTACCCACTATCAGCCAATAATACAGCATCCCTATACTTGCCGCTTTCGAACAAAGCATTCCTGTAGGAAGCGTTCCAAATAGTTTGGTCTTGGCTACTGCCAGGCCATCTTGCCACCAAATCTAAAATTTCTAAATTTGCACTGCAAATCGCTTGCACATTTTTGGACATGTAGCCTTTCCGGTTCCTAAAATATTCTGCATTTACCCCACCAGGGGAACGAATCCGTACATGTGTACAATCTAGAGCACCCAAAGCTTTTGGAAATTTTGCAATATTATAAAAATTCAACTGAGTTTTCCTTATCTCTTCCACTGTGTCTGGGAACTTGATACAATTGCGGCTTAATGAGGCTATTGCAGCAGTGACTCTGTGTATGATTCTGTGAGATGACGATTTACTTATACCGCAATAATCACCAACTGATATTTGTTGGGAGCCAGTCGCATAGTATCTCAAAGTCAAAAGAAGCTGATTTATGGGTGAAATTGATTCGTTTCTGAAACAAAATAAATGATTAATTTTATAAAACATTCATGTATTGAATAAGCCTTATAAATCTTACCTGTATTATGTAAATCTGTGTTCGTAAAGTTATAAGGTTGTAGGTGGATATAATCAAAATATCACACATGATAAGATGGGTTGTATAAGTGCATAAAAATACTACTCAATGATTTCTTGCATTTCATAACGTACATGATGGTCTTAATTAATTAATAGACGACTTACCGATCTGATGGATATTCTAATTTATCTTCGATCAACTGGAGAATATCAAGGGTCATATCTTTTGATAAACGAAACCTGGTACAAAAATCGACATCATCGTATTCTTCGAAATAGCAATGACGATCTTTAAAAATTCTGGGACGTCGTACAATTCCATCTAAGCAATCTAAATTTTCTAAAATGTTATTTGCAAAAATAAAATTATATGCAGCGTCCATTTTGACGTGACTTTGACAATCTGTTAGTGTCTAACAGACGTCTTGACCGGTGATTAGATTTAATGCCTTGTTAAGCGAAGTTAACAGACGTTTAGTCGTGGTGGGACACTCGATAACTTTAACAGTCCGTTATCTGTCTTAACAGACCGTTAAATATTTAACAGAGTATGGTGAAACTGGACCTTAACCTCACTATTACACTCACACTAACGATTTCAACATAGAACCCTCCAAAAACAATTGAACACGGATAATCCAAAACATCGAAAAATTGCATGAACAATTGTACTTTTATTTATTTTTTTAGTCATAAAATAAAAGTGGCTGTAGTATCTGCAATGATCGGTATTTCGAAATTTATTGTGAAAGCTATATCGTTAATGCGAAACAATAGTACTTGGAATAAAAATGGTGCTACAAAAACAATGGATGCAGTTTGAACAATACAGAGGTGTTATATTATTTAATGAAGGACAGAATAAAACGACTCGAGGTATAAAAAAAAAAAATTTTTTTTACCAAAAGACGTCGACGTGATTTGACAGTTCAATACAATATTAGATAGATTTGGCCAGTGCTAGCGATGAGAGAAATGAAGTTGTTAAAACCCTAGTTATGTTAAAAGATCATAGATAGCAAACGTAGTGTAAAACGTCCTCAGGCACGGTGGAGTTTTGATTGATCTGCGCAAAATTGCTCGCAAGAGCTGGATGCGAGCAGCCGAAGATAGATTTCGATGGCGTGCTATGGGGAAGGCCTATATCCAGTAGTGGACGAATATGGGCTGAAGATGATCACGATTTGCAAGGCCTTCAAATAATCATAATTATCACTTATAATATGCGAGCTTAAGTATCCCTTCAGGTTATCGACCTCACCGATTGACAACCTTTATACAGGGTTTTTGAGCAATGCCATTGGATTTTGAACATCCACCTTATTCCATTAACATAAGGTTACTTTTCAATCTGTCGCGTCTGTCCGTAGATAACTATTAGTATTTTGATAATAACCCAAAATACGTGATTTAGTTACTAATATTAACTCAACGTAATAGGATTTACTATGATTTGGATTAAATTACAGATTGGGTTTGTAAATTATTATTAACGAACGGATTACGTGGTATAGGTCTGTGACCGGATTAAGGTACAAATGTGAAGATTAGCTGACAATTTGCATGTGTTATTAAGGGCGTAATGATTATTGAACTTCTAAGGTAGACTGAGATTTTCAGTATGGTGTCTGAGTTAAGTGATGTTTAAAGAGAAAATACGAGACTACAAAATATTATAGTTTTGAGATAGCAAAAATAAAAAAAAAACTATTTTTAAGCTACAATTAATAAGTCAATTTTAAATACATGCAGAGAACCGCAATTCCACTGCGACTCAAGTGTAGGTATATTAGATTTAAAAAATCCAAAAACCCATCTAATTACTCCTATCAAATTTTATCAATATTATTTATCCAGCCGTTTTTATAGTTGTAAATTGCAATGTCATTGGGTTTGAAGCTACCCTGAAAATTTCAGCCTACTAGCTTATCGGGAAGTGCCTCAAAATTGAGTTGCAAAAATCCAACCGGAGCGACAAACAAACGAGAAAAGTAAGTAGGTATACAAAAACGTGGAAAAAAAGCAATGTTTTGGTCCTAAATTCCTTAATATTATTCCAAAGGTGTTTAAACAAATTGTGCCAATTACGGTGTTTTGTATTTACTAATTGGGTAACAAAGTTATCCGTATTCAGGTAAAGGTTACGAACTAAATTGTTAACTAGAACTCGCTATTTGTGAACGTTGTTAATAAATATCTGTTTTCAAATTATCGTTGTTCGTGGTAACGGTATTTCACTCAATTCCATGAGGATGGTTATTTATTACAAAGTTTAGTTAGTAAATATTCAATAATCACAACACACGTGCTTTCTATTTACTTAGTACCAAATGGCAAGTCCAGAAAATACTCTACTGGACTAGCCATTTGCCTACTCAATAATACTAGCATGAAAACAATTGGGATGATGACGATTTTTCTTTTTGTCCGTCTTGTAAGTTGTAGTTTAATGCATAATAATGGATACGTATTTTTTTTCTTTTGTCCCCCAAACATAAATTGATCAAATTACAGTAAATGAAACTCAAGTTTGTTACCAAAATTCTTCTCATAGTAGTCAGATAGAAAATGATGACTCCGACTCCAGCGTTCACAAAAAGGGACACTGGTAAAAAATATGAAACATGTATATTCTTTTAGAATAAATATTTATTCCATGGCATTTTATTGAAGGTTTAAATAGTTATATAATTATGAACCCACATCCCTGTTTTGTCAACGTTCCTATTTTGAAGAAAAACCATTTTAAGTGAAGAAAAAGAAAAAAAATCCCAAAATTTCTACGAAAATGCTATCTTTTTAAAAATACACAATATAAACCTTTTTACAGTTTTTACTCATCTCTTATTTATAAAAACATTACACATTAAATTCTAAACGCAAAGAAAAGCATGCAAAGCTGAAAAAAGACCCACAAAACACCATTTCCTCGTGTAATTAAATCACAAAAAACGAACGAAAATCCAAAGTACGAACATTTATTAAACTTTTTAAAATTACTCATGCTTATTCACACTGCATACGAAGTTTTAAGTCAAAATAAACGTGGAAAGCCGTATTCACATTAAAATAGCATACCGGCAAGTGTACTTGAATAAAAATCGAATCGCATAAGGTCGTAGGAAAGTAGCGTCAAGAGCCAAGTATTATTTAATACTGCGTTACCTTAAATGGAATATGAACTTTATGGAAGTGATACTAAAGTGTTATTTCGATTGCTGCCAAATTGAAATGTTAGCTGGTAAAATATGGTGCAAAAGCAACACTATTAAGCCACTCTTTTTGTGTTTACTACCATTCTGTTTTCAGACGAATGTTAAATTGAAAAATGAGATTTGTGTTACACACTTTATAGGCATGCATATTAGCTGCATAAGCTTTAAAGTATGCAGATAATAAAAAAAGGTTTTTCGCAAAGACCTTTTTTTCAAAAAGGTTATCAACAAATTTTTTAGTGAACGACGAATGCTGTGCCTAAAGGTTTTGAAATGATAAACTTAAAATATCAGCTGAATTGAGAATCTCCCCTTTTTTTAAAGTCGGTAAAAATATTTTAATTTACTTAAATTTCAAATATCATACATAATTTCTTTGTCATAGATTTTTTAATTAACAATACATTCTCAAAATTGGGCGAAACCACAGTTGAATTGATTTAAGCCCCGTAAATAAATTAAAAATCCCTTAATCGCAGGAGAAACGTTATTTTGTTTTCAGAACGAGAAATGTTAAAACAAATTGTTTGTCAATATGAACCCTTTGTCAGATAACCGAAAATTGGTGAAAAGGCATAAACACGTAGCAATTTCTGTTGTGTGTAAACATTACAAAAACTCGACTCTCCTAAACCGAGACTAATCTAGAAATATTGTGCTAACAAATGTTATTCGTTAGGATTTGGCGTGATGCCACTTAGTACATGGCCGAGAGGAAAGCGACAGACAAGATAAAATATGTAGTGTAAACCATGTTAGCGGGTTGTCGAGGTCAGATAATCACTTTGACTATATAAGAAGTTATTTTGTCAACCAACACCATCTGTATAAAAGCCTGTACAGTAAATTTAACACACCTTTACTCGCAGCGTCATGTGTTCGTAACTCATGTAAATATACAATGACCTTATGTACTAACACTGCTGTCATGTATGTCACTGTTACACAAATGAACACTTCTATAAAAACGATCACTGGCAATCGTATGCACACATAGCGCCGCGCTTACACTTGAGGTAAACTGTGTGTAGCAGTTATCAAAATAAGACAGCACAGAAATTGAACGACATCTCGCTTCCACAAATGCAAAAACATCACTTAAAAGAGTAGTGTTAAATTATAAGATGTTTAATCATTTTTAAAGGTTTTACAAACAAGCGCACGTCGATCCCAATCAAAACGCTTCTCTTAACCGGGGATCCAAGCTTGTTGAATAAAGAAGATAGTTATACAATGGAGAATAAAATAATTATGTTTCCACATAAAAGAGGTATATAAACCGATAAAATTGGTTGGAGAAGTCAGATGACCTGTACGAACCATTTTAGTGGATTATACACCCTTGAGGACTACACAACTTAAATTGTCTATCTTTCTTCCCTTAGGTCTACCTAAGGCAGTATAAAACTTAAAGGTGATTGACGTTTGTGTACTCAGTTAACTGCTAGCTGTCAAATTTAAGTAGTGGAAAGGCATTTAAAATATTTAAGCAAGCAGCAACAGTTCAGTTAAACGTAGACATTATCCACTCAAAAGAAATTATAATAACTTTTTTTATTCTAGCATTGTCTTAAACCACATTTTAAGTATTTCACGTCCTCATAAATCTTAAGGGATGTTAAATATGCGCAGGCTTATCCTTGCTAGAGCCTACCAGGTGGTGAAAATTTTTATTTTAAGATCACTAAATTATACCTCATAAAGTGTAATTAGGTATCCAATGATCAGTCCACTTGATATCTAATTAAAATTTTGAAAACATTTTGCTTTTAGTGATTTGGCTGTGAAAAATAAGTAAAAAGTGTCGAAAAAAATGTAAATGTTTTAATTTGGGCCATGCGGTTTTTGTTTTGTATGGTCATAACAGGCTCTTGATCTCTCACACTACTTGAAACTCTATCATTTTTTCTTTATCTTTTCTATGCACTAAATTATACATTGACAAAGAAAAGTAGAGTCAGCTACGAAAGTCCACACACAATTACATTTACAATAGAGTCTTTTGAAAACTCTTTTGAATAGTCGATGAACTATTGATCTAATTGTCTGTGAGCATTTTTGGCAGTTTGTTAAGCTGATTTTGCTCTATTGGCTTTTGTTGCTGACTGTCTATATACTCAATACGCCTATTGCCGAAGACAGACAACGATCTTCTTCAAGTAGAGCCCCACCACGCTTCAATAATGTCACGGTTTTACTATAGTAGATGTCAAAAGACCCTCAGCAACTCTATTATAATTTATTGGACTGGCGATCTCTACCATTTTCAACCTACTACAAAAGGAGGAGATTCTCAATTCATTTGTATTTTGATATTTTGAATATCTGTTACTTCGGACTGGATGAATCGATTTTGTTGATTCTGTTTATATTTTAACGTCAAATACACGTAGCAGTCATTTAGTCCCATATTTTTTTATTAATTTTGGCTTTGTAGTTTTTTTATTTGAAGTCGGTTGTAGCCAGGTATGTTTTTGTTGTTAAAACAATACTATATTGATCCTATTTCAAATTGCTATATTGGCACTAAGAGCAGTCAAAGAGAAGCACTGAGCTTTATTGAAACTAATATTTGTTCACAAACTTTGGCCATTTTCAGTGTAATTACTTTACCGGTATCCTACCCACACTTGTTAAAGTAATAAAGTGGCATTTGAGGAAAAGAGATGTCGCTCTATGCAATGCTGTACGCTGTCACGCTTGCACAATATTGCATAAGTATTTCTTTAGAAGCAGATGTTGTCCTTTGGGTAGCCTTGGAGGGACTTTAAATCTGTTTTTTTAAACTACTTCCACTTTAAAGATTTTATCCTCGTGTCGCTGGGGATTTCACAAACAATCCAGTCACATGCACAAAGACACTCAGAGTCAAAACAATTATTCTTTCACACAAATGCTTGTCCTACGCGGGGATCGAAACCGCGACACGTCGCGCTCAGTGGGTCTGCCGTTTTGACCTTAACTGTTCGGCTATCCGTGCAATCAATTTGAACTTGCATTTTTACTATCGCTCTATACTGTACACTTATGTATTTCATATTTATCCCACAGTACTTATTAAATAATTATGATAGTTGCATTACACGATAAATAAGCTTTTTAAATCTTCAAGGAAATTTTTTATGCGAACCTACAAGAATTATTGTTGTTATTGCTAGCTCGCCGCGAATTTCTAAGCCTCGGATCACGAATAGCTGCGAAAATGTTGATAGCGTTTGAGCTTTTCAAAATATTTTTAGAACAAAAATACATGTTCAATTTTAAAATGGTATTGAACTCTTTTTGGGTAAAAGTGCAGGCAGACTACAGTTTTTAAGTGATTTTGTGGTATAGTACAAAGAGACAGACTGAGTAGATTAAAGGCATTTTTTTTGGTTTTTGAAATAGAGAAAATGCTAATCTATCTCGTTGAGGTTGTGTATGCCATATATACTCTCGAAAAGATAAAGCAAAAAAGCCTAATCAGTCCTTCAGGTAGATTTATATTATAAAATATTGGATCACAAAACAGAAATAACACAGATGAAACTCATCAAAAGTAGTGGAAGCGTGAGCCAATACTCTTACTAGTCAGTAAAGAGTAACACATTTATCAGTTTACACGAGTGCACTTTTCACCGACTAGTGTTAAGTGATGTCACACAAGACTGCAACATACCGCATCAACTTAAACTTTTCTTCACTTTTTGTTTGCCTTTTTGGGAGAATTTTCAGTATTAGCAAAATTTAAAATTTAAGCTTCTCAATCTTATGAACAATAGAGATAGAAGGAACATTGGTCTCGATTACTGAGGGTCAGATTCCAATTTGTAATGCAACATGAATATTAGATGACCACAAAACTCGGTACACCGTACACCGCAGTGCCGAGGTGGGCCTGACCGCGTCTGGTACTAAGCTCCAAGCCACAGCGCTGAATACCCCTAGACCGCTTACATACTGAATACAGTTCCTCGGTTATGGTAAACCGTAAATAATGTTGGATTTAGTTGTGTGTTAAATACCTGTAGGTGATTTTGGTTGTTAAGGTAGATGCTGTTAGCAGCTTCCAGTTTTAAAAAGGTCAACGCATGGCTATTTAGGTTCCGTACCCAAAGGGTAAAGAGCAACCCTGTTTGTCTGTCACCAGGCTGAAGCGAATTAACTTAATTAGCTGGGCATTTGAAATTTTCATAGATTATAATGTATTCCTGTTGCCGCTGTTACTGCGACGATTGGTATGGTCATAAATTTGATGGTTAAACAATTTTTTTTTACAAATATGTTTATCTTAAGCATATTTGTATGGAACCCTCTCTGCTTTTTAAGATATTTAATAACATTCCATTGGCAAATTTCATACAACTTACTACCATATTTTGTAGGAAGCGAAGTCCACAACTCATTTTAATGGGTACAAAAATGGATTCAGCATCTTTCTGACCGTCAAAGACAAAATCATGGCGTAGCAATGGCATGGCTTAACGTGCTTTTAGCAGAACGGATTGGACCTATCAAAGCCCAACACGCAAAGTGCCACATACCTATCTACCTTTTCCATCATTAAAGAAGTATCTCCTATATTCGGGAGCAATAAAAGTTGGTGTATCTTCACGATATACAAATAAAACAGACGAGAAATTACAAGACAGCTGGCTGTTTATGCTTTTGTTTTTCACGTCACCATGATTATACATTTTATCGTCGGTGTGTAATCGGTCATCAATGTGAATTTCTTTGGCATGCTCGCTCGGGTCTTTACCAAACCGAGCATGCAAGAGAAATAAGGTTTTATTTTTATGATAAATTCTGAACAGTTTCTTCTCACGGCATAATTGAGAACGAGATTTATAAATATAAAAATAGTATAAATATATTTAAGACTTTTTAAATGGAATATCTCTTTTTTTCTAGGAGTGTTTTTAGAACTATTTAAGTTTGGCCATTCCTAGTCAATCAAATCAAATGATTATTTTAAATATAGATACTTAGTAACTATTTTTGAATGTCAAGTTACATTAGATTTTCTGCACCGATTTTCATCCATCGCTTCCTAAGCTCTAAGTAGTCTAAGTGCTTGCTTTGTCTGCGGGAGAAGAAACGCAAAAGACTAAAGACAGGATTACTTTCTTTCACGTCCCAAAAACACTTCACCAGAAACTAACTTATATATTACAAATATCCATAATAAATCATTTCCATCCGAATGTCCCTGCCTATTTCCTCATACATTTACCCCCTCGAACTTTGCACAAGCTCAAAATACCCTTTCGAATCAAACACGAACGTAAATCCGTGTGTTGAAAACTTGCCTCGATAAGTGACATTCGCAGCCATCGTTAAAACGCTGGGGTTACGTGAATTTCGTTCAGAAATAGAAAAACATCGGCGATATAACGAGAGCTTTTAGCTCCGTTGCTGGTAGTATCTGTTTTAGATTGAAATTAGTTATTTTGTATCCAATTCATGTCATTGCTACTTCGGAGCTGCTGATCAATTTAGGTAACCTATAATTAGTTTAATCGATCTAATGTTTTTGTTGACAAGTTAAAATCACATCACCAGTTGCATAAAATGACGTTTAGGAATATAATTTTACGGCGCTACCGTAGTTGGCCTAAAAAGCTTAAAAAAGTAGTTATTCTAAGAAGTTTAAATAAAAGGCTGAAAGTGTTGATGTTATTGCCTCCTAGCATATTGCACTAAATTTAACCAGAACAACCTTATTGAAAAAGCTTTTAGTGACGTAATCCCACCTTAACTTTCGAATTTGGGTTCAGTAAGTTTTAACCATCATCAATTTTACATCATATTTTGTAAACATTAATTCTCCTATGCGGATTTTAAAGTTTTGTACATTTTGTAAAGGTGTTAAAATTATAAAATCACGTGGCGATGATTTCAAAAACTTTTGTGTAATATTAAAAAAAAAATTTTAGGTCCCCTATAAGACTAAACGGAAGAACACGTTAACGAAGTTAAAAAAAATGTCTTAAGTAAGATGCCTCATCTTCATTTTGACGATGTGACATCTTACTTAAGAAATGAATGAGATAACAGTGTAAGATTATCATTGGCTAAATAAGAAAATATAAGGTACCAACGAATTATGTAGGTCACCCAAAAGCTCAATCACCAAAAAGTTTTCTACCAAAATCCTACTCTCCAAACGAATCCACAAAGAAACGAAAAACTCAAAAACTCAGTCGCACATAGCCGAGGCAAAAACCGAGTGTCCATAGATTACGAGAGTGCCATCAAAACACTGAAAATGTCGGAAAACGGTCCAAGTGTCGGGCAATTTTAAATCGCAATGGGTGATAGTGCCCTCAATATTTTTCAATTTGTACCTAAACAAGCCGTTTCAGAAGATAGGGAGTTACAAACGGGTCCTGTTCCCGATTTATTCAGTACGATATGTCGATTTATGTATCGTGTTGAACACATAGATTCTACAGAAAATTCTGCACGAGAAGGAATTTTACACGCATTAAATTTGATGGAAATGGCTCAAACATTCTTTGTAAATTACTTGTGATAATTTCCATACATTTCAGTGATTTGTTTACCCTTAATAAACGGAGAAAAGTTAATGTCGATGGGAATAGATGTAGTTTAATAGGTACGTTACTCAATAATAATTTATCGGAACTACTAACTTACAAGATTAGAGTAAAATGGTCAAACAAAAGTTTAAAAATACTAAAAAAATTACAATTTTTTTCTCCAATGACGAATTCGTTTCAGATTAAAGATGTATATTTAATTTTTTTAATACAATATAGCCTAAAATATGTAGATTTGAAAACCAGAACGCTTAATAAACACGCAACCCTAAGATTGTACCACAAATCATGTATAAGGCAGTCCTACCCCGATACCTTACATAAATCGCGCGTGAAATGATTGTACGGTTCACTGCCTGAATATTCCTTACTACCCTCACTACTTTACATATATATGTTTGTATATCCAGTATTAGATATGCAGAACTTCGTCTGGAACAAGGCTATGAGATAACTCAAGGATATTGTGATGTTGAGATGAATGCATGAATAGTTGCGGGGAAATTTGTTCTTGGAAAAAAGGATTGAAATTGTTGTTCAGTAGTGTTCTTTGGCTGTAATTTTTTTTGTCTTTTTAGGTTCTTTGTTATTCTACACACGATATAAAACTAATACTTTTCAAGTATTTGTACGTACGGTTACAAGCGTTACGAGTATTTTACTGTTTATAGGACAAGAGGAGTGAAGTGAAGGAAATCGATTTTCACAAAGAAAATTTTCAATCATGAAGTCTATAGACAGTATCGTTAAAATGCTTTTAAAAACTCACACAAGCATATTATTGTTTCCTTATTTCAAATGAATATTGGACAAAATTCTTATGACGCACATCAAAAAGCAGTTCAAACGAAAAACAAAAACTATATACCCATGACATATGACATAACAACAAAATCAGATGAAACCATCATTCGCAGACATTAGATACTCTACCCTTTCAACAAAATGCATTACACAACTTAGATTTCAATTTGAACTTTCAGTTTCCAACTGAGTAATTATGTCAACATCCGTTAGAATAGTTTTTGCCCCGTCCGGAACAAACAGACTAACTGGACTGAGCTCCCAACTGCTACAGGGCAAATATTTTTTGTGTACACCTTGTTATTTATCGCCTGTTCGTATTTTTGCTTGGATGAAGCTCCAGCTGGTGTATTAACACTCGGGGTGGCGATGATAAAGCATAATTTGAGGTTAGTGATATTAATGAGCTCTGGATTTTGATGTTTCGGTACGCTCAAAAGCAACGACTAAAATTCGTAGCTAATTTACTCATCAAATTAAGATACCTATGGTCTAATGAAATTTGAGAAATTGCGTAGAAAATTGTTACTTAGAAAGAGTTTACTGTTGTGTTACTAAACACAACAGTAAACTTCTTAAATAATAAACCATATATTTTTAAGTTATATTTCCCAAAGTGCTATCACTAATGGTATGTCATTAAAATGATTCCATGTAATAAGCAAAATAATAGGCAATCCGAATTTAAATTGTCAATTTTTCCTGAACCGTCCTTCTAGGAAGTGATGTACAGAAGCTCACAAAACACACCGGTGAAGCTATGGACAGAATTCGTGTTTTCTCTCCTTCACTCACTTTTCTTACTTTTCTTAGCACACAGCAAAATGACTAAAATACAGACAAGGCAATAGTAAGGACTTTAAAAAAAAAGTTTATCAGTTCTCCTCTATTTTGAAACCTAGCCTTTTCCACTAATTGAAATCAAAAACCAAATACAGAATGAAATTGAGCTCAACCAAATAATAATATCGACTTATATGAAATAGATAATTAAAATTAATACATTTTCGATAATCCTCTAACAAACTGGAATGAACAACTAATTAATCAGCTATAATAAAGCTAATGTTTAGTGCACTTCGTTATTGATATAAATTGTTATACCGTCGCCATTGGAGGTCTCACAGTGCGTAGCCACAAATTGAATTATGTCAGTTGACGTCACTATACTATTCTGACATACCAATACGTAGGGTTACGGCATATTGGTAAATATAATAATTTGATATATTTAAATGTATATTGTAATATCTGAAGTATGAAAGTGGAATCTAAGGTATTTTAAGATTAAAAAAATTACTGGTAAAGTCGCATGAAAAAACTCATTTCGTCGACCCCTAAAGATTGAGTGGGACAGAAATAGAGGAAGATTTATACCTTTTTTTCTGTCACTGTGAAAGTACCTATAATTATATAATTAATCTGTTTCGAAGAACACCAGAACTGAAAAAGATTAATTGAAATAAGATATTTCAAATAATAAATAATTAATAATACTTAGATGCAGTCACTCAGCATAAGCTTTTAAAAATACCTACCACAAATTCACAATAGTATCGCTAAAAGACCGGCACAGTATGGAGAGCGTGATCCTTCCAAACCCCTTCAGAAATTGCTTCTTAAGTCATTTCTTGAGTAAATCCAAGAGTTTATTGCATCCACCTGTCAGTAATACTAATATGATCGCATTGAACATAAAATAAAATATACGCAATTACAAAAAAGGGCAACCTTGACTCTTCTAATCGCAAAACAAATTGGCCCTAAAATCGTTCCTTGTGGAACCCGGGAGGCTTATGGCATCTGCAGTCCTTTCGGCCAGTATGATGACTTTTCATTGCGTCAGTAAAATAAAAATAAAGCCAATTGGGGTATGTCACTAAACATTTTTATTAACAACATAAACAGGGGTATCCATGTCAGTATGTCATGTCAACGAAAGCGAGCCCACGTACGTAGGTACGAACTCGTAAAACTTTACGTGAAAGAATTATTATGAGCATAAAATTGGGCCGGTCCCGTTCTTTACCATTTCTCTTTGTTTATATCGCTTGCTCGAAGCAAATTCATTATTTTCTATACCGTTCGTAATTTTAACCTGTATTTTTCATCATGCTTGGATAAAAAGAAAAGATTTTTTCTAACCTTTTATGACTATAAATCTTTATTCTACTTTTCTCGAAATTTGAGTTTTTCATGTTTAAGCATTATTTATGATTATCTTACTTTGTCTTCAGTGAATGCGTTACCTACGAAACATTAAAACAAATGAAGATCTATCTAATCGAACTCTACTACATTATCATTTCAAACCATGCCCAGAAGTAACACACTACCAAAACTCGAAATCAAACATTTATTTTACGCTACATAAATACGAAAATACACATTCTACATTAATAGGAAGACTATCATACATAATGGGTAACGCCGAGCCAAAAATCGGTGGTAAATCTTCGCCTTAACATCGTGAATGGGTCTAAATCACTGGAGCGAACGAAGACTTAGCAAGCTTTGCTCAGTACCTTCGTAAGTTACGAGTTATAATATAACTCTGAAACGATGATTTCGATTTGATCTGGGAAGGGATGTTTATTGACAGATCCCCTTGAACATTATTATCTTTGATTAGATGGTATTTTAACTATTATTTTCTCATTTGTGTGTTTATTTTCTGTATTTCTTCACAAGATGATGAATTGAATAAAAAAACATTATGTGAGGCCACTTCTGAGTGGCGTCTTTCTCCCTTTGAAAAATATATTTTTTTTATTGCAATTCAAAATCTTGTGAAGGATTCAATACTCAATATTTTAGTTACACCACAGCAAGGAACAAAAATAAAGAAGCTACTACTGTTTACTTATTAATGCGACTTCCAACCTCCTCCCGTTTCTCTTCATGTTACTCTTACTATTGAAGTCGATTTCTACTCTCAAATTACCGTCAATGATAGAAATTTTCGCAAATACCTTTTCTAAGGATTAATTTATATACATACCTACTTGCTTTTGTATTTGTATTTACTTCACAGTGCTAATACCCGAGCTTCCCCTAACGTCTGTTACATGTAACGTTGTAAATGGAGCGTGTGACCTTGTCGGCTACTCATAGCAGCTGTATGGTGCATTCAATAGGAATCAGGACATGGTTCAGTAACGACCGACACTTATTGTCTTTGCATTAAGGTTCAAAATCGAATAGGAAATTATGCTTTCAACTAATATTTTAGCATTAGGTATTGTATAACAGATTTTAAGATCTAATTATCCGATATCAAGAGATGTTTATATTACCTTTTTGCTTCCTAACTGCTAAGATATTAACGGCTCCTGCACGATGAAATTTGATCCTTGTATCATGAGGAATTTCTGCAAACAGCAAATGAGGAGCTCGTGGCTAAGCTGTAACCGCATAAGTGATTCGATCACAGGTTAAGCTATGCTTGACGTTGGTCCGTAGATGGGTGACCATCTTCGTCATAACGAGTTCCTCCGTGTGTCGGAAGGCACGTTAAATTGTGGGTCCCGGCTGTTATTCCTACATCTTTGACAGTCGTTACAGGTAGTCAGAAGCTTGAAAAGTCTGACAGCCAGTCTAACCAAGGGGTATCGTGTTGCCCAGGTAACTGGGTTGAGGACAGATAGGCAGTCGCTCCTTGTAAAACACTGGTACTTAGCTGAAACCGGTTGGACTGGTAGCCGACCGCAACATAGTTGAGAAAAGGCGAGGCCGATGATTCAAGACACATGCACAAAGTCACCCAGATGCATGTTATTTAAGGTTTCTTTCGGTAGGTTGTTTTACGATAGTAAATCAAGCATAAGTGTAATCCAAGAACGTGATTACACTTATGCTTGATTGAACCTCAACATATACATCATACACAGTGCACTAGGCTATCCGTTCATTCGAGTGTAGTTGAACAGAAAGTGGTTGCCGTACCGAATTTGACTTTATCTTTAACCCCCGGATAGAAACTTGGTGTGTTGGGAACTAGGGTAGTAATTATAGTCTCAATTTTCCGCGGTCTCCATCCGGAATAATCAAAATATGGTATGGGGTTCTATTTACCATAAATTGAATATTCTTTTTGTTTTTGATCAAATCTTCCTCCTACCCAGGTCGTGTTTAATTTAACTTTGACATCTACTTCATTCTTTATTTTTATTTAAAAAAAACGCTAAATTTTGCCACATGGAAATACTTATACCTACCTGTATGCTATATACGTAGCCACAAAGAAAACATATTCTACCCTTTTGTAAGGCTATTATCACGAAGATGACCATCATTAACCACTATACATTATTTACTATCATAAAACAACCTACCGAAAGAGACCTTAAATAACCTTGCAAAAAGCTCCATCAATATTTTAATTTTATCACCACCTAAAAATTACCCAAATGTGCCGTCCAAAGTCGTTTCAATATCATCGCGTAATAAATTTCCCCGAAAAAATGGGGAAAAATTAAAAAAATACTCGAATAATGCATTCCTTCATTAATAAATACGACTTGGAAGGAGCATTTTACTTTTTATAACTTGAGAGGTTCATAAACGCATACCGCAGCAATAAAGATTTGATGTCACATAAAATGACATGAACAGTATTATTATGTTCAGTAAAATATATTTTTTTATTCCACATCGAAGTAGGCCGGTCATAATGTAAGATATAGATTATTATATGAAGTGTTTTCGGTCAGCATTCGTTAGACCTATAACTCTGGACGTAAGATCTCGAATGGGTGATCTTCGAATGAAGTTTATTCGTCATGAAAAATGGGGATGTGGAAATTGGATTTTTCGGAACAGCCCAAATAGAGAACTGGCAGTTTCTACAAATGTTGACACCAAGTTATTGTCCAACACTAATGAACATTAGTTTCTAGAACAATCAACAAATATGCGTTTGAGTTCCATCAAAGCTTTAGTAAGGACGAATTTGAATTTAGTGGACCGCTTTACGTTTTAGTTGAAACAATTCGCTTGAACATTGAGATACCATTTTAATACTACAAATTATGAGAGAATCATCAGTACTTTGACAAACCTTCAGTCAAATACTAAAAGCAATATTGAACTCAAAAATCAAAGTCACGTCACTTGCCAAAAAGAATGTGTCTGTCCATTGAAGTCTTCTTAACCTATGCCACCTAATTTTGTCTAATATAAATATTTGATTCTTTACCAAACGACCACTTGTAGACAAGACACTTCAAAACAGTCAATTTTGTGTTCTTGAAACAAAATAAGGTCTGAAAGGGGTCAAAGCACTCAGATAAAGATTCGTCCTCAATTCCTGTCGCTAGAAGTTGCAATGTAATAAACCAGTGTGTAGGAGGCAAGCTAAGTCGGTACGAAGTGAAGTGTGAACCGTGATAACGGCTTGCTGAGATTCCATTTTAGGTCTTGTGTACATGAAATTCTTTGTACTCGAATTGTCTGTTAGACTACGTTTTGAAGTTCTGTCGAGAACTATTGTAGTGTGGAATTGTGGAAGTTTAAACTGTCCTTAGAGGTGGGTTGATAGAACTTGGTGGTTGTTGTGTAGGGCGTGTGTTTTGACATTCTATATTTTTTAGTCTACATGGTAGGAGTCGTAACAATTTTTGCAATTTTTCTCCTAGAACTATTGAAGATGTCACTCAAAGTACTATTAGAGATTTGATGATTTGTCTCAAAATAATGTTTTTATTTAGTAAAGCAATGAAATAGTTACACTATTTTAATAAAAACAAAAGATTTTCATTTACTTGAAAAATTAAATTTTTGGTTTTATCTCACTGGATAAATCTAGTATTGGATAAAGATACTACTGTAGTGTTAGTATTTTATCTAGAACTTAGAAGTAGACAGTGCATAGTCTGACTTTCACCTGAGACCTACTATTCTTCTGCACTGGCATCTCACATTGCAGTACTATTTGACATTCCTGCTTTCCCAAACTTTGTATAATATATTTCAAATCCCATCCAATCTTGTCACTGCTGGATCCATCATGAAAAATAAATGAATTCCTGTCAGCTGACGGATCGAGTTGCATTTCGCTCAACATAAATCTGCTTTATGTATGCAACGGGTAACAACCACTATGTTTCTAAAATATTTTTGGAATACATTTCCTCGATGATCGAAGTTTGGAAAAGGTTGGTATGTTAATGAATCTATGATTCTGTGAACCCCTGTGTTTGTTTTGATGTTTCGTCCAAGAAAAAGCTAGATATTTCTTTATATTCCTTGACGTCATGTGGTGTTGATACCAGTGATCTTCCATTTTTTTACTTTAGACTTCTGGCGTCTAATCAGTGTCCAGATATCAATAAACCTAGCCTGGTGGCTCCTCAAGCTAAATCTTATTTTTTTGCGCTAATTAGTAAGGGTTTCGTACTAAAAGTGTAAAAACGAAACACTATTGCTGAAGCTTCACTCTTTGTCCCTGCGTCCATCAACAGGTTTTATGTTGTGCATCGTGATAATTAGACAGTTAATTTAAAGAAAAAAATGATGTGTTTTGTGTTGCCGCTAGCAAGCAGCAGCAAATAATACTAAAAATAAAGATCAGGGTACTGGCTGACATATGAATTTCAGAGTAATTACAAACTTAAGGTAATAAGGCTTAAGGATTTATCCAGAACCCTCAGGATCTCGAGTCTGACTCGTAGAAAACCAGTTGGTGTTAGTTTACGATGCGAGCAGTGCAGTTAAAATATCAGTGAACAATAACATATGCTAATAAACGATGCATTGTGAAAAACCATATATACCTAGAACCAAGCAGCACAATTTATTTTTACACCTGTGTCTCTAAAAGACTACTTCACTAAGCTGTCACAAATGAAAACAGCAAGCAAACCTTGAATAACTTAACTAGCGACTAATTACAGAACAAATTACACCATTCCATCTCTAGAAAATTAAACAAGCTAGTTACACAATACCTCAAGCAGTTTCTATTTGTAATATCAAAACGCAAAGTAGCAATTTAATACGTACATTATTCACGCGTCTTGTATGCACCACACCTAATGATATCACAAGTAAATTTGCTGAACTGTAGCTGAATTTAGTGTGTACCACAACAGTGGCAGGCTAATTGTGCTGGTTAACGAACAACTGAGCCCATTCGTTAATATTAACTTGTACTAAGTAATTTAGTAGAGAGTAGGTAGTTAACAGAAGCGCAGCGACTTTTTTTAGGTTAGGTTTTGGGTGAAGTTTTGCGTTCCAAGCTTGAGATGAATTTGGATTTGTTGCTTCGATTTTTGATAAAATTATTGTAAGTCTAAATTATTATGGTATGAAATTTAAAGTACTGCATTATCCCACAGTTTTCAAACCACAAACACCGGTCTCAAATTAAGCAAAGCTAGTATTACGAGTAATAGACAACTGATAAAAACACTTATATTATATTTTCAACAAATATTTGGCCTGGGTGGGAATCGAACCCACTCTCTCCGCTACTAACCACTAGATCAACAGTCCATTCAATAGAACCGTATACTGTGTACTGCGCCTTCTCGTTTCCACACCTACAATGATATTTTTCTTTAAGAAACAATAGGCCTTCAAGACATTTTAACTCCTTGAATTTGACCTTGAGTATTTTTAAATGGCGCACCGACTTACGGTTGTTGATATACCTACCTTCTTCTTATGCCCATCCGTATCGCCCATTAACCCTTACTTAACTCCGTAGAATATTCCGAAACAATTTCACTTCCTATTTAGCATTTTCCCTTGAACCACAACTACGATACGACAGACCCCTATTAATAAGGCCCTGTTGTTGAGATTTACAGCGCCATCTGTCGCCCTGCATTTGAATCACAAATTACGAACTATAGTTAATGGGCTATATAATTGTGTGATTCTTTCCACTCGGAATTCTGGGATTACATGCAGGATTAAGTATTGGGGTGAATACGGATGGAGAAAACACCCTTTTCATTTCGTAAATTGTTCCTAGTGTTTGATTAAATTAGATGGTGTAATGTGCTGTGTGGACGGAATTCGTCTTTGGGGTTTTCTTCCTCTTCTTGTAGCGTCAACGTGAGATGTTATTATAGCTGCTTATATAAGAGTTGTGAAAACTTTCTTTGGTGAAGATGTTGAAAGAGTTAAATTGGATGCATGGGAGTTATAATGGCTTATTAACTAGATATGACTGTAGTTATAGTGTTATTAAAAAAAATGAGTTTTGGAGACCATAAAAATAAAAAAAGTAAATAGTGATACTTCGATAAATTCGGGAAAAATGTGGTCAGTTTTCCCGAATTTATGGATGAACTATCGATGGACAGTAATAATATTTAAATATCTATCTAACTCTCTTTATTTGATAAGTAGATTTTTAATTATGGCTATTACCATTTGAGGCTTCATAAAATAACAATTATATTCAAGGCTCTTTCAGAACCGTTAACATTTTAAAAGTTTAGAAACTAAAATATTGATTTTCAAATTCAGTTCGATGTCCTTTTAATAAAATATCTTAAACAGCTGAACTTGAAATAGAATTTGGAAACTTATTCAGCTCTGAATATACCCGAATCATTTCAATACTGTCAATCAGGGCATTTTTGTAGGAAGCCCCGAAACTAACTCCATGAGTCCGTGCGATCACGTACAGCATTCAATTGACTTGATCCCGAAGTTTTATTTGAATAATGATGGCTTGGAGATATTCTCGCTGTTTGTGTTTACCCAAAAAGGTTGTAGTGTGGTTGTGGGAATATGGGGCTTAGTTAAAGGAAGGTTAGGCTCACTAAATCACTTTTTTAAGCTATCATATTTGGCTTTTTTATATCGGCTTCAGCATAACGATTTTAAAAATTATCAAAATTTCTGATTCAATATCAAGAAATGTTTTATTTCAATACTCAATCATTTATTGCGTTCCATAATGTATTCATAATTATGTTATTATACAGTATTTAATTTATTCACATAAACTGAATGAATGACACAGCGGTTTACTCACGCGCATTTGTGGGGATTGCCCGAGTAGTGTTGGTACCAACCGGAGTCCTTTATGATGAGATCACGAGGCGGCCGAAGCAAACCCGATGAAAACGCGTGGATAAACTGTCGTATCATTCAAACTTACCTTATTAGCTTTCAATTAACATCAAAATCGATATAGTGGTTTAGCTATTGAACCGCAACAATTAAACTCACAATATTTGTAATTAATGCATTTTAAATTCCAGCAAAAAAATTACAATTCTCAGTATCAAACTTTATTATTTTCAAATTAAAGAAAGATTTCGAAAGTTCATAAACTCTTGCATTTAGATGAACAAATTTCGGGATATTAAAAAGTTAAAAAAGATTTCCCAAAGGTCAAGAAAAGTTTTAAAATAAAGTCTTTGGCTACTGCAGCCCAAGAATAATTTAAATATTTGGCGGTGTTGTAAAAGAGAGGCTAATAAAATTAGTTTTATAATTCTTATATTAGAATTTACTCTTAAAATTTAATATTTGAGTTTACGATAATTTGAATTCTGATTCATATTTAACTTATCTAAGGAATACTTAAATAAATTATGAGTATAATGAAAATCATAATTGATTTAAATTATCATTAATTGATGGGTTTATTATTTTCTTTAACAGATTATTATCCAGATTAAAATATTTTTGTGTAAAAAACTTAAACCACAAAGTTTTCTACTATGAATTAAAAAATCTTTTAACTTCATGTGCGTATTGCAACATAACATAATATTAGGCGAGGTGAACAAAATATCATTGTGTAGCGTTAAGAAACTTATTGTTATGAAGTAACATTCGTCGGAACTATAATAACCTAATTAAGTTCCCAATTATACCTTAAATACCTATGTCGTCTTATAATGTAACACAAGTTTGACTCATAACAAAGTTTTAAGTCCTGTCAAACTGTTTTCAGGAGTAAATAGTTGAAGTTTGACTGAAACTTTCAGGCGGTTTCACTTAATAACTACTGGTAGTTTGGATTTGTGACGTCATATTTCTGATTAATTGCAGCACTTGTGTTTGTAGTTGACAGTTGTTGGCAGTCTTACTATGACCTGGAGATTTTTATTCCTCTTGACTGAAAAAGGCAGTGTTTCATCAAAGTGTGAATTGAACTTCAAGTGCTTCAGGAAAATTGAAGCGTTGTGAAGAACTACTAATTAAAAATTTGCGTAGGATAGAGTATTTATTCCTACAATCTTGACTCAATTCTATGGGTTGTTGAAGCGTGTAGCGTTCCATGGCAATGTCACGTCTAAGTAAATGTGTATTCAAGATGGCCGCTATGCGCTGTCAAAGTTAGAGCGAAATTATCAAAAAACCCTTTACTGTAATTAGAGTTTTCATTCAAGGATTTCATTACATTAGTGCCGTTAATGCGTGTACACGCTAAGACCACAATATGGAAATGACATTTAAGGTACTAAAGACGTGACTATTCAGTTAACTACTTCATAGTCCTATTTCTTTCTTACTCCAGAAAATTTTGAGGTCCTTTAAAATCTGTAATTAGCCTGTCAATCACCAGCTAGTACCAGGGCGACATGAACTCATGGCAATGAATACATTATCGAGTAGCTCTGCAACACGCCGTCTCCTCGTATAACACGGTCTGACGCACAAGAACACAACTCGATACACGCCGCGAACGATCCACGTGTTACCGAGTGGATTCGATTACTTTCGACAAGCGGTGTTGCTGATTGGAGGTTTGAAAGTGTAACGGTGCTATGTGTGGATACTAAGTGATATTAAAATGTGCAACAACAAGTACATACGTCCAATTTCATTCCTGATGTATAAGGACGGGGCGTCATAAGTTGAACATGTCTATGTGTGTCTGTCTACGTCGGCGTAGTTCTTGAACGCTGATGTCGCTGCTGATATATATATATTATGTACCCTTAGAAGCCACTTCAAATACATGTCTCTTTGCGTGTGTGCCTGGAACATCATAAGTCCTAGACAGATTGGTCGATATTAAAGTTAATTGGTTTTATCTTTGGATTTCCACCTAGCAGATTTTCGATGTTACTAAATTTGAGTTTCACTCACTAAATCGTGGTGGCCTTGTAGCTGTGGACGTGGTGCTGGTTTGTGTGACGTCTACCAAATTATATAATATGTTCTTAATACTGCTAAGACCTTGTTTTAAAACGGTAAAGAAAAGCACCGTGAGTAAAACAGATCCTAAAATTTGGCTCTAAATCACCAACCAGCAGTCAGCTAGCGTGGTGATCAATTTTCGAACCTTCCCTATATGAGAAGAGGCCTGTAGAGTGCGTAGCAGTGTCATATTTATAGGCTAGTATTATTTTATTATAATCCATTAAAGCTTCGGTTTATGTCATCACCTAGGATTGAAAAGTCATGCCCAGGTGATAATATAAATATACTGAAACCTAAATACAGCTATTCAGTAATCCATGTATTGTTGAGGTTGGTTCCACAATAACTATACAAAGGTTTTATTTAACAGCATGCTCAAAGCCTTCGCTTTATCTGTAGTTTATTAAGTTCTCTACCACTCGACTTTATTAACGCTCGCTTTGTAAGGACTTCATTTGTTTTGTTTTTAACAACATTCGAATTCAAATCTTGGTTTTCTTTGAGGTTTTTGCAGTAGAATAGTTTATTTTATTGTGATTCTATAGTGTATATTTGAAGGTACAAAGTGCATGCCTTATTTTATTTTATGTATTTGTTTTATTTTTTAAATGGTGTTAAATGATGTTGGATTGTATAACCTACCAGCCTATTTCGATGATTTATTACGTAGAGGACATGACACCTATATATTTCAGACATATATAACATGCAATTACAATGGCGAAAACTTTATTAACTTGTTAACACTAATTTTAAACAAAATTTTTAAAAATTGCTCAGATAGTCGAATATTAACGAATCAAAAAATAACTAGAAAAGAAATTCCTAGGCAAACATTTAATAAACGCTAACAATTCAATCTCAAACAAATTTTATCAGAAAAGTAAAATACTCAAAACTCACAATACAATGTTGAATCAAGTTATATTAAAACAAGCCTAAATTTAAACCAAGTATCAAAATAACAGGCTGAAATAACGCAACGATAATGGAGAAAATAACGCTAAAACACCGAAATAGTCGAGCTAACAGCAAAGACATTCAAACCGTTCAAGACACAATACACCAAACTTATCTTACAGACGTGTTAACGTAATGTTTCCTTCAAGGACGGGTTACACAGAGGCTTTTAAACAAGATTAGCTGATCTTAGTTCTAATTTTATCAATTTTTTTTTTGTTAAAAATGACACAATTCTAAAAAGTGTTAATTTTTACTCTATAAAAACGTCTACGTTACGTTTTGTGTAATATATCTAAGTCGTCATAAACCAGGGTGTCGTAATTTCATAACTTTTGTTTTAAAAATAATACTTTTCTTTTAATATATTTATAATATTTAATATATGTATATACTTCCCAGCCGATTTCGGCTATGGTGACTGCTTTTAATTATTGTTTACAGAGGAGCTAAGGTGTAATAAAGCATGTATTCGCACTACTGTTTGAAATTAAAAAACTGACACTGTGACATTGCCATGATCGCAAGTCAATTTGAATTCACGTAAAAAGTACATAGTTCAGAGAAACGTAGTTTAAATCAAAACTGGTGAAATTACCCCTGAATGAATCCATCGACAGTGAGCGTCAAATTGACCGTGACCTAAATAAATTTGTCTCTCGGAACTGCGTCCTATAGCCAATACAATTGAATTCTGGTAATCTAATTCACTAATCAATTAACAATCCCACTTTGGATCTGAATTCCTACCACTATTTTTGAAAGGAAGACTGAAGCCGTTGTGGAAAAGGGACGTCCCTATACACCGTGTGAAGTGCCGTTTCTTTTCCTCAATTGTTGGGGTATTACTTTGAGAGGTAGTACTAGGCCCACTTTGGATCAGGTCCAACTGGGTAATTTAAATGTCTACCATTTAATGGGTCGTGAAATGACGAGATTGTAGGATCTATCATCTGAAACAGATCATCCGTGTGAAGTGAGTACTTACTTTAAGGCTTGATTACGAAATCAAGATTAGATAGTTTTTAATTCATTAAGGCCTTTTGTAGACTCTTTTCGCTAAAGAAAATAATGCAAATTCATAATTCCAACATAAACTTGTCTCACCTAAGTCTTATTCATTTTACCATCACAATTATTATAATTATTGAAACGAAAATTTAAAATAATTAAGATTTGTTTCAAAGTCAATAAACTATTTAGAAATTTGTAATATATATGCAAATCATTTGATTCTGAACAAGAATTAATGACATTGTTAAGTTAAATTAAGATCGAAATGGAAACGCACATCCAGACGAACGGAATAATATAGGATCGAAATTAGAAAAGGTCGTTGCCTCGAACTATCAAAATATGCTCTAAAATCTATTGAAAAGAGAAGAAGAATAGACTGCTTAGATGTGAAAGACTAGTTTTGGGCTTCAAACAAGATTACATTACAAAAAATATTTTGAAATATCATGAAGAAAGTAATTGTGGAAATTTTTAATTCTGTTCAATTAATTAATTTAGTGAACATAGGTATTTTCAAAGTTACTTAATGTTGACTTTTAATTTCTGATATTTTTATTGGCTAATCTATTGATTTCAAATCTTTCCAAAAGTACTATAATGTTACGTATAAAATAAAAATCGTGTCAAATCAAGAATCAAAACTAAATATCCAAAAGCAAATAAAAAAGAAAACATCGACGATAATATAAAAAAGCAAATAATCGTAATACACTTTGAATTTTCCAGGAATTGATTTCAAGTAACAAACCGTATGATAAAGTGACCTGCAAAGAGGATGCAAAGAAAATATTTCATCGCAATATATGGGTATGCGTCAAAGATTATTTTATAGTGAAGCAGAGAAGACAAGTGACAGCCTCAGTTTCGCCGAATTTTAATAACGATATATTGAAACTATTCTAGTGTGTGTTCGGTAGTTGTGTTCTTGCGATTCTATACATGGATTTGTTTCGATCTCATCCAATGCTTGCTTAATTATTCTTAGACGCCACTGACAAACAGCGAAGGACAACATCACCGTACAAACTGTACCGTTCAACTATTGTTTAACATCATCCAAGAAATTTTAAAATGTAGCTATCACGGTTCACTAGACAGAAACTGATAAAAGACGTACGGAAAAACAAAGGTACCTCAGTCATAGGGGTTCAACATCTCCCTTACAGCATTGAACTCAACAACTTCTTCTATCTCCTCTTGAACTGTCACATCTGAATATTAATCTTTGCCAGCAAAATTCACTAACCGTCGACCTTGGCAAGTGGCTCGCGTCCAGTTTCCTCTCTCAGGAAATGAGCTCGGCTTTGACGTCCACCGATCGTAGGCGCACGGCTATATGCGCTTATTTGTATATCAACCGTGATATTTGGGAGTGCCATATTGATCTTCATGTATCGGGACGAATTTAAAACGTATTTTGGGCTTGGTTTGGTAGATTGAGTTTTGTTTTTTATTATGAAGATGAGTTCTTAATTCGTTTTGGTTTATTCATATTTCTTGAAATTGTATTTTTAACGTTTACTCAAAGGGTAAACGGAGAACCGTTGCTAGTCTGTACGTCCGTATGCCGTAATTGTCTGTGTAATAAAGAGACAGTTGATATTCTCACAGGTAATGGACTTCAGTTCTGGCCATAGCAACAAATAAAAGTTAAACGCGGGGTTGAGCACCGGTAATGAAATTGATGCGTGACTAGTTTTTTTTTAGGTATTTATTTATTCTTTAGGCTATTTGTTACTAACCCACAGACTCACTTGACAGGTTGCTTTCGATACCTCTAAATAGCCCAAATTTTTAGCGACGCAAATTACTCTCCTGAATATCCCATGCCCATGTTTACTTGTCAGGTACTTAGTACTTAGTTTTCTATGGAAAAAATCACGAGGCATCAACTAAAAGGATGTTCGCCTCTCCCATCAGTACATAGAATTAATCACCATATCTCACTTTTATGTATATTGTTGTTTCCTCGGCGTGTCTGAAATCTTGTAAGACTTTGATTTATATACACGATTCTTTCTTGTTTAGGCGGTATTATCTCGTCAGAATCTATGATATAATATGTAGGTTTGATGCGTGAATGTTGAATTGCAAGAAGTAGCAACTTTCTACTTTAATAAATTTATTTGTCACCTCCTGACAAATTGAACATTTTCTAAGGAAACCGACAGTAAATTTTTATATCAATCTAGTTCTAGTCCCTGAAACAATCAGGATGGTTAACCCATTAGTTATACTACCCCAAACCATTCTGAATGCAAGGAAAGCCGAGTAGTTGAGGCCACCACGCCAAACCCACTGAGAGCGTCGTGTAACGGGTTCAAACTCCGCGTACGACAAGCATTTTTCTGATCGCCGAATGCTTGTCCTGAGTCTAGGTGTCTTTCTGCAATTTAGACCCCGCAACATAATGATTAAGTTCTTACAAAGAAATCATATTTAAAAAATAGGGCTTCGAACCCCAGAAGTCTCCAAAAAAATTCCAAAATACCAAACAGTTTCCGTCTCCAAGTCACCAACGCAGCATACTTATATTATATACAAACTCCTTTGAGGTTATCCTCTAAAGTCGTCTTGTATCGAAACCTTGTCGCCTCGTGTACCAACATCTCTACCCGCAAACTTATACGCTGACAGCTCGTAAATAACCAAAGGTTTATATGAATTGTTTTCTATTAAATGTTGAACAACAAATAACTAGTGTATCGCGTAGTTTTGGTTCACTTCCTTTGGTTTGAATAATGGCTGACGTAAATTGGAATATAAGTTGGAATGTGTATAACTTCGGGGTTCCAACGCCATGTCTTAATGTGGGGCTTTTGTTGATGTGGAAGTGAGACGTAACTATGATCGTTGTTTCGCTCTAACCTAGCATCAGAAGACTCCTTGATGAATACGTGTATCCACGAGTACTTTTGAAATAACTAATTTGTGATCGACTATTGTTTTCGACTCTACTAAATTCATATTTAAGTGCTGCGTTTTTTTTTAAATGTCCATATTCTTTTATGAATGCCACAATTATTTTTTCTAAATTTCTCTTAAAGATTGACGCTAAACAACGATCCATAACTCTTATAAAAAGAAATACCTTGATCAAGTGAATGAATGAATTCAGCAAACTTTTCCATTTCAGATGAAACTTGCCCATTAAGAACATGTTTAGCAATGGATGATAAAACTCAGTAACCGATAGCTAACAAATATTTATTTCTCTTTTTCCTACCACAATCTCTCAAATTCAAACGTTGTATCTGTGGAAGGGAGAGGACGCTCTACCTAGAGAGGTGTGCCGTCTCGTTTTCACCACTGCGACAGTCTTTTTCAATGGTTAATGGTCTGAGTTGTTTTGTTAGAGAATTGATAAAAGCTTCCAGCTATTATATCTCGGTACATTCATGTTTTTCAAAGAATATTGCGGTGAATCGGATTTGAAATTGTAATGGTTTCTTCGAGTAATTGTTGATGAAACTCCGGTTATTTTGAATTCATTTATTTCTTTGTTTGATGTTCTACTTGTGTCGTAGGCGTAATTGAGATTTGTAGACCTCTGTAGCAGTTTTCTAGTTCGTAAATGAGATTTCTTGCATGTATACTGTCGTAAGGCAAAATTAAAATTTTATGAGTATCTACTTAACCATAATTGTGAGTGTGTCATTTGAAACAAATGATTGAATATCCTTACTAATATTATAAATGTGAAAGTAACTCTGTCTGTCTGTCCGTTACGCTTACACGTCTAAACGACTGAACCGATTTTAATGAAATTTAGTACAGATAGAGTTGACCTTGAGAAAGAACATAGGATAGTTTTTATCCCGAACTTTTGAAGAGTTCTCTTGGAAACGCGATATAACCGACCTCGCCGCGGGCGAAGCCGCGAGCGAAAAGCTAGTAGGTTATATTTAATTTTCAAAGTATGCGACTAGGTTTGTGTCACCTTCACGTTTGAAGGACTGCGTTGACTTCCATCAATTTTGCTGTGTGGGTAGCTATTACTTTGAACTAACACACGGGCTACAAATAAAGGACAATAATGTTTTTACAGCTATAACCGTCCAGGGTGATGCCGCGAGCAACATAATTTCCATAGAAAAAGTGAACATATCCACAGCAATTATTTTTCTTTCCGAATGCGAGGCACTAGAAGCAGCAACCAACTACTACCCTAACTTAATCAAACATGCATTATACGGATAACAGAACATATTATGTCCTAATGCATACGAACATCAAATAACATATTTATGTTGACAGATCTGTAATCAGCCGTCAGTTCAACCTCTCAATGGAGCGTGTCAGGAACAGAAGTGCATGTCAGAGGTGTAACATACGTCGGTACAACTATTATGTGTACCTACCTATATTTATATACAGGGTGTTTCTACAAATTAAATTAATACCGCAACGTTTGATAGACCAGATGATCTTTCATCAGATATATTTTTTTGTAGTTGTGAAAGAGTGATTCTGCTTTACAGGTCCCACAACTGTAATTATACAAACCTTAAGTAATAGATAAATAATATACTCAATATACTGTAAGACATGGCTGTAACATTTTAAGTAGGTACCAAACGTTATTTCCATTACTACAATCTCTATTAATTTTTCGACAATAATTATACTGAAAAAATTTCACCTAAGATCAGTTTTATCTGTACTTGTAACGCGTAAGATTCATTGTAAGTTTCAGGTAACCATTTGCGCCCACCATGGCCTATCACTCGTTTTCTCAACGTTCGTTTCTGGGACACCTTGTATACGCATGCATCTAATATAGTACGTGCGTTGAAGCTTTGTATAATACTACATAGTGCATGTATTGAATACCCTTGTATAAAATATAATCGATCTCCTTGTATAGAATTGTTCGTATTTCTTGGTAACTGATGCGTAGGATGTAAGTACTGGTGACATTTCTCAAACGTAATTAGAATTGAATTGCGAAATCAGAGAGTATCACGAGAGTGTTGAAATGATTTATCATCGCATAAATAAGTGTTATGGTTCAATTAATAACAAAAATATTATTTTTGAGTTTAATTCGTTTGGAGATTGAGGACGCTCCAAGATGGGCCGCTGACCCAAAAAGGCTGGCTCTAACTGGGTGCAGAAGGCAGAAGACAGGACGGTATGTTCAGTGGGCCACGATGGGCTGAGTTCATTGACGATAAAATGAACAAAATTAATCTCTTTGCCACTGACTTTGATGCTTAGTTGGTCAAGTGACCAGCGCTAAGACAGGAGTTGCAACTTTGAGCTCTGAGAAGTTGAGAAGGCACTTGGCACTTGAGAAGTTATTTAAAAACACTTTAAAAATTACAAGTAATTTTTTAACAAGAAATTTCCCGTATTTTAGTCATATCAAACCAGGGCATTTAAATAACTAAATTAGTTTCAATTACAACAACGTCAGCAGATACCATTTTACAATTCCTATTATAATTAACAACACTAATATTATATTCGTACATCTAAATTCAAATTACGTGAGTCGTGACGTCACTGGATGCAAGCTCGCAATAATGTCAGCTGAAGTGAATTCCCGTGTATTAGTCGCGTGCGGTCTATTTGTAGGTCGTGTAATTATGTTGCGAGTAACACGTCGCCTGTATCTACAAGTAACGTATTAAATGTATGAGATATAGGTTTATTAAAGTGTAATTTATAGTATTAGGTTTAAGGTTGAATTCGCAGTGACACGTTTTCCTGATTTAGAGTGAAGTGAACTCGGATTACCTTATTATTACATTTGTCTCACAAAAATCGAGAGGTAAGAAATAACTTATATCACTTTCCACTTCATTCTCTTCTTCTCAATTATTTTCTCCATTTTGCCGTCTTAATCGTGAATGCCGCTTTTTTATTTTGCTACCCATTGGATTAATATTGTCCTTGCAGAAGAGAAAGCAGAACAAGCACTCTACATTGTGTTGCTCTTACAAAAAAAACATCTTGGGATTTTTCTAGCAGGTGCGGTCTATAAAATGGTTTCCAATTCTCATTATTGGAAAGATAATATCCTAATAGAAAAGGGAGAACTAAAAAAGTCCATCGCACGCCTCAAAGAAATTTACCCAACAGTATATCACACGCTTTACGATTTAACCCAAAATACGAAATTATGTGGATTAAGAGATAAGGTTAAGGGCACACTTAAAACTTATTGATGAGCATTGTTGAGTGTTTATGGGCCAATCAAACGGAGCACCGATTAATGGTCCGTTTGTGTGCATTCTTACAGTAATGAGGCCATCAATTTTATTTACGGTACAGTTAACTTTCACTGAAAATCATGGTGGAAAATTTCAATGTGGAAGGTTTTCTTTTGCAATGGATTTTGTAATTTTTTGCAGGATAAAGATCCGAATTATGAATTCCATTATTAGTAAAAAAATAAATTGCACATAACGTTAAAAAGATAATTGTATATGTTTGTCACCTTCTTGTTATCTTCTGAACGCCTGGACAGATTTCGATAAAATTTGGTGTTGAGTTAGCTGGGATCTTGGATAGGCTATTTTTTTATAGGCGAATAGTTTATGATTTTACAGCTATAAAGGACATCCAAGCGGTAACTATAATACTAATACGTATCAAGGATAAAGTCACAATAACAATGCATTCATGTTACAATTATTTCATTTCAAACCGTGTAAATGGGCAACATATTAAAGCCACAATGAGTTCTAAAAAGGATAACTACCATTGCAAGAACGAGACAACGCTACGCCCAAACGTAACACACCATCTCCCTTCCACAATCGCATCGTCAGCGGCAAATCACACAATGCAAATTATCAAAGGCAAACGTACTGATGAATTGAATTCATTCCATGTTAACAGCATTCGATATTAAACGATCTTCCCCCTTTAATCGGACTATAATTGTGGACTTGAAAAGAGAAATGTTTATTTGTGAGGATAAATTGATTACAGTCATTGTGTATTGTACTGTCCGGTCTGTTTTCAATGAGTTGTTAACGTTAAAATTGGACCTTTATTGTATTGACAGTAGTGTGATAGTAATGCGTTGTGTTTAATGATTGTTTCGAGAAGACTGGGAATAAAAAATCCTTTTGTACTATGGTATTCGCTAGAATTTCAGTATTCTATGCATTATCACTTGGAGGAATGTGGAAAGGATATTTTTAATTAAATATTATTAGTGTACTTACTGTAAAATAGTATTAAATAAAATTATAAAGAGCGTAAGAAAAAAATATTCAACATGTAAATGCAGTGTAGCACTTAAAAAGATATATTATGAACCCCAACCAAAAAATACCAGTTAGGCTTGAAGTTTATTGATAAAAATATCGTAGACTGAACAAGTTTCTAATGAAGAAGTACTGCATTTTACTACTGAGGCGAGGGAACATAATATACTACTTTATTTGTAATATTATTTAGAAAGAAGAGCAAAGGCTAACGGAACGAAAAGTGAATAGAACAGAAATGACAACGTACAAGAATATACAAGAGATGGCACAGGATAGAGATAGATTAAAAACGCGACACCGTCAAGTGCTCAGCACATAAATTTTGATTGAAGATTTAAACTAACGCGTTAAATGTCCATTTTAAATTATGTCAACAGGAAATTAATGTTGGGTTCATGTTTCGATCAGGATACACTGGTCGTGATCGCAAGCGGACTGGCAGTCGGTCTTAAATTCCAAACCATAAGATCGTTAAATATTTAACTACTCTTCAGGCGTTAACTAAAAAAGTAGTTTGCGAAAGAAGGTGCTTAAAACTAGTTCCTAGATGATGAACACGCCTCGCTACTTCTTAGTTATAAGCCGTTTAAAGTTTTGTTCTACATTGAATTAAAGAAGTACTTTTTTTATATCTAATTTTAGTTCAGATTAAAGGAATAGAACGTGGACTATATATCTTGGTTAATAGCAATGCATTGCTATAACCAAAATTTTAGTTATCTTTGCACGGCGTCATGTGTAGTTAACCTTAATAAAGACGTTTCGTAATAATTCAGCATTTAATTTCATGTTACTGAAGCACAAGTTAAATCTTCAATAATAAACGATAGCTGTCAATCGCACGCACACCTAGTACCGCACACCATTGAGTTCACCCATCAATAGCAATGACAATAATTAAGTCATTAATGTCCTACCACATTGCAAAACCCCACTTTCTTCTCTTGATTGCATCTTTCATAACCATATATTCGAGCCTTAAAATGATGAGCACAACGTAAAATAACAGACGTTTAAAATAGTACCACATAACTTTAATTCATAACAGCTTTCATGACATTTCAACATGTTTCAACGCAAAATAAAAGATGAAAATAATATCAAAACCACAATAACATTTGTTGGAACATTTCCACGACACACTGTCATGGGGTTATTACATTTGTCCTTCCCTACAATGTACTGTACGTATATAAGTAGACGACTCAAGTACTTATTATTTCAAGTCTTGACAGTTTTGGCAAAAAAAGTAAAAATCTTCTCTTTTTTTCGACTGTTTCTGTTGGTGTAAGAAAAAGTGTCATTTTTGAAAAGTATTTAACGGTGGGGGAATTTAATCCCATTACGGCCGGGTATTCAAAATACCATTCTTTAAACGGCATAATCATTAAGGTAGGTATTTAATCTTTGAGGCGTTTAAGGTTTCACAAACATTCAAGTCACATGCACAAACCAACTCAGACTCATTACAAGCATACGTGGATCACACAAAATGCGTGTCCTACGCTGTTATCGTACCCAAGACACGTTGTGTACAGTGTGTTTGGCGTGGTAACCTCAAGCACTCGGCTATCCGTGCAGTCAATTTACACTAGAACTATTTAGGGGTTAAAAATATTCATGTGATAAATAAATCATCGATGGTTAATTAACTGGCCAGTTTACATAGCAGTCATAACATATTCAAAATTTTAACATAGAACAGTATTTATTCTCATCCATACACGAAAACTACTAAACTATCAAATTATATTGTTGAAAGCTCAAAATTAAACTAACGAGCGAACACTAACTAAACTAACATCTAACGATTCCTTAATTAATTATCAAGTTATTCAAATCAACACAAATTATGCGACACAGAGAAATAAACATTTTAGTGAATACGCTTGCGGTTGCCATGGTAACGTGAGTTAGTAAAAGTTGCGAGCTCGAATACATGTAAACATATTCGTGAATTTAAATGAATTATACTAAAGTTTTGTGACAGCTTGTGGTATGGATGAATATGAAATTTAAATTAACTTTTTTTATAAAATAGAACGTAGTTTTAAGACAACAGCTATAAAACAGTTTTTGTCTCATTTCACCTATCTTACCATTTACCACTTACTATTCTATTCTTTCCATACCGATAGTAGATTTTTTTACAAAAAAGATACTGCGACCCTTCCTCAATCCTTGTGACAAAGCCAAATGTAAAATTTTGTACGAATGAATTAGCAATAATAAAATGCTTCTGATCATATGAATAGTGTCATTTTAATTAAATTTCAATTCATTCATCGGTCATTATAAATAGCGGAACCGTGGCTTTGACCTACACCTTTCAGTTATCCGAACGGCCAGTGGTTGTGTTGGATTGCATTGTTGTTTTCGTCTTAACCGACAAATTCTCAAACTGTAAATAAAATTTAATAAAGTATTCATTCTCTAAATTATAAAACTACATAAAAAAATCAAATAAATATCACTTTCCATTTAAGTAAGTAGAAGCGCATAAATAAACTTTTAATTAACAGATCCAAGGTTGAATACATCCTACTCTTTCACTCTTACTGTTCTGTATAGAGAGCGTCTCATTGGAGCTACACGTGTACGGTCTTTAGACTGAAAACAGGAAGTTCGGAGTCTTACAGAAAGGTGTCAAATGGCAACCTTGAGTCGCCACGTTTTATTCTGAGCGCAGTGTGAAACGGAACTCGTGGCAAACGCTCGTGTTGCTACATGTAAATGTTTTTTTAAATACATATCTTGTAAACATGCCATGTGAAAATTGAAAACAAAAACCAAACTCATATTTGTAAAGGTTGTGCCTGAAGGTAGCTTTTCTTTCATAAATTACCAAATTAAAATTAGGTAAACAGCCTACTGGACAACTTGACTGATTCTAGAAATTGGCGCAATACTAACATTTTTAAGGTAACTGTGAAAAGGAAAATCCAGTTAACGAAATAACATCTATAAGCTTTTTAGTATTATTAAATTCTCCAAAGCGCTAAAGCCCGAAAGAAATCCTAAACACAAACTCAGATTAAACAAACGACCAAGCATTAACTTTAGTCCGTGCAACTCGCCCTATTTAAGCTTGCAGTATTAAATCATAATAATTTCTACTATAAACTTGAGAAGGAACAACAATAAATAACAAGTAGAAAGTACTGTCGCTATTATATCCCGCCATTATATTTCCAACGGGACAGGCATCAGAAAAAAAATCTCCGCTGACCGGGATTGCGAGAGTGTACATTTATCAAGCCGCGTCCGTGCATTTTATGTAAAAAAATGTATATGTTGCTAACGAAGGTTGAATTCAGGGTGTCCGTGAAACGACGAGATTTATCGGATATGTCGGACGGACAAACGGATACGACGGAAACACAAAATGGTGTTGACGTGTGTATATTGAATTGCAATTGTTTTTTTTATGTTTTAGCTAAATGATTGATGTGCTGTCTACGCAAAAAGTCATGCATTCAATATTAGCATGGGATGTTGGCACGTTTGACATTGTAATCTGATTTAATACTGATCTTGTATGGCGTTTTAACATCAATACAAAAATAACGCTAAAAAATATCATTTCATATTAACCTAGATTAGACACATAACATAAATATACATCCACTAAGCTGATGGATTCGCTTAAAACAAAGATATAACATGACCAAAGCAAACGAATCCTCATAACCAAATTTAATTTTCTAATGCTTGAGCAATTTCTGTAAAGAAGTCAATTTTTACCTGTTTATGAATTCTCAACCAGCTTATGTAACTAGACAATTCTTTTGGAGTCGGAATTTGTATAGTGACTGCAACATATGCGTTAGTTACATTAACAATGAAGATGCCGGTTGTTTCCTCGTAACTTTACCCAAGCGGACACTTTCTAACTCGCATCAATTATTTAAAATGTACACGTTAGCCACTGCAATGCAGCTGCCGGCAAACCACGAGGCTATCTAAGCAACTGATCGTTTTAAAGAGGAATTTCAAGACTTAGGTCCAACGAAATGTGTGTCACAACTTATGAGATGTGTGTTCTTGAAGAATAACTACGGTTTTGGTAACGAACGAAACTAAAGCAGTCGCTGTATCTATATACATATAATAAAATTGTAGAAAAGTGAAAACTGTACATTGAATATTTTTAAAAAAGAATAATTGCAGGGTGGTCTACGAACGATTCCGATGCCGAAAATATGATTTTTAGAATTTTTGTCTGTTTGTCTGTTTGTCTGTATGTATGTCCGGAAAGATCTCGGAAAGTACTGGATAGATTTGATTCAAATTTTCAGAGAATATTAACAAGAAGTCCGGTCAACATACTTTTTACTTATTATCTCCCTTTTCGTTACAGGAGGTGAGCAGGAGCCTTTTATAGCTATAAACAAACATCAAATTATCTCATAAACTACTGAATATATTTCGTTCAAATTTTGCGTGAACCTTATCGTACACATAATACAACAAATATACAAAAACCATAACGCTACTATGCAGGGGGCATGAGCAGTAAAGTTTTAAGTTTTTGGACTCACCCGTAACATCATGTAATACAATTATGAGGTGTATTTTCACCCCATTGAGTAGTAGGCAGCATGGTCATCAATTTACACACAAAAACATCACGCTATTTATCTTAAGACTTTTGGCAGAGCAGTAATAGGATTTTTCGAAAATAAATCATTTTCACAAAATTAGTCATTTTATTCTCTTTCAAGATTGATATAGGCCTACTGCGACTATTTCACAAGTAAAATAAAAGAAACATAAACTAATACGTTTTTTTTTTATGCAATTGTTACCGTAATCAGTACATTCTTGAAAGAAAGGAACTTAAATTCTTTTTATTTTTATTGATGTACTAAAATTACTCAAGTTCAAATGTGGAATGCCGTAATATGATTTTGTATTTATTTACGATAGGAGTATATACCTATGTTTTGAGCTCGGTAATGTTGGCGATGCTACTTCAAGATCAAAACATTCGTAGGGACACTCAACCCAAAGTTGCATGTAGTTCACATTGATCTCATCTATAATTATGCATAACAATAAATTACTGAACGACACAGTTAATTATTACCTTGGTTCATCTGTAACAAATAGCAACATTTTTTTTCTTAAATTTGCAACATTACATAGGCCAAAAGTATTTCGGATAAAAAAGCCCAGAAAACTTGCATAATACGTATGCAATGTGAAAGATCTATAAGACCAAAGCTATCAATGAATAGACATTATTTATTTATTGCTAGAATAATGTCTACTGATACCTGGGATTTTTCAATACTTTAACGATTTGATTGGTCTACATCCGCTATTATAGAGACCGCACACGTGGTCCTTCCATAAATTCCTTTAACAATTTATTGTATTCTCTACTTAGTTAAAATTTTCTTCTTTCGTAGCCTGGTAAAAACAGGGGAAGGAACGAGACTGAATAAGTCTCTGAGATCCCTAAGCCGACGAGGATTAGGAACATATTTTTGGAAATTTCCCCAATAAGGCTGATAATAGCGTTTGGCTATCAGCACTTACATCCGTCATACAATGCCTGGAAAATTCATTTTGGCTGTCGGTATCGACAACATAACCTCATAACCAACCTCATGTAGTTTTTATTTAAGTTCCATTTATGCAGTAGGGATGACGGTAGGTATTTTACTTCAATGATCCTCAGGTATGTTAACGAATAAAATACGTAATTTTTCTTTGTATATTGGTACATTAAATAGAACTCATGCACATGAAGTCACTTTTATGTTTATATTTTTCTTTGTCGTAACATCACAAATTACACATATCCTATACTTTAGATTTTTGTCATTGTCAATTTAAAAAAAGGGGTGACTGATTTTTTTTTATTATCACGCTATTTATTTATCAGCAATTTAAAGGCAAATCATGATCAAAACACCAGGGGGCCAAGATAACACGTTTACCAACTTTTTTATTTAGGAAATATTCCAAATGTTTGTGAGGAAGATCAGTTTTAATATTAAGAGGACAATCAAACATAACGTGTTTCAGGAAACCGTTTATCTGGGTGCAATTTTGTAAAATCTTATATCTTGTGACACTATGTAAAATCCACAGTTACCGAGCCCGACTCTCACTTCACCAGCTCCATCCACAAAAATAATTTGACATCTTCTTTATATCGTCAGAAAACATCGTGTGTGAAAAAAACAACTGTCTGGCTATCACTGTTCCTGAGAAACAGCCAGGTGACAGACAGACAAACGGACACCACCAGTAATATGGTTCTGGTTTACCTCTTTGGTTACAGTACAATAATAATTTTATGATACCTCATAATCACTGTCATAATCCGTCTAGCAATTTCAGGTGTAGGCCGGCCCAAGAACAGACGTGCTCAAAAATCATAACCCACCCAATTAGTAAATGGAAAATTTCGAAAGTAAAACATTTTTAGCAGAAGTGCTGAGATTGAGTTATACCTTCTGTTATTTTTTCCTACTTGCACCTCCCCCATTTTTAAACTGCTCGATTTGTCAAACATGTCTAAACGAACACTCGCACATAATTCACGTTTAAATTAAAGTAGTTCAATTCGTTCGGAAACTATGATGTCACAGACAGACAGGCAGGCAGATATGTCAAAGTTATAAACCCCTCTTTTTGGGATTAAATAAGACAAAGTCATTAAAACAGCTGTGAAATATTTGACACCAGGATAGTGTCGTAAACGATGAAATGTGTTTGATTCAAACATTTGAATGTTTTTGGGCCGCTCAAGATTCATTATAATTTAGAAATAAAAAAACAAGCTTAAAATATAAAAAAGTGTTTTATTTTCAATATTGCATTACATTTTCGCTATGATCTTTATTATTAAACTTCATAGTTTTTCACATCTTGAGAATCACGCAGACAAAGTCGCGGGCAACAGCTAGTAAAAAAATAAAATATGTTTTATTTTTGTAAGTTACATAACAGGCCCGTGGGTGAATTAAGTATGTATGTATTTAATTATTTTCTAATGAAAATACCCTTTTTGGGCGTTGTTACTAAACTTGAAATTCAAATTCTTCATCAGTGTTCTCGGTAATTAAGTGGGTAAAGCGACTGTCGCGTCTAGCGAGGAGTCGCAAATTCGAGTCCAGTCTTAGGTTCGAATTTTTCACTGCCTTAATTATATTTAAGAAGAACAAACACATTATTATTTATGAAAAATAGACGAGAAAAATCGTTTCAACTCATCAGTCTTTAAACAAAAAACAAACAGTATTATCACCGATGAGAGGATTGTCTCTTATATTATTTAACATCGACAAAAAGCACATCCAGATACCAAAAATCCCTTGACACATCACCACATTAATATTCCCTATGATTTCCAAATGTAATCTACATAGGTGTCGATTCGAGTAACGTCGCGACGATGTGTTTCATAAAGTTCGATGTTTGCACACTCGTATAGAACTCTATGCATATGCAATGTGATGTTTTCGTGTGAGCCTCTGTTTTTAGGTAAATGAAGGAGAATTTTAATGTTACGTACTAGTGACATGATTACTGTTTTGGTAGAATCTCTTTTATGAAAGTGTGTTTGTTAATTCTTCTCGCCCAATCAGCGCAACGGCTGCTTTAGTTTCCATAAATTTCGGTATGACTTGCCACCTAATGCATTTCTCCGATTTCGTTTAGGGAGGGTATTGTTTTTGTAGGTAACAGCGAGTTTGGAATAAAATGGTCATAGGTTGGTTCGATAAATTTCAGAAGCTTCTTGAAAATTTTGTCTGCATTTCAGTAATGTTTTAGCAATGATAAATATGATTCTAATCTCAGTAGATCTCATAACGATCCCTCGATACTTATCATCATCAAACATTTGTCGTGGGCATGACTCGAAACCATGACCTACGGTATAGTACGGAAGCCAGTGCCACTTACTACCAACAGGTCAGTCCATTTTACCCACAATCTATATACATATAATAAAATTGTAGAAAAGTGAAAACTGTACATTGAATATTTTTAAAAAAGAATAATTGCAGGGTGGTCTACGAACGATTCCGATGCCGAAAATATGACTTTTAGAATTTTTGTCTGTTTGTCTGTTTGTCTGTATGTATGTCCGGAAAGATCTCGGAAAGTTCTGGATAGATTTGATTCAAATTTTCAGAGAATATCAACAAGAGGTCAGGTCAACATACTTTTTACTTATTATCTCGCATTTCGTTACAGGGGGTGAGCAGGAGCCTTTTATATCTGTACACAAATATCAAATTATCTCATAAACTACTGAATATATTTCGTTCAAATTTTGCATGAACCTTATCGTACACATGATACAACAAACATACAAAAACCATAATGCTACTATGTAGGGGGCATGAGCAGTAAAGTTTTAAATTTTTGGACTCACCCGTAACATCGTGTAGTACAATTATGAAGTGTATTTTCACCCCATTGAGTAGTAGACAGCACGGTCATCAATTTACTCAAAAAACATCACGCTATTTATCTTAAGACTTTTGGCAGAGCAATAATATATTTTTTCGAAAGTAAATCAATTTCACAAAATCAGTCATTTTATTCTGTTTCAAGTCTAATGTAGACCTAGCGCGACAATGATTAAAATAAGAGAAACATAAACTATTAATACTTTTATTATTATTATTTTGATGCAAATGTTACGTCGTAATCGGTACATTCTTGAAACAAAGGAAATTATTTTTATTTTTATTGGAGTACTAAAATTACTCAAGTTCAAATGTGGAATGCCGTAATATGATTTTGTGTTTATTTACGATAGGTGTATATACCTATGTTTTTAGCTCGGTAATGTTGGCAATGCTACTTCAAGATAAAGTAGTAGTGCGTGTAGTTCACATTGATCTCATCTATAATTATGCATAACAATAAATTACTGAACGACACAGTTAATTATATTACCTTGGTTCATATGTAACAACTAGCAACAAAAATATAAACTTTCAAACAAAAAAAAGCCTTTCAAACAATGAAATAATGTTTTCTTAAATTTGCAACATTACATAGGCCAAAAGTATTTCGGATAGAAAAGCCCAGAAAACTTGCATAAAAACTTTATAATAGGTATGCAATGTGAAAGATCTATGAGACCAAAGCTATCAATGAATAAGAGCGTACGCTAGAAGGTTTTTGACATTACGTATCTATTGATAGAACAATGTCTACTGATACCTGGGATTTTTCAATATTTTAACGATTTGATTGGTCTACATCCGCCATTACAGAGAACGCACACGTGGCCTTTCCAAAGATTCCTTTAACAATTTATTGTAATCTCTACTTATTTAAAATTTTCTTCTTTCGTAGCCTGGTAAAAACAGGCGAAGGAACGAGACTGAATGAGTATCTGAGATCCCAAAGCTAAGCCGACGAGGATTAGAAACATATTTTTGGAAATTTCTCCAATAAGGCTGATAATAGCGTGTAGCTACATCCGTCATACAATGACTGGAAGATTCATTTTGGCTGTCGGTATCGACAGCATAACCTCATAACCAACCTCATGTAGACTTAATTTAAGTTCCATTTATGCAGTACGGATGACGGTATTTTACTTCAATGATCGTCAGGTAGGTTAACGAATAAAATACGTAATTTCTTTTTGTAAATTGGTACAGTAAATAGAACTCATGCACATGAAGTCACTTTTATGTTCATATTTTGCTTTGTCGTAACATCACAAATTACACATATCCTATACTTTAGATTTTTGTCATTGTCAATTTAAAAAAAGGGGTGTCTGATAGTTTTTTTATTATCACGCTATTTATTTATCAGCAATTTAAAGGCAAATCATGATCAAAACACCAGGGGGCCAAGATAACACGTTTACCAACTTTTTTATTTTGGAAATGTTCCAAATGTTTGCGAGAAAGATCAGTTTTAATATTAAGAGGACAATCAAACATAACGTGTTTCAGGAAACCGTTTATCTGGGCGCAATTTTGCAAAATCTTATATCTTATGACACTATGTAACATCCACAGTTACCGAGCCCGACTCTCACTTCACCAGCTCCGTCCACAAAAATAGTTTGACATCTTATTTATATCGTCAGACAACATCGTGTGTGAAAATAACAACTGTCTGGCTATCACTGTTCCTGAGAAACAGCCAGGTGACAGACAGAGGAACGGACACCGGGGCCTCAATAATATGGTTCTGGTTTACCTCTTTGGTTACAGTACAATAATAATTTTATGATACCTCATAATCCGTCTAACAATTTCAGGTGTAGGCCGGCCAAAGAACAGACGTGCTCGAAAATCATAACCCACCCAATTAGAAAATGGAAACCCTCGAAAGTAAAACATTTTTAGCAGAAGTGCTAAGCTTGAGTTATACCTACTGTTATTTTTTATACTTGCACCCCCCCCCCATTTTTAAACGGCTCGATTAATCAAACATGTCTTAACGAACACTCGCACATAATACACGTTTAAATTAAAAAATTGTACAATTCGTTCGGAAGCTATGATGTCACAGACAGACGGGCAGGCAGATATGTCAAAGTTATAAGCCCCTCTTTTTGGGATTAAATAAGAAAAAGTCATTAAAACAGCTGTGAAATATTTGACACCAGGATAGTATCGTAAACGATGAAATGTGTTTGATTCAAACATTTGATAGTCTTTGGGCCGCTCAAGATTCATTATAATTTAGAAAAAAAAGCAAGCTTAAAATGTAAAAAAAGTGTTTCATTTTCAATATTGTATTACATTTTTGCGATGATCGTTATTATTAAACTTCATAGTTTTTCACATCTTGAAAATCACGCAGACGAAGTCGCGGGCAACAGCTAGTCATAAAATAAAACTATACTTTTTCTTTCATTTAACTTGTGAGTCCACTCTTCTATTGAAACAAGTAACTTAAATATTAAATGTCCTGTCACACCTTTTGATGATTTCGACAAAATATTCAGAAATTTCATCTCTTGCTTCATATAACGTAGACAGTATCAAAAAGATGAAATGAGATCTCCAACTTCAGGTCACGTGTAAGTAATCAGCGAATATTTATTAAGTATTATTACCTTCCTCAACAAATAACACTTAAATTGTCTAAATGGGCTCGTTGAAGTCAAGTAACAATTATTGGGCTAAAAAAAATTACAGTAACCTAAGTGTTATATCGTTTACCACCAAAGGAAATCGAAAAGACAGCCCTTTTCCATTTGTCTCATATCAAACGTGTTGAAAAGACGAATTGAAAAGGCTCCATCCGTTCGAGAGCCAGAGACATACAGACAGACTAACACGTTAAACTTATAACAGATCTCGTTTTGCGCCAGGGTTTACAAAAAAATAGAAAACGTAACATCTTCACTCATAAAAATATGATACAACGGCACAACGAAATCCTCCTTACAATTCGTTCTTAAATAACAAATTACAAAATTCTCGGCAACGTCACTCAGACCAAAATGATATATGAAATGTCATGAAATGCAATCTGTGAGAATCTGTGGAAATATTGCACGGAGTAACCGCATTGGGACGCACTCGCGTTTTTAATGCTGCATTCAATGCTCGGAAAATGCTTGTACGAAAGAATTTTCATGTTTAATTTTAGTATTTTTTGTACCAGTTTAGGCTGTTTTCCGGTATTAATGTTTTAAGAATTTTTGTTGTTAAGTTTTTAATTAAGCTGTAAATTTTATTTTAGTGTCTACATTAGTATGTGATTTCACTCATGTTTCATCATGTATTTCTTGTCAAAGTAATGAAATTACGACACTAAGTATTTATAGATGACCCATATTAAATTTAACAATCATTGATTTTTTGCAAACCTCCGCGTGGCACCCGTGGCCACGCGGAGGTTTGCAAAAAATCTAAATAAAGGTACTAATTAATTGAGTCAAAAATTCAGAATGACTTGTCCAAATTTTTAATCAGTAAAATAAATATAACCTTTTTCAACCGTGTACAAAAAAACCCATTTCACGTAGATACAAAATACTCCAATCAAATCAGGTCCACAACACCAATATCGAATGCTTGAACACTCAACAGTAGTGACATGGAATGAGGCGAGGTGCAAGAGATATATCGCGCTCCGTTATTGCCGAACGAACAATGGCATCCACTACAGATGCATCTGTAGTGTAATTGCGTACAATTACATCGGAGTATGAAGAGGCCGGGTTTTGACGGCATTTGAATTGTAACGCCTAACCTTCAGAGTTAATCGGGGCTCATGACACTTATGAGTCCGTATATCCCTCAAAAGGTACAGTATAAATAAAGTTTATCACCTCTTTTAGCAACGGTGATAGTTTTAGTAGATAGCTTATGGATAATGTTGAATTTGAACCTGTGGATAGCTGACTGGTCCGTTCTGCAATCGTTTGATCCCCGCGTAGGACAAGCGTTTATGTGCTACGAATACTTGTAACGTAACCTAGGTGTTTTTGTGCATGTGATTTGAGTGTTCATGAAATCCCTGAGACTCAAGTAATAAATTAATAAGTATGTTTTTTTCATTTGTTGCAGTACAAAGAATTATAGAGTCATAATCTTTTTAGCAATTGACAACTTAATCTTTCATCCTATCCTACTCGTAAAAATATGATAACGTACTCTAATCTAAGGCAATCCTTCGATCGATAATATAAATTACAGAAAAAAACCTCAAAGCAGTATCAAGATCCAAACGTTAGTCAGTTGAGTGTCCGTCCATACGGAAAGAAATAGATTATTACTGGGTACTTACATAAAACATTTCTTAACCAGCCTGCGCTGTTCGGGACATAGCCAGGCACATTAAACAGAGGCTTTAACGTATCTTGTACGTAATACTGAAACTTCAGCAATTTTGAGACATGCGTCGTGTAGGAATGGGCCGAGAGCTCGTGTTAAGTTTTTGTCAAAGATCTTTTGAAATGTATATTCTGCTGTTGGTGCTTTTAGCGGAGATATTTTTTGTATAAGGAGAAAGGCTATTAATAATAATATAATGTTACAAAGAAAAGGATTATGTATTATCATATTTTGCAAAGTATTTTTACATGCCTTCTATGAACGAAATATGAACAAAAAAGCATATACACATATACACCTATAAAAACCCCGATAATGTAAATGCTTTTTACTCTTTTGCAGAGCAATGCCATCTACCCTTTTTCAACCTCTCTTTGATGTGACAGATGCATCAAACGAAATCACGTTTACAAAACATAATGAAATAAATATGTCTCCAACTCCTGGCCTAGTCTTTAAGCCGGTAACTTTGTAACAATAACATCTCTATAAACTTTTTATTACTCTCGTATGCTTCAAAAGTTGAGCTTACATAATCGTTTTAAATAGGACTTCTCGTTAAAGGTTTTAATCAAAGTACAGATACCGTCTGAGTATGAAATTAAAATCTTTTACGTCATGTTTTATTGTTCAAGATTTGGACGAAAATTTCGATGACAGTTCTGTGTGTTTCTCATAATTTTGGAAAAATGTGTTATACGAAATAAGTACTTCGAGAAATTCCACTAATATTTAATTAAACTGCAATAAAAAAAACAACTGAGTAACAGCCTGAAAGGTTTCGATTTCGGCGATGAGTGTAGTAGTATACCAACCATCTGAGCAAATCATATTATGGTGTACAGGCGTGAGCGTAACATAGGTGTACCATCTGTTCTCTTAGTCTCATGGCCCGAGAGACGGTAATCCAACACAACTAGAGATCAGGCGCAGGACCTACATTTGTACGTACCTTCTTGTTTGTTCGTACCTACCTTTCCGAAACACGGAAGCCGTTACATTTATTTTATTTAGTATCGAACTCGGGCCATTGGCTCGTTAGTCATGCGCTTTACTACTGAGCTATCACAGCCTCATTTTAACGGTCATAAATTGACAATCAACTCCCATAACCTACAAAAAACTTGTCCTTATTACACTAAACTAATAAAACTTGAAGTGCCTTGCCTTGATCGAAATAAAATAGGCTATCGACATTAAGTTACACTGTAGAGTTATTTCGTACCATATAATTTCATTACATACTTCCGCGCCTCGTAATATATTATACCTTCGCTGATATGCAATCGTGTATCGCACGCGAAGACCCTTTTGTATGGTGCAATTTACAGGAAAACATAACATTTTAACTGAACATTTTTAACTTATACTTTAACAAATAATAAGAATTTGCCTTAACTAAAAAAAACTACCAATAAACCGGAAAAAGATTTTGTTTTTACAAATTTAATTGGAAATAGGTTCAAAATTTTCTCTTAAAAACTGCATGCATGCATATATGTGGCCACATCCAAAACATGTAGGTACCTAATAATTAAAACTCCTGTTTTTCTGGTTAATTATACTCACGTTTATTTACCAGGACCGCCCGAGCTGTTTTAGAAAAAACTTAAGTCATAATGCAGGGCAAAAACAATTCACAGCGCCACACGTCAAAATCTCATGTAAGTTACTTAATAATTGTAATCGAAAATAAGCCTTAAGTCGATTACTTTAAAGACCATCGTTTATAACTTGTACCGTGAAAGAAGAACATCGTCTGCCGCTGGTGGTACCAGGTTCCCATTAAACCACGTCCAGTAATAGAGCAATACAATTACGTAACGTTTGGAGACTCACATAGCATCAGCGAACGGAATTTGATCACGAAATACAAAATCTATACTATGTAACATTTGCTTTTGAAATTCAAGAATAGGATACTAGAATGTTTAACCTGTAATATTTTGGAGCTAGTGGCAAAGCTAGAACTACCAAAGTTAATCGAAGCTACGCTTGACGCGGTTGGTTCGTAGATGGGTGACTATTTTTGTCATTACGAGTACTTCCATATTTTGGAAAGCACGTTAAATTGTGGGTCCCGACTGTTATTCATACATCTTTGACAGCCGTTACAGATATTCAGAAGCTAGAAAATCTAAAAACCTGTTTAACTAATGGGTATCGTGTCAGTTGTGAGGAAAGATAGGCAGTTGCTCCTAGTAAAACACTGGTACATGTCTAATTCTGGTTAGACTGGAAGCCAACCCCAACATACCTGGGAAAAGGTTAGAATGATGATTTTGCCTTTTAAGATTCAAGTAGAAGAATACTAGTACGTTGTGTAGGGTATTGTACTGAACCATTTGGATACAAAAAAATACAGATGAATTGACAACCTCTTTTTTTCGGATGGGAAATCATCGAATTACTCCTTCCGCTTCGGGTTCAACGGAAGGGAGTGTCAGACTCCTACTGACTAAAACCCACCCATGTCCTTTCCCCTTCGTGTACTGGGGCGACGGTAACCCTTTCGGACAATCCCGGTGCACCGGCAGGCGTCAGCCCCAGTGAGCTCCACAGAACTTGCTATCATACCATTGAAGTGCGCGTGGAACTCGAACGCGCCGTCCGGCGAGGATCTAGTCCTGATCGGGTGATGGGCTACCCATCACTCACTGCCCGCAGACCCGCGCCAATTGACAACCGCCTGCCATTTGACGTCAGTGGAAAAAAAGTAAATCAAATTGACACTACTTAGAACTCCTTACATCAACCATGCAAGCATGTGCGAATTCCTAAACGTAATTAAATAGAATAAACAAAAATATATAAAACCCTTATCACGTGTTTAAAAAACAACAAAACAAATATAAAAGCCATGCAGTTAAACGTCACGTTCACCAAATTAAACGATCCAAAAAAGTTATACCGGTAATAAATGTTTTTTTAATTGTCCATGAAACTCAATTAGCTACTGTAGTAAAATTATACGTACTTTTACATTTTTTGTTTTCGTTTCGCAATTTTCGGCGAGAATGTTCGTAATTTGTAAGTAATAATAAGAGTTTTTTTTTTGTGCCGTAATTGTAAGGTAATTAGTTGAGAAGTGTGAGGTTTTGGAGCAATTTTGGATGTTTTTGCCGCATTTTTGACTAATCTATATACTAATATATAAAGCTGAAGAGTTTGTTTGTTTGTTTGAACGCGCTAATCTCAGGAACTACTGGTTCAAATTGAAAAAATATTTTTGTGTTCAATAGACCATTCATCGAGGAAGGTTTTAGACTATATAACATCATGCTGCAACTAAGAGGAGCGATGATGCAATGGAAAATGTGGCAAAAACGGGGAAAAATATTCATCTTCGAGGGCTTCCGTTCAAAAATTCCTAACTTATATCTTCCAACCACGCGGACGAAGTCGGGGTCAACAGCTATTGGCTGATAAAATATCGAAATTTGCATGATTTTGAAATTTATCTATTTTACTTTTATTCCACTAATGTTTATTATGTTTCAGTGGCCATAATCCTTTCAGTAGCGCTAAACTACACGACCGGTCTGAATAAAACATATGACAATCTCCCAGTTTTAAAGGACCAAGGGTGTGACTCCTGCGAACGCGTGTATTTTCCTGTATGTGCTAGTGACAACAAAACTTACACCAACGAATGTCGCTTCAGATGTATCAATAATAAGAGGAAAAAGGAAGAAAGATATGAAATGATCAGGTAAAGAAAAAGAACATACTATTTATGATACATTATTTATTTAATTATTGAGAGTTTGAACAAATAGGTTGAGTCGCAAATATCCAAGTAATTTGAATGCACAGATAGTAGCGGTTGCCCAGCCAAAACCACTGCGCATGTGTCGTGTCGCGGGTTTGATCCCCGCGTAGGACCAGCATAAAAAAAAACTGAATTATTTACTTACTGAAATCAACTAATCAAACTCAGAAGTTTGAAAATTTCAACTGTCCTCGTCTTAGGTGCGTGAATAGACAGTGGTAGTTCTGTAAGGTTTCTGAATTTTACCGGCTCGGTATTTAAAACTAAAAAAATATTTGCTGACAGAAAAAAAAGCTTCTGAATACTTATTATTTACAAATGTTTTTTTTTTCAGATATGGGCGATGCATATTGGGTACATAAAAAATAATGTCAAAATATACGAGTGCAATATTAAGAAGTTTTATTTGGATAATGACTAAATAAATCTAATTAGACCGTCACGCGTCAGCTAGACTTCCAAAAAATATGAGGTTCATACTTTTCGTTTCAGCGCTAAATCAAAAATTGAACATAAAGTGACGTCACTTATCAGTACACAGTTTACTGACTAATGACGTAAATAGCCACGCTAAATGTGTTGCTTAGATGCGTTTTTTCTATTTTTATTCAGAAGAAGAATTTTATTCTAGATTTAATCGAGATATGTTTTTTTGAAGCAAACTGATGGACTAATTAGATTTTGTTAGTCAAAACCTCAGTATTTACTATTTTTAGATTTATAATGCATATTGTAACCAATTTTTCATTATTATTTCTAATAAAATTCTGTTCTTGAATCCAGAAGATAAGTATTATTTATTTTAAAATCTTTTACAACTACGGGTTTTCTTCATTGATTTCCATTTAACTACTCAAATATAGGTAATAAATTTTGAGCTACAATATTTTTAGAGGGTTATATTTTGTTCTCATGAAATAGTTAACGTACACAAATAAGTACCTGAAAAACCTTACGAAAATATCACGACATTTCATAAAAACCGGCCAGATGCAAGTCTGATCCGCGGATCTGTGGGTTCCGTAAGAAAGTAGTAAAGAAAACAGATTTGTAATAAAATCTGGACTCTATTAAAATGGCCTCAAATTTGATATTTGTCATTTTGTTGCTATTGTGTCAACAATAATTTTTCAACGGCTCTCGCAGTAACAAAAATTGTTCCTTGTGCGGGGCTATACAAACATTTTGGTCACATGCATAAAGACTCCCAGACTTAATCCCGCTTGTCTTACGAGTCAATCGAACCTCCAATATGTCACGCAGGCGGTTAGGCGTAAACTGGCGTAAGTGGTTAAATAACTTCTCTAGAATGTTCAACTGTCCAGCTATCAAGGTTCATGGGATCCAGCCTGGTGTCAGATGGTCTAACAGACAGCGTTACCAGTAATAGGTTCCGTTTTTACGATTTGCGTATGGAACCCAAAAAAATACCAATAAAAAAGCATTTGAAATTCACGATCCTTAAAATCTAGTTAAATCGTCCACCATTAACGTTCATCCAAAAATATACTTTACGGCTACCCATTAAAATGCTATTCAGTTCAATCATAAACAAAATGTTGAGTGCCTCTGTAACTGTGGGACATAATCATAAAAATCAGCAGAGGACGTCTAGACAGACAGACAGATATAAAACTATATGTCAATACCCTGAAAATTACTGACATAAAACTTGAAAATGTTTGTAGGCAAGCAGTATTTTCTTTTGCCGACGGACTGAAGACCATTGCTCATCTATAGCTGGTAGCTTTTGAAGTCGACTATTTTTATAGACAACGCCCTTTTATTTTTACACTAACTTTCGTGAAGATCATTCATATTTATGACGCAATGGTTTTCTCACGCGCATTTATTTTCACGATAACGCCGTATCAGCGTTATCGTGAGCCTGAGCTCATGATTAGGAACTCCGGTTGGACCCAAAATTAGTCGGGCAATCCCGATACATACGCGTGCCTCAAACCTACAAAAGCAGGAAGGAAATTAGAAATTTAGACAGGCGCTCTAAGTTATAGGAAAGGAAAATAAGACTATACCTATGTATGTACAATTTATAGCAAAAAATATTGGAAACAAAAGTAAACTACAGAGCATATATTTTCTCCTACCCATACAGTTCTAAGCCTTTAAACAGCCCAATTTATACACTCTAGATGCTATGATACGATTGCCTTCTTTAACCACTTATTTACGTAGCAAATTACTGCCGACGCTTTTCATATTAGCCAAGGCCGTAGCCCCGAACACTGTAATTTATCAAATGACTTTCTTTCATATTAAAAGCTTAAGAAAGAAACCGTCAATGCTATTTACTATTCCTCCCACATGCCACTTTAATAGTTAGCTTTAATTAGTTTTAGTATGAACGTGATTTATTCAAAGAATGATGAGGAAAATGAGTCAGGGATATATGTTTATAAAGTGTGCAAGCACAGTCAAGTGGTGGAAGTAGTCTTAGTTGTGAGCTAGCTTGAGGAGAAAATTGAGTTCCGCACCCATAGGATATAAATGGATCCTATTTCTGAAGCACCGCTGTCTGTCCGTCTATCCGCGAGAAACCACCAGGCTGTATGTTACTAACCATCATACCATTTTTTTCGGATGGGAAATCAAATCAAATTACTCCTTTTGCTTTGGATTGAGCTTGGTTCCTTCCTTTTCCGTCGTGTGCCAGGCTCACGATAACCCTTTTGAACAATCCCGCTTCCCGTTTCTGCCGAATCCACCATCGCCTGTGGATCTTGACTGTAATGTAAGATTATTACTAACATATTTTTTTTAGGTGACAGATAAATATGTGTTCGGAACTTAAGATTTATTTGCCACGGAACAGTCAGCGTTACGAGTTAGACTTCTACTTGATCGGTTTTTTTGCTTTCAAAGCATGCTAGCCACAACTTGAAAGCAGAATACCTATAAACTATGTGTGAATGTAAAACTATACAGCATATACCTGCACATGTCATGATGACTACGCATGGTGTATTGTTGGTTAGGTGTGAATGAGAATGATTGAATCGCTCGGCCTTAGTCAGCGGCAAACTTAACATTCGCATTGTAGTTTTCATGCGTACAATCAATGGGTGTATCATAAACAAGTCAAGGTCTACTGTAATAGGTAATAAAAAAGCTATAACTTACAAAATGTACTCGGTAAGTGTTTTCAATCAAATCTGCCTATTTTCTCTCATGGTAAGTGACTTCGGTAGTGAATACAACGTAAAAGGTGATATTCATGATATCACCATTGTCGCTGCACGCGTATGTTCAAGTGCTGCCTAAGGCACAAAGAGCTAATGAGTGTTTTTCAAAGTTGTGTATGTATATATGTAGTTTCTTAATAATTCTGCATCATCACTGAGAAACGTTGAAGGACAATATCGTTGGAAAGACGACAAGTCTAACATCCAAACGATGATACTTCAAACTACCCTCATGCAGAAAGTCAACAATACAAAAAAAAAACAAGTGCAAAAAAGGACGCAAAACGTATTTTTCCAACATTTCCCAGAGCATTCGAGGCAAAGTTTCTTTGGTGAGAATCGAATAACCACCAACACTACATTTTAAAGTTTGATTATAGCTGTTATGGAAGCAGGATGGCACTACATGATGTAGAGCGATGTCTCGCTTCCACAACAGGCTAACTTGAAGTGTAGGTCCTATGAACTAAGTTTTAGTATGCGAATGTCGTCGCTCCCTAACAATGTTCCACAACCCGCGGCTGACTTATAAAATGAAAAATATTATCAACTATTTTTTTGCCTTTTTCTAAGAAATACCGCTAAGTTGCCTTATAAATCGTAAACTAACTCTAGTTTACTATTTATAGGGGAAATTATTTAAGATGTAATTTACGATGAGTAAAATAAAATTATTGTCTCAATTTATTCAAACAATGTTATTGCCATGTTCGTTTACTTATAGAACTTTTTTTTTAATTATGTCATCTAAACAGTTTTTCAGTCTTTTTCAAAAATAATCACACAATTTTCCCAATTTATCCGACGTTGCCCATTTCCTTTTTCGAGTATTTGCTGTAATGCAATCAAGTCCGGTGACTGTTAATCAACAACGCTTTTTGGCGACTAGAAAATTTTGTAAATTATTATGAGAAAATAGCATTTTTTGTAGTTTACAATTCGGTAAACTATTTTCTTTACGACTGTTGTATTTCAATGTAATTCAATTTTCTACTAGCATTTTCTAATTTCAATAGCAAGTTTTTATTATGATTTCAAAAACATATCCATCGCCCAAATATGCACTGACAAAAAATCGTTTCATACGTAGCACTCTTTTCAAAAAATAATTCCACTAATTACGAACTTGGCTCCGCTCTCCAAGCCAGTATTACATTTTCAACTCGATTCGTATGCCACACTCGCCTGCCTAAACTTACCCCCAGCCAATTTCCCCAGATTCAAGCGGGGAAAGTTTGTGACTTTTCTAATACCCCGGGGATAGAAACAAGTTTTTATAACGAAATAGTGCTTAAATGATAAGTTTGAGTAAATCAATATTTTCTTCTGGAGTAAGAACTGGGAGGAACATATGATAAATATTTAGGAGAATTAAATAGAAATAGATTTAAGTGCATATTTTTATGGAATAAATTTCATAGTTCTTTTTGGCGTATTTGTGGGAAAACCAGCAAAATGAGATTAAAATGTATCCACATCAAAGGCGTAAAGGTGGTTTAAAAAATTTTGACACCAGGTTGTACATCAATCATATGAAAAGACGAGGAAGACGACTGAAGCGGGACATTCACAAAACCAGTCATTTCTATAAAAAAAAAACCATGAGTAAATAAGCTTACACAATTATACGTAAATTGCCATATCCGCATCATTTAAGAAATTCTTCGAAAACAGATGAAACTTTTTCCGATCTTAAGGTTGATTTTTCAATGAATACATTACAAAAGTTTCCTCAATTATATTTAGGTAAGTACCACTGTTACCAAATTACTATGAACTTTGTAGTACTGAGTAGTATATATGTTACCCTGTCTTCAGAAGTACCTTAGGCCTCCAAACTTTGTTCTAATTTGAACGGATCTTCTAATTAGTGAAAGGATTATTACCGTTGTAAATTAGTCGGGGCTAAAGGTACATGTATAGTCGACATGTTAAACCATGTATGTGTAGGAGAAATGTATTTACAAAGTTTGTCTAAGGAGGTTACTAGTTAAAATCTTGGCAGAGCTTTGGGGATGTGAAGTTAGAGTTAGAGGACAAAAAAACTAATATTTTTTTCGTACTGTTGGAAAGCATTTTTAAGCTTTAATTTAACCTGTAACCTGTGTGTGTTTAAAAAGGAAATATACATAGTAACATTGAAATTACATAGACTCTACCTTTCGAGTAAACATCATATTAATTAAATCAATCGTAAATTTAATTATAATTGAATATATTAAAATAAAATTACACCCGGTAAAAACAAAAAAAAATATTTATAATCAAAATTTAAAATATCCTACTATGTATATAATGTTCCTGTTTCACGCAAAAAAAAACTGAACAGATTTGATCAAAACTTGGTACTGGATTAACATTATCTTCGATTTTTAGCGGGAAGGCTGCAGGAAACAGCTAGTTCCATATAACATCCGTTCTCGGAACACGTAAAAATATATTACCCAAAAATCTAACAATATAGAGCTAAAATCAAAAAATTCTTCTTTGACAATTCAATTGAATACGTTCGAAAGATCGTTCAAACGAATGAAATTGACTGTTTCATTCACCTGCCTACCATGCACTGTATGGCTTTGAAAAGTTTACCAAACGTTTGGAAATCGATTTCCTGCGAATTTCCAGAGCAGTTGAATATTTTGCACTTTGAATTTGTTCCGTGCATTCATATTTCTTGACAGCTCGGTTTAGTAGTTCAGGTTTATGTTGGGCTAGGCTGTTATTTTCAACGAGTACCCATATATTTCATTTAACGTTTTCTTTTAGACAATATAGGTTTTTTTTCTAGAACCTTAAAGTAAATATTAAAAGGAAGCCGTTCAAGTGAGAATCTGACTCGAGTTACTGAGAATGTCGTGAGTCGATAGTGATAACAAAATAAGGTAAAATGAAAACAATCGGTTGGATAAGAATTATTTTTTTTTGGTGTTTATTAGTCAACTAGCACATTTATGACCGCAACAAACATTGTTCAACCTAGTTCTCGTTTTTAGGATTTAATGTTATAGCGACCACAAAAATACATCGTATCTATGAAAATTCCAAAAGTCCAGCTATCACCATTCATGATATACAATCTGATGTCTTACAGACGAAGGAACCTTAGTAAAAGGCAGGTACCCTAGGTAAGCTCCAGATAGGTTTGGAAAAATAACCGTATAAAATGATTGAAAAAAATATTTATCTATCTTCTAATTATATAAAATTCCCGTATCACGATGTTAGTTACCGTACTCCTCCGAAACGGCTTAACCGATTTTTACCAACTTTTATATGCGTATTCAGTAGGTCTGAGAATTGACCAACATCTATTTTTCATACCCCTAAGTGATAAGGGTTGCTCACACTAAAAAAAAATTGTATTTATTGTTTTTTTTTATAATGTGGCATTAAAAATACATACAACTAGAAAAAAATGTATTGGGCAAAACAACGTTTGCTGGGTCAGCTAGTTTATTTATAAGAAAACATTAAAGCTTACAGTTCATAAAAACCAAGACGCTTAAATGCTATACTATGAATAGGACATTAACGTTCATATTAAACACAGAAAATTAAAATCAAGTGCTTACCAACAATAAAAAAGAAAGTTTAGGTAGATGTTAAAGATTAATTTAAGAACAAAATAAATCGTCATAAACCAACTAAGAACAATATAATGAAACAAAGACAACACGTATACTTAATGAAGTTTAGTAGAAAAAATGAGCAGTTTTATCTTTATGAACACGCGGGATCATCGTTAGGGGTAAGCTGGTAGAGTTTTTGTTACCGCAGTATACAAGTTTGTAATCATGAGTATCTTATATTGTGGTTATTAGTTGGTGTTGATATTGCAGTTTTTACTATATACGGAGATGAGTGAATTTCGGATTTTTACTGAATACTTAAATTAGGTAAGGTGGGATTTTGTTAACAAAGAAATCCATTGTAAGTCCGACTCGTCAATCTCAGGGTCCCGTCAAGCAGGTTAAAGATATTGTTAAGGAGAAAAACGTACAACCGACTCCAAGCAAAAACTACTGAGGCAAGCTTGAAGAAAATATGGGACCAAATGTCAGCTATTTACTGTAAATGAAAAAAGAATCAAATAAAACGGTTCATTCATTTCGAAAAAAATATACTGACGAATTGAGAACCTCCTCGTTTTTGAAGTCTTGATAAACAAATGGGTGACGCGTATATTTTAATCTCACATACATCGTTCTGAACCCAAAGTAAGTTGCTAAAGCACTTGCGTTATGGAATAGTGACACTCTGAAACCGGTGCGGTAAATATATTATTCGTAAAAAAACAACTTTCTAGCTAATCACTCTTCAGGAATACTGATAGTAGACAGAAGGACGGACGGACAGACACCGGTGCATAAGTAATACGGTTCCGTTTTAACCTTCTGATTAAAAAAAACCCTCAAAAATGTTCATATTCTATGCACAACCGATTCAAACTACCACAGCAAAAACAATCCTTTACTAGCTGAATCCACACAATAACGTAGTCAGATTTTAAAAATCTCTCTCACAAAGAAATTGAGGCTTTCGTACCTACTAGGGAAATTGTCAGCCAGTCCGAATAGAAAACATATTGCATACGTCACCGTCGTTTGACGGTCAATCGTTTGCGGATAAAAAAGGGCAAACCTCGAGCCTTTGTCCGAATAGCACGAAACAATCCCTTTTGTTATTTAGACTAGATATCGAGTTTATTGGGTGTAGTATTCTAAATTGAGAACCAAAAAGTTTTGTACTAAATTGACTCGGTTAAAAACTATACCTGAAAAAAAACAAATTTATTTTGAATATCGAATTCGATGTATTCTCGGAAAGTTTAACAGAAAATTAAAAAGGTAATATTGCAAGCGTAAAAAAATATTTCTATTGTTACCTCAATATTTATTTACTAGCTGTTGCCCGCGACTTCGTTCCCGTGGGCAGAAGAAGATATAAGTTACGATTTATACCCGTCCTGTTATTTTCACATTTTCCATTGTATCTTCGCACCTATTAGTCGCAGCGTGATAGTTTATAGCCTAAAGCCTTCCTCGATTAATGGTATATTCAACACAAAAAGATTTTTTTTTTTTATATATATTAGTATAGATTACAACTGAGATCTCATAAAACCTCATAAACATAAGTTATAATGATCTCCATGCTACACATCAATAAAGTGCATAGGTTGATGCATGGCAGGTGAAAACGGTCGCTCCGTGGATTGATGACCATCTATGTCATAACGAGCTCCTTCATTTCTTGTTTTGGGTTTACCACATAAAACCGTTTTAAGCAACCTTAAAAACCTTTAGAAAAATATGTTTTTTTTCTATTTATTTATTTATTAAAAAATTTGAAAATTACATAAAAATCGCCAAACTGCAAAGCAGGTCTTTAAACAAAAAAAATCTATGAATAGGCATCTAATCTAAAAAGTAAGGAATCCTAAAATTCTGTAGAAGTATGCGCAAAAAAATCTCTCACGGCTCTTCAAAGGCAAAAATTACGGAAAAGCCTTAAATTTTGTCTGGTAATCTAAGGAGCAAGCATGGTCGATTAGGCAAAGGGTACAAAGGTTAGCTGGATAAATAATTTAGCGCGGAACACTGCCCTAATTGCCTTTTAATTATGATTTAAAGTTAACTTCGGCGATTAACTGTCTGAACCACGGAACATAGGAAATTTGTTGGAAGTGGTTCTTGGAGTTTGTCTAAATTACCTGAGGTACTACAATACTTGAGGGGTATAAGCAATAGCTAAAGGGTTCGATCCCCATATGAGACATTTCTTGTTCTGCACCTGGAAGTCATAGTGATTGTGACTTGAATGTTTGTGAAAACCCAGAAAACATAAGAGTTTAATTCTTTATACCTAAGAAGTTTTATAACCATCATATCCTATTTATTTATTTTGTGACAATGAAATAACTAGACATATACAACTAAGTGTGTTTTTAATCGGAAAGCGATAAAGTAAAACTTTTGCAATCGTGGAAGCAAAACTCCACATTACGCGGCCCAGACCGGTGTCTCTCATCCACATCTTTACCTTTCTTAGTTTAAAAGTGTATTTCTTTGTCGTCTATCAAAACCGAGCAATTCCAGGCCGTCCAAACCGTCAAAATGCTTAATTGTATGAAAATGACTTGGCTAAGTCACGTGATTAATCTAAACGAAACACCATTTCCAAACACTTTTGTGAGAGACTTCAATAGTGTAAGGACACTTCCATTTACTCTTAAAAGATCTTTGTTTTAAACTCTAGAATCATGGAACGAACATCGTTAGCAGGTAACAGATTAATCAGTGGTCTTGTGCGCTCGCGTTTTTTGTTAACTGTCTGATGAACTTTTGTTGAGATGTAAATTAATTTAGCTTGTAATTGAAATGAGGTTCCGTTACTTAATTGACTTGAAAAGCTGACGTGAGTCATCAATAATTGTACTCTTGTTTTTGTTATGATATTGATATTATATACGAGTTGTGTGTTAATAGTCTGTCTGTACCTTCTTCTTTTAATGCTGAGAGTCTCAAGTCTCTGACGTGGCGTAACACAAGCTCGATTTTTTTTCAGGCTTGCTGGTTTACTCACGATGTTTTATTTGGGTCCTGCTGGCAAGTTATAATTGTATACCATTTGTATACTTTTAAATTTAACAGGTTTTTTTCGGTTCTTTATTCCGAATTTGTTGGTTTAGGAAAAGACCAGGATATTAATCAAACGTTTTGTTTCAATATAGCAGAGAGTAAGCTGTTTGCTTACTCACTTCAGTTTTTGATAATACTTCTCACTGTTTTTTTAATTTATTCACAAAATTAAATTGAAATACACTGCTTTTTTCATAGTGACGTATTTTTCCTTTAAATTTTATTAATATTATTAAAACTGGACTTGCATTACGTCACAGAGGTCACATACTACTTACTTTTGCTCGAAAGCAGAAAATTGAACTGTCACGGGCAGCGAGATTGGATAGGTTCCAACTGGCCAATGGTGATTAGATATTCCTTTTCATACATTATTTATCAACTTAATATTTAAAAAGCCTTTTCTAAAGGCCCCAGAGACTATCAAACTTGTTTGACTCAAAATAAGTGTTTGGTTTTTATGAGACTAGAATACGGTGGATACGATAAGATAGGTTTGACTCAAACTCAGTGGTCTTAGTTTGAATGAAACATGTTTTGGTCACAACGGAGATAGTTTTAGGAGTTTGTGTTACATTTTCATGTTTGCAAACTTTTTGATAATTACCTATATCTAATATCATGTTAAAAAGATGGGCATTATAAATCAGTTTATTCTCTATTAAAGATAAAAATCGATAGGGTCATTTACAGTTGTGGGACGTGAAAATATCTTTAAAAAGTCAGTTATTTTTACAAGCTACGCCGACACCCTCCAACAAGCAGAGGTCTTGTTGAAAATTCAATTTAAAATGGGATCTAATAGGAGTTCTATGGACTGAACCGACATGAACTATCCAAACTGGATAAAACTATGGAATAAAAAAAATAGGCTACATTTAACATTGATTTGATAGTTTCACCAGAAAGCAACGATTCTAACAAATATACCGTTTGAAACAAACGAGGTTCGACCTTTTAAACGTGCGACCTTTTTTACTAGTTGCAACATTTCAGAGTCAAATCAATTATTCCGTTTGAGTGTATTTGAATGTTTACTCCATTTAGGTGTAATTATTTTTATTTATTTATTGCAAAAATGTATACAGTTACAGAAATGCATCCTTATCCTAGGTATACATTACCCCGTTAGGGCGCAGCAAATCAACTTAAAACTATCTCAACACAACATATTATATACTGTTTAATTCTTAACTAGACTTAAATCTAAAAGGATAATACAGTTATATATGTATATATATATATACATATATATATTACATTTGTGTATAAGAAGTTAACAATGTTATCAATTTCTTAATTATTATATCGATTATTTGTTGCACAGTGTTTACAGGAATTAAAAAATGCCTAATGGCTGGCGATTCACTTTTTTGGGTTTTACAGCCTCCGTTGTCTGTCCGTAGTTTAATCTGTCTGTCATCAGGATAATGCAATGAATACATGACTTTTTTATTTGTATTTGTAGATGATGTACCTATTTACATATATTCCCGCGAGATTTAAATATTACTGATATTTGTTTAATTTTTTAACATGTAAAGGTAAATTTTAGCCTATTCTTATTCATAGAGTCACTGAGTCACTTGAAATAAATTAATTTTGATTTTTCACGGTTTTAGACTCTATTTTTTCCCCGCATATTTAACCTATGGAAACGTCAAGATAATAGCCCATGAAGATTCATAATAATTTATATCAAACATGGTCTGAAATAGATACATATGATAAATTGCACATGCACATAACATTATCCTGCAAAAAAATCAAAATTCCATCATAAAAACAGTTTCCTAAAATATTCATCTGTTCAACAAAAGCCGTTTCAAATTAAAAGACGGTCGAAGCGCTAGGGGGAGCCACTAGAGCTGTCTCGAGAGGGCGTTAGGAGCACTGCATTCCTGAAAACATTTTTACATCATTAGGGTATGAATCTAACAATGTATTCGAGTACTTACGTATTTATTTTTGGGTATAATAATGTGTATGTATTTCTATTGTGTTTATAGTACCTATGTCGAGAGTTGTAAATATTTGTGAGTTTTATACGGAAATAATACACAGTCATAAAGACTTGTTTCAAACGGAAACTGAACTAGAACTTTAGTTGGAACGCCCACCGTGATATCACGTGGTATAAATGCAGAAACACTTGCTATGTATGCAGTTATCATAGGTTAAGTACCTTGTTGTGTAGATTATAGTGATTTGGATAGAAAATGATCTTGTTGCTGCACAAAATATAAGAAATCAGTTTTGTATATTTTTCACTTACTTACTTACTGCAATACCTAATACCTACCTATAACAAAATATCAACAAACCACAATGAAAGATCCAATCAATAAGTATTTTAAAATATTAGTCAACGGTAAAAAAATATGTAACGGGAAGAACCACGAAATAGTATCATAATATATATTTATACAGTTCGTCGAATTCATACCCAAAATTAACAGCTTTTTTTGCAAAATGCATGAAAAAAAATATCCTAGATTTTTATGCAAGCGATGGCTGTTTGAAATCCTAATATCTCTAGGAAAATATCATTAGTAGTTTATGCTTCAACTTATTGAAAATGCGATTTTAAAAAATGGTATTTTAAGGATTTAAAGAGAAAAAGAAAAATGTTTTTCATAGTTATAATTTTTACAATGAAGACTATGCTTTTGTTACTGTATATCATTTTGTGCTTACAATTCAGTCAGCGAAAACTTAAAGTTATACGTCAAAAGTTAACCTTCGAAGGTTTATAAAATTGCAAAAAATAAGGAATAAATGAAATCCATACGTCATCATTTTTTTTTGTTGAGCTATTATGTAACAAGATATACTTCACACCCAGTAGGTATACCAAAAAACTATGCTAAACACCAATTTTATGTGTCACTAAAAAAAATTCGGCGTGAGTTTAAAATCAGTTTCTTTTGAAATGAATTCTGCAAATAGGATATTATATCACTTTTACATGTCTTTTTTGAGAACGATGGAGCCGACATTTCCTACCTGACTACCCTAAGAAGAAATGTCGAAACAAACTCAGGGGAGAGCATTAAAATTTTTGTTGAGAACATTAAAATCTTCTACTGTAATGAATTTTCATTATTTCCAGTACCACATTATTGTGTCTTACTGTGATGTATTCCAAGAAAAGATAAAGGTTAAGTGCGATATCTAGTTATGAGTGTCCTCTTTTAAGAAAAATATTTTTCTACGATACCAAGAAGTATCCTTGAAAATAGTTTGGATAACCTTCTTGTGTGTTATTATTTATCTTGCTTTAAGAAAACAAATAACGCAATAGTTACTGTGTTTTAGTCCGAATTAAAAAAAATGAGGTTTTTGAATACTTTTTGATCTTTATTTTATCGTCAAGTAAAAAAAAATACTTAAAAGAGATAAATAAAGTACGAAATTGAAAGTTATAACAGGCTTGGCACATTTTACTTTTTATGTGCAGATTTTCCGAATTAATTTGTTCTTATTTTTTTACCAGATACCAGCTACGAAAGAAACTATTCTTGCCTATACCGATAGAACAATTATTTATACCTGCATTCTATCCTTAAATTATCAGCCTGTAAGTCAATATAATGTAGTGCTGGCTGGGGTCCTATAACCAAAGCTTAGTCAATACGATGCCCAAGTATTTTGGAGTTATCCCTATAACCTGTACTTATAGTAAGATTTTGTTGGTTAAGTGAAAACTATGTGGTATTAAATTTACATTAGAAGCATTGTTTTGTATTTTTTTTCTAATTTGTGCATTTAATACAACCTTGTTAAACTGTAATGGTTTATTGGCATGACTGCAGGATTTTTCCAAGGTTACATTTTTTATTTAATCCTGAGACACGCACCGATTTTTAGAATGTTTTGCGTGCTTTAGAAATAAATATCAAAGCTTCCGTGCAAAAGGCACATAAAACTGTGTTTTTTGCACAAGATGAGGCATGAGAAAATGTGAGTCACATAATCTTTCCAGTTGATTCAAAAAACCTCCCATCGGAATAAGAGCGTCAGAGAATAAAGTGTTAGAGCACACGCTTGTACGCTACCTGCTCCCTGGTAAAGTGCAATTCTATCCAACGTGCCCGGCGATCAGAACTTACTAAAGATAGCGCACGTTTGATCAGTAATCATTTTCCTTTTAATGTATACACTGGCTTCATTTGCACTATTCATAGACTGTAACTTGATATACGATATTTCAACCCCTGTCCCACGAGGTTTTAATACTATTATCGTTAGAATGAGGGTGTAAACCTCAGCGGATCCCATGGGACCGAGGGTCTGTCTGTTACGAGTCATGAGCAAGAATTACTGCACACTTACTAGATTATTATTTATCTAATACGTGTTAAAATGACCTCGTCCGTATTTTTAGGGCATCTCCGTGAAAAAGAAGCGGGGACTTTTTAAACACAACACTTTTTCTGCGTTGATGGATACGTGGCCACGCACCAATCTCGTCTGGAGCCAAAATAATAATACTTCAAGACCTCGCAGTAGGACCATGGTATTGAGTGTGGAATTTAAAATCGATTGTCTTATTCGAAAAAAGAACTCAATCTTTATAGTCTTGCTCAGCTGAGGAACACAAGAAATCTTTATACAGAGCGACATAAGAAATTTAATAAGTTTGCATTAGGACTACAAAACAAAATAACTAAGTATAGCCCTAAATATTTTGCCAAGAACTAGAACTTTAGTGGTCTCTAAATATTTATGGCAATTTGTAAGACTTCTTTCGTTAATTATAATTCTCCTGCAAACCGTCTAGTTAGCCTCATGTTCAGTTTTATAGTAGGCAGTATGTTTATATAGAAGATCGGATAATTTCGTAACAATATATATAGGGAGCTGCTTGCCGGTCTTTTTTCACAAGAACTACATTTCAAAGTCAATAAAATTGTCATCTTATAAGTGTCCAACAAGACCGACTTAAATAAAAACTTTTTGATTTTGATATTTCATCGTAATACTATTCTCGAAGTTACGCATGCCTTGCCTTTTCTTAGATTAAAAGGTAAATTAGTGATCTGAAAAGGTACAAGGGAGAAACAGAGTGAAATAATTCGATTACGTCTATAAATTGCCTATCTGGAGGTTGCCTATATTTCTTGCCAAGTGGGCAATTTATTGTAAGAGGCGAGGATTTAAATAATGATTTTCGCATGGTTTGTTCCGATCCTTGGTGTTACTTGATATTTTTGGACTATGAGTATGGATTTCATAATTATACCACAAGGTAAAATATCGCGGGGTGTGATGTTATTGTAACTTAGGAACCTAGGAACTAATTGCAAGATACAAGACATATTTCTTAGTTAAATCGAAATATGTATAAATATCACAAAAATGTATGCCTTGGTTGTTGACTTCAACGATAAAAGAAGTGAGATCTAAATGGGAGCCAAAATCAATGGTCAGTTCTGAGATGATATATAATTATTTTTTTTCCTAAACCGTCTTACTATAATTCTTTAAGTACAGACAAAGCATTATTAAAAGTCGAATTAATAACGATAAAACTAACCTAGTAAGTTAGATCAAAATGTAAAAAAAAACTTCTACACATAACACAAACCTCAAAGCAAATACTAATCGCCATCTTGAATCCGTATTTCTTAGTACACAAAGATCTATTAACAATAAACTCAGTTGATAAAGTATCTGTGGTTGTCAATCTGAACGCGTCGTTAAGCTGAGTCAGGGTTAAGACTCATTTAGACGAAGAGAGAATTATTATGTGAGTTGCATTAGATTGCTGAACCACGCTGCTCTGGTTTCAAATGCCTTCATCTTTTGCCTCGTCTAAATGAGCCCTAAGATAAATATTGTCAATGTAGCGTCCTAAATTTTCACGAACAATATTTTAAAATTTCCTAGCTCCTGTACTAGTTAACATTGTATTACATAAGTTATAGCTAGTGCACAGGAACTTTTCAAGCTGATCGACAACCTTCAGAAGTGGTGGCTTCAGCTACTCGGCTATCTGTGCAGTCATTACACTCTAGATATTATTACACAATATTTGTAATGTTTAATTTCTTTACCCAAATGTTTTCTTGTTGTCTTAATAACCAATGAAAAAGATCTCTTTCCGCTATCCCAATCCAGTTCCAATAAAAAACATGCTAAAACTAACAAAAACAATGGCGCAAAAGGTCACATTAGCGCAAATAAATCCCCGGACGAGAAAAAAATGTTGCTTAAGCCAGAATGATAAGTTCATAAGACTATCCTTTACAAATACTAATACAACTGGCTTTGGACATGTGTGGGGCAAGTTACAAACGTGAAGGTTATTTATCTCTAAAATCCAGGTACTTCTGAAAATATTCATATTGCGGTTATCTTTCAACCTAGTCAACTTGTAAGAGATTGGACCGATTTTGTTCAAACATAGTCTTGGAATACTCTCCCATAATTCTCCTTTAGTCAAAAATAAATTGAATTGAAATCGCTCAACCCATTCGAGATAGACAGACAAACACACAGACACACCGTTTTGTGTTTCGCTGTTACGTTTTCTCAACTTTAATAATACGATAGGCCCCTTGATCATCTGAACTTGGGGTACTCCCGCAGTAGTGACAGCTCTGATTAGGAGTTGAATGTCACTGAATCTACGTATAATCATTATTTAACAATATTTTTTTATATTGATTCGACACCAAATCAAAATTTACCTGCATCGTAAAAATTTAATTTCATAATAACTAAACAAGCATTTTAACTCAATTGCCAACATATAACAGAATTATATTAAAATTCTTTCAACAACAAAAATCTTTAGCGAAATCTTCAAGCTGTTACAAATTGCGTTTCGTTTTTAAAACTGTCTTAAGATCCTGATCACGTTTCTTCACCATGCTAATGACACTACGCATTAGTATGCTTTCCTTTTAGCGTTTCACTCATAGATATTCCTTAAGTCTACGGCGAAATGAATGCAATATTCTACATAAAAAGTACTCGTTTTTACTATCTAATATATTTGCTTTACTTATAAATAGCCAAAGTTAGGTGTGGTAGTCTTAATTGGTCATCACATAGTACTGTTGTACCTATTCCAGTTGCTTTTCCATTTGATCTAAAGGTTGACTGATAGATAATGCCTTGCGGCATTCAGTCTGCATTATGTACCACAATTATACGTGAAATTATAAATAAATCAACGTACCTAGTTGCCAGCTGTACAAATGAATTAATTATTTAGTTAAATGTGTGATTGATTGATTAAAATTCAATCACTGTTTTTGAGGTATGACTTTTGTGGTTTCAAAACGCGTCACTGATACATTGTACATTTTATTTTTGAATGTACATTTATCAGTAATGCGTACCCCAAGGTGAACCTGAACCCTATTACTGAGCAGATATATTTCTGTTGCTCCTATTTAGATAATTTTTATAGTTTCCTCGGTTCTTTTCGTGTAAAACTAGCACTTGCCCGGTTATTTTTGTTTTTTGTCTGAAAACCTGAGAAAAAAAATCATAACATTCCGAAGATTAATTTTGACTATTTTAAGGGAATTAAAAAACAAATGAACTTGATAAGACGAAAAAAATAATTCTCTACATTCTCATACGTTCTAATTTATAACGCCAACTTTTTACACAACAAAATGCTGCTAAGAACTTAAAATATTACTGCAGCACGTATTCTGTGAAGTCCGTATTACATTTTTCTCTCGCAACATGCGTTTACAGATATTAATCTTACATGCACATGGAAGGAACACCTCGTAAAAGGAATGAGAAACGAGTGTGACGTACATTCTAAAAGTTTAAATTAAAATGCTTTGAGCCTACTTATAATGGTTAAAGAGATCTCTATTTTGTTTAAATAGGAAGAGGTAGTGCTAGTATATTTTGTGGACAGAAAAAGAGCTTTAAAGTTGGATGGTATGATTTTTATGCTCGTAATCATCATCGGCCTAGCCTTTTCCCAACTATGTAGGGGTCGGCTACCAGTCCAACCGGCTCCAGCTAAGTACCAGTGTTTTACAAGGAGCGACTGCCTATCTGACCTCCTCAACCCAGTTACCTGGGCAACACGATACTCCTTGGTTAGACTGGCTGTCAGACTTTTCAAGCTTCTGACTACCTTGTAACGACTGTCAAAGATGTAGGAATAACAGCCGAGACCCACAATTTAACTTGCGAAACACGGAGGAACTCGTTATGACAAAGATGGTCACCCATCTACGGACCAACCGCGTCAAGCATAGCTTAACCTGTGATCGATTCACTTATGCGGTTATAGCTTAGCCAAAAGCTCCTCCTTTTTTGCTCGTAATCATGGGTTCTAAATGTAGACGCTTTTCGTATTTTTTTCCGTATTTTCTTAAATTATTGAATCAAATGTCAGATGCTCAATTAAATTAAGAGAGGAAGAGCTTGCCAACTGGTTCCGTAGGCTTGAGAGAAAGGAATGCCAGACAAAGGACGGCTGTCTTCTTCAATAGCACGGATAGCTGAGTGGTCGTGGTCACCAAACCACTGTGCACGACGTGTCGCAGCTTCGATCCCCGCGTAGGAAAAGCATTTGTATGATTCACGCTTGAATGCTTGTTCTGAGTTGGGTGTCTTTAAGTCGGGTATATGCACTTTGAATATTTGTGAAACCTCCACAACACAAAGATTAAATTCTTAAGTTCGACAGTCAATTTTATAAAAAATAATACCCTCCTATAAGAAATTTTCATTCCAAAACGCTTCCACTACCATTAGGCTCACAAAAAGAAAAAAGAAACAATTTTCCTCTACCTTACACCCCGTATCTAATCCTGTAGACCATGTCTTAAATACAGCATTCCTATCACGAGTCACCCATACTAATGACACTAGGCATTAGTGAGCGCCATTTTTCCTGCCATCTCACTGTACTGGTACCCTGTAACAGTAATTAGCACTGTCCTTAGTATTCCTGGACTTATTAAGACCTAATTATTGTAGAGTGATATTAATTACAGCTAAGACCTTTTCTTTTTATTTATTCTGTTGTGCAAAAAGATTTGTAATGGCGGACTTATTTATTTATTTATTTATACTTCTTATACAAACAAGTACAATGGCGGACTTAATGCCAAAGGCATTCTCTACCAGTCAACCAAGAGGTGGTGCAGAGAAACGGGAAGTGGGTGTATAATCAGAAAAGACAGTCGATGAAATTAAAAAATATATACAATCACACATATACACACAAATATATCTACCTATATATATAATAGACAGCTAATACATACAATTAAATAACCGGGGAATACTATTACGTAAAATTATCTACATAAACATACATATATAATATATTAGACAAGGTGAGATTCTTGTGATGACGACTCTGCCAGTTTCATAAGAAACAATTTGCGAACCTTTAATTTGAACACATTGCGGTTTGTGGACGTCCTGATTTCGAGAGGAAGGGCATTCCATAGTAGAACGGATTGGACTAGAAAGGAAGAGTGAACAGAGCTAGAGCTATGAGAAGGACAGAGGAGAAGACGATTATTAGAAGACCGAAGGTCACGGCCATGGTTGTCGCATAAGTAACGAAAATAGGGCGTTAAGTAAGCAGGAGGGGTGGGAGAGAACAAGATAGAGTAGAGAAAAGAAAGAGTTCGTACACTTCGGCGCTCCCGGATCGGCAGCCAGCGCAGTTGGGTACGGTAAGCAGACACATGGTCGTATTTGCGAAGGTTAAAAATAAATCGAATGCAGTTATTCAGAAGTCTATCTAATTTATTTAGGAGATCTGCATTCAGGTCTAAGTAGCACACGTCGGCATAGTCTAGGATTGGGAAAATTAGGGTTTGCACAAGCATCAGTTTCGTTTTGGATGGGAGAAAGTTCTTTAGGCGGTAAAGATTTCGTAGCGTGCCAGTGACTCTCTGGGACACACTAGTGACCTGAGCTTGCCAACTCAGTGATGAGTCCATGAGCAGGCCAAGATTTTTTACAGTTCGGCTGACGCTAATAATTGAGCCATTGAATACGATAGGGGGAACGGCTAACTCCTCCAATCTGCGAAGCGTGCGTTGACTGCCTACGATAATCGATTGGCACTTAGAGGGGTTCACCACCAGACCAAACCTCTCAGACCAGTCCCGGACGTGATCAAGGTCTTCGTTGATCAAGTCTATCGCCCTGGAAATGTCCCCCACACTAGCCTGCACGTAAAGCTGCAAGTCGTCAGCATATAGGTGATACGAACACTGAAGACCTTGAGTTATAAGATTAATGAAAATAGAAAAAAGTAAAGGAGAAATTATGCCGCCTTGGGGAACACCGGAATTCAGCTCGCACCAATTCGACGAAGATTCACCGACGCGAACCGATTGCCGGCGACCCCGAAGATATGAAGAAAACCAGATCAGAGCCGCAGATGACATCATTAGGGTGTCTAGGATAGAGAGGAGAATATCATAACTCACGGTATTAAAGGCGTTCGAGAAATCAACCAGTACCACGACAGTAGCCTTAGTATCCTCCATGCCCGCCCTAATATCGTGAGTAACTTTAAGAAGAGCGGACGTTGTGCTGTGACCAGGCCTGAAACCAGACTGGAGCGGGTTTAAAAGATGGTGCCGCGAGATGTGCAGGTACAGTTGCTTATGGACACAAGCTTCCAACACTTTGGACAGGAATGGGAGTATGGAGATAGGACGAAAATGACTAGGCAAGGTAGGATTGGGGACTTTTGGTAAAGGAATGACGTACGCCATACGCCATTGTTCGGGAACTTGACCAGACCAGAGGGAAAAATTTATAATATGGGAAATCGGAGAGAGCAGGAATTCTAGGATGGGAGTGATCATGCGACGGCTGATGGCGTCAGCCCCTACAGCGTTGGATTTGATGGAGAGGATAATCCTTTTGACGTCATCTTCGGCTACTGGTGAAAATGAAAAAGCTTGAATGTTAGGCCGGGTTAATGCAGACAGCTGCCTTAAAGTACGACTCATGGCTTGTTGGTCCATGGGGTAAGTGGTAGAGAAATGTGCATTTATGTCATCCAAGCCAAGAGTGAACTGATTGTCCAGGTTCCTCATCCTGCCAATGCCCAAAGAACCGAGGAACTTCCAGACATCGACAGGGGAGGAGGAAGATAAATTGTTGAGAATGTGCTGGCGTTTGGCGTTACGTATCACCTGGTTACACTTATTCCTTGCAGCTTTAAATAGGCGCCAGTTATTTTCACAACGCTCCCTCCTAAACCTGCGAAACAACCTATCCCGTCGCCGCATCATCATGCGAACTCCCCTGGTCATCCAAGGAGCAGGCAGACGTTTGATTTTAACTTTGTGGACCGGGGCATGTATGTCGTACAAGTCCTTAATTAGCCTGCAAAAAATGTTGACTTTAGTGTCGATGTTAGGTGCACTATACAAGTCGTCCCATTTTAGATGAGAAGCATCCCTATGCAATTTCTCCACATCCATACGGCCAAAAGAACGCAAGTGCAGTACCCTAGGACGGGGTTTAGGGGGTTTAAGGCTGTACGAGAGGAAGATGAGGTCGTGGTGGGAAAAACCAGGGGCAGGAAGTTGTCCGGAGGCTGAGACCAAGGAAGGACTCGAAGAAAGGATAAGGTCAAGCCAGGTATCATGTCCGTCAATGTTGTGGTGAGTGGCTTGAAGGGGAAGAACATGAAGACTTGAGGACCTTATAATTTCGAGGAGTTTACGGGAGCGAAGGGAATTTTCGGAAAGGAGGTCTGTGTTAAAATCGCCCATGACGATAACATGTGAATACTCGGACCCTATAGATTCCAGCACCGGTTCGATGCTGGAGAAATAGTCGACAGTGGGAGGACAGTAAACAACAACAAGGATAAGCTTGGCCCCTTTGACAAAAACCTCAAGAAAGAGAAATTCGGAAGAAGCAGAGGAGCCCGGTGAGGTGGCGAGAATCTTAAAAGGAAACTCGCTACGTAGGTAGATAGCGACACCACCGCCCCTCTTCTCAACCCGATCATTCCTAATGAGAACGAAGCCAGGAAGGGGGTAAGTAGTTGAAAGAAGATGAGGTTTAAGCCAAGTCTCGGAAATCAGGACGGCATGAACGCCAAAGTTCGAAAAAGTGTCAACGAGGTCACTGTAATGGCTTGGCACACTCTGCGCATTAATATGGCAGACATTAATAATTTGTAGTTGTGGTTGGCCTATGAAAGTATTTCGCAACGTCTCTCCTAAAGTCTCCGAAATTGTAGAAGAGCTTTCATTAAACGACGAACTGGCAGAATAAAATGAATCATCACCGGACGACATGTAAAATTTAAGGAAAAAAATAAAATAAAAATAATATGTATATATAAACTAAAAATAAAGATATTTAAAGGGAAAAAAAAAATCTATAAAATAGGAAAAGAATTAAAAAACAATCACAAACTTTACGTCTCTGGGCACCACCCGCCAGCTAACACACATATTGATAAAACGAGGACACAAAAAAAAAAAATATATATATATAAAAATACACTAGGAAACAATAAACAAGAAAACAACAGATAAACGAAATGCCGGAATATAAAAAGACATTTTACCAAACACTCTAATGTCAGTTTGACAGAACATTTTACAGTCTGTGACAATCAACAGATGTCAAGCTTACGTTAAGTTGGTCTAATTCACTACGGTCCAAATGTTGAGCATTAGAGAGCACAATAAGTGGGTACGCCTTATTTAAAATTGTCGTAAAGTAATGTGGGTGAACGATAAAATAAGCAGCTTTACTTACAATTAAAAGGAAGTTAAGAAGGATTACGTCACACACTAGACCGTACACCGACACGAAAGAATTTGGCAAGTTCTGCTAGTTTTTGCGCTTGGAAGACAACCCTGCGCCTGCGCTCACGCCTCCACTCCGAGGACTGGATGATGTTTGACCGGCACCTTTAGGGTGTCTCGCCAACAGGGTGTCTAATGCAGCCATAGTAATGACCTTTTGGCGATCTCCATCGGCGACCTTAATTACGATGGTGCCATCTTGCGTCCAACAAGCTCGCATGCCGAAATGCTGCCGTGCTTTGGCGAAGATTGCTTGCCTGGGTTTTGTGAGGAATTCTCTTAATGCAACTGATGACCCTCGCAGTTTTGATTTTGCATTCCAAACAGCATTCCTCTCAGCAACATTAGAGAACCACACAAGTAATGGTCGGTGATGCTCCTCCCCGCGGGCTCCAATCCTGTAGCAGGCATTTATTGAGGGTGAAAGAGCCATCTTCTTGTGAAGGATGTTGTTAATCACAGCCACATTGTCCTGCTCATCAGTTTCCTCCACTCCCAAGAAAAGAAGAGCCTTCCTACGGTGCCTTGTTTCAATGGAGTCAACTGAGTGGGCACAGTCACGAATTTGCTGACGCAGCAGACTGAGCATGTTAAACATCAACTCCCTAAATGTTCGAAATTCCTCAGCCACTTTAGCCACAGTGTCTTTTGCTGCGCTGGTGGTAAGTTGTGCTTCCAGTTCAGCCATTCTTTTGTTGAAAGTATCCTCAAGCCTGAGCTGGACTGACTGAATGTCACTGAGCTGAGACATTTTGTTGAAGATTCCGGTAGTGGTAGTGAAGTGTATGCTGGTGGGTGGTGTCTTTAAGTATCACTTCATGTAGGGTGATACCAACAGTGGCACTGATATATTGCAACTTAAAAAGCACAAAACTGTTAATTTTAATTATTCAAATGCGTCTGAACTATTTTATTTTAAATATTAAAGAATTTCAAAAATTTATGTGTACACTACTTTACACCCACCCACAAAAAAAGGCTTCTGAAGCATTTTCTGCAAGACAACTTTGACCTAAAATTAAAAGGATTTGTTCTCGCGTAGCATTCAATCAATAAATTGTTTATTTTTTTTGCTATTATAAGTTTGATTAAAGTATCTGTAATTTTAATGCAATGTTTTTTATCGTGTACTTCTTCTATAATATTAGATATTTACAGATTCTTGTGAAATGGCGATATAACAAATACGGGATGGTGAATACGTGAGTAAATTCTTTACTGAAATAGTTATTATTACACATTTAATTTTGATGAATTTAATTTTATTTATTATTTATTGCATATATGGGTTTTCATTCCATTAATCTCAAAATTCCTTCACAAATAACGTCCGTGATCATTACATAACATGTAAGTAATTACGTCAGACTGAAATAGGTAAGAGTATTCGCAGACCATTACATTCGGATAAATTCCGGGGAATTTTATTAGAAATCTAATTCAGATACTATACCTACTAATAAGTTTCAAAAGCTCCGATACATTTTCCATTCCCTTTATATTTTCTCTAAATGGATACCGAGACCTTAATTTAGCTTAATTTGTCTACATTTTCGAAATCTGATTCAACCTTTTTAGATTAATTGTATTTAATGTTTTAATAATCTGTCTTTCAGTTGAAATGTAACTACCGCCGCGAAGGACTCCGTTTGGGTCCGAAACTAGTCGGGCTACCCCGGTAAATACGCGTGGGTAAACCGTTACGTCATTTAATAATGAATCATTCTCACGATAGTTACTACCGAAACATTTAATTTGTAGCCACCATTTTGGTTAGAGAAGAATTTTTATGCTGATTTAATAAAGAGGAATGAGGCGGACTTTCTTAATTCATTTTTAATGTACCGTATCTAGTTTTTAAAACGCAATTTAGTTCTTTGGTTGTGAGTGTATGCAGTTTTTGTATTATGTTACTAGTTGTTGCCCGCGACTTCGTCCCCGTGGGTAGAAGTTATGATTTATACCTGCCCCGTTTTTTTCACATTTTCCATTGTATCTTCGCTCCTATTAGTCGCATCGTGATGGTTTATAGCCTAAAGCCTTTCTCGATGAATGGTCTATTCAATACAAAAAGAATTTTTCAATTTGGACTAGTAGTTCCTGAGATTAGCGCGTTTAAACAAACAAACAAACAAAGTCTTCAGCTTTATATATTAGTATAGATAACCAATATGATATTTTGTGTTAAGAATTGTTTTATAATACTGGTTTCAAACATCATTTTCTCTACATTTTTTTACTATATCTAAATTTACCGAAACTTTGATTAAACTCCTTAAATTATTACGATATTTATTCTTAGGGTAGTCAGATAGAAAATATCGACTGATCCAGCAATCTCACAAAGTATTTAAAAGCAAAAATCAACAGAGCTTGATGTAAGGACCTCCCTTGATACAATTACAATACAATTGGGTATCCCACTGCTGGTCAAATAACTTACCCCCAAATCCTTCCATGATCCCGTGCCATCTTGAACTAACCCAGAGACTTTCAGTATTAGTCAATGAAAATAAAACACAAGGAAGAGTGTTTTTCAGCACAACTTATATCTGAATGAAATCTACGTGATATGCGTTTAACCATTAGTCCACGAAAACGCATAGAAAACTGATTTCACTATAAGGCTAAATCTGAGTGTAATATAAATAATGACCCCAATATAATTGGCCATTTCCTCTTGAATAATAAACGCGTAGAAGTTATGTGAATTAGTTTGGCAGTTCTCGAAACTGTTCTGTGTTCACTAAGTTGTGCTGAATCTGACAGTGTGTTTTGCTGTGAAACGGATGGATAAATAAATGGATTTCATGAGTTGGTGTTTAGACTACATGTGGAGGAAATTAAGAGGCGTTTTGCGAATATTATCATCATCGACATAACCTTTTCCCAACTATGTTGGGGTTGGCTTTTAGTCTAACCGGATTCAGCTAAGTACCAGTACTTTACAAGGAGCGACTGCCTATCTGACCACCTCAACCCAGTTACCTGGGCAAGAAAATACCCTTTAGCTAGACTGGTTGTCAGATTTTCAAGCTTCTGACTACCTTTAACGTCTGTCAAAGATTTTACAGATTTTAGATGACAAAGGTGGTCACCCAAACGCGTCAAGCGTAGTTTAGCCTGTGATTGATTCACTTATACAGTTATAGCTTAGCCATGAGCTTCTCCTAGGTTTGCAAACATTATGTGTTTGCAAAAAAGCCTAAGTAGGTACGAAATTAGGATCTCTCCAAATTTTTTTTCTTTTTGGAATGACCGTATTATCTTTGAATTTTATCCTTGTGTCGCGGAATTTACAAAAATTCAAGTCACATACACAAGAACAAGAAATCGAGGTTCCAACATACGCTTGTCATATGTAGAGATCAAACTCGACACGTCATATTACGGCTATTCGTGCAGCTGATGTTCCAGTGTTACTGGATTCAGCTAAATACTTATACGTTACTCATAGATTATATATTATATACTTAAATTTAATTTCATCACCTCTAGTGCGTATAATCGGGTAGCGCAGTAAGACTGGTAGTCAAAACTGTTACGTGCTAACAAAATACCAGTTATAAGCACAAATTGCAAAACCTTTTTTATTACAATTCCACAAAATAAACCACATCGCAATTTTGTTCCAAAAACCAAAAGCCACACTCCAAAAATAGACCACTTAAAAATATAAGCACGAAAGCTCCAGTAATTAAAATCATCTTAGGAAAAAGAACATTGCGCCAAATGAAATGAGAATTTAATAAATACGAAACGAATAGCAGCGAAGCTACTAATGTACCTTTAAGTAATCCAAAATGAATCAATATTCCAAATCAAATGAGGTCCAATTTACGTTTAAAAATGGACTTCATTTAAAAGCAATCGCGCTGAGTGCGAACAAGGGAAGATAAAACGAGACGGATAAGACAGTATTTATTATGTTTAATGTATTAAATTTCATAATGGGGGCAAAGGGAATACTGCTTAGCTACCTAGGACATTTTTGGTAAGATTAAGGTGCAGCACCGATATATTATAGCCCGTAGGTTAGCAAGCTGAAGTAGCAATGGGCGGACCACATAGCGCGAAGATCAGATGGGGCAGAAAAGACAGCCACCTGCCAGATGGACCGACGACCTGGTGAGAGCCGCTGGGTCTCGTTGGATGCAGGTGGCAATGAACCGGTCGCGCTGGAGAACTTATGGAGAGTTCTACGTCCAGCAGTGGGCAGCTATAGGCTGAGATGATGAAGGTGCAGCACAGACGGCACACTCTTTGTGCGATCGAGTCTGCGGCGCTCAAAATGTCTGCATGGCGCACGTGTGCGTTACTGCATATAATTGCATAGGTTCTATTTTCTAGCTAAAGGGCGTCATGGATAGTCTGTCTTCTGCACTGCACCTTATTGTTGGTACCCAATACGCATTTCTTATCATATGGTAATAATTTAATGTGATAATGTTGTTTTTATAGTTTCTATCATGGGAAACATTAATTATTAAATGATGCACGGCGGGGTTGCGAGTCGAACTGACTTCGTTTGACTCACGACCCCGCCGCGTCAGCTCATGTCGGGCAATCCCGATAAATACGCGTGAGTGAACCGTTGCATCGTTTAATAAAGTTTCAACTACCTCTGCTTCTGCTGTCGTTTTACACACCCTTAAAGGGTGCTAGTTTCCTCACATTGTTTACAATATATGTCTCAATAATATTTGTTCGTCAGTCAGTCATTTCAATTTAAAAACAAAAGACTACTAAAATTTAGTTTCCAAGAAAAGACTATTCGTTCGCCCTTTGGTAAACAGTCGTACATTCATTTATTTTATAGTTAAGGTAAATACTCTTAGTACAACAAACAGTCAAACACGAAACGAGATTGTCTAAGAAATAAATAAATAAATTTAACATTGTTTCTTGGTACTTTCGAATACAAAAGTGGTTGGGAAGTTATAAGTTAATTTTGAACTAGACTGGTTGGGATAAGGGAATGCAGGTCATTGTGTTTTCTCCTCACGTTTTGACTGTCAACTGGGAAATGGTTGGCCAAGGATTACTGTAACGTGCAGTCACTAGCAGGAGTGCGTTTTTGATTCCCGTATTCTAAAAAGTCACTTCATAAACGTCACCTTTAGTTATCATAATAAATTTCGTGAGGCGGTTCCATAATAAAATTTCATATCGGCTTAACGTTTGACGGACAATAAATGATTCCGGTGAATTCGAAACTACCAAATCCCAATAAATAGAAGAGAGTAAACCGTTATTGAATAAATAATTATGTCACCCATGGCGTAGCCATTAAAACTGACAAGTGGTATGCAGAGACAAATAGATATTTGAAAATATTACATTTATTTATTTATTTATATAGGTTTACCAACAGCTTCTGTGTACAGTTATGCTTATGTATATTGATAATTATGTCTAAGTCTTACACAGTTGCCAATTACTGGTTAACCAGCATTCACAAAAGAAGTGATAAGTGCTAAAAAGAATCTAAAACTAAATTAGCTAAGTTACATTACATTGTATGTATTGTTCTTGAATATGACTTTACGATGTCAAAATAAATTCAACGATGTATTTTTTTTACAATATTTTGTCAGCCTGAAATTAAATTCGTTATGATATAACTAAATAATAATTAAACTATAATAATTAAATAATCACACGCCAAGTACAATATCAAACAGACATCACACACACACACTCACATACACAATACATAATAACACTGCACACGTTTCATTTTATTTTATTTTTCTTTAGTTTAATACCGGCTAAAATTAAGAAAAGTATCCTATTGTTACAATTACCGGCAGTACATTTTAATTTTGATTTAATTATTACAATCCTTAATATGTTATTTTGTGAAAATAACACGTGCAACAATTTTGTCTTCTACTGAGATTGGGGACCAGAACTGTCTTTCCTAAACACAGGCTATTCTGTAGCCTATCTAGGAGAACAGTACTCAACTCAATAACTAGATTAATATTAACTCTGTGCCTGCATATACTGTCATAAAACTACTCTGTCATGTAATCTAGTCCTAGTTACACAATAAATATCTTTATCTCTTTATCTTTAACTACAAAAATAATAAGTATACTCTCTTTCGTCATTTTGTACACTCATTCATCACTGCCAAACGATTATAAACTAGAAACATAAAAAATACACTTTACTCCTTGAATGTACAAAATTTTGTTTACGAGAGTACAAGATGAAATATAGCTTTCTAACTCCTATTCATATCTTAAATTGAATCACATGTTTGTTCACTTATTTTTAATAACCGGAGGAAAGTTTTTCTTGTAAAAGAAATATAATAATAATATGCGGACAACATCACATACATTGTTCTGAACCCAAAGTAAGTTGCTAAAGCACTTGTGTTATGGAATTCAGATACAACGAAGGTACCACAAACACCCAGACCCGAGACAATGAAAAATTGAGAATTTTTACATTGACCCGACCGGGGATCGAGCCCGGGACCTCAGAGCTAGCGACACCTTGAAACTGGTAAACCGTGAAACCTTAGTAAGGTTACAGGTTAGTTATTTACGAAAAATTCTAAAAATGTATAATTTAGCGATTAGGAACTGTATTCCATCTTTACAAGTTGCCTACCTCATTTCTGTTTCGCTCCTTTTGTTTACAATCAACAATATCTAATATTTTTCGTTATTTATCACTTTGGGAACTAAAACAATAACGCCACTCGACCACGGAAGTCGAATTTTGAACAAAATGTGAAGATTCCCAACCAAATGCCTTTCAAAAAAACATTTTCCAAAACAACTCAACCGAATAAAACGCCTTGTTCCTATCCAATTTAAAAATTGATGAAAACATTTCTTGCGTATTAATTGCTATAAGCACTTAATATTCCTTTCAAATGTCCATTCGGCAAAATAAATAATTTTGGCAATTTTTATAATAAAAATGGCTTCGTCGTCGTTCGATGAAGGAACTAAAAGTAAATTAAATTTCGTCTCCCAACTGATTCTTAATTAATTATTCACTCAGTCTAAGGCTTTCCAAAAACAGCGCGGATTCTAATCCCCCCGGAATTATTAAAGAGACGGATGATTTTGACGAAATATTTCGCGAGGAAAGCGACACGTCGCTTCTTATTCTGTTAATATTTTAAGCAGTGCAGTCAAAGTCACGCGTTGTATCATCAAAAAGAAAGCTGAAAATGAAAGTGTGCTTTATATGTTTGTATTAAGGCTTATAGTTTTTTATTTCTGTCGCCGGTGCGTTACCCAGCCGCTGCGATGAAGAATGGAAAGTCCAAAGTGGTCACTGATCGCTGGTTGACTGATGATTAGGATTTTTAAAAACGACTCCAACTTTAAGGAATTTAGTCCTTATGTTAGGAGGGGTACCAGAAACATTTCAGTCACATGCACAAAGACTCTCAGACCCAGACAGATATGCAAAAATTGACGATGCTTCAGGACAAGCATTCGTGTTTTTCACGAATTCTTGCCACGAGTCTGATGTCTTAAGGCTCTCAGTGACTTAAATGTTTGTAAAACCCCATGAAACAAGGATTTAATTCCAGAACCCGGGATCGTTTTTTCAAAAGAGGATTGATCGCTCGCTAAAGCTTGTGTATTATACCTTACATCAAATTTTAAATAAAATATACCTACACAGTGATCTATCCCACGCATACTCTTACACGTTAGGTATAATCCGTAAAAATGTAATAGACATTGTCTCGCCGAGTTATGAAGACAATATGTTTGAATTTTACTAGCATACTCAAATCGGTAGAGGTATCATAAAACAAGATGGCACGTCAACGCGGATTTACTTATGATTCCTTGCTTGTTTATGATGCAGAGGTGTATAGATTTTTATTTTTAGTAGCAATTCGTAAAATCCCTTTTGTGTGGGTCTTCGTAATTCTATGAGAATGTTATGATACAATGATTAATTATTTACTATAGTTCAGCTATGATAAGACGAATTACTCACGCGTTGTTATCGCCATTTCCCGACCAGTTTCAGTCCCAACCGGAGTTCTTTATCATGAGCCGAGGCAGCGGTGGAGTCGCGAGTCGAACTAGTGTAGTATAATTATCTGCAAAATCAAACGGTTATAACTCGATGGTTAAGGACTAGAGCAAACGTTAAGGCAGTCTTTACAGCAGGCCGCTCGAACTAGAGATGAAAAGTTGTATTAAAAATAAATTAAGCCTCTATAAAAAAAAACATATGAGGCTGAGTAAATCAAGAGAGTAGACTAGATGCTATGTTTTCAGAAGTTTAAGTTATAAATCGACGAACAGTCTTTCTTCTTTATTGATGAAGACTTGTAACTACAAATTACAAAATAATCAATTTTTGACCATTTTTGGTACACTAACTTAACCTAGAATTTGGATTTTCAAGAATGCGATCAAGTAAAATCTAGTTAATCAACCACATCCCATTCTCTAAGTCAGCATCGAAAAGTTCAGCGCTCTTTCTAAAACATTTGAAGCACGGAACATACCACTATAGGGAAGTGCTCCTACTAATACCATTTACAGAAGTTAGGTTACGTTTCCTACAGAGCTGAGCGAGGGAAATGTGTCTTAGAAGGATGTTGTAGCGGAGGTGAAAAAATGCGCATTTCTATACAGAGCGAGCATACAAACTCTATGTATTGACTGGTACAATATGTCGAAAACCTTGAAACACATCATTCTCATACACATTCCTCGCACACATCAAAATTTTGTTTTGTATGCGCAAAAATCTACCACGGTTAATCATTCCAACAAAGCTGGACCGAGGCGATGTAAATATAATGATTTTATTGGTTGTTTATAAACTCATATCCAAAACGCAGCCACGGAGGAATCTAGGAGCGACGGGCTCCAAGATCTAGGCTCTGGAGTCTCGTGCAAAAACTAACACTCAATATTTCTTTCCTCAAATAGGCGCCACGCTAACGCTGGCACTGAAACCAATGTCAAACAAACTTATGTCCTGAATGACTTTCGTCGTAACCAGTCGCCTGATAAATGCATACATTATAAACAATGTTTAATAAAAGTGTAGAAAAAAAATGCCGTTGCTAGTTTTAAAATACAACTTGCTTTTTGTAGGCTAAAGTTGATCGTCAACTCCTAACACTGGCACAACTGAGGTCACTTCCATCTATTCGTTTATACTCCATCATTTGAACAAAGCAGACACATCTTGTAGATTGAGAACGTGATTCCATTAACGAAACTATTGCGCTAAGTTCGAATGTTTGTGGATCTTACGTACGCTGAGATTCTTTAGACTTATCCAAGTTCTGTTGTACAGAAAACTATAACTTGACAAAATCTGGGTACATAAATGGACTTTAGAACCTTCTTGTTCATGGCCTTTAACATTTTATTCATATATATATATAGGCCTCAGAACGTGGTGTTCCGTCGCTTTCGCGGTCAAGTTCCACCAGAACGCACTAAGACGTAGTATAAGGAAGCTTACTAACTTAATAAAATTTTAAGATAAATAATACTAACAACTATTGTATAAATATCTATGTTAGTCTGTAAGGTATATGTCTATGGGCCTTAGTAGCCTGATAATAAAATGATTTATTATTATTATTATTTATTTAGATTGGTAACTAGGATGCCCACAGGAGGACACACAGTCTCAGTTAAATAGTATCTAGCACGAAAATAGTAAAATTTGTTTACTTCTTTTACACTGTTTGGTTTGACTTAATTCAAAGGACTTGTTTGATATGTTAATGAAACCTCTATTTGATGAAGGATATATTCGATTGTTACGTCTACGTCTGTTAAACTACGTGCACATCAATATTCTCTAATACCACACAAATATTAAAACGAAAAATGCATGGATGTAAGAATTTAATACACACTAAATATTGTGAACCACAAAACATTTCATTTCCACAAAAAGTTTACAAAACAGTATTTTTTCGGAAGTCCAAGTTCGGATTACACGTAAGACTCCACAGCTCGCTGATTCTTGCAAAATTTATACTTAATAATGTAAATAGTGAGAGCTCCTAATGATATACCGCCTACAATAAAATATGTTGAGTCCATAACTTATTTCACCCATCCAAGTACAAACCGCGCCCGATGTTGCTTAACTTCGGTAATCGGACGAGAAGCGGTGGATTTAACGTGGTATGGACGTTGGCAACTTATTTCATATCTTTAGATATTTTCGTTTTATTATTTTTCTGTTTATACTTGACATTTTGTTGTCATATTGATGTTTGAGGTTTTTAATGAAGGTTGTATATTGGCATTTTGCACATATTAATATTAAGTAAAAAAAGTTTCGATTTGGAAGTTTTATGTGTATTTTGAAAAAATCGCCTTAAATTAAACGATTTCTTCTAAAAGGTCGATTTTTTTAACATGGGTTGTCAAAAAATAACTAAATACAGGGAAAAATATATGACATAAAAACTTTATTGTTATTTCGCAGACTATTATGTATTTTTAAATCATCAAAAAAACCGAAAAAGTATCTTAAATACTGCTTTTTACTATTTCGTCTCTTATCTCCTCCTATAATCTATCAAAACATTTTCGTTCACAAACTTAAACATTCACCATCAACTCTTCATTCTACTTTTAACAAGCACAAACCAATTTACTCCCCAGATCATTTCAAAACAGAAAGACAATAAAATTACAAATAAACGAATAAAGCAGAAAGTTTTCAAAAGTAAACTCCAGTTGACAGGCAGGTACTTTGTCCCATAATACTCTCAACTTATTTTACGCGGAACAATAAAAATAAAGTTGGTGTGTACGTGCAAACAGACCAAGTTTTCTACTTCAGTTCTAAAGCGTTGGTGTCTTCTTCATAATATAAGCATTTGCATATGAAAGGAAGGTGTATTTAGAGGTAAAGGGTACGTATTATGTATATCACTCGATATTTTCGTGTACTAAAGGGTCTATTATCACGTCTTAAAGAAGTATTAGGTATAAGGGTAGGAAGAAGTGTGACAGCAATACACTTTGTAGAGTGACATCTCTGTTACTCACCTTCAATTATATTACTTTCAGACGTGGCGCTAGGCCTGATGATGTGGAGATTGGATTTATTTCGATCTTTTGATAGCAAGTAAGAAATATAAAGTTTTTGTTAACATTTTTTTCAGATAAAATCTTTGTTTTTCATTTCAGATATAATTTGACAGTGATCATTTAACAAACATAAGTAATTTATGATTCATTTCACATGAACATAAAGTCTGTTTTGATATCAGTAGTTAATTTTATTAATATGTTATGAGAAAAAATATGGAGCGATATCATAATAGTCCTCTTCATAATAATATTCCATTTTAGTTGGCCAAGTGTTTTGTATAAAATTATAATAATTCTTTAACATTATCTTACAATGGGTGTATTGTTGTTACTCTAAATCATAACATATACCCTTTTGTTAAAACTTTCAGTTTTCATCTGCTTTAAGATTTCCAACTTTATTATAATTTTGTAACTTGAATACTCGTTTAGAAAACAGTTGTTTTCAGACAAACGTAAACGTCAGAAGAAAACAATGACAAGCGAGAATAAATAAAAAACCATAGTTTAGTCTACGGACTACAAGATTTCATTTCGTAGACTTTGTAGACAGTGCGGCTGCTACGACGTAGCCAACAGCATTGCTATATAAAAACTTGTAGGCGTTATTTAATTAAGTTTGTTACTATTAACATTTCAATACACCACTGAGGCGCCATTTTAACCAGCATTCCTAATTCAAAAACTAACTTACACTCGTATTCTTACTTTTTGCATTTTCTTTTTTCTTGCTGCTTTTTTATAACATTTTTGCCTTGATTGTACCTGAACATGGCAAAAGATTGATTCTCTATAGTTATTTTAAACCTAAGGTTTGATGTCGTCTTAAAGGTTTTTTATTAAAACCCAAAATAATTCATTGGTATTAAAAGTTTGTATTTAGTACTAGCTACTAATACCAGCTTTGGATGTCTTAAAACAAAACATTACCAAATTTCGTGTTACACCCCACAAACTCACGAAGGTTCGTAACATCGATACCGTAAAGTATAGTGAAGCGAATTGTTTCTTGGCAAATGTTAATTTCTTCCCAATCTCAACATTTTGAGTTCCCGAAACCGTGTAATGAGTTTCCAAACTCGTTTCCATGTTGAGATTTATTGCTCGAAATTACTTCGACCTCAAAATGTATTTCTATATCTTTCTTTGATAACTGAACGACTGGCTTCGATTTTTCCGTTCAAATAAAGGGTTCTAGATTATTCTGTTGCAGAATAAAGTAATGAAGACGTTCGATAATACTCATTTTTTAACGTACGAGTGTATAGTCATATTAGAATATAATAAAAGTTGAATTTATGTATAAGGATGATATTAGATGACACTGGAAATAACTTGATAGACATGTTTATAATGAAGTAGACATGTTACATACAAACTCTACAAATAGTTTTAACATAGATATTTGTGGAACTGAATACTTAGCTGCAGCTCTGCGTTATTTAACAAAAAAAATAATTTAGATGTAATTGGGGCTCTTATTTTCAATTTTTCATCCCCATATGACACCAAAAAATTAACAACTTCTCGATAATCGCACTATACCTAGCTAGAATCTAAAGAAAAGCAAACTCAACTCTTTTTCTAAATTTTCATCCCTAAATGACATTCACAAACAACTAACTTCTCTATTACATTTTCACTCACAATCAGTTTGATAAAAAAATTCTCCAAACTCAAAGCTTAAAATCATATTCATAACACGCTTATAAAAGGCATCACATAATACATTTATCCTTAAAGATTTTTATTCATGAGCATAAGAAGAAAAATGGGTGAGATATCAAAGGGGAACGCACAATAATCAATATATCACGTGTTGATAATACAATCCTTGAACCGAAAACGTCAAAACTGATCATGCAGACGAGTAATTGAGGATACTCCGAAAATAAGGATGTATTATGTATAAGGTTGTGTTAGCGAAGGGTATTTTGTTGCGAGATTTTTTGGATGACGGAGGCAGTCATCCGTGTTTTTCGGGATCACTACCTTCATTAGTTCCTAATCAGCTAATGTTGCGGCGATGTCGCAATTTGAGGATACCTGTTGCATGTCGCTTCTAAAGATACACAGGGTTAAGACATTATCTTACAGATACATTATCACATAGAGCGTGAGTGTCGCAGTTTTTTTAACATGCCACGTGAAAAAGAAGCATTAAATTGCAAAAAGGGAATTCTTCAGCAATTGCGCTCGTGTACTTTCCAAGTTACTTAAGTTGAAGTAGAATTGTTAATTTTATGGTTTTTAACCTTATAAAGAGTAAAAAAGGTTACATTTACGTTTTATTTTTTTAATTTACAAACAGATTTGTATTGACGAATTTGCATTTTGAAATCAATTATAAATCAGGTCCTGCTTACTTTTAAATTGGACATGACTAAAAATAATATTGGCTATACGGATATACGAGTGGTTAGTTCGTAGTGACGTGACGGTTCGATTTCCTCTTAAGACAAAAGTTTCTGTGATTCCACGAATTCTTGTACTGGATCTGGTTGTCTGTCCATATGAGACTTGAATGTTTCTGAAACACCCCGCGACACAAGGACAGCAATTCCTTAGTGCTACATGTGTTTTAGTCGAGTACCTTTTTTCAGAAGAACGTTCCTAACCAAAATTAAAACATCAACCTCATTTACAAAAAAAAAACACAACCAAATCGCTCCCCACAATCACAAGCAGAACCAAGTGTGTGACGATTTCCGAATGTAAGGACAACATATAAATCTCCGTCAGAGCAACAATAGCTCCGGAACTCCGTGACACTCGGGACGTCACTCAGTAATGTGTACCGCTAATGGTACGCATGCATGAGTTATTGTGCTACAGGCTTTACAGGTAAGTGACTTATGAGAGCGCGATTATCTTTGATCTGGTAACGTTTATTGCGTTTAGGCAAATGTAGAGTTTGAGTTAATCTGTCTTGTTTTTTGATGATCAACTTTTTTTTGATCAGCAGAAAACGCAGAGCTATGTAAATGTTGGTAAGGAAAATTGAAGGCCTAAGTCAGTATGGCATTTGATGTTGCTGTATTTGAATGCAATATATTTTTTCGCATTTGAAGACGTTGAAAGGATTTGTAGGTAATATCAGGCAATTGCTTGAGTAACCACTATTGTACTATCTTATAAAATTTGTATGTATGGATGCATGGATGGATTTCCTTTTTTTTGCCCGTAAAATTTTAAAGAATTTAGACGAAACTTAGTACACTGATAATTTATAACCTGAAGTAACACATAGGATAGGATTAAATATTCCCCTAAGATCTTTTTTACTTATTAGCGGGTGGAGCCGTTGGCAACAGGTACTGATATATAAATATTTTCTATATAACTTTATAAAACAAATTATTCAGCAAACCAGTAACCTACAAACCTCAAACACTCCCAACACAAATTTATCCAATGCTCTAACAAATCTTGGTTTGCTAAAGAAACCGGTAGTAAAAGTGCAAATACAGTCGGCAAGTATTTATTTCCATTATAGCGAAGTATTTCTATTGTTAGTGGAAACGACAAAAACCGGTAGCCTACAATAGAACGTTCGAAGACTCGACGCTCAGTGAGATGTACAAACGCTTAATCGTTCGTACTTTTCATTCATGTCATGAATGGATATTTTTGTTGCGAAACGATTTTGGGATGATGCAAAAATGGAATACAGGTCATCTTCGTTTTCTGATCTGTTTGTTGTATTTTCTTTATCTGTGTCTAGGTAGCAAGCAGGTATTAGGGAAGGAGAGCTGATGATCAAGCTCAGTGGCGTGCCATGAGATAAAGGCTGATGATGCAGGGGATGACTCTAAGCAGCTGTACTCGTACTATTCTTAGACATTTGTAAGCTCATGGACATTAAAAAAGTAACTTCCGCAGTAAGGAATTCAACCCTTTTGTCTCCAGGGGTTTCACATACACAAAGACAAAAGTTTCTCTCTTACACTTCCAACTTTTTACATGCTGTGCTATCTGGCTATTCTATCGCCTATTCAGACGCGCCAAAGTTTTCTTCCTTTGTAACCATCGGGTGATGATTCTGACCCATCTATCGAACTGCATTTCAACACCTGGACTTTTAAATCCAATTTTAACTTTGAAAAAATTATTGGCAATTTTGAAAACACCAATAAAAATCTTGAGTAAAATGGTAAATAAAAATAAACACTGTTCATCAACACATTACAAATTCTATTGTATTGTCAATAATATCTTTAAACAGTAGTTACTAAACCAGAATGTCTCAAGCATTAGCATAACTACTTCGAAATAATGTTAATACAATCACTAGTGTATAAGCACATCCAAAAACACAATTCACCTAATTTTCGAAGTAATTACCAGTACACATCTCATTATCGGAATCCACATCGCGTTAACACCGCATTGTACTGCCGTTTTCATGTCCAATATACGGCGTACTGGTCGAAACCCATTACATTAATGAGGATAGCCAAGACAACCCTTCCACCGGCCGCTTGGAAGTATACATACACTATTACAAGGCATTCGTTATAACAAAAATGTATCGCGTTTCATTTGGTTATAATAGTTGTATGTGTATATGCAAGAAGGGTGGCTGGGTAAGTGATGTATTAAAGCGACTGTATGGATAGTCGAATGGTTGAGGTCAAAATGCCAAACCAACAGTGCACACCTTGTGTACGTGTATCGCGGTTTCAATCCCCGCGTAGGACAAACATTAGTGTGATCCAAGAATGTTTATTCTGAGTCTGGGTGTCTCCGCTTATGTAACTTGAACGCTTGTCAAACCCCCGCGACAAAAGATTAAATTCCATAGCAGGGAAGTCGTTTTTAAAAAAATAATAATTAAAAATCATCGTATAAGCGTAGCCAAGAGTAGAAAACTTAAAATTAATAGCAATGCTATTTCGCTTACACAAGTGACGTGACTTTGACTTGTCAGTTGAAAGCAATGACTAAGCCACCTGTAATGCTCGGAGAAATAGAACTTATCTACAGAATATTGTATTCACGGTAGCTGCTAAGTATGACCACACGACGAGGCGATGACGTAACAAATTACATTTAAATAATAAATGACAGTCGCTCCAAACATTCTTTGATTCCCAGTTTTAAATAATAATGGATTAAAAAAATCTAGATTCCCACGTTTTTAAATGTCAAATTTTAACAAATATTGTCAGTTTTTATAGTTGAAAATAGCATTGTAGTAAGCACTGAACATTTCAGCTTGCTAGCTTATCAGCAAGTGCCTTAAAGTCTTTTGTTATTTCATAAAACATAGTTTATACCAAATACCATTGGAAATAAAGCACAGCATAAACATACTGAATTCTCCGTCACACTATAAAATTGGATAAAAAGGTCGTTCGGACGGAAGGACCAATAATACTTTGCATATAAATGTGTTGTTACGTTGCATGTTTACAATCGCATATTATTTAGCATCGTGTAACACATATTTTAGTTTTATTACTAGTATTGTTCGGCGAGGTATTTTGTTAGTTTAGCTTGTACTTTATCGACAAGTATTTTCATGAATAAGATTTCTGCATAATATTTGAGTGTACTGTTAGCCAAGTGATTGAAGTAACCATGCTAAACGGAATCTGCAAGAGGTGATTGACAATATAATTCGTTGATTTTTCGCGATCATAGTTTTGTCTTCGGATTAGATTGCTAAAAATTTACTGCTACGGGGCCCCATTCAATAAGAGCGCAAAAAGACATTATGATGAAACTGTATTTTAAAAATATTATAGAAAACTAAAATTAATTCCACACCTAAAAAGCTATAATCATCATCTTGACCTTTCGGAATTTTCCTTAATCTTCAACCGATTTTTGTATCAAAGTTAACACAAATTTAACTCCAATTATTATCACAGCAACACCATCAATCAGAGATATAATTAATCTCTTTACATTTATAGCTGCCTTCAAACAAAGCCTTTATAACACGAACAGATAGTCATCCTAACTCCCAATCAAACGTCACCTTAACACCAAACAGTAATCAAAACAATAATTTTGATCTCAATTTAGCTTAACAATACTCTACATGGAGTTAATCAATCAAAAATAAACCTTAATTTACAAGGCATACGATTTCAAATCAATTGAAACATAAAATTGTAGAATGAAATGTACAAAGCTTATATGTTATAGGAAAACCAGCTTTAAAAGCTAAGTGTTTAGGTTGTATTTGGATCAGATATCATGGAAAATTAATACTAGTTTTTCAACGCAAAATGATCTTTACGCCTCAGAGATAAGGTTGTCATATTTGGATCAGATTTGAGTATGGACATTAATCGATGTTTCGTTAGTATTCATGTCACGTAAGGAAAACAGAAAGTTGTCAAAGTAAACTATTATTATAGTGAGTTCGATATTGGATAAATTACTCTGATAGATATCTCGGGCATTAATTATTATATCAATATACCTTCGAGATAAGTTATATTAACAAAAGGGACGGAATTAATGAAGGAAAATAAGCTTAATTGCACCGGAATAAGACTCACTTTGCAGTTATCTAAAGGTTGTATTATACGCAAGTAGCGTATTGGTAAAAACCGGTCAAATGCAACTCATCCTTGCGGCACTAACTGTAAACTAGGGTTGAAATTTACACAGGCGGCGCTGCTATAAAAACAAGTAAAAAATAATATCAATTTAGGTTTATTTACTATTGGCACTATCATGAGCTTGATGGGGGACCAATATTTTTTGCAATTTTTTTTCTCTTAGCATATTTTTAGTAAGTCCTCAGTATCACAAGTAGAGCACATACTTGACTGTACCGCTTATTTATTAACTGTTTAAAAAATGGTTTATACGCTGTCCATTTTTGAGACCTGGAACTATATTTCTATTAAGTTATTCTATTAAATTAATTAATAATTACATGAGTATTCGTTTTTACAATAAAAATAGTTTTCACATCTAGTTTTTTCAGGCTAAAGCGACTGCCTTTCAATCTGTAGATTTGACACGCTCTCATTTTTATTATAGTTTTCTCAACTAAGAGAAGTCAGTTTGAACCTCACCTAAACCAGCGTCATATACACGAGCCCTTATATAACGTAACAAGTACTCATTTATAAGTTAACGCCGCACCTCAAAAGACAACTCGAGGCACAAAAGCGGAGCGGTAAATTATCCGTTCTCGCCGTGTTATCCGGCGGACTCGCCGGTTATCCGGGCCGTGTCCGTTGCGAGGCCGGTTGACTGATGCTTTCCGGGTACGTCTACTTAATTGTGGCCACGGAAATTTGTCCGTTCGAATTGCGGTCGGAGTATAATTCTTTTCGTGGAATATATTTTAATGTAATTTTGTAACATTAATTTGCGTGTGAAATGTTTTTTGAGTTGAATAGGTTATGTTTGAAAGAGCTCGGTTTTATTTTAATCGTCTCGTATTAAGGTTATATCGCGTAGAACTGCGAACGTCATTCTTAACATTTAAGTGAGATTCTTGTGACACGGATGTTTCACAGAGATTTCTACATACATAAGATTTTTTACATATTATTACATACATTTATTTATTTATTTATTTTCGAGGAGCTCGTGGCTAAGCTATAACCGCATAAGTGATTCGATCAAAGGTTAAGCTATGCTTGACGCGGTTGGTCCGTAGATGGGTGACCATCTGTGTCATAATGAGTTCCTCCATGTTTCGGAAGGCACGTTAAGTTGTGGGTCCCGGCTGTTATTCCTACATCTTTGACAGTCGTTACAGGTAGCCAGAAGCTTGAAAAAGTCTGACAGCCAGTCTAACCAAGGGGTATCGTGTTGCCCAGGTAACTGGGTTAAGGAGGTCAGATAGGCAGTCGCTCCTTGTAAAACACTGGTACTTAGCTGAAACCGGTTGGACTGGTAGCCGACCCCAACATAGTTGGGAAAAGGCTAGGCCAATGATAAGAATATATTTTCGTAGATTGTATGCACAAAGAAACAGTATACTTATTGGCCTAACACAATTGACTTTCATGTGGGCTAACACTTTGGGCTTTGTCAAGTGATTATTGAATTCAAATAAGTAAATCAAAATTCCCCATACAATTTCATCAAAATTAAACTCAAAATGGTGACAAATAACACACCGTTACAAAACCAAACAAAATCAAAAGAGCGTTAACATTTACACATCGAGCAAATTAACAGCACAAGCTACATTTTATAATAACACTAAAAATGCACAATGAACTGGCTATAGTCACCATACCGTGACTATTCAAAGCCGCTCGTAATTGCATAAATTGTACAACATAAGGGAGTCCACGATTTCGTTCATTACGCACGGACAATTCTAAAATACGTATCTGGCGGTCACCCAAATGGTGGTCACCACAAAACGGGGCATTATCAAACACTAATACAGAACGAGGCTTTGTGACGCGTCGCGATTCGGCTAATTAATATCCGCTGTTCCGCTACGTTTGGTCACCCTAATAATTCTAGAAGCGGTTTGTGGATTTGTCGGTTGTTACATTATTTTGGCCTCGCCTGTAGTGTGATTTACAAATAGTGCATCACTTTGTATGGTCAGTATTGTACTAGATTAATGGAGATAGTTTTTTAACGCTGTAAGTATTTTAATCCTTGTGTCGCAGGGGTTTTACAAACATTCAAGTCACAGCATGTGGTCAGGTCTAGCGCGAGATTCAGAACAAGCACTCGTAAATCACACTAATTATTATATGACGCGGGATCGAAAATGCGATACGTCGTTGAAAGTATGTCGCGACACTTTTACGAAGTGAACCAGCCTGTTTTATAAAAAGGTTAACATTTATTATCTACCCATTTATTAATTTTCCTATCATGTTTCACAGAGAATGCAAGCGATCCTGCTCCTATATGGTATTTATAGACAGTTTAAGACCGACATATCCCCACTCCTTGCAATCGACCTTCGTCATTCTCCCCAGAATACAAAAAAATCCCTCAAATCGTTTGCAATTCAAAGAATTATTTTAAGTACGAATAATGACGTCAAAATTATGAGCGAGGAGCTCGTGGCTAAGCTATAACTGCGTAAGTGATTCGATCACAGGTTAAGCTATGCTTGACGCGGTTGGTCCGTAGATGGGTGACCATCTTTGTCATAACGAGTTCCTCCGTGTTTCGGAAGGCACGTTAAATTGTGGGTCCCGGCTGTTATTCCTACATCTTTGACAGTCGTTACAGGTAGTCAGAAGCTTGAAAAAGTCTGACAGCCAGTCTAACCAAGGGGTATCGTGTTGCCCAGGTAACTGGGTTGAGGAGGTCAGATAGGCAGTCGCTCCTTGTAAAACACTGGTACTTAGCTGAAACCGGTTGGACTGGTAGCCGACCCCAACATAGTTGGGAAAAGGCTAGGCCAATGAATGACGTCAAAATTATAAAGATCTACATCGACATTTATCCGAAAAAACAAATCGAACTGCCAACAACTCAAATCAATTACAAGAATGACCTCGTCATTCAATACGTTATCAAATATCCAGTATAATCATCATACGTTTGCAAAATAAGAATGTAAGTACATTGGCCATTTATTCGGACGATTTCATAATCACATCGGTTGGATGGGTCGACAAAAAAGTGAATCGTTAGGCAAACGGGACGACTTATTGAACATTCTCATTCTTTTTAATAGGGCAACGTTCCACTGCTAGCGGTTATAGGATTTTTTCTTTCTTAAGCATCATTATGCATTTGTTTTTTTGGCTGATAAGGGTTTAGGTTTTTTCAAAACGTGAATTCAACATTAATTGTACAAAACAGTAATTATTATAGAAACGGATTGGTGTGTTTTGAAGGTTATGTATACAAAGGGTAAAATGAAATTCTTTGGCTACACTTTCTGTCTGTCCGTCTTACCATCTGTCACCTGAGTATGTCATGTACCGTGGCAGCTAGACAATTGAAATATTAAAAAAAAATCAGTTGCGCTATAACAACTTATTATAAAAGTGAAGATCGAGGCTCAGCAGCGTTTGATACGATCATAAAAATGATGGGTGATCATTTTTGTAAATATCTTTTTTTGTCTATTTGTACGGAACTCTCAGTGTCGCAAGTCCTACTCACACTTGCCCGGTTTTATATTTTAATTATAGTTCAGAATCTACACCAATACAATAAATGTAATTTTGACACCCCCTGTACGCCACAAACCATAACAATACTCAAATCAAATAAACAAGAGACATACAGCCGCCATAACTATATCAGGACTCAACTTTACGGTCCCATTCACTCAGAGCGAGTGAATGTAACCATAAAATACGACAACTGAACTACTGAATGAGTTTAACGCGCAATGACTTTTGAACTCGTATATTACTCATATCCCTACAATTGTATTGAGACCTGAAGTCAGAGCTGTAAAGCAATGCTCGTAAAATGGATCGTATATTGTTAATTTGAAGGCTCAAGTGATGTAGAATTGAAGTTTACGTTTTGCGATGGAAGGAATTTGTTTTTAGTCCAATGCTGCGAATGTTGAAAGACACGTTAAGGTTTGCCTCAGTTACGCGGCAATGGATAATAGAGATGTAGGATTCTCGTTATTTCCTATGTCACACTGTGTTTGAATTTGATTCAGTTGACTATTTATTTAGGTAAAGTAACGTTTACCTAAATAAATAGTCAACGTAATATGTTATGAAATAAGTAAACAACTTAACATAAATATAAAAGATGTCGCATAAACTTAGTTTTTTTTTTCAGGTGTGAAAACATAGGAAAACCTTCATATTATTTTAAACGGCTTTTAAAAGGACTCTCACCATGACACTTTGCTGAAAAAATAACAACATAATCAAAAGCTAGTAATATTTATGAAAACATTAACGTTGATCACATCAAATTAGAAAATTACAGGTTAAAGTAACAGTTCAAGTTCAAAATCAAGACAAAGCTTTTGTATCCAGTAGGTTTAAAAAAGGCTCTATAATTAAAAAACGAAAGTCAAGAGTTTTTATTTCAACTTCGGGCATTTTTAAAACTTTCCAATAATCACTAGGTGAGCCATTCCAAATTGTAATTCCTAGAAAAATCCATTACGTAGAGGGCAAACAATTTAATTTTCAATAGTACCTACATAGATATTGAGAATAAAATTTACAAGTGACCTAGGAAGAAAAACCATAACTTTTCTGCTTACACTAAGACCTGGTCCTTATGCCCATACAATAGTAAATTTAATCCATTCCATTCCAGACAGAACCCAATCTGTTCGTCACCAGAAAACGATGTGCTGAGTAATTCTAGCTATATTGTAAGAAAATACTTTTTCTACTATATTCTAGTTTTGTTATCGGAAAGTTTCTTTTTCCGATTTATGTATGAAAGCGGGAGCTGTAAGCATTCATTCCTTTCTTACTAGCAAATTTGGTCAGAAAGGGTCCAGTTCTTGAATTTTAATTATAGTCCGAATCTGGTGGCAAAGTAATCAACAATGCTTACTGTGCAGTCATTCATGGTTTATCTTGCGTTTTTGATATAACAATAAAAGAAAAGATACCTCGAAAAGAAATCTTATGACATTTATATTTCTAAGAAGAAGTTGTTGCGAACGTCAGGTTTGCTACGAATGTTAAGTGTTTCCTCTTAAAATTAGGTACTTTTACTCTTAAATAACCATATTTTTGTAGCATACGCCCTAAAATACCTCAAACCGTTCGCAGTTTGATTACACGAGTATCCAAGTCATAAACATAAGTCACCAAATCACACCTATTGCTCGCGATATGTCTTGTATTCGATCCTCGTGTAGGAAAAGCACTTGTATGATCAACATAATTATTATGCTTGTTTTGAGTCTTGTAAAAGTGACTTGAATGTTTATAAAAACCCTTACGGCAAAAAAAGTAAATTTCTCAGCGTGGTGTGGACCAAAAAATTTTACGTAAATACAAAACATCTACGTAGCGTAGCCGAATAAACACAAGGTACCTCTTTTGTTAAACGACATAATAACGATTCCTCAAACGAATTTTGAACCTTATCCTCAAGGATTTTTCTAAAATGAACTCTATGAAATCGCTTCGGTTCACAAGGCTTATATTTCCTTAAATGCAAATTTCATATTAATAATTAATTTATAGGCGCTTAATTGGTACATTTTCCGCCTGACTGCTTAAAAGGTCCTTTTAAGTATTTTTAAATGTATACTTTGCGATTTAAAAATAAACAATTAAATGGAATTCTTTTTATGAAAGAGGTACTCTACGAAAAACCGGTCAAGTGTAAGTCGGGCTCACGATTCGTACAAATAGGCTAAAGAAATACGGGGGAGTAACCCATTAAATATACACCGTGATTTTTTAGTCGTCTTACAAAAGCAGCCCAGTTCATGTATCGTGATAAAAAAATAGGTAATTATGAGATTTGAATAAATTTAAAATGCAATTTTTATTCAATATTATGATGCAATTCGTAGTTTTTTAGAAACAGCTCTGTTGCGAGCGCGGTCCGAGCCTTGTAACAATGGTGAGGGGCGCGGGCGGCAGCGTTTTTATCATTTTTAAGAGTATTTTCAGATTTCGCTTGTTTAATTTTTCTTCGTACTTATTATCTTAGTTGATGATAAAAAAATAATAATCGCGCCTAGGGTTATTTTACGTCGGATACATGAACTGGGCTCCTTTTGTAAGACGACTAAAAATCACCGTGTATATTATGATCGTTCTAACCCTATTCAAGAGAATTGTAATTTATTTTACTGCTATAGCGTAAAATAAATGTCAAAATTAAAACATCCTAGATATCACGTTTGGACCGCCAGATAGACAGCGGATCCTTAGCAATATAGATCCGGTTAAAAAGTAACAAATTTGAAAACGTCTGTTTTGCGTTGAGCTTTTAATTTTTAAATTGGTTTGAAAAGAAAACATGACTATGAAATCTAAATGCTAAATATTTGAATCTGAAATCGCCAAGCCGCAAAGAGCTATGCGCTGGCGATCAATGCTCTAACTTTCCTTGTATGGAAGTGGCTTGTTCCCAGTGGTGATACGTCTATAAGCTAGTATTTTATTAATTTTAGAAACGTCACACGTCTTTGACAGTTATCAGTTATGGTTTTTTATTTATAATCGATATTTTGGCCACCAACTCAAACAAGAGCACAAAATACAAAACGACACTTACACTTTTAATTAATAAAGTCATGCCCTTTGTCTTTGAAGCCAATAAAAACCTGTATCCAAAGATTCTTGGCAATAAGGCAAAAGGACCAAAAAATACACCAAATGACCACCAGACGTGCCCCATTCCAAATAAAAAACTCGTCAGTTCGATTCTGGATTGAAATGAACTTATTCGAACGATCGAATGATAAATGACTCGAGATATGAAATTCTCGATATGATCGATTACTTAACGATTTTATAACGAGCTCGAATCGATTTGGGAGGATGGGTTTATTGAAAGGTTAGATTTAATATTTGACTGAACGGATAGCCGCGCGGTTGAGGTCATCACGCCAAACCCACTGAGGCGACGTGAAGCGGGTTCGATCCGATGAGACAAGCATTTTGTGATCTACGAATGCTTGCCCTGTGTCTGGGTGTCTTTCTGAATGTGCTTGAATGATTAAAACAAATCAAATATTTGTTGTGAGTTTTTGGTTATTTATTTTTTCTCTTTATTCTGTTATGTGTACGACATAGTAAAACTTCGTCCTTTTCACCTTAAATTCAGTTATTACGTGGTGAGAATATTTTGGGCTTGAACGTAGTTTGTATTTACTTTTAAGAATTTACGTTTGCAATTTTAAAAGATATTTCTTGTTTTTATTTACACGCACAGGGGTCTACATAAACAACTTTATCTAAACTAAAAATGAAAGCTACACCAATGAATCGAAATTTTACATACCAGTGCAGGTCTTATTCAATTGAGAAAGAAAGACGGCGCAATACATCATCCGTACTGGCAACACACTTAAACGCTCATGATAAGCGCAAAGAATGTTACTTTCAGCATTAAGTTAACACATCTTTCTAATCACCGTTATCACAACGCCATAAGGTCCATTTTCGAGTGTACATCTATATACTATATAATATATAAAGCCGAAGAGTTTGTTTGAACGCGTTAATCTCAGGGACTACTGGTTCAATTTGAAAAAATATTTTTGAGGACGGTTTAAGGCTATAAGCCATCACGCTGCGACTAATAGGAGCGAAGATATAATGGAAAATGTGGAAAAACAGGGTAGAAAAAAATCATAACTTAAATCTTCTAACCACGCGGACGAAGTCGCGGGCAACAGCTAGTGCAATTGATAAAACTGTTGCGTCAAACGAAACAATAAACCTTGGCGTTGCAATTCCTATACAGTGAAACAAACAAACGATTATTTGAATTTCTCGATAGAGAAACAAAACTATTAGGTGGTTTCGATGGAGTCCATACATTTGTATTGCGATTTACGTACTTTGCGACGCTTTTTTAAGGTTTCAGGTTAAATATACATATTTAAATCTTAAGTGAGGGGTAAACGTCATAAAATATATATATATATATATATATAACCTTTTTTCTGTGTTTTGTGTGAATCGCATATACTCGTATACCTATATTTAATTTAATCACTAACGAAATTAGTGTGAGAGGACCCTTAAAGGTAACAAAAAATATAGCAAAATTAACACTAATGACCATATATATACGGCTGACTTTTTTCCAATAAAAAGGCAGCATACAAAATATGATTCAAAGAACACAAATATATTGCAACAAAGTTATTTTTCAAACAAAAAACATGGAAGAATAACATCAACCAATTGAGACCTCAAATAAAGTAATATCGGAAAAGATAAAGTCAAAAGTTTCTAAAGCTGAATAAAAATATGAAAGACAGGAAAGCTATTGAAGAATGTCGCGAGGAAAACTATTAAACTTTAGCTCTGAGAGAACTTTGGCTCTGAAGAGAGATGCAGCTATAAGCCGTATAGTGCCGTCTCGCTTTCTCTACGACAAAGACCTGACTTAAGGTGGAAGTAAACCGTTTTAGATATCCTTGGACATTTATTTTGCTTTAAGACATCAAAACTGATGTCAACTTTCCGATTAAAGTATAATTTTGGTCCCACACATGAGGATCAAAATTGTTGGACTTGCTTATTAAGTTTCTGCTTCAAAATTATACGATGAGGGCACACTAGAAATTAAGTTAAAATACTTAAATCCTTCATTAGGTTTTTAATTAATGTCATTCCTTAACGTAAAATCCCAGTATTCCTTTTTAAATTTTAACCTTTGGAATCTGGCTGTCCTTATGGATAATTAGGAAAGTACATTCTTACAAAAAGTCCCATTACTATTAGCCTGCGTTGAGATCGAACCTGCACCTAATGCATACGAATCCACACATGCAACCGAAGAACCACCACGACATTACAACGTAGGTGAACTCACACCTACGCATTCAAGACACGTTCCCACTAACCAAACAGCTCTTCAAAACGCTTTTGTTTCGCATTTGTGTTTTTAATTACCTCACCCACGTATTCTACAAAATCCAGACCTGTTTGTACCGTCACGGCCAGATTAGCATACTCGTAAGAACGGACATGTCTCTAATTGCCTTGAAACATAGACAAAAACGAGGGTACAAACAGTGAGAAACGCTTGATATATTTACAAACGGACTCCAAAAACTGGAGGTCCATTCAAACGTTCCCTACGTGACAAGGACGTTGAATTTTTCACTAGTCTACCTGAATAAATAGGACTGTTTTTTTTTTGGGTTCAGTACCTAAATAGTAAAAGAAACAGAAACACAGAGAACAGTTACCATCTTTCTGTCTGTCACCATGTTGTGAACTTAGATAGTTTTTTTTTTACATTGTGCACTTCATCACCTAATACAACTACACTTGCAAAAACAGAATAAAATGGAGTGCCCTCTCCTATAAAACCAACATGACATTTTTAAGGTTTTTAGAAATCTGTACTCAAATAGCAAAACGAGACCACGATAGATGATTAAGTCTCCTCTTCGCTTTCTTTTCAGATTTCTGCTTGTCTGTCACCTAATGAAATTAGGTGTATTAGTTGACATTTTACAGATGGTGTAATTTTATGACCACTTAACAACTAATACTAAAAAAGGGAAGAAACTCTTTAAAGGGTGCTCCTTTAAATAGTTTCGAGAGACGTGCTTTTATAGATAATAGTACGGAACCCTTCGTTCACGAGTCTGACTGGCACTTGCCGGTTTTTTTTTTTCGTAAAACATTCTAACAAATGTTCGGTTGCGAGGTTGAATTAGTTCAATAAATTATTCCGGGAGTTTTTAACGTGTACCAAATTGAGTTACAATCAATTTTATTGTTTTTGATTACACAAATTTATTACTTTTAATTAATAACGTTCCTCTATTGCAACGGGGATAGTGAAATTGGTTTTTTGTTTGCAATCTGGTTGTTTGTCAGGTTTATTTGAAGAATCATGTTTTTTACACGTAGTCAAAATGTTTAGCTTTTTTTACTATGCAATTGTTCCACTGCTGGGCTTATATTTTTAGAGGATTTATTTTTTTGTAAAAACGATACTTGCTCTAGAGAATGTATTCCCTGTGTCACAGGTGCTTTCACACTAAGTCATACGCCTGAACATGCATTCGTTTATCGCACAAATACATGCCCTACGCGGCACTCGAACCTGCATTTGCACACAGAGCGGGTTCCATGTAGACCCCTTTCTTAAGCTCAATTTCTAAACGGCATAGATAGATAGCTGTTTGAGCGATTGCTAGATTCCTTCTCACTGTAAAATCAACTCAAAGTCAGAAAGTGTCTTAGGAGTGTTTGAAAATAAAAGATCTTATTTTACTTTATAACATTTCTCATGGAAAATCGCTGAATTTGCTAGTCCTAATTGCCGCAAAATACAACAAACTTATTTATATCCTTTTCGAGTTGAAATCTGCAACATTCAGTTGTTTCGTCTCTTTTCGTTTTTTTTTATTCTATCAACAATGTATATTCGACACTGCCTCCTAAAACATGCAACTGTCATTTAGTCCAGGTATCTACAATGTACAGGCTCGACAACAATTGCGTTGTTTTTGTACGGCGACACACTCACAGCGTGCATTTTTACTGCTGTTGGCTGCTGTTATACTTAAACGTATCAGCGGTTGCATGAGCAAACTGCTTTTTAACAGCGAGGGAAAGGAGAGTGTATCTGTTTGCATGTGTGTATGTACCACTTAAACAGGTGAAGCAATTAAGGTGCACTAATTAGGATGCGGTTTTTTATTAAAATTTGTCTGAAGATTTTCTAGCCATAAAAATATAGTTTAGTTAGGTAAGAGAAAGACCTAAAAATATATTTAAATTCGACAGTTTCATTTCTAAGAAAATTGTTATAAATTTGATCAAAAGGACTTGGATGCGATTCTTCTCTTTTGTGGGTTTTTTTTTAACAAACAATATTTATGCATTGAGATTTAAGCAAAGGTATCAATCAAGTGTACGCCAACAACATTGCCAATGTAGCTTTATCTTTTTTTCATTGCTGATTACCAAAATTGTATTTTTCTTTGTAATTTTTTCCCCACGTTTTTCTACACTCACATTTCTTGTTTGTTCATCGCTCCGGTTGTATTTTTGCAACCGGAGCGAGGCGGAGCCAGGCTGTAGTTTTCAGGGTAGCTTTAACCCGATGACAATACAATTTACAACTATAAAATCAGCTAAACCAATTTTGATTAAATTTAAATAATGTGGAATTTAAAAACGTGGGTTTCTTAAAATCAATTAATTTACTTGTTTATTTCAGAGTAAACATTTTCCATATTACACTTCGGTGTAAATAAATCCGCTAGTTTTCAATCGTCAACGGAAATAGATGCCCCGATTCTCCTCGCCCCGCTACGTTGTACCCTTTATTTATTTAAACTACAAAAGGTCCAGAGCAATCGTTCGTGACTAACGACAGTGCTATTGACTAGAGCTTTGCTAAAAGCTCGCTTCTTTAAGCTTTACAAAGTTGCGCTTTAAGCTTGATTCATTAAAAACCTTGCATTGATTGGGAGCTTTTTATTTCTTTTTTTGTTTAGTTAGATGGAGTTGTTGTTTGTTTGATTGTGATTTTTTTTTTTAACAGTGCAATGGTTTACTTATTTTGCAGGGATTGCTTGTCTTGTTTTGGAGACAAATCGAGTCTTTAATTTTATTATGAGCCGTTCGTTCCAACTGAATTAAAAAAGGCGGAACTTCCAAATCGGGCTGTATTTGTTTATTTTATTTATGTTTTTGCAGAACTTCGTACTATATCAACCTTATTTGTTGATTCTTTTTGTATTACATGTTGAATAGCTATCATTTGTTCCATTTCATCACGATTATCTCAATAGTTTTCATTAAAAGTCTATTTTTGTTTATTTTCCATGTCATCTAAATAGCCGTTTACTAGCACATTTCAATTATCTAAATGAAGAATTAACAGTGCAAATACCAATATTCTCGAGAAAATTCGAGTTTAAATTTTCAAGCTGTTTTACTTTTTGGTTTCAGTCGTGAAATCGGCCTTAAACACATTAGCATGACATGAGACTGTCAGTAGGTAATGTCATTACTTCTGAGTATCGGTCGCTCCCCTGTACTGAGAAAATCGCATTAGAACGTAAGCTATACGGAACTTGCTGGACTTTTCGAGGAAAAGCGGATGTTTGACGATCCAATAGACAACATGTTAAGTGATTTTGGTAAAGGTCATCTTTGTCATTAAGTGAAACCCTAGGGAAGGAAAAGGAAATAGAAAGTTTATTAATAAGGTACCACTGTCTGTCCGTTTGTTACCAAGCTGTATCTCATGAATAGGGGAGCTGCATTTCAGGTAATGTGTTACAGTGGCTTTTAAATGAAAATAAAAATCAAGGATAAGCCACGGTTATTAGTCATAAATTTGAAGTGAAAATGTGAAATTTGAATTTTTTATATAGAACAAGCGAACCGTTCGCACTTGACCAGTTTTACTTGACTACCAAAACGTCACTCACACTAACACACACCAGCTTACAATAATTCCACATTTGTTAAACACACATACAATCTATTTTCGAACGCATTAAAATCGATCGATTTCAAGTAATCGCTTATAAGGCCATATACACTGGACGGAGTAAATTCAATCGGGCCACAAGCATTGGGATTCAATCATGTTGAACTGCACATACACGTTATGCGATAAACGGAGCATTTGGAATGATAACGATCGTAATCACTTTGTAAGGAATATTGAACCAGAGAATTATTAAATGAGGTAAAAGGTTTACTTACGCGTATTTATCGGGGTAGCCCGACTAGTTTTGTTAGTTCAACTCGCGATCCCGCCGCGTCTGCTCATGATTAAGGACTAATGTTGGGTCCGAAAACCAAGGGGTATCATGTTGTCTAGTGAACTCCGTGACACAAGGATAAAATTCCAAAGATAGAACGGAGGTCATTTCAAAAAGAAAAAAAATATTTGAAAGATCCTAATTTCATACCTAAATAGGCTTTTTTGCAAACACATAATGTTCGCAAACCTAGGAAAAGCTCATGGCTAAGCTATAACTGCATAAGTGAATCAATCACAGGTAAAGCTGCTTGACGCGGTTGGTGAGTAGATGGGTGACCACCTTTGTCATAACGAGTTCCTCCGTGTTTCAGAATGCACTTAAAATCTTTGACCTACTTTAAAGGTAGTCAGAAGCTTGAAAATCTGACAACCAGTCTAACTAAAGGGTATTTTGTTGCCCAGGTAACTGGGTTGAGGAGGTCAGATAGACAGTCGCACCTTGTAAAACACTGGTATTTAGCTGAATCCGGTTAGACTGGAAGTCGACCCCAACATAGTTGGGAAAAAGCTAGGCCGATGATGGTAGAAAGTTAGAAGGAACATTTCTTTTTTTTTTTTTCCTTCAAGATATTTTTTATAGATATATGTATTTATTATCACTATCACCTTATTATAAGTAGGTACAGTATATTGAGAGAAACAAAAACACAGATATTTTCAGGTTCTACGTTTGATTGTAATTTTTTGGCATTATTTATCGTCACGAAGACGACTCACAAATAAAAAAAGAAATTTGTCTGCGAATAAACAGAATAAAAGAAATCACTTTCGCACGCCAAACTAAATCTTCTTTTCTTCTGCTCGCTGGAATCACCATCTCCTAACCGACTATCCTGAAAAAAAAAACTACGAAACAAACTCAGAGGGTACATAGTTTGTCATAGTAACATTTTACTCTATCACAAAACGCCGTCCACTCCTAACTCAGCCTTCAAGATAATACGATGAAGGGGTCCAATCTAATATTCGGGCGCAATAACGTAATAAGGATGTCTACCGGGACATACCCGGTCCGGAGACCCGGAGACCCGGACATGCTCCAGTATTAGCTGTTTATTGGAATACCCGTTAAAATTTAATGACACGATTGAGTTTAAGTGTGCTGTGTCAATTGCCCTTGAATACTGATGAAGGATTTCTAAAGTAGGGTCGAGAATTTAAGATTTACTCGTCTTTATGAATAAGTGTGATATTCTTTTGTCAATCGATACAGTTTTTTTTGACGACTCCCGCACTAAGGATTTTAATAATTGTGTCGCCAGAGGTTTCACGAACAAACAAATCACAAGCTCTGAGACACCCAGACTCAGAACTAGCATTCGTGGATCACACAAATGCTTGTCCTACGCGGGGATTGAACCCGCAACACGATGCGCTCAGTAGGTTTGGCGTGGTGACCTCAACTACTCGACAATCCGTGCAGTCGAATTTATATTTACGTGTTTTTAAATGATATTTTGTGTAGTCTTTTCAGCAGCAAAATAACAGCAAATTATGTGTTTTCAATAGTCATTATTGATTGACGTGTCAGTCAGTATTTTTAGTAAATAATATTCAGGTAGTGCAGGCTGTGACTAAAATTCTGTTTTCGTAGTACACGTGTTGATATTAAGAGCCGATTCACTGAAACGCAACGGATAAAGCTATGATTCAAAAGCGTTTAAATCCGATCTAAATAATGATACATACCCGGTAACAGTCCTCTGTACCTATTTAATACGAATAGTCTGCACAACTATAAGTAGAGTAATTCAATGAAAATAAAAAAAGGAATAATAATTTATAAAATCAATAGTAAAAATTGATGTATAATGTAACTAAAAATGAATTAATGATATACTCCGTAACTAAAGTATTACTTACCTACATTAAACAAAAGATTAAATTAAATTTAAAAAATTGCAAATTTTTATGATAGCCCCCGTCCTAATTCTTATTTTTTCAACCCTACACACAACGCTCCAAAGTAAATATGTATTCTTTAAGGCTCATTTAGACGATGCGAGAAATATCGTACGAATTGCAATACATTGCGTGATCGCCAGCTCTGGCATCAAAAGTTATATGTTATGGCCGGCATTGTATCGCAACTTGCATGATACTTTCAACGCCATCTAAATCGGCTGTTATGCACCTTATAACTTATTGAGTATTCAGCATTTACGTTATAATTTGATCAACCAAAGTTTATTCAAAATATAACCCGCGAATGCCGATGTATTTCTTGGTAAAAAATCAATAGGGCGCACTCCGCCCATCCGTTCGGTAATGATGGATCGAGCTTACTGAAATATCGTTTCTTAACTCGAAAATGGAACTAATCAATCTTATATTTCACCGATATGTTACTTGTCTCAATGAGATATAAATTGCTGCTCCATTTCCCTGCATGGAGTCTTTAAATATTATGGAGAAATAAACATTAATATTAGGAATTAAAATAGCTTTTCTCAAACATGTTTGACTCATTTTCAACATCAATAAGGCCCTTAATAATATGAGCTTGCAACGTGAGAGTTGCACGATAGTTTCTGTAAAAAATATACCTACACGGAAAAATAAAATACTGAAATGTTGTGAACAATAATTCTTAGTTCCAATTTTTGTCATTATCATCATCATAATCATCAGAACATATTCGTTCATAGGACAAAGGCCTCCATAGAGATCTATCTTCGGCTGCTCGCATCCAGCACCTGCCAGCCATCTTGCTTTAACAAAACCATTTCTGCCACAATACACATAGCACACAAATACAACATCAGCAATTGATATGTGTGTATCCATACTCTTACGTAATGAAACATAAAATTATGGATACACACAAATACACAATTACGTACACTACACGATAAACCAACACCTTTTTCTGTCAGGGGTTAAAAACAAAACACGCAAGTTAATAAATCTGGCAAAGTAAAAGTTACAGTGCCGGCGAAATCTCAGTATTCCAGTGAATTATGTGCAAGAAAATTGAAACCAAGTCTGGAGTAGCGCCCTCCACTTTGTCAAATACGATATTCGGAAGAAATATCGGTACTTTTTTGCTGTTACAGCTTTTATTGGAAATGTAATGAAAAATAGCGTTCTAATAAGTTCGATAGACTTTCGCTGACTTGTATTTACGATATTGTTTGTGCTTCAATAAATTGGAGTTGGTTGACTTCGTTTTTAACGGTTTATCTTTACAGAAAATGTGTGTCAATGTATTTGTATAACACATATTTTGTCTCGAAGGTTTAAAATGTAATCTGAAAAAATTAACACGATGTTTCGCAAGACAAAGCTTTGTTCTTACCAACATTTTTCATTGGTCTTTATTTACCGGTGTACTTAATCATGAGCTAACGCGGTGGAGGGGTTCCCAGTCCACTCCGGTTGGGTCTGACACTAGTCGGGCTATCCAATAAATGCTCGTGAGTAAACCAGTATAAAATCAATATTTCAAACTCACGAAAGTTATGACAATTGTTTCAGTGATTCGAGTGGTTTTCAAAACTACGCACCCTTCACTACGCATCGCTTGCATGACAACAAACTGACAAGATGGAAGCATGTCCCCCCCCTATTGTGCGCAAGTTCCATCAGCATCTAGAAATATTACCTGCTTACTCACAGTGACGTGTATCATTTTTCCATCCATCTACAAAGAATTTAGTTCCAATTAGGTCTTCGAATTTCCACTCAAATTCTTTGACGTCGAAGCGGAATTGTCGAAAACTCTATTGGATTATAAACTGCATTTGTTTGTTGTACGTTCAGAAACTTTTCGGTCCAATCAATCAGCTTAGGACGTCAGGCCATTGCAATTCGTTACACTATGACTCTGCTCTCGCAAGCTCTAGGTAGCTTCTATTGAAGTGGAATGTACTGTGGATTTTTAGTATACTTTGATGGAGTATTTTTACAGTTGGGGTTATTTACTTACTGGCTGCACCCAGAAGTAGAAGTGAAGGTATGGCTAGGCAAGGGTGGCATTATTAGGAGACGATAAACCTCTTTAGTTTTTTAGTGTGTGAAAAAAGAAGAAATTAAAAGAGTTAAAAAAAAGTTTTCAGTTTTTACTCGCAAAAACTAATGACAAAATCAATCAACTAATCAAATTTCATCTGATCGTCTATGTTCAATTGTTCGTAAATAAAATTGAAATGCGTATTTATTTTAATAACCGTTAGATAAACCATACAATTGTTGTAATACGTTGTTTTGTTCGATACACCAACACATTTATAAAATAAGCCCATGGTAGGCTGAAAAGCTAATATAATATAATAAATCCTGTTTAATGATTGTGATTAAAGTTCATTTCGAAACTATTAAGTTACCACATTAAGCAACTTACTCCTTGTGTCGCGGGGGGTTTCATAAACATTCAAGTTACATGCACAAAGAAACCCAGACTCAGGACAAGCGTTCGTGAATTACCCAAATGCTTGTCTTACACGGGGATCGAACCCGCGACACGCCACGCCCAGTGGCTTTGGCCTGGTGACCTCAACCACTCGGCTATCGGTGCAGTTTAATGCAGAATTGTTATTTCAACAGCAAAAGCTATGCTAAACCTGACTCTATAGACATATTGCGCAAAGCCTCTATTTTCCAAAAGGGTTAACAACGAGAAAAAATGTTAATGGCCTGTCAAATTCCAAATTAACTCCGGTGATTAGTTGGCACACAATTTATCCAATCAAATTACCTAGCGTACATTCAATTTTAGATTTGAAAACAGATTATATTCCTCTTAAATTAGGGCTCTCTGGAAAATTAGATTTTTAGCACAATTTGAAAGGCGGGCAGTTTGAAAAGCACTGGAGATAAAGAAGTGTATGCAGAGACACCAAAACTTTGTGTGAAGTTGTATTAGCAAGGAACAAATATGATGAGCTACTAAAAGGATCAAAATAGATAAAAACTGGAAAATTAGAAAAGAATTGCATCCAAAGCGGCTCACTGTTAAGAAGCTACGGTGCCATACAGATACGAATAGCGATCAATCATGTAACACCCTTCTTAGAAAACACAGCGCATACTCTATTTGTAGACTGGACCGATTTTGAAAAATTACGTCTATTTACGTCTTCACTAGAAAGGCAAAAATCACTGCATCCAAATCATTTGACCCATACAGGCATAGCTGTCAAATTAAGAACATACTCTTTTTGGGATGGGGGTTAAAAACGAAAAAGTAGGTATGTGTGCATTGCTCTCGCTAATATATTGTCTAGCAGTAAAACTTTGCATTTCTACAGTCCCAAGACTGTTTATATTAACGCCGTAATGTATTATGCCATTTTTCAAGCTTAGTGTTTTCTGAAGTGAAATTGTTGAAATAACTTATATTTATTTCAAAACCTTCTAGAAACGACTGTTTCACATAAAAATAAAAAGCACTTTAAGGGAATGAAAATACATCTTTATTTAAAGCATCAGAAATAAAAACAACATTTTTATCGTAAAATAAGAACATTATATAATAATAATATTATTATAAAACTATACGACATCTAAAAATAGAGATATTACAAACAAAAAATATTATAATAACAACAATATTTTTCAACAAATAATTTAAATGAACGAATATTTTCAACGATTGGCCAAACATATGAGACCATTCCAAAGAAGTAATTATCAATATACGAATTGTTATGGAAGGCAAGAGTAAATCAGTTCAGTCATTCGCACTTCTACAACTGCAACTATACGTAGGCAGTAGATTGGTCTTGGTATTAGGATATATACTGATGACGTCAAAAAATCCACACACCCCATTGCGATAAAGAAAAAATATTTTTCAAAATTACTCGTAAAGGCAACGTTCACAAAGACTAAGAACAATTTTCCAGTCGTGATTACGATACATGTATTCTTTACTTGGATTGTTCAGACGCGATAGGAGTGATGATGTATCGTGAAGCGGGATTTTTAAATCATGGCTTCAGTGTTACCTCCGAAGCACCCTCGAAGATGTGACAAAACACAATGAAATACATCCAAATAGTGACTTTTCGATAAGTTCTTAAGACTTTCCTTTTCATTGACAATATTTTAGATGAACTATGCAAAGAACATTAAAAAGCAGTTACCCTAAACTCAGTTGAATAATAAACATACTATTTGATTAACTTGACTATTTCCGAAAAAGACCACAGAAGTATCCAAACAACTCTGTTTTGTACAATCTATGATGATTCGCAGATCACACAACAGAATCTGGATAAGAATAAAATCTAAATTACGAAATACGTAATAACGATAACTGTTACATCAAAACGAATCTAGAATTCCAAGTATATGTACTAGTTTTAGAAATATGTCTATTATTGAGGTGTAAAGCATAAATGCCCCTAGCGCGTAGTCGTCTTCCGTCAGTTCGACCGTTCTTCCTCCAAGTATCATTTGCAGCTCCATGACAAGAACCTGCAAATTCAAATAAAGTCAAATTGAATTTCTTAATTCATTTTAATTGATTTGGGACAAATTTTAACGACATCTATCAGGATTTCATTGCTTCACCAGTCCAAAATAAGGAATGTCCTATTTTTTTTTTTTAATTCTACATTTATTCATTATTTTTTCCTAGGTACAGATTTGAAGCTGTAATCATATAGCTTCTCTTTTTCTCCTCCTTCTTTTTAAAATGTTCTTAAAAAAAACTTTTTTTTAAGATAGAGTAGAAAATAAAAAATATGGATTTTCAACTACTCATATCATCTCGTAACCAAAAAACATATTATATTAGAAAAAGAACAGCATTTTGGCAACACCTGTAAGAACCACCAAGTCACAAATTATGTATAACTGACTTCAAGAAATTTTTAAATTCGACTATCACTTCACAAACAGCAAAATTTAAGATAATTAAAATACAAATACTTACGACAACATTAACAATTGTTCCCGCCAAAAGTATAACCAGTGTCACAGGCTTATATCGGGTATTGGTGATCAGCATGGTGATAGACACGATCATAGCAATAGCAGCAACCGCTGCGCCTATTACTATCACATAGAGCAAATACTTCGTGAAGTCGAACTGTTGGGAATGGAAACAATCGTTAGAGACTAGCTGACTCAGCTAATTACGTACTGCCTAACAGTCGATGATAAAAATGCAGACAATGTTTGCGTTATTTCCATATTTCATTAACGTTTGAACCTTCCCTGGACTTCCACGAACATTTCAAGACTAAAATAAGCCAAATCGGTTCAGGCTCTCTCGAGGTTTAGCGAGACTAACGAACAGCAATTCAGTTTTATATATAAGAAGAAGAAGAAGAAGGAAATTTTCAAATTCATGCCACAAAAACATTTGCAAAATCTATAAAAAAAAATGTAAGGAAACCGGCCATACTTAGATTTTTCGTGGTCATGTAAAGCCGCGTCAGGAGTCTAGGAGCGGTTCGGATTCGTAGACGTGGCTTTACATGAGCCGTGATGTAAGAAAGAGAAGACGAATGTACTTACATTAGTGCAAGCGAGACACAAACACACTAAGACGGTCACAGTTGTAGCCATAAGGGCCAATAATACGATCTGAGTCCTATATTGAGCTGTAATGCAAGCCGTCAATAAACTCATGAAACAAACCTGAAAATAAATAGGTTAAGTCTTAAAAATAAGTATTAAAGATGCTATTTCTGTTTCATTCTTTTGGAGATCAATTTTCATCAACCTCGATTCCAATACGGTTCTAACATTCGAAAATACAAGTAGGAAATAAAACCCTAAGAATAACAGGATTTTTTTTAAAGCGACCATCTTCTACCATCAACTATTTTCATCAAGCACCTCTAAATACTACCGACTAATTCACCTTCTAAATAAAACAGAGGAATGAAAATCGGTCCATACGTGACAGCGCTACGATGGCACAGGCGAACTTACAAGAAGTTGAACACGTTTGATAACTTACCGCTAAAAAGAGACAAAAAAAGTTACACGGCGGCACCCTCGTGCAGGCGCTACACATCATTGCATAATTTAAACCTAACATACCGCCCCTGAAAATAAAAGGTTCTGTAGAAACTAATCGTATGACTTTCAAACTAGCCTATCAAAATTTAACTTACAGTCCAATGAGCATAGGTACTAATCCGTAGCGAATGAAAACGTCCCTCAGGTCTCTGTAAAAGATTAAAGGAAAACGTCGGTAATAAAATATGGTTTCACGAAATACGAATTTACTGATTAAAAAAAGACGGGATTAGTGGTTAGTGACACCGACCGCAATACTGGAAGTCGTGGCTTCGATTCCCACCCAGGACAAATATTTGTGTGATGAGCACGATCATTTTTTGTTCATCAGCTGTCTTGCACTCATAATGATTTGAGACTAGTTTTGTGCAAAACTTGATATTAAAAACATGGGAATAAAGTTCTTTCTTCATTGAGAATTCAATTCATATCATGCTCATGTTAAATAATGTGTTTTTGTTGGTGCACGACGTGGTACTTCCTTCAGCGGGGCAAAAACCTTCTCTCTAATCCTTCCATACTTCCAAATCTAGCAGCACGTCGACCCTCGCGACATGGCTTGCCTGACAGCACTGTCCATCTGTTGGCTTAAATTGTATGCCATAATGACCAACCAAATAACCAATAACAAAAGGAGTGTATACTTACGTCATATAAACAAACATGACGAAGCCAGCGGTAAGTATGAGCATGAACAAAAGGATTGCAAAAACAAATCTGACGAAAATGTTTCTTGCTGGCTCATAATACATTGGACTTGCTCCTTCGGGCGCGCGGCTCCCAGCATCAACTAAAAAAATAATTTAACAGAGTCATAGAAGGCCTTATAAATCTATTCCAGCTGCTTCTTCATTTGACCCAAGGGTTGCCTTGCGGTCTTAAGTCCGACTTTTGTACTACAATTTTACATGAAAGTTTAAATAAATTCCCAGTTCTAATGTTGGATGATAAAAGATAAATAAATCACATCAAGAACATGTCCTCTGAGATCATTAATCTTTTTTGCAGTCTTACATGCGGTGCAAAACTAAAATATTGAGAAGATCATCCAGCGATAGGTAGTTAGATCACAGGCACATAATCTGTTAGGTCGACTTTAAGTTTTCACCCGTCAAAAAGTTCAAAACAAACATTGAAAGTAAGAATTTTACACAGCTTTGTATAATTTTTGTGACCAGTCTACTGCATCCAGTTTCATTTTCAAATATAGCACTACTAGCCTGGCTGTGTACTGCAACTTTTGGTGCAGTAAAACAAATACTCACAATTAAATTGCACCCAAAACGAAGGCAAAGTATTTGTAACTTCATTTAACTGTTTAGCACTCGTTTGATCATTGTTACCTTCCATATTTATCACAACCGAGTGTGAGTGTCTTTTAGTATTACGTCCAGTGGTTTCTTCTTTTTCTTTCTCTGAACTATCATTAGGGGCATTCCCATTTTGGGCTCCATCATTGTTTTTGTCTCTGTTATCTTCTGGTTTTTTTAATGAACTCATTTATATACTTTCGTCAATGCACTGTTTTTTATAATCATAACTTTCTTATTGTCTGCATTATCATAGTCTTGCGAAAAAAATACTTTAAAAAAACCTCCAAAATATGGAGGATATCGGAATTATTATATTCTGAAGTAATTGTCAACAAATGTCAATAGACTATTATTTTTCTTTAATAAAACATTGATGTCACCTGAAATTTTCTTCGTGATATCGATAAACACAAGTTAACGACACCCATACTATGTGCGCATAGCTTTATTATTTAAACGACTGTGTAAGAAAGTGTTGGCCCTTGAATTGAGGTTGAATTTGTAGTTAAAATACGCAAAAGTCAAATAAATCATAAAGCCCAGTGTTGAAGTCATTTTAAGCTTTCTACACACGAAGAAACCAAGATACTGATTCCCGACAATTTTACGCTCCAATGTTGCAAAATCGTTAAAACTGATGAAACAGCAAAGATTACAAAACGATGCTAGATGTTTTGTATGGTACCTATCGATACAATAATTAGTTATTAAATCTTGCAACGTTCTACTCACGCTTTTTTATCGGACGCTGTTTGATGCGGCGGGGTCGCGAGTCGATTCAACTCATATTAAGGAATCCGATTGGGCCCTAAACTAATCGAGTATCTAAACTATTGCAACGTTTCATGTTGCTAGATGTTCCTTTAGCGATTCAAAAATAAGCAAACCACTTTACTAATGGTCGATTCTTTAAGATTTTTTGTGGAATTTAGCTGCAATTTATCACAACTTCAAAGTATATTTTAGCTTCATTTAGAGACTGAACATGATTTTCAATTTATTGTCTATGAGCAAAAGTGGATCCATGATTTAATTTCATTCATTAAACAAACCTCGACTTGAGGACTTAAATCACCTTTTGTATATAGTACCTTAGGTTACCACAATAAATAGTTTGTCACGTGCATAAACTTTATAAAACTTGGATATTAACATTGTGACCTCATGTGAATCCTTTGCCATTATCAAACATATTTACTTATTAAATTAAAAAAATATAATTACCCATCTTCCTATTTTATTTAATTTACTTATTAAATTACACTAGTGTCTTATTATTTTTGTATAATTGAACTTCATTTTCCACAAATCATTATCATCATTCACAGCCTTTGTCCTCCCACTGCTGGGCAGAGGTCTCCCCTTTTTCGAGCCGTTTTCAAAGGTGCTGTGCCAGCCTCATCCAGACTCGACCCGGGACTTGGTATGTCGCCGACCTATCTTACTCCCGGACGACTGACGCTTCTTTAGCCTTACAAAGCACAAGTACATATGACATGTGATGTGTGAAAGTTAGGAACATTTATTTATTTTTACTACATCATAATAAAATTTCCAGATCTATTTTCGGCCACTACGGCACAAGATATTTGAAATAAATTCAAAAAGACGTTATAGCGTGACGCGATTTGAACCCCACTTAACAGTCCAACGTCCTTACTAGACTATCACAGCTCTATCATTAAATCTGGAGAAAGAAAAGCCGAGATATAATTTAAAATTTATTACATAAATCAATACAATACAAAAGTATGTTTCTTTATTGAAACTATAATTTATATTTTTTCGATATACAAATGCTCATTTACATTTCAAATTCCTTTAATACATTAGTTTGTGTATCTTCATTAATTTAGAATCTTCATTTGAACATCGAGCAAATTTTATATCTGTGAAAATGATTAAAATAGTTACAAGGCAGGATTCGTTGTTTAAAAAAAACTTTGTTGGTCATAAGATTCTTTCAAGTCCGAGTCAGACTCTCTCTATAATAGGGGTTCAGTGCAAATAATCTAAATAGCGGAAACAAATAAACGTAATCTGAGAACATTTCAACGGTCTAGCTATCGCAACCCTGTTACTTCACTTACGGTAAGAAACTTTAAAAATGACGACAAAGTCAATAGGAAAAAATATGGTTCAAGCCAAGGAGCTAGTATACATTACGTTATAACGTATAAACCAACCTTGTTTTATATTTTATGTCAAAAATATCAAAACTGGAACTACAAAGGCTCATCAAGGTCAATCATCCAACTCGTAAAATCAAACTGGAAAAAAGCAATCAATGTTATTTTATTTATTTATAGACTAAGTACCAATTCTAAGAAAGCAGAGAAGACAACACTATAAAAAGATCATATTCCTTTATTTCTTTTAAATCATTCAAATGACGTTTGGATTATTGCAAATGAAACAAACTGGACTGTGCCATTTTATTGAGAAGTTCCATATGGCCATACTCCAAGGCCAGCTCAAGATCAGTTCAAGACAAATTGTTAGGAGAAAGAAAAAGTTATAAAAACTTTCTATTCTCATTTTGGTCACGTGGTCTCAATGACGATTTAAAAAAAATATTTTTTCAAGATGGCCTCATATTATTTCTAGAACTTTCAAGTCTTTTAAGTAACAAACTAGAAGTAGAACTTACTTTAGAACACGCTACAAGGAAACAAACAAACACAACCGCTCCAGTCGCGAAAGCAGCATACATTATAATTTCAGTCCTGTAATGAGTCGAGACTTTTGCTGCAATGACGCCAACACATGCTGTCTGGAAGCAAACTTTATCTTAGTACATAAATCAGACTGTATTCTTGACCTATTAGTTGCAAGGGCAAGAATACGACTCTCAGATAAAAATCCCAGGTCAAGGCAATTTTTTTAGGTAGGTACAGAGCTAGATACCAAAACACGTCTTGCAATTTTTGCCTATATTTCTTCCATTAAAAATAACTTTTACAGAAATTTTACAGTTCACTTTAAGCATCTTTGAAATCACCTCGAATAATTTGAGATGCCAAGTTGAACAGAGCAGAGACATCATCTCGATCAAATCACTTTATCATGGACTATTGACATAGAATCAACAAGGTCGCATAACAACGTACACAATACCTCTACTGCTAACCACTAAATATTTCTAACTATAACCCTTCTGCTATAACCCTTTTATAGCAAAAGAAATGCTATTAAAAGTATTACAAAAAATTATAAAAAAATATACCCCCAATGATAACATAATAATATTTAAAGGTGGTCGCCTCGCGCACTGCAAGAACATCATCGAATAGTTTACAACTACCAAACCGGCTCTGGAAATAAATAAGATCAATAAAAAATAGCACCAAGACAAGATAAACATAAATACAAAATAATCTTAATTGAAATCCAATGAAGAATTTTATGATCATCGAAAATATTTGGAGGAAGTTTAGAATTAAATTAATGATATGAAATAAAAAGTTTTGCCAAACTGTCGTTTTGCAATAAAATTCAGTGCAGAAAAATCAGTATATAATAAGGCCATAAAATCCAGCACTATTGCTACATACTAAAAGTAAATACTCACACCGCAGGTAATATAGTGAACCAGCCAGCCTCTTGAAAAAAAATCTTCAGCGTAGGACTGAAACATGCAAATATGTCATCATTACGAAGAAAGATCGAGAAACACATATTTAACGGATACCTACTTAATTAAAACTATAGCGATGAATCCGGCAGTGGCAAGCAGCATTACAAAAACAATACTCATAACAAGAGCAACAAATGAATTTCGGGACCGAGGATCATAGAACCGTGCAAGTCCACCATATCTTTCGACGCTTGGACCTTGACTTTGCAAAGTTGAGACGAGAGGACTCCGATCTACACCTGAAACAAGATTCCATATTAGTTATCCCAATACCAGGTACGTAAGTGCTTTCACGCCCGATTTATCCAAAATATATTCATATAACGACTGTGCGATAGCTTAACTAGTTTCAAAAGCACTCCTGGTCGGGCGAACCCAAACAATACGCGATAATTATTTAATTTATTTAAGGCTTGTATTCGCATTCGGTTTGATATAGATGCAGTATTTATGGGACGCATTTTTAAATAGTTACTATAGAAATCAGAAATATTTTAAAAAAGTAACAAAACCAAATAATTTTCCTATGTATTGCAAAGCAGTAGATCTTTTTTCTAATGTTCTTTTATTAAAAATAAAGCAGTAAAATGGTTTTATCTCTACGAATTGGAGGTGATTTGAGGTTTTTTTACTTGTTATGTGATGCCAATAGAAAAATTATGGCTAAACCAAATTACGTATCATATCATGTAGATTACTAACTATTTTTTGCAGATATAAATTCTCTGTAAGTGCCGACGAAAAGCTGTTCCATTTGCACGCTTTTTCAAGCGTTTTACGAAAGAGCAGCCTTAAGAACGCGTACTATTAGAGTACGCCTTCTTAAATAAATTGCAGGGACGACTGCTAAAATAGTCCAGGTGGCCATACAGACAACCTTTATCAAAACTTAAGTAATTGTAGAACACTAAAATTGAAAAGACAACGTGGTATAATGTTATGAAAAACAACTTACTGTTGGTTTGAGAAACATACGGTGGCAAGCCGACTTTAGGCGGTTCCAATTTTTCCGGTTTAAGATCGGCTTGATCTTTGGTTTCAACCAATATGTGATTTAATACTGATGCATTTGCTCGCGGTGCTTGCAATTTTAATCTGTCCTCATCATCAGGTATGATTTTCGCCCTATCATCAGTTTTTCCAACATTGTCACTTGCTGAGATTGCTGCTTCATTTTCAACATTGATTTTGGTATTCAATTTAGATATATCCGATTTTAACCGATCTTCTGTAGCAAGATTCACCCTAAAAGTGTCGCCAGTATGTTCACTTACTGTAAGTTGAACTTCGTTTTCAATATTAATTTTTGATATATTGAATTTAGACGGTTCTGATTTTGGAACCTCCTCATTAGTCAAATCAGATGTATCGTCAGTTTTACCCAATTTTTCTCCAGTTGTGGCTTTTTCTTCATTTTCGGTTTTAATTTTGGCTATATTGGCTTCTTGATTCAGTATACTTTGACTCATATCTATTGCTTGGGTTACTATATTTCATATTTTCGTAAACACCAAAATTTAAATGCAAAGAAACTCCATTTATATATCATTCAACGTTTCAACGCTGTCAATATTTGGAATTTGCTCTAGCGTAGGGAGTGAAATTGACAACCAGACACCAAATTTTTTAACATCAGTGTCATATCATTCAAAACTTATTTATGGAATATCATATCTATGAAAAGAGGTCTCACTAGTTTTATTTTTATCTGACTTCTTGAATATAAGAATTATGTTGAAAATGGATTAAAAATATTGCAATGCGCTTAAAATTTACTATCACACTTACCTAATCGAATCATATTAGTTGTTGGCTAATCCTATAATTTGCATCATTTTAAGGAATACGTCTAGTATGGATGTGTAGATGAGGAAAGATGCTAAGGCATAGTCCTCTTCGCATATTTCTATGGTCCTACCTCCTAGTACCATTTGTAGGTTCATCGTAAGCATCTGCAATGCAATAACGGCATTGGAACCTTGTTCTTATTTTTAGAGTTGGAATCGTACCAGAAATCCAGCTTGAAGTATGCTCTATTCAAATTTCAAGTTGGCTTTCTGTACATCTTGTATTTCAAGGAGAGACTTTTTTGTAAATTATATTGTGCATAATGCTATGAATGGTTTATTGCCCAAGACAGTTGTTAGTCTTTAAAAAAGTACAGTCTTAGTACTTTTTTTTTAAATTATGTTCAACTAAGTGTTTTTAAGGTTTTTTAAGAAACAAATTTTAAAGTTTGTCCTGCCATGACTGCTATTGAAAAAATTCCAAAAATTATAACCAATCTGTCATGAATCAGAAATAAATCAAATATCCAAAAATTTGGAAAACATCACTTTTTAAACATCAATATTTTTTTCAAAGGCCCTATTATTGTGTAAGAAAAAGCTCCACCACAACAGCTAAACGAGTTTTGATTTTGTGCCAACAATGATGAAATAAATAAACTTAATGCCTAGTGTAATCTAGTGTACATCAGCTCTTAATACCTCCTAAAAAATAAAATTTGGGAAACAACATAAAAAAAAAAACAAAAATCCAATTAAATAAAATAAATTCTTTAATAAAACCGTAATTTATATTAGTTAATACTGATTGCTTCGCGAGAAATCAATGCTGTTCTCTATATAGGTAACACAATTCCATTCTTTATGAACAAAATTTCATTTGAATTTTGAGCATTATTCCTTTGATACGTTTCAGGATAGACCGTGACGTCATCAATCGTTATCATTTTGCTCATCGTAGAAGTAATTGTTCACAATGTCATAAATACTACTTCTAGTATTTTTTGCTTCCACCTGAGCAAGAACATTATTGATATTAATGGCAGTGTCAGAGCCGTTCGTGTACGAGGCGAGGCAAAACTCCGATACTCAACTTTAGTTTCCAACGCTGCGTGCATATGAACGGACCTCCTTCAGTTTGTATGATGGTAGTGACTTGGACACTGAATCACCGTACATCGTCGGCTGAGTAACTATCGGAAGAGTTGCGTCGCCTCGTACACCAACAAACCAAACGGCCAGGGCGTCAAATAGAAATATAATTGCAATTTCGAATCTAAACCCGTTGAACTATTGTGGAGAACTTTCCAACACATTTTTTATAAAGGTCGGGAAATCATTAACTATTTAATGGAATTGTTTTTTCTTAGCCGTTTCTGTCTCATTGCAGCACAAGCTCTCTTCACCCTTCCGTCTCTTTCTGTCCAGCCTTTCTAATCAAGTGATATCTCTACAATCGTCAACATCAATGAAAATGACATATCTAAGTCACGTCACTCATCGTAACGCAATGTCATTCCCATATTCTTGAGCGTTATGAATTAACGTTATTTTTTTGTAGAAATTTCTTTTGAGTAGAGAGGTAGGGTTATGCTGTTCAAACCAGTTGTTGATAGAATTGATTTCATCAAAAAATAATGATTAAATAAAAAAGGATAAAATGACAATGCTTACCACAATTTGAATCAAAGTCCCTATAACCAATATTGTTATTAGCACAGGTTTCATCATAGTTCCCGTGACCATCATTGTAATTATTACAATCATAATAACGACAGAAAACCCTGTTGCTATCAATATTACGTAGAGCATCCAACTAGTAAAATCAAACTGGAACAAGGTAAATTTAAAATTAAAAAAGTAACTGCATCCAAATCGGTTTACCCGTTAAGGTGCTACGGTACTGCTGTATAGAAAGACACCTAGTGATCAAACATTTAGCACTCCACTTATTGCATCGGAGGTTAAAAAGATTGAATTGAAATTTAGAGTCATGTGTGTGGCTGCAAAAGCAGAATTAGAGAAAGTGAGAAAGAGCACTTAATTGGACGATGGCGTTTCTCTTCAAAACCAGCAAAAAAAAACTGCTTTAAGAGCTAGTATTACAAGAACTGGTCTACAAAGTTAAGTCATACCAAGTACAGACAAGAGTCAGGGACAAAAAGACAAAATTGGAGATCATAATTTAAAAGATGTTCTAAAAGTATGTCAAATAATTTAGTTTTTTCTAGCCTAAGCTTAGTTACAACTGCACTTACTTTGGAACAAGCTAACAATATGCAAACAAACACGACAGCGCCAGTAGCGAGAACAGCATATAATATAATTTCAGTGCGATAGTGACTGGAGATTTTTGCCGCTATAACACTCATAGAAGCCGTCTGAAAATATGAAATACTTTATTATTCATAGAAAGTATCATCAATATTTGCTTGAGTTAAATCCACACCAAAGTGGGTCTGTCGGTCTTTTAATCTGAAAATTAATGGCAGTCAACCAAAAAACAATAAGGGATTGAAATAATAATATGCGTTTAGTATACCGCTATTAGCAACAACAGAAAGTTGCACGGAGGTCTTCTAGCACACGGCGAACACATCATCGCATAGTTTACTAAAATTATGCCACATCTGAAAATGAGACATCGTTAATTTGGTCAAATAATAGTAAGGATCGAAGTAAAAAAAAATGTTAAGAATGGTTTACAGACGCGTATTTAACGAAATCACCCGCCTAATTTTAGGCCCAACCGGAATCCTTAATAATGAGCTGAACTTTATCGAATTAAAATCTCAGAATTATATGGTACAAAATATGAAAAGTAGGAATTGTATATATTTTTTTGAAAAAGCAGTTCATCGTTTGCGGGAAACACACCGTGCCTTAACCGTGCTGCATATTTTAGGTCGGAAAGAAAATCCTTGCATTTTATTGATCCAAAGATTCTGGACATAATTTCGAGTGTCGACATTTTTATGAGTTTCCACGATCATAAAAATAAATATTCTTTCGTACCGGAAAACATTTAACTATCACCAAAAATGGCTTCCGGTCATTGTTCTGATAAATTTAAACAACATTTGGGCGCAAGAGCAATGCTATTTTCAAAATGTATGATTTATTAAACATAACAGAACTAAACGGTCAAATAAATTAGTTTTTGAACGAACACAAAACAAAAGCTTACAATGCGGGTAGTAACGTTAACCATCCAGAGCTTATGAAAAACTCTTTATAATCGGGCCTGAAACATTTGAAAACCATTACGTTAATTCAATATAAAATACAAAATAATACAAATCAGAATATTGCAAATGAAATATCAAATCTAAATCTCGTATATACACACGGCATATTCAAATAAATTTATGAAATAAAAGAACAATGGCATAGTAACTAAGCTTAAACAACATTCTAAAAAACTATTCTTTATGAGGTACTACAGTTACGTCGGAGGGATGCCGACTTGCAGTGAATGTGGACGCACTTTCATTGGCCATGTCAGTCACCAAAGGCTACACCAGTGATGCTCTCAATAGGCAGATCCAAGTCGCTCGGGATCATATTATATTTTATAAAAACAAAAAATCGCTTGAATCGACATACACGGCATAGTACTATACATAGGCGAATCGGCATAAAAAAATACTTCGAATTACAAATGACAAACTACACCTAGAGAACATAGACTTACGTAGCCAAAACTATGGCGATGAAGCCAGCTGTGACAATTATCATAACAAAAACTATGCTCATCACTAGTGCAACAAAAGAGTTTCGGGAACCAGGATCGTACATCAGCGGTGTGCCCCAAGCATCGCGGCCTCCGAAACCTCCGTAGCCCTGCCCTTGGGCCTCCATTGGACCTTGCGGGCCTGGACTTGGACCTGCAAGTTGCGATGGACCTGGAAAACTCAAGGTATATTTTTATTGTAGTATATTATCGTCAGCATCTAAGGCCTTTTCAATGACGAGATTCCATTGTTCATCTTTAATTTCATGGAGTTTCTTGCCACTTCTTAAGAGCTCCACACACAGATTCAACGTATCGGAGCAACAAATTAATTTGTATCACAAAGAGGTTCAGAGATTTCAGGCTTTCCTATAGACTGATATTTCTATGCTTCTATGGACACGCAGCCGTATACGCTTTTGCAATGTAGCTAAAACTATGGTAACCGTGTGTGTGGCAGTGAAATATTTTTTATGCATGAAATTCAGATTATCTTTTTTGATAAATGCCATAGTTTTAAACTTCGATATCAACCGCTAAACAAATATTGGATCTGGTAAGAAAGTCTTGTACTGCAGGAGTTAAAATCAAGGTTTACCTTCTTTTGTTTTATTAATAGAAATTTTAGACACTGACCGTACTGATTCCAATACGACTGCTGCTGTGGCGGTGGTGGCTGGGACCAGAACCCCTGACCCTGGCCCCATCGTCCTTGGTTAGGCGGCGGGGGTGCCGCCCCGAAGATATAATCGTAAAGCCCCAAAACTGTGAACTTCTTACGCTCAACATTCGTTACACTAGTTTTAACATCAGTATCGTTCAACTGGACTATATCTACACTCAGTTTATCATTTTTGAACGCAGACGGACCTATACTATCATCTACGTCAACACAAACAAAATTTTTGCTTTCAGAATTCAAGCTCTGTCTCTGCCTAACTGCTTCTTCTTTTTTGACCAGTACCATATCAATGGTAGTATTAGGATCTTCTTGTACGTTTGTCTGATGATCTGCATTTTCACCGTAATTCAAATCGCCTTTGTTAAAATTATTATAACTCATAAAGATATAAATTTAAAAGAAAATGTAAATTACAATATCGCATCATAAAAAATTAGACAAAAGTCAGCAACAAAAGTCAAAGTTTAGAATGACTTTATATTTTTTTTCTTATACTTCAAAATGTTTTGTTTTTCTACAAAGTAACACACCAAAAAAGTCTGTATATCTTTAATGTGACATACACCAATCAATATAAAAAAAATACGTATCAAAGTAAGATTTCTTTAAGTCCCAATTTCATGGCGAATTTATATTAACGGTAAGTTATAGACAGTCTTCATATCTTTGGAAACTCGGCTAACCCTTGATATAACACATACCCGTCCTAAATAAGCAGAAGCAGTAATTTAGCACTTTCTTCGTAATTGGATTCATGCCTATTACTTTACCCATTAGAGGGGCAACCATTCCATTTAGGCACTCAAGTAACTTCCCTTCAGTCCTTTGTCACTATTCTCAAGTGCAAAGGTATCAGTTTTCATCTTTCCTGATTGGTGCTTTTTTTCTTTTTCCTCTTTTGATGTTGTTCGATCTCAGAATTTGGTTTGATTAGTTTTTGTACTCGTGAATAGAATGTATTGACGGAATTATATGATAAAATCTACGAAAGCCTAAATCATGACCATGTCACAATATTTTTGAATGCTATGGTTTCATGGTATGGGATATAGGTATGTAGTAATTTTACTTTAAGCTTTACAGGCTATGTTTCAACGTATGTATGTGTATAAATATTATTAATGTTTGATTTGTAATAACTTCTTACCGGTAACAGCTTAAAGGCTTTGACTTAAAAAAAACTGTACCCATCTTGAAGAGTGTTTTATATCTATTGTCTGTATTTTTAGGGATCCGTAACCAAGAGAATAAATCGAAACTCTATTTCCGCCTCTGGTAACATATCAACTTGAAGGTGGAAAAATGTTTCCGTCATTTATTCCATTTGGCCACGGAACCGTCAAGTCAACTCGTCCTTAACCGGTTTTTTTTTTATAATACAAATAGTTTTCCCCAAATCTTCTACAGAAGAATCTTCCACAAATTTTCCACAAAATACAACATGAATTATCAATATTTAATTAAACATCGTAACTCAATGAAGCCCAAACTTGCCAGCCCTCGGCCAGATCATAAAAGAATAGTGTATTAAGAAAAAGGTCAGAAACGCCTGCATTGCCATGAAAAATGATAACCCTCGGAAAGCTTATTACTTTGAAGAGAATTATATCTCTGACAAGTTTCGTGCTCAAGGGAAATCGGTATAATCGTGACGGAACCCGCGGCTATAGATATGTGGAGTGTTTTGTATTGTGTGGTTTATGAGGTTATTTATTTTGAGCTCTGATCAGCAGTCGTACTTTTTTCTCTAGGAGAAAATTAATTTGTAATTTATAATCATTACACACAATTCAGTGAGATACTTTGAATCAATCTCTTACTTTTTGGAATTTGGTCATTTGCTCGAGAAACCCGGATTCAGAATTACATCAGTAGATCATATAAATGTTTGTCCTGTCAGGGACTTGATGTCTTACGCAGAGATTGAATCCGTGACATGTCACGCACGGTGTGTTTGACGTGGTAGCCTGTACTACTTGACTATGCGAAGGGAAAATATGAATGAATTCGTAATCATGGCATCCTGAACAGTCCAGTTCCAAATCACATAGTGATAAAAAATCTGTTGCAAAAATATTTTCTGACGTTAAATAAACGATTTAAACGACACAAATAAATGTACAACAGATCGAATAAGAACCAAAACATCAACATATAACATTGTTTTAAATACGTAATTGAAATAATACAGAATTCTAAACTGTTAGAAGGAAATTGGAAGGGTCGGGCACCAAATGTTCTGTGGAAATCGTTAAATGATTCCATTACAGCTGTTTGAGCAAACTGTTCCTGGCATACATTTTAGTTTCTAAGGATGGTACACCTTTTGTTAAGGGAAATAAACTTTTATGTTAGCATACTGATGTTGGTATTCATGGAATTAAGTAGAAGACCATTTTGTTCCGTTAACTGGAATGGGTTTTGTTGATTCGAATTCTGTGGCTTAATAATATGGGTGTCTTTACAGTATAGTACTTTGGATTCTTTACTCTTAATTTTGGTGCGAATATTGCGTTGTATAATTTTTATGTTTGAAAAGTCCACTCAGTATGACAGTCAATTGGGTTTGCAGTTGTGAAAGCGTGACAGCGCCCAGCGTATGTAGAATAAACGCAAGACCTTGAAAGCTGTAATTATTCTCATCGTTATGATATTTTTCAACGAACGAGAACGATTTCGGTTTTTTTTTTTAATGATGAGTATATTAACTAACCGCTTTAGAGGTCTTGCGCTTGTTCTGTTGCACATTGTATGAGACATACGATGTTCTACCCTTTTTAGCGGGCTGTCAGGTTTCCACAAGATCAATAATACAACTATGCATGGGCATCAATTCAGTAGACCCAATAGACTGTCATACTAACATGTCAGTGCGATCTTTGATAGACTTATAACATAAATTGGTTCGTATGTTTTTACTGCTTTGTTAATTTCAAGAGTTCCATATGGGATTGATTACTGATAAACTATATAGTAGAAATAGTACAAATCTGTAAGAAATAGTACAAATTCTTAATATTCCGAAGAGCGAACCAACATAAAAGGCTTCAATAAAAACAAATTTTACAAAATAATAAGAACAATGAAAGGCTGAGAATCTCCACAACTTTATTTTAAAACGGAATATTTTATCACTTTGTTCTTGTAAAGGAAGAGTGGGTTTTAAGTGGTTTTCCAAATAACAATAAAGGTGTAAACATACTGTGACAGATGTTAATAAAATGTGTGTTTTTATTCTTCACTACTTTTTTAGTTTTTTTTTTTGTATTCTACATGTGAGCAAGAAGTAATTTAACTAGATTGCTTTGTTCTTTTCTTTGCCATGATAGGATAAAATACACTACTAAAAATAGTAATCATTCTCGCTCTAGTAATAAATACGAAAGTAATTATGTTTGTCGGTCTCTCTGTCAGTCACACTTTCTTGAGCTAAGATGCCTTATGTATTCAAATGAAATTCGGTATAAAAAGTCTGTTACACTATTTTTTCGTTTAAAGAACAATCCTTTCACTATGGTATATTATAATATTTGTACACCAGGGGTTTGCATCATTCGTCTATCCAGATTTTACGATAAACAATCAAAACGATTTTGAAAAAACTTAGCACCTCTATAACAATACTTAATATAACCCTTCAAATTCACAGACAAAGCCAAAAGCGACAACTGGTTCACTATAAGCCAGTACTTACACGTGAACACGGCTTTAACCTCACGGTTACTGTCAGACACCGCAAACATTAACTATGACATTCCTTCGAAAAGTATTTTTCGCTTGAAGTTTTCTTGTTTTGAGTGGTACATTAAAATTTAAATGCTGCAAATAAATTGGACATTACCCGACCAACAGGCGGTTTTATTGGATGTTCTGATACTACTGTAGTTTTTTCTTGTTCCTTTAATTCTTTTGTGATTTCGGAATAGTGCGTGGTTGAATTTTGAAATTCTGAATCGGAAAAGTGATCGACGGTAATTTAGTTAAACTTATAGCCGATTTCTTAATCACCAGATAACTTTTATCTGACGAATATGTTTGACGTTTCGACAGCTTTTGTATAGAAAATATGTGAAATTGATATAGTATAAAAATATAGACTTCTGCATATGCAAGGAGTAGAAAAAAAAATTAAAACAATCTCATTTCAGCGGAAACACGAGGCAGAATCGAAAATCAAATCTTGATGAATAATATAATTCTATATAAAAAATATTATCTCTACGCTATGAAGTCCCAATGCTGAGCAGAAGCCTCTTCTAGATCTTCCCATAATTGCTTGTACCAACTCTACTTAGAAAATATTTTGAATTTGTATCTATTACTCTGATCAAATTACTGGAAAGTTAACTGCCGACGACAACTGAATTAGATCAAGAATTTGAATCTACCGTCAAATGACCGCATTCAATTCCAGACCGAAATCGCTTCACCCATAGCCTGACCTACAGACCTAGATGAAACGAAACGACCTCATCACAAATCTGAGTCAAACGCAGCATCTCAATCCATACTAATACTAATGTCTGTATTTCTGTCTGATATTACTGTTTTTTTACCAATCAAATGCACTTAACACTTATTTTGAAACAAATGATCATTAGAGATAATAACAAAGTAATTTTCCCACACCTTCCCCAAAACACCTATTACAATGTTACCAGCGACTCCGCTTGCTAAAAATCGATCATAATACCGGGATAAAATCTTAAGTGTTAATCCAGGTTATAAACTATCTGCTCACCAATTTTCGTCCGAAACCGTTCAGTGGTTTATGTGTGAAACAGTAACAAACATCCAAGCGTACTTACAAACTTTCGCATTTATTTCGATAGTACAATTACAAAATAGCAACCAAATGACGTCACGAGACAGCCAAATAACTCATAATATATTTCCGTGCTATTTAACGCATTAAGTTCTCACTACATACATTACAATCATCTCAGTACACGTCCAACTAGCAGTATAAATCAAATGGAGCTGAGTGAGCGCTCGTCCCTTTATTAGTTCGGGCCTGTATTCCTGAGGCAATCCCTCGGATAGATAGCCAAAGGCTATATTAGACAGTAAAATTATTTTTAGCCCGATTTACTTGGGTAACTGAAAATGGTGGGTCGATTTTTTTGTTAGGTGTCTAGTTTTTACCCAAAGGTTACAAATGGAACACTGTTCGTCTGTTAGTAGGATGTATCTCGTGAACTATGATCTGGACTATTTTCATAGATTTAGATAGATGAATTTTTTTCATCGGCATAACAACGCAACAAATGCTCAAATTAAGTTTGGGGTTTGGCAAAGTTATTCGGTCATAAATTTGTTGGGTGGCAAATTATTTTCTGGGTATTTAACCCTCATATTCATTTGTTATGAAACTGATTTGTTTTTTTTATCCTATTTGTCTGACCTCTTAGTGTCGCGAAACCTACTCGCATTATTCCGATTACTTGGTTTTGCTTTTGATAACCATCAAATAGATTTATTAGACTCTGATTCAGGGGATTGTCGCTTCGAAAGAAGCCAGTTGTCACCAAGTTGGTCTAAGTTGGTACCCATTCAGATGTACTATTTTATAGCGGTAACCAATATGAGTAACGTCGAACTGACTTAGTAAAGATTAAACTCAGTATCGTCATTGAACATTTAATAATTAATTTAACTATTTCACTAGTCTGTGGCAGCCCCAAGAGTTTGTAACGTTTAATGAATTTGTGCGTTATGCAATCGCAGGGCGTTTGCTGGCCGCGGTCGTAGTAACCATGCGAGCTTCAAGTAGAGTTAGCAAAATAAATGACTATTAAAAAAAAACAAAGCTTTAAATAGCAGGGATGTTATTGTGAAAATTAACATATCATGATCACCATGAAACATGGCATCATTTCGCCTCTACTAAAACCCAAAATTTTAGGCACAGTAAAATAGTATAACTTTTTTTTGTTAATAATATCGTTCTTTCTCGGAAAATAACCTAGCCTATAGTTTATTACAGTATTTCTGCTGATACTAGAGCTACGCCCATGAGGGTGACATCGCGTGGGGCGTCGATCGCTAGTTTCAAGAAAGGTGTAAAGTTTTTTTAAAGGAAAAAATGATTTAAATATATTTTTTTTATATACTGTTCCAGTGGAAACCCTCTGGAACTTTTTTACCCTAGGGCTAAAATTATAAAGTTCATTATAACGGGGAAAATCCACATGGACCTCACCCTGAAGTAGAAGAGAACTGGTGCCTTATCTGTTAAATCTCCGACGAGTTAACCCTCTCCACCTTATACCATATCTTTACCTAAAAACTAACCAAACCTAAACCACCTACCATAGCCTAATTTAAAATTACATAAAAATAATATAGAATCCAGCTACTTCTGACAACGGTACTACAAATTATAATGCTCGTCGCGCTTAGCCCATCGCTCTAACTTACAACTGTTGCTGATTACAAACGAGCGTGCCAATTGCACATGATCACTGCTAACAAGAACGTTTAAACCTGTTTAATATGCCGCGTGCGAAAGCTTTGTCTCTACAAAATGCATTTGTGCAGCAAATGGGACAATTTTGGGCATGGATCTAATTATTGAATAGCTAAATTTGAAGCTTGATTGATGCTGTTGATATATCGCGTTTTGTGTCACTTGCTCTAGCCTTAATGATACTTCAATAGTGCTCTGATGTTTTTATTAATCGCATTTTTTTTATGAAATCATTTATTCGGTAAGCAGGATATATCATCACTTTTGTACGTCTTTTTCGAAGAACCATGGACTGTTTTTAAGTGTATGATTTTTGAGGTGCTCAGAATGTTTAAAGGAGTTAGCTTTTAGTGTTGATTCGCATTTATGTAGCATGCCGTATTCAGAGAGATAACGCGTATTTTAAATCGACACAATTTTAAATTTTCCTGGAACTGAAAATTCTAGTTTTATGTAAAATCTCACACTGGGTAAGAATGCTAACTTAATCCGGTAACCCAATGAAGACCTATTCAAATCACGATGAAGACTTATTCAAATCACATTCATCAATCATAAATAGTAAAAATCATAAAAAGCAATCATAAAAGTCGGCAGAACAAAATAAAAATACTACATCCAACAAATAAAACCGGAGTTATTTTGTCCCAAATTTCTACAAATCAACTGACTATTAACTGTGGCTTTAAGTGGGTTCCAATAAATCGCAGAAAGTCTTGCGTTAGTAAAAATATAGTCGGACAAACGGACGGCAGGCCGCGCGGTCGACGACGACAAAACGAAGATTTACTCGAGTGTGAGTTGCAACATGGACCGTCCGAACAAGGAAAACTGTGGAGTTTGCACTATGAAAATAAATATTTTTTTTTTCGCCTTGCAAAAAAAGTCAGTGTTAAATGTATTAAGGTCAAGCTGGGATGTTTTGAAATATAGAATTGCTTCAAATCCATTATTAAAGTGTCTTTAGTCAGTGATATGAAGACGTCCTGCATTGCCGATTTTTGTAACGTAATTCGCTACATTTCTGAAAAATTGTGTTACATCTTCCTCACACTCATTTTTTTACTTATTCAATACATCCAACCGTCAATAGGGTCATCTAGTATCTGTAATAGTAAGAAAATAACGGTATCATTAAATGTAATTGTATACTTGTACAAATATATTACAGTCAGCGGAATCCTTTAAACATAAACCGTCTCCATAATTTCGTTATTCTCAAATTGATCTCTGCTACTGCGATCGGTATAGATAGGTGCCGGTTCCGCCCTCGTGGTGTTACTAACTAAGACCGAATAAGCTTGCTTTTTGACACACACGAAATTGCTTTCATTAAATGCTTTTTTAGCGTTCTCTTTACTCATTCGTTTTCACAGCAATCCAATTAGTTCAAGCTGTTAACAGATGGACAAATTAAAATCACCATGTACTAAGTAACTACTTTAAATGTCAAATTTCACTAAGAATCGCCCATCATAAAAGTAAAGAATAGAAGACGGAGATTGTCAAAATTGTCCGCAACTCGTCCGCGTCTTGTCTTGCCTCTTTACTTTGTTTCAGGAGGCATCTACAATATTTTATACGATTTTTTTTGTGATAAGGCAAAGTGTCTGCGTCTTGTCCTCGTCTTTTACAACTACACAACTTTACCAATGTGTGCAATTTTTTTACCGTCAATACTAGCGTGTTTACTTCCTCTGAGTAACTTCACCAACGTATACCCTTTGAAAAATGTTCTTTTTTTCAAACCTATGATATTAATTTCATATTTACTTCGATATTTAAGAACACGACTAGTTTCAGCTACTGTTTTCCTCGCCAACCGACATACACACACATAAAACCACAGGTAAAAGTTATCTACAGTAAAAATACTTTATCACCAATAGAAACTCCTAATAAAGATGTTCAAAGTGCCGAGCATGCACAATGCCACCGGTAATGGATATTAAAAAATGTCATTTCACACGTCGACAAGCGTTAAAGGGAGGAGCAAAGTAAACGGTTACCCGACAAGCAATAAGCTGAAATAGATTGCTATTCCATTTCTTTTTCCATTTGCAATTGTCAGTTATTTCGTATAATCACCCCGGTTCCAGTTTAGGTTGAGGGCACGGTAGAGCAATATAGATATTATTATTTTTAGTTCTGCAGATAGTGTTTTTTAACCTGCTTTATTTATGAGCGTTTGCCATGGCTATTATTTCTTATATTTTGTAGAGCTTACTTTAACATATTTAAAGTTTACTAGCTGTCCCGGCGACGGTTTTTTTTTTACTTTTTCCATATTTTATCACAGTTTAAGCCTTCCCTGGACTGCTACGCTAAATTGGTTCAGCCGTTCTCGAGTTTTAGCGAGACTAACGAACAGCAATTCATTTTTATATATAAAGAGAAGAAGAAGGTAATATCTGGTGTAATAGTTTAATGATGGGTACACCATTCAGTTGTAGGTAGGGCCAATTCAACACACATTATTGAAGTCACAAAATCGCTCAGTTTATCGCTCCGCTTATCACTGAATACAATTCTTATCGAGTGACTGCCTTCCCAAGCGATGTCAAAACTGGTAATGCTTACGTATTTTCTTTCGAGATTTGTGTAAAGGACAACTCTGTATTGTTACAAACGGACTGATTGTGACAATGTGTCAAATAAATTAAGTGGTACCTGTTAGTGTTAGTTTTTGGATAGTTCATGTAAAAGTGTTAAGTGATGCAAATATTCAAGCTGGTGCTTTTTATTCGAGAGTATTTATTTAAATTGTGGTGAACTGAATAATGCCTTTTAGTATCTTTTTTAAATCTAACTTTAAGCATGAAAAATGTTTTTGGATACAATTTAAATATTAAATAAAGCCTTACATTTTCAAAATCGTTTTAAATTTTAAATCTTTGCCGCAATCAAAATAATTTGATCAAAACATTAAGCATAGTTAGCCACACCTAAAGCTTTTTCAACAATAATTAATATAGCTATAAGTACTACGCTAAATACGTACCAACGTAACGTGTGCTACGAAAGCTACGTGCGCTACGTAAGCTACGCCTGCTACGCACGCGCGGCTTTAAAATCGTACGCACTACATACAGCTCGTCAGACCTTAAAGGTCACAGACAACATAAGTTCGTAATAAAAACATCCGATACTCAGTCGTCGAGGTTGTATTGTATGGCGACAATGCAACTCGAGTATATCTCTGCTACAAAGCTGAGGTGTGCGACGGATGCGACGGACGGCTGGCGCGGCCTCGTGCGGTTTCCGTCTTTATAGCCTTCAGTACTAGGCATGAGCGATCGGAGGGCACTACAAGGTTCTCACTCTCAGAGAAATGTAACGCGCCTACAGACTCAAATGTAACTGCAAACAATAATAAAACTCATACATTGATATTCTTTTTGTAGCATGGTACGAATTAATAAATTAAAAAAACCCCACGTTTTAAAATGTCACTCCATTCAAATTTTATCAAAATCGGTTTAGCTGTTTTTATAGTTGTAAATTGCAATGTCATGAAAATGTCAGCCTGCTAGCTTATCGGGAGGTACCTCAAAATTGAGTTGCAAAAATCCAGCCGGAACGACAAACAAACAAGTAAGTGTATAAAACGTGGGAAAAAGTAGAGTTACCGCTTCTTACGACTTTTAAATCCATAAGTTATGTTCTAAAATCTTAACCTCTTTCCACAATTTTTTTCTCATTTTTTTTCCCCGTCTCAACGAAGGTCAATTATAATTATTTTTTGGAGTCCTGTATGTTTTAAAGCAAGTTATAACTGTCTCTACTCTCATGACTTAGAATTTCCTGTACAGTCGAGAAGTGGGTGAGTAAATGCATAATGTCCGCCCACGCCTTCGAGAAATTCCAGCGTTATACTGGAACAGCTATGATTATACATATAAATCAATCATACCTGTTTCATTTATCTGTACCGAGATAAGTTTTATTTTTTGTTACGCTAGGAAAAATCGCTAAAGACGGACTAGTTTGAACAAAAGGAGAGTTTGCCCAATAATGAGGTTGAATGTGTGTACCTCCTATTAAAGGTTTACTGTAAAACAGTTTGAATAGCGTTTTAAATGATAATATAGAAGAAAGGTATATTTTGGGAGTTTTATTTAATACTTGAGAATCTTCATATTATTATTATTTTTTGTCTCAGAAAACGTCCAAAAGGTCATAAAAAAATAATCACCGCGAAAATGCCTCGAGTAGTTTTGCACTGTCAGAACACTATCCAATATTGAGCTATCTAATTTTCGCTTTCGCCAAAATTGGCAAAGACATTTAAATTAAAAAAATGATACAAACATTCGCACATAAATACGTTAATAAAACTTGAGGTATGTAAAACTCCTTTTAAACATTATTCTATTCGACTTCAGTTTCATAATAAACACGAACAAATTATATTCAATGATATTTAATTACTTGGTTTGTTTTCACTCATTGTTCCGTCCCGCGGGTGTCGTAGACTCTAGAATGACGCCTCTATTTTATATGTCGGTAATTAATTCAAACAATAAATGTGAAAGGATAATTAAAACTAGTACTATATCAACGCAATAAAAAGTGTCTTTGAGCTTTTTAATAACACTTATTTTGTGGTGAGATGTCAATACCTACTTAATGCCGAATTTGTTTACCGATAACTGGTTGTGAATATAATCATATCGTTAAAGGATACGATATGTTTAATAAGAGTTAAATATCTATTATATTGTTCAAACAACAAAAAATTGCAACTGACTTCAAATAAAAAACTTCTGAGCCAAAATTCATGCGATTAGATGAAATGACAGCCATTTCAATTTCAGCCATTTGAAGTCAATTGAAAATACATGGACATACGATGCTAAATTAATTTCCTCATACTCTCCTGTCACGTGTCAGGTGTGTCAACTTGCCATTATGCATTGGTTCATATTTACTCCTAATCCTCTTTTATAGGATAAACGAAAAAGTAAACGTAGCAACATAATATATAGTGTAACACATGAAATGAACAGCAATTTCGTCAACATCGACTACAAAGACCTTACAGTTCAAAACCTCATTTGAAAGTATGAAACTATATTAAGCATGATATCAAATGGCAAACGAGTTCACTTCGTACTCATATCAGCAGAACAGTTTGTCTATCGCACGAACAAACTCCTTGAATTAATGCAGTGCCATCAATAAACAAACGTACCGAACTTGGCAACTTCGCTGCAATGCGATCGCGTATCAGAAGGTGCGTTTAGACGATGTGCTACTGGAATGGGATACTGGCTTCAAGTTGGTTGATTTAAATTGAAGGTGCTCCGAAAAAACGGTTAAAACGCTGAGATGGATTAGTAGACTAGTCTTATCCATAGGACTCGACTCGGAACTTGTAGAGTATCCACGATAGAATGTAATTACACACTTAATGACACTTTTGATTAATATTGAAAATATAAAATCTAAGTTAAGTTGGGCTACTAATTTGCACTTTTGTAAAATGCGACTTTAGAAGGCATCCGAGTTCGCCTGCCCTTCACCGCTTGCTAGTGGTCTAGCTGTCAAGTAGAAACGGCGCAACATACTCTACAACAAGGTCTTTCAATTTACAGCAAGATATATAAATTTGAACTATTAACGCTTATACTGAAACGAGAATTTAAATTCAATATAAATTGACGACTTATTACCAAGTATATGTACCAAGATTTTGGAACCAGTTAATAGTTCCAGTAACTATTCCACTAGACTTCGTATATTACATCATCTAAACGGACCTCGAAATAAAGTTACGCTGAGAAATGTACACACATTTGCTCGTCAAGAAAACATGAGTTTTCGTCGGCTGTGATTTAAATCTCTAATCGATAGAGGAATGTATACAAAACTGGGTGAAGTGGGTGTGAAAATATCTACTAACTGCTTTTTGACGGCATGTAACTTAGTATAAACTTTTTACACATTTAAGAACATTGGTTTTTGGTATCCTTTTTGGATTTCGTACTCAAAAGGTGAAAATTGAACCTTTTTACGTTCCGCTGCCTGTCCTTCTGTTAGTTACCAGGCTGCATCTCGCTAACCATGATACCTAGGCATTTTTTCAGTGTTGAAGCTTGGTTTTTGCATTTTGTTTATTTACTTTTATTACACAACTTGCTATAGTACGGAACCTGCTACATCTCCAAGACATTCACAAAGATGACAAAAAGGAGCGGATTTTTGAACACTTTCAAAAATCGACTTAATGTTTATTATAATAAAGTTTGTAATACTTTGAAATACTTGTAAGGATTTCTATCTAGTCATAAACTGTAAAAGATTTATAAACTTTCAGTCAAAAGTTTTAAAGTTTATTTTCGGGTGAACAGTTAAATAAGTTCGCCCTATAAGGGTTAGTGTACGCATTGCAGTTGAGGCGAACAAAAACATTTGTTTTTCAACGTAATTAATCTTGTATAAAATGGTCGCTCGCCGTAATTTACTGCATTTTTTATACATTTAATTTATTACTGGTGTAATGTTGTTGCCATTATTAATATTTTAAAGTTTTGTAATTATGATGTCATACTTGTATTTTATCGAACGGTTTCCGTGTTTAAGCACGGCACTTCATTGTGTTAAATTAATTAATTCTTTTTAATTCGACTTGACAGGCATCAAGGTAGCGTAACAAATTAAGTGTGATATTTTTTTACAGCTCGTGGTTAAGCTATAGCTAAGTTCAGGAGGTCAGATAGGTAGACGCTCTGTGTAAAACACTGGTACTTAGGTAAATCCGATTAGACTGGAAGCCGACCCCAACATTGATGGGAAAAGGCTGGGATGTTTATATATAAGTATGTGGAATTTGATTTTTGTTTCGAAGAGTGCACAAAGACACCCAGACTCGGGACAAGCATTCGAGGATCACACAAACGCTTCCGTGTAAGACACACAAAGATTCGCGTTTTGGTGTCGGTGGATAGAAAATCGTAGTAATTCTTCATGCACCACACTGGACCTCAATTTAAGTCACCCTTTACCGATTTTTAAGTGCTCTTCCTATGCTAAAGACACAAATTCCTTTATTCCAAACATAGGTAGTCAAAAAATTTGTTTTTAAAATTGGTAAAAATAGTTTCATTATGTTAAGGTTAACCCTTTACCGCCTTAAGCATACCTTTTCGGATAGCAACGGTAATGACATACAAATTCAAATTGGAAAACTTTTTGAGCACATCGCTGTTTCATATGAATTAGTTTGTGTACAAGATCAAAGGATATTCGATGTAAATATATTCAGCATATTACGTAAACAGCAAAAGGAAAGCGGTAGCAAAATAAGTAAATTATTACTTCTTGCTCTTTTTGTATGGTTTTTGTGCAACGTCGTGTCAGTTTTAAATTGCCCGAAGGTTACAAATATAGCCACTCACATCCCACAAAAAATTAGGGTTGTACTGGTTCCTACACGATGATTGCCGCAAAATACACTTTTATATTATACTAGCTTTTCGCCCGCGGCTTCGCCCGCGTCGAGGTCGGTTATATCGCGTTTCCAAGAGAACTCTTCAAAACTCCGGGATAAAAAATATCCTATGTTAAATTCTTTCTCAAGGTCAACTCTATCTCTGTACCAATCAGTGTAAAATCAGTTCAGTGGTTTAGACGTGAAAACGTAACAGACAGACAGAGTTACTTTCTCATTTATAATATTAGTAGGGATAACACTATCAAACTACTATTATAAATGCTAAAGTATGTATGTTTGAGGACTATTCGCCTCAGCGGCTAGACCGATTCCGATTTGGCATGGAGGTAGTTGACACCTTGGATAAACATATTTAAAGCTACTTTTATCCGAGTACGATAGAGGGAGTAATGATTTTGCAGATACATAATAGCCGAAGACGCAAGCATCAGCTAGGATTGCAATAACGTTAAAAAACTTATAAAAAAATGGTTGCCTGTAAAGTCGGTTTTACGGGCGAAGATTTTACGTGACGACGTCTTTTTCTCGGTAGAATATTTATTGATATGAATATAATTAAATTGCACAATTGGAACAAGGAATTGAATGAAAATAAGAATTGCACAAATTTTAACTATAGAAATATATTTTGTTTACTAAAACATTGTACATGTAAGCACCGATTCAATGCGCCTAATTCTCTAGTGCTGCGCGCGCGGCAGACCGATCATAGTTGAGTGGGAGAGAGACGCAAGGCATTCGGCGGGCCTCTCTCTCGTTCGGTGACTCATCGTAACGTTACCGGGCTTTACACTTTTTCATAAGTGACTCCCAGCCGCAACCAACTTTAAGACGTTATCACGTCAAAAGTACGTTAACATATTTGAAAACATTACGCAGTAATTTTAATGTTGTTCTCCATTTTCTTTCGCAAAACACGTAACAACACCACTGGTATATACATTTTGTCAATAAATATTTCTTGGAAATCATTTTGGAACGTAAAACAGGCGTACATATATTACAAACTTCTACAGGATATTGAAATATAAGGTCTGATAGCAAAAGTTAATTCTTATTATAATTTTTACACAATTACCACTTATTTTGTTGTTAGTTTATGATATTTAGTAAATGAATAACTAAAGTATCTTTTGTGAAGATGATTTCTAATTAAAATGTTGCACAGTTTACTCACGCGTATAATAATATCGAACTCAATCGGAGTCCTTAGCTAGTCCGACACTGATCGGGCAAACCTTTACTCCGTTGTTTCATTTAAATTATAAATGACAAAAAAAAAGTTGGTATGTGTAAGTGTAAAATCATAATTTTGTATATAGTGTACTTTCAATACAAGCTATGACAATTTCGACAGAAGATTTTAATTAATTTTATCCATTTTAAAATGATGTTTTGCCAGTACAATATAAAATAGACAGTGAGAGTTATTTTTGTACTTCTATTAATAGTATAGTTCTTTGTTTCATCGTAATTGGGTTTTATTCCGACATACATTCGAATCGAATATTAATAATTTACACAATAGATCTGTTTTCATGTCAACTTTTCTTGGAATCTTTAAAAAGTGACGGGTTTTACATCTCTTACCATTTACTCAAGTAGACATGAACTTATTAAACATAAACATGTATTGTACTCATAAACTGATTACATGAATTATTTATTGGGAAATAAATTGAAAGGCGCAGACCATGTACACTCGAATACATAAATGAGTAATCAGAACCTCTACCATCACATCTTTAAGTACGATGTTACAGGTGCGAAAGTGAGATGCCGCTATAGACATTGTATAGCGCTGTCTCGCTTCCTCAATTATAATAATATTACTTTAAGGGTTGATAGTAGGCAAGTGGTACACGTACCAACATAAATATGTAAACTCCTTATGTTGTGTACGAGAAATGTTTAAATATTTATGATATTGTCTATACGATGTTAACATTCTTTTTTGATACGTAATGCTTATGTTACCGTGATATTTTTTTGTGGACGATTTAAAACCTGATCGGGTGCCTATAGAAGAGGTGCACGGATAGCCGAGTGGTTAAGGTCACTGTGAACGACGAGTTTCGATCCCCGCGTTGGACAAACATTTATGCGATCCAGGAATGCTTGTTTTTTGGGTGTCTTTGTGCATATGGCTTGAATATTTATAAAACGCCTTACGACGGATCATTATTCCTCATATGTTCTCTTATACAGGAGTCGTTCCAAGGATCAGGATCAGGATCAGGATAAACCATTAGAATCAGGATCAAAATCAGAATATTTATTTCTAAAACATAGGATATTTACATACAGGTGTTAGGTTAGGTTAGGTTAGGTTAGGGTTATGTCTTGCCGTGAAGGCGTACAAATATTATTCAATAACTTTAGTTTTGTCATATGAGAATTGCAATAATGCGGTTTAATAATTAGAACATGGAAGTGAACATACTCTTGTGTTTGAAAGCAATTCATGTTTCCATTATGTCTTAGTATACGGCTGTATTAAAATATAAAAAAAAAACAATAATCCTCTTAGGATACATAATAAAAATAAGCCTAAACTACCTTGACTAAACTGAACACGCTTGATATTAAAGACTACTTACAATACAAAAACCATCAAAGCAAGACAAATAATTGCACGCCTACATAATTAAAGCGAGCAATCTCACCGAAGCGTCAAATTATAATCATCATTTCTTTTTTAAAAGGCGCTACGCGACTCAAGGGTGTACAAGATATACAAAAGGGGTGCATTCAAAGGCAAAGGGGTGTTACGCCAACAAGATAAGGGTGCCAGGTAAGGCTTATCATGGGGAAGATAAATTACGTAATTACCTTCAAATGTATAGCAACGCGCTTAATTAAATAACACTGATTTTTTTAAAGACTTTTTGAGATATTGTGACTCCTTTTTGTATTCACGTAGGTACTATTTATTATACTTGGTGGTTTTAATAGTCATTATGTAGTTTACAGTTACAGTTTAAAAGAATTTGGTTGTATTCTCTGTTCTAATATCTATTTTTAAGTTAATGCTTACATTTTTCTCCATAAGAGCATTCATAGCCCACCGATGAAATATTTTAAAGGTTAATAGATACTGTTATGCGTTTTGCTTTTATTAGATTTTCATAAATCTTGGTTCAAGTAAAGGTTATCACCCGAAATACTGGCAAAATCACTTTCGACAGCCAGTGAGGCTTTAAAGTAGTTTAAAGTAATCAAATTATATTTTCTGTTATCCGAAAATGTAATAAAATAAAATCCGAACACAATTTCCACAAACTTCCACATCGAATTCTATGAATCGGTCACATTTGTGCATCTAAAATTCTAGTACGTATCCAATTTTCAATATGTCAAGCACTTCCTTAGATTTAAGTAGTTGAAGGAGTTTAGTTTTAAAATGTATTTTATTTCTTGTGAATAGTTTCAAATCGAACGGTCGACCGCGTAACGTTTGATGAAAACTGAAATGTAATTTTGACGGCAACATGTGCGCGGAAAACTTAGTTCCATGACTCTGCTCGTTTGCTTCGTACATGGAAAAATGGCGCAGTTTTTGCTATTGCCAAGTAGTATTAGAGTATTGAATTAAAAGTATCAATTCGTAGGTATGGGTGCATTTTTTTAACCAGTTTCAAAAATGTGGAAGTTCCCAATTGGTCTGTATTTTGTTATCTTACAGCGTCGGATTGGAAGGACGGATTTTATTGATTAATTAAACGGATTTTTCATTTCATTTTACGATAATTAATTTATAATTATTTTCCTATTGCAATTCAATCAATGGTTTTCATATTTGCAATTTAATTTCTTTTAATCATTTTATTTTGTTTTTATTAATGTTTATGCAAGTGCTGTGCACACCTATAAGTGACAAATTCACCGCATCGCTGTTTAATTCTAATATATAATGTAATGAGTTAGTGAATAAGTCGTTGGTGTGTCAATAAATAAATAATAGCTGTCATTTCGTCGCATAAAAATAACGTCAAGTTTGACTCAGCAATTTTTAATTCATAGTCGGTTGTATATGTTTGTTGTTACAACAATAAATGTTATAGTGATATGACGTGCTAGTTATATCAGTGCATAAATGGATTTCCTTTAAAAAATAAATTTAGCATACATCGACGGTTATTTTACAGATCTACGCTGTCTGAACACTGGCTGTGACTGTGTCACCTTTATAACTGGTCTTCCATTTAAACAACATCATTACCGTTTTGTAAAAAAAAAAAAAACAAAATACAAGTTACCGGACTTCCAACAGTTAATACGTGACAAGGCAAGATTAGCTTTTTATGAATTCTTAATCCATTGTTACCGAAAATCCTCGTATAATGAGTTTTTATGTGTACATGCAAACGTACAAGCCTTGTACACAAAACTTAGAACTTAATGCGATGGTTTAATGGACGCGGTATTATTTATTTAGTTTAGTTAGAGAAATTTGTATTTTCAATGAGATTTCATAGTTAAATGCAGGTCTTATGCCTAATTTAACAACACTTGTAGCTATAATTTCGAATACAAATTGACAATAAAGCCTATAAATAAATAAATCAATAATATATTGAACATGGCTATAAGATATAAACTAATAAAATGAAAACAAATCATTCATATAAAACTAATAATAGCTTAAACTAACTAATTAAACACTAACTAATAGCTTTTTTGTCTAAAACTGTACAAAAAAGCAAAAATCCTGACCTGATCCTGATCCTGATCACCTAAAAATGCCGCATCCATATTTCGTAACCAGCAGCAACATGAGCGGTTGGAATTAGGAAGTGGTCAGGTGGACGGACGGACAGCCGAAACAATCCGTGCGCGCTGTTTACAAATGGATCCTACGTGTACAGTCATCAACGAAATTATATTCACATAAACACAACATAACAATTTCCACACAACGCCATCTAGTCTCAAACTAAGCATAGCTCGTAATATGAGTTCTAGACAACTGATAAACATACTTATATATTTCTAAATACATACATAATATAGATAAATTACACCTAGTCACAGGACAAACGATCGTGCTCATCTCACAAACATTTGTCCTGGGTGGGACTAGGAAAAATGTGTGTGAATCGAACCCACAACCTCCGGTATAACAGTCAGGGTCACTAACTACTAGACTAACAGACGTCCGATCTGTGCTATTTATCGAAATCATACGTAATAACTGGCCAGTATACTCAGGCCTTAAGTTTTTTATCGCGTGTCTCGTTCTCGGCCATTGATCGGCTGACAATTGGCACAGACGCTTCTTGTTCCTGCTTGCTATTGAGAGAAGTCGAAAAATTTAGTTCTTAGACCTTAAGTTCTGGGTACTTGCGTCAGCTCGTGATTAAGGAAGGCGGGTGCGAAACAAGTCGGGCCAAAGAAGTTGTGCAAAATAATTGTGAATTACTTTATAACATGCTTGAAATAAACAAAGTAGCCTGTTAGAAATAGGAAACAAAGACTCAACAATAAAACACTTGTTTTTGACGCCACCGAATTTCTCACCAATTTTAAATCTCAATTTGTTCATCTAATTTTGTTGCTGCCTGTACAAAAGATAGCGAATTTATGGCAGCCGCCGCGTTTTGTTGTTTTGAGTTGAAAAGGGAGGGTTTCAGTTTTTTTCTCGCTTTCGTCCATTAGGATATCGGTTAGTAAGACAAAAAGAATGCTTGTCCTGTTTTAGTGTTTAAGGTAATTATCCTCATACCAATTTTCCTTAAACCATTTATGTGTTTTTAACACACAAATTATTTGTACTTATATTCTACATATTGGTTTTATCAGTCACATTGGCTAGTGGCATCATAAGAATTTCGCTATATTATTGCTTTAGTGCCATTGAAATGTTCACTAATGTTATATTTCTGCTGACGTTATAACAGCAAATCATAAAAATTACGGTTAAGTAACGGTTACAAATAGCAAAATTTAAAATACTTTCTACCCATCCACAGACAGACCATGTAAAGCGTAGCTTAGCCTGTGATCAATATTGCGCAGTTGCCAAGGCAAATACCTCGTATTGCAAGAATACTGTATTTGAGTACAATCCAAAATACGTGTGTAATATCATACAAAAAAATTGTTCAAGGGAAAGTCGGCTACAATTATTAAAGGCTTAGTCTATTATTAGTTGTTGGTACACGGCCAGTTTCCGCCTTATCTGAGCCTAATTCTGCTCTGTAGTGTAGAGAGAGATTTCAGAATCGTAGGCGATAAAACTGTATCCTGTAACGAAAAAGTTTTTAGTTGTTCTGATGTTTAGATACCTGTACAAAATGAAACAAATTTTATTCAAATAGTCATATTTAGAAAAAAAATATTTAGAACAAACCATAATGTATTAACGATTCAAAACGGGAGTTCAGAGGAGGACAAAAGGCAAAAGGAGAAACATGGGTAACTTTTTGTCAGTGAAAGTCTGACAGATCCTTCTGCTCAACCCTATTCGAAAATAAAATTTAATGTATCAATTAATCAACTCAATACCTATTGACTATTCATTTGTACAGAATTCGCAGGCTTTATAACATTTGTGTCGCGTGGTGTGCAATAAAGAATATTCTATCTATCTACCTACCTATCATTGGATAGATACGATTAATAGATATCCTGCCGCCATCCTAAGACAAAACACGTGGGTACCGAATTCTTTGAAATACCCTTAAAATCACAATTTACGCAACGTGTAACATTATCTGCAGTAACCTTGACCTATATTTACTGTAACACATACTACACATATAAGGTTCCAAATTTCCACATAGTTTTCAAAACAACCCGTTTCGGTTGTTCCCATTTCAATGTTCCCCATAAGGGTACCTTTGTGCGATTGCTAAGCTCTTAAAACAACACTATTGCAATGGAACGAGAGAGCGATACACGCATTATAGAGCCGTCTCGCTCGCACATCAATTAAAGTCTTGGTTTAAGAACAGAGTACCTCCCTTACGGTGTTATTGTACTTACCTCACTGCCATTTCCCTATTTGACTTAAATTAACGTTACATATGAATAAACGTTTTGAAGAGAACTTCAAAGGCGAAACTAAACATTTAGATTCAATTATCTTTGTATTAAGATGTGTATTCGACCTCAAATGGTATTTATTGAATGATGTAACGGTTTACTCACGCGTATTTATCGGGGTAGCCCGACTAGTTTCGGACCTAACCGGAGTCCTTAATCATGAGCAGACGCGGCGGGATCGCGAGTCGAACAGTTTGACTGTTCGACTATAATGAATCAGTCTCACGATAGTTATTATACAAATGGTATTTGATGACAATGTAGCTTTTCTTATAACAATAACAAGCTATCCCACAACTTGGCAAAGGCCTCACCCCGTATAAAGACAGTTTGAGATAATCACCATGCTTCATCTGCGGGTTGCTTACAAATTCTAAAAAACATTGTCCAGTCCAGTTCCCGTTTGTAAGTGTTGTTTTAAATAAAATAAGACATAATTATAAGTTTGACAGAGCCATATATTGGTACTTGCCTGCGTTGGGATCGAACTTATACCGTGGATACAAATCCATGTATAACACTGTTAGCCTACAACGACATTGGTAGTATCACCGCTGGACTGCCAAGTTAAAGGTCCTGGGTTCAAATCCCCACGTCAACAAAATCTTTTCGAATTCATGTGCATGTTACACGTTAAAAGTATTGTGAGAAAACTAGAACACCTGAGAAAGGTTATTCAAACCCCATACGAATATAAGATGTACTTAAACATAAACAGTACAAATAAAAATAAAACGAAGTACACCTCGTTAATAAAGGTCCATTACACCGCAAACATTACTTAACCTAATGTTCTAATAACTCTTAAAATAATGTAACAAAACATTTTATTGCGCAGTTTAACAACACAGTTAACGTTAGATACGTCAGCTTATAAGTTACTTAGTTAACTCACTTTATGAACTAACTGTTACCGGTTAAATATAAATAATCTTTGGAACTAAAATACTGCTACTCATTAGACAATGCTTTGAGAAATCGTCCGCTTCTGTTGCATTGTAAATTGATGTTATATCTCAACGTTTTTGTTAATAAGGGACTTTGTTAACTTCTGCGCTTTTAGAAGAAATTTTCTAGACTGTAAGTCTGGTTTGAATAGATTATTTCATAGTAGTTATACCTATATAAGATGCGGCTAATCAAATGCAATATGTTAAATGTTATATTCATCTTTTACAATTTTTACACGCAGATTTAATCAAGTGTCAATATATATGTATATGTATTATTTTGGGATAAGTAGCATTCGCAGTATAACAACGAAATCATACAAGTCCATGCCCCAAAAGAAAATAATATTTTTTATCGTAAAAAAACAAACATTAAAATCAAATTGAAATGTTTGCAAATGACATTTACAATGACATTTAGACAAGCCAGCAAACTTGCACTAAATATATTCATTTAAGTACAACTAGAGTTACAAATGAAAAAGCCAACTTAAAAAAAAAACATTTGTCATAAATTATACTCGCATTAGAATCGTCACTCACTTGTTTCATGCATACGCAAACATTCAAAAACCTTCACACTCCAAGTCACGTGACCCACAGAACAACATTTTAAACACCGACCTCTTTGCTCACCAAATCGTAATAGTGTCATAGAATCATCTCATTACATCGAATGACCGTTTGTGACTCCTAATTGCTCGTTACAGTTTCAAATAGCATCTAAAGAGGTTTAATGCCTAGTTAAGGATCCACCTTAATGTTTACAACATCTGTCGCATACTTTAAATTCTAAATTACTTTAAAATTTTATGTTTGTTGTACCGCCAAAAGTCGGGGAAGAATTTTGTTCAAGTGTAATCGTGAAAAGTAAGCTTTTTTGACCTTTATAACATCTTGCATAATAATAATAGTGATGCTTCGAAAACTTCAGATTCAATTTTAAAATTCACAGCACCCAAAAATGCCTGAAAAAACGACGTACGCTAGTTTATAAACGCGGCAAATTCAACTCCGACTCGAATCACTGAATGTTATACAAACGTCGAAACAGACTAAGAGCGATGCCTTTGTATTAAGATTCCATTTTTAACCCTTTGGATACAGAACCCTAAAAAAGAATCTCAACATCAGCTTTAAGCCGAACCAACTATTTTCTTTCATACAAGAAAATATTAAGTTCCTTGCAAGCTGGCATACGGAAAAAGGGCCAAATGATTATGTTAATACTAGGGTCACGGCCAGCGCATCAGTCAGGGCAGAACTACGTCATAAGTCAACCTCTCGTGTACAGCGTACGTCCGATCTCGCCCCAAACTAAGATGAATCGGGACCCTTTTTCCCCAAACATGAAAATCTCGTATTCAGTATGTTTTCTCCATAATGTATTGAAGGTAATTTATCAGCGATGGTGTGAACAGAAAATCTTGTTGAAGTGAAATTTTAATGCTGTGCGGTAATACGAAATGTTATGTGAATTTTCAATCGATTTCATAAAGGCGGTGGTTCTGGATTTGTAGGTTTTTAGAAGTTATTTTTTAGATGTCCATTACTATACTAAATATAGGCCTCTTTTAAAGCGGCCTATCTATCAAAAAAATTTCACAATCTATTTAACAGTAATAATTGTTTAATAACGGTTTCACACTTTCGGAAGTTAGTATATAATATATTTCTGATAATATCTGTAACTACTACATGAGTAACACAATGGAACTATGAAAAATTCAAACAGAATTCTAGTAACCAGTGATCTACACAGTGCGTGATTCTCCAGAAAAAAAAGATACACAATATAAGAACATAATTATCCTCACCACACTTTTGATACTGCATATTGCTTGATTTAATGTAATTTTTTATTTGAGCTTGTTAAGTACTCCGTCTAGATGACGTAAGAATTAAAACATTTTAGCATGACAGTGACGTGAACCAGTTGGTGAGGATAATGACGACCTTAACTATTAGTGTTTGTTTTCTCCGAAGAATCACCCGAGAACCAATCTAATATATATTTTTTAATCCAAGTACAAAAACTACTCCAAAAAAAACCTTTTTAATTTACTGAAGCCGTGAACATTCCCCGACAATATAGCTCTCTCGTCTGTCCTATAATTCCAAAGGGTACAGAACCCATACAAGCGTCCATTCCCGTATTAATGCAGTGGAAAATCCTTGAAAGCATGAACAATTTCTTTGACTTACGTAAAGACGTAGGAGCGCTGAAGCCCCTATATTATTTTCATGAGCCAACTTCTTGTGGTTCCGTGGAGATCTTGAGAAAACCTTAGTTCAAAATGTTTGTTAGTTTATATTCAGACTTGAATATCAGTTATATCTACGTCCTATCGATGTCTTAAAGTAGAGATTATTAGACTTTTTTCTTTTTATCGCATTCTCAATACTTGTGATACAGACTACTTAGTTAGGGATCAAATGAATATGGGAATTCAGAACACTGAAGCAGAAAAAACTTCGTGCTCTAAGGAATTTAATCCTTGTATCGCGGTGGGTTTCACCAATTCAAGTCACATGCACAAAGACATCGTTGATCACTCAAGTACTTGTACTGCGCGGGAATCGGATCCGCGACACTGGGTTGTACGAATATGTGATTGCCGCTACCAACCGGCTATCGGTACAGAATTTATCGTTTGATTTACCCTAACTACATTCTTTAATAATTACTGAAATCAGACATTATAAATTGGGACTAGATCTATCTCTTCCACAACAGCAAAAGTACTTAACTTGAAGGTAGTGGTTACCTTAGGGTTCTTTGTTTTTTTTTTGTTTTTTTTCTGCTCATTATGGACTAAATACTTCCTCATGTCAGCTTTCACCGCATTTCAACATATCTCGTATTATTAACCAAAAGATTATGCAATTTTTACTTAATGAAATGATAAACGGAACAGCAATATAATTGAATCCGCGCTCTTGACTGGTTTATAATGAATACTGGTATCCAGAGAACCTCGAGAGGATTCCGTGCTGCGCTCACTTGCTTCAAGTTCTTTAGCTGACTGACTTGATAACTTTATCCGTGGTAACTTCGCAGTATGTAATGTTGGTATTATTTAGGTTTAAGAACAGAATTTTAACCGAGTTGTAATAAGAATGCATGTTTTGACCCTTTGAAGAAGAGCAAAGGAAAGTTACTTAAATGATATACGATTTACGAGAATTTATGGTTGGTCATGGTATACTTTAGTAATATTTAGGCATGCATTTAATTACAATTACAATTGTTTTATCTCTAAAACTATGTAGCAGTTTGCTCCCAAAGTTCCTTTTACGATTTAAGGAATAATCCGGATAAGGCACACAGTTTTGGAATCAAAGCCATTTATCTAAAAAACTCGCGAAAAAAAGCCACGACTTCTGTCTTAGAGAATTTCGGATAGAAGGTCTAGGAAGACTCAAATACAAAGGCAGGTAATTAGTGATTAAGCTTCAACACATCATTAACTAAGTTGGACCCGCGATCAATCAATGCCTTCCTCACGTTATGTGGGGGTCGGCTTCCAAATTCTCGAGACCCATTAAATAACCTATTTTAAATGTGGCAAATACATATCAGAAGACCTGCCAGCAAGTCTTTTTTTCTGGATGGGGAAACATCAAATGACTTTCCCGCTTTGGGACTCTTTTTTTGCTCATCAAAAGTGTATAAAACTTTAACGAACTAAAACCAACCCATTTTCCTTCCATTTCACTTTGCATACCAGGGTCGTTGAACAACCCCGCTGGCGCGACAGCCATCGGCACAAATGGGCCCCACAGAGCTTGCTAACATCTCTTTTAGGAGCGCGTGGAACACGAGCGCGCCCCCAGCACGGGCCTGGTCCGGCGGTAAGCTCAACATCCTATCAAGTCTTGCAGTACGAGTGTTGCAGTTGTGAGAGGTATATCGTAGTGGAACTATCATCCTTATTCTTTATGCTCCGTAATTTAAAATCCAAAAAGGCACAATATCTACTATTAAAGATTTTTTTGCAGCTTATTTAGTTACTGCTTATACATGTTATATTTAAGTCTTGTGCATATAGTAACATTTTGTTTTATACGACACCAGTTCTTCGACTTCCTTGTATATATCTGCTCCTGTCGTTTATTGTATCTGATCCAAAAACATTATACTTGATCTTCTTCGCTTCCTTTTGCTTGGAGCTTTTTTTAATATTGAGTTAAGATATCGCCGTGTCTAATTAGGTGACACAGCATTTTAACTTGTAATAAATGAATGATTGCCCTTGACACCTTATTTCATGAAAAGCAAGGTTACTTCGAGTACGTGCCACATTATTATTAATACATATTATACCTTTCATTAATTAACGTTTGTGATGTAAGGTCGACTTCAAAGGACCGACAGACGAGTCCCTAAGGTTTACAATGTTATTAGAATTAAAAAAACCCAAAAAACAAACATCTGGATAATACACGAATCTAACGAAATTTCCATGCAAAATGCGAATTATATCACGTATTTCCATTGAGTGACCGCAAACAAAACAATTCTGTGTCCCAAAACTAATTGCCATCCTAAAATGATCTTTAATCCCTTGTGTTAAAAATGAGCTGTTTTTTTGTCACAAGCATCAAAAAATTTGTGAATCGCAGGCTAACACACACAGGTTTCGATTTCTCTTTGAAATTAAAAGGGGACTCATGATTCCCTGAAGGTCGACTCCTAGTTATAATAGACACGTTTCGCACAAACGGACCTCAATGCCGTTTCCTTTTTTCAGTTAAACCTTAGTACAGACTTCAGGGTGATGGGCTGAAGCTATGCGACCTTTTTACACGTGGTTTGATTATAAAAGCAAGCCAGAACTTTGTAGTTAGAGATGCCATTTTCGGGTGAAACGAAAATACATAATGCCGACCCTTGCAAATTGTTGGGATATGGGAGGAAATGTAAAAAGAATGTCGACTTTCGTTATGCTATGTACACTCATTCGTATTTGAATCTCTTTTTTGTGTATTGTGGTACACCTGAAGCAATTTTCTGTAAGTCATTATGAGAGAAGTAAGTAAGAAATCAGTACGAAAGGCCTATTTTTTTTTAAATTAATACTCTTTAATTAGTTATTTCAATGTTGTACACATAACTTTACCAAGCCTTTTAAATGACAAGTGACAAAATAATATAGTACTGTCACTTCTAACCGAATAATTATTATTCCTCGTTATTTCAGTCTAGATAAAGAGCTGATCCTCCTCATTTCCCTACATTTTAAAGAAGATATCAAGTCAGAATAAGACCGTAAGTGTGTAAAATCCTACTTCCTACTATCCTGCTAATATTATAAACGCGAAAGTTTGTATTTATGGATGTTTGTATGAGATTTAGATTAAACTTGGTATGCAGACAGTTCATAACCGGAATTAACACATAGGATAGTATTTACCCCGGTTTTATGTTCCCGTGGGATCATTGTCGATTTGAAGCAGGTGGACCTGCGGGCAACGGCTAAAATCGCTATTGCAAGTATAATCGCTTCCTATCACCCTTTTGTTCCTAAACCGCCGAATCAATTTATAAACTTTTTTCTCCATTCTCAGGATTGGAGGTGCAGAATTGGGGCTCCTAATAAAGAATACTTTTGGAGAAATAGGAACGGAGCAAGATGATTAAATATACGACATGATCAATTGAGTTTGAGAGATCATCCTATCATAAGTACCATGATATTTGGTGACAGAGGCTGAGCGAGGAAGACTGCCACCGCCTCTTAAAGTCCTCCTCTTAGTTGCAGTTGTGGAAACAAGACAACGTTCTACTACGTTTAGCTTACTATCTCGCTTCCCCGATTCTGTAGACTTCTTTGCCTCGGCCCATTAAGCTAGGAAGCGTTGTAAGCATTACCTAACTTCTGCTTTTTATTAACCGACTTCAGAAAGCAGGATCTTCTCAATTCATCTTCATTTCGCTTTTTTTTAGGTTTGTTGTTAAAAATTTGGACTGGGTGAACCGATTTAGAGTAGATTATTTTTTATTTCAAGTTATATAGCTGTCGTTCGAGCCCATAACAATTCATCAGTTTTTATTTGAAGTCGATTGTATGTTTTTCTTGTGTTAAACTATAATTATTATTTCATATTTGTTTCAGAATTATAGTGACGATTGCTAAGTGGAACTATATGAAAGGTGGTATATACATACATTATATGACGGCATAAGGCATGGATGATAACATTAAAATTTTGATACTGGTAGCTGTATACTTAGCTTTCTTGTCAATGTTTTTGTTGATGTGTTGTTACTATAGATTAACGGGGAAATGTCTGAGACTGTACTAATATGATGCTAAGAGGTCTGAATTTTCTTTGCTGTTAAGGTGTTGCTTCATTTTTATTATTTGTTTTTAGGGCTCTGAAAGAAGCGATTGATTATAAAAACTTACTTAATTGATGCGTATTATTTAATATTTAAATATATAATAGTACCTTTTACGTTTTATATACATAATCTCCCAGAATAAAGTTTAGTGCAATTTGACCTAATAAAGTGGTTAGCGCCATTATATATTTGCAATCTTTTATTTACTTTCAAATGAAATTTTATCTGTATACAAATCTAGCCAGTTTAATTATACCATCTTCTTGATTTTGAAATAAATATTTTACTACTAAATTAAAAATTAAAATGCAAATAAATAAATAATAATAAAAATATAAAATAAAATACATCCCACTGCTGGGTACGGGCCTCTGTCCGTACAGGGAAGGCTTTGAGCATATAACTTGCCACACCAGCTCCCTGCGGGTTGGCCATTTTAGAAACCAAAATTTATAATAGAGGTTTCCTCACGATGTTTTAATTCTCCGTTCATCAGTGGTTCCTGTCCAATTTTCAAATAATTTATTAAAAACATTTCACTTGAACGAAATAGCTGATTTATGGACTAAGCACACATTTTCTATTCTTCAACAATGCCAACCAACGTTGTACGCGAAACGCACATAAGCCCTAAGTCTTATTTAGAGCTAAAGCTACTCGTAAAACATAAAACAACAAAATTGAATACACAGAAGCAATTTATAAGTGATCAATCTTCACTACTCGCTTCACTTATGGCCCAACATCGCCGGTAAACGCGCTTGACGGGGAACTGGCAGTATCTAAAATGAGTGTCGGGAAACAGAAATAAAATTCAACCTCCTTGCAACTTCTATGCACGTTCGAGAGTGCTTAAATCAGGGATGTTATGGAGCTTCGTAACCGAAACCGAAATGTTTCTTCAAGATTTTCAAAATGAAGGAAAATGTCGTTTTAAATGATAATTGAACTCGCGACTCGAGTTTCGTATATAAACGTCCATCAAATTATGATTGTACTAACCGATGCTTTACCTAAATTTCTATTTTAGTTGTTAAAACGAAAACACATCTTCTGAATTTTAGCTGTCACGATTCATGAGATATAGCCTTTTGACACACGCTTAGAAAGGCGGACAAACAGACAACCTACTCATAGTATTAAGTTTCTATTTTACTATTCACCCTCTAGTTACGTAAGCCTGAAAGTTTCGAATAATTTCAAACAGCAGAAGGAATTAAACGAAAAGAATACTCTATGACAGGTTCTTATCGATAGATCTGTCACAAAACAGGGCCTTTCAAAAATGAAGAAATGTTTTTATCCGAAACATCCGATACCATTCGAAGTACCGAAAATTATGTAATTATGTTCAGGCATAAGTATCCGAAACGGCACATCCATAACAACCCTACTTCAAATCTTGTTTGTGCGCATTTCTTGAACATTTAACTCTGACTTGTTGGTGTTTGTGGTGATAGGACATGTTTACAGTGCCTAGGACTTTGAATAGTGGTTTCAACTTGTTTACAATTGTATCCAAGATTTTTTAAGGAAAAATTTCGTAGACTCAGAAAAAATCATATTAATTTAATATGTATTATGAATCTTGAATCACGCTGAATGTGGCCCTTTTAGGACTAAAATGCTGGCATTCTCAATACCAAGTTTTTTTTGCAAAAAAAACTTGGTATTGAGAATGCTGAATCTCAAGAAAGGAGGACGCGGCCGAATTCGTGGCTAATGCAGATAAAGCTATGGATGGAGAAAAGTATAGATAATTACAGAAAAGCAAATTTTAAAGAAAAATTGTCACCCATCAAACTAATTTCCTTACCAACCTTTACTTAACTTCAGCTTCTATTACATTATTTGTTGTTAAAGAGGCAACAAAAATACACCATTTGTAAAAAATTTAACCGTCTAGCTTTTACGGTCCATGTGATACACTCTCAAATTATATCATTAACAAATGAGGGCGGAAGACCTAAAAATAGGCACATCCAACACTTGCATCCCACGATCCCACATCCCACTCCTAAGATGATAAATAAAGGAAATAAACAAATAAACAAATCTTAAGGAAATGTAAAGCTATTAATCAATCTTAGTAATCTCAGCAAAGACTCACTATCTTAGCAAAGCAGTATTTATTGTGATTCGGATATTAAAGTGTCCGGAAGAGAAATGTATTTGTCGGATTATCTGCGGTACTTTGAGAAATTTTCTGCCGCTACCTTTTAAAGTATTATTGCGGCGTAGGAAGAGACCTCAACGTACGTAAGCCAACAATTTAACGTGCCTTTAGAAAGCTGGAAAAAATTCTTATGACATTGATGGTCACCCATCCATGGATCGAGCGTACCAATCGTAGCTTAACCTGCTATCGTTCAACTTGTGCAGTTATAGCTAAGCCACGCTCCTCGTGACTACGTTACTTTATTCGAATTGACTGGCCTGTTGTTTGTGGTTAGTGGCCCTGGCTGCTGTGCCGGAGGTCGTGGGTTCGATTCCCACCCAGGATTTTTTTTATGTGATGGGCACGATCTTTGTTCTGTGTTACTTATCTAGGTATGTCTTGTATGTATTTATCAATATACAAGCATGTTTATCAGTAATTTGTCTAGCTAAGTTTGAGACTCGATGGCGCTGTGCGAAAGTATAAAAAAGTACTATGTTACAACTACATATGTTGGGGTCGGCTTCCATTCTAACGGATTCAGCTAAGTACCTGTGTTCTACAAGGAGCGACTGCCTATCTGACCTCCTCAACCCAGTTCCCTGGGCAACACGATACCAATCGGCTAGACTGGTTGTCAGACATTTCAAGCTTCTGACTACCTGTAACGACTGTCAAACACGTGGTTTCCGAAACACGGAGGAACTCGCTATGACAAAGATGACCCATCTACGGACCAACCGCGAGAAGCGTAGCTCAACCTGTGATCGATTCACTTATGCGGTTATAGCGTAGCCACGAGCTTCTCCACAACAAGCCATGTGCTCTTCAACAACTGCAATAACGATACCTCTTTTAAAAATACTTTGTAACCTCCTTGCTTTGTTTCTAAGAATCAAAAATAACACAGAGATTACATTTTACATCTCAACAATAATTCTAGCTAATTACTTAACGTGCGTTCCGCGTAAAAAGTACGTTGGTAATTAGTGGAAACAGAAAACATTGTGGCTTATACCGTGCTAATGACCGGCATAATACGTCTGGTGATTCTTGTTTTTACTTACTAATGAAATGTTGCAGAATTGCAGCGGATTTTTATAAAATATTATTAAAAGTAGGTATGATGGTGACTTCGTTTGCGTGGTAAAGTGATTTGAGATTTTATTTTGAACAATTTTTCTTAGTGGTCCTCCCTTTCCCTCTCCCTCTTTCTCTCCGTTTATATAATTGTGCTTTATAATGCACTAGCCGTGCCCCGCGGTTTCAAGTTCCCGGTGCCTTTATATTATCGGGGCGGAAATGGATCCAACAAATCACTATCTTAACAAAAGTCACGATTACTTAATATGGTGTTGAAGTTTTCTTAAATTTTCCAATTTTCATAAGAACCTTTCATGACAATAACAAAAAGCGAATTAGCGAAATCGGTACAGCCGTTCATGTCACGCGTGATGCCGGATTTTTATATACATAGATTACAACCATTTTATAATCCACTAGCTTTTCGTCCGCGTCGAGGTCGGTTATATCGCATTTCCAAGAGAACTCTTCAAAAGTCCGGGATAAGAACTATCATATGTTCTTTCTCAAGGTTAACTCTATCTCAGTACCAAATTTTTTTAAAATCAGTTCAGTGGTTTAGACGTGAAAGCTTAACAGACAGACAGACAGAGTTACTTTCGCATTTATAATATCAGTCGGGATTGAATACAAGCTTATTTACAAAAAAAAAACTTTAAATTGGACTTAGCTGGCTCTCACATTAACAGCACTTTAAGTAGTGATGATAGGTCCCCTACCATTAAACAGCGTAATGTTTGCAACAGACGGCGAAACCCTTCCGAGCCTTATTTAGATAGTGTCGCTCAAACGTACGCTACTTCCAAGATTTACGACCAACAGTACTACGGAAAATATGTTACAGTTTGTAAATATTGCTAGGAAAACGTTATTCGACTCCGTTGGTATTGGACTTTATATATGACTCTACTTTACGTGTGTGCCTCTGAACTCCTAAACGGCTGGACCGATAATGAATTTTGTAGGAGTTACCGTTTCCAAATAGTTTTGATATAAGGCGATTTTTTTTTATTTGGTATCGCTTTAAAGAACCATCTCTTTACTATTTCTAATATAATAATTAATCTGGGTATCCTTACTGATTTCAATAAATCAAAAAAATATGAAACGTCGTAAGCACACAAATATTTGAGTCATGATTTAAAAAAAAAAACTCTTAGTCCAGACTTCATTTTGGAATTAAGACACGCACACAGACAAATCAACTTCAAACACGTTTTTGATTCGGAGTATAAAAATATAATTTCGAATGCAAAACAGCTCGCTTTTCTGACTCCGGAGTATCTTGCTAGAATACAAGTGTCGCACTTGTATCGAAGTAATCATTACGTAGGGAAGCACGTAGGCATTTCAATTCAATTCCCAGCAAAACTGACTTCAAATTAGTACGGAATTAAGTTTCTCTCAAGTCAGATTGCCTCTGGCGTGTGCTCCTGGATTAGATTTTATACTGCGTCTTAACGAAGCAGCTTAAGTTATGGGAGAGTAGCGATAAGTTTTATGGTATATGGTTGTGATAGATATATGTCATAAAGAGGTCGTCCCTGTTTCGGAAGGCACGTTAAAATCGTGTCTGAACGTACGTAAGTCAACAATTTAACGTGCCTTCCGAAATGCTGAGGAATTCCTTATGGCATGGATGGTCACCCATCCATGAGCTGACCGTATCAAACGTAGCTTAACCTGCGATCAATCAACTTGGGCAGTAGCAGCTAAGCCGCGAGTAGGTCCAGGATGTTGTTTATACAACTTTGACAGTCGTTCCAGGAAGTCAGAAGCTGGGAAGTCAGACAACTAGTCTGACTAAGGGGTATCGTGTTGCCCAGGTAGCTGGGTTGAGGAGGTCAAATAGGATAGTCGCTCCTTGTTAAAGGTGCTGCATCCGGATTGACTGGAAGCCGACCTCAACATAGGTGGGAAAGGGTTTCTTCATAGCTAACCGCCACTTCTTTACCAACACACTCTTTTTGACAGTTGTGGAAGCGAGTGAGCGCAATAGACGGCGTCTCCCTCAGAAATGACTAAGGCACAAGAGATTTTACTTTTCTTTATAGAGCCGAATGTTGTTAATCTCTGCAATATGCTGCATGCTTCTAGAATATGTATGGATTTAATAAGCGTTTATGAGATTCAGTCATATTTGAATTGAAAAGTCGATGATACAGTTTTTAAAACTCTCTGCTTATTAAATGTATTTGTGTGAGATTGTTTTTTGTTTTATAAAAGTCTAGATGTTGTATGTTTCAATGTTACACACAGACAAACCAACATAATGTTTCTCGCTTGTCAATTACTAATGGAATTAATTGTTAAATAAAGAATCAGTTTTATACCAAAACTTTAATTTGAATTTTAATGCTTCTCGCTATCCAAGTACTTAAAAAATCTTAGTCAAATCTATTTCGTTTTATACCGAAACCAATTTTTCCTATTTAACAGTAAAGCTTCAGCTTACAATTTGGGACACAACGAATTAGCTCCCGTAGACACAGCAGGAAGGCAGCGAGGAATCCTGTGATGAGCAACCGTGAGGTGCGAGCGATGCGGCCGATGCGGTCGATGCGCGTCGCACGAGCGATGCGACGAGTACGTGCGATGCGGGCGACGCGAGCGGTGCTTGTCGTGCGACACGTTACTTGATTCTAATTGATATTCAACAACTATGCGCTATGCCAACATGTTAGCTAACATTTAAACGTAGTGTTGTTTTAATGGTAGTAAGAATAGAAAGCAGGTGTATTAGGAGTGTATTTTTTATTTAATTTGATAGTTTATAGGACCAATAATCATATTAATACACTAAGTATTTACAATTTGGTTTTCTTTTGAACGTTTTCGGTCTAGATGAAGATTACAACGGCAAAACTAGGTACTACACCTTCATTGGGAATATACTGCCTTCCGCTTGCTATAATCTAAGATGCAAGCAAAACAAATATTTATTGAAATAGATGCAACAGTTAAGTCCCTCTATTAAAGCATTTTTACAATCGTTGTGCAGAGAATACTCCAAAGTTCATCTAACCCACATTAGTCACGTGCCTTATATCAGTGATTTTCACACATTTGGCTATTGTCAACATATTATTTGGACAGAGGGCTAGTGAAGAAGCGTAACTGGGCTAATTCTACTTTGATACATAAAGGAATATACTTTTAACACTTAAAACTGTATTACAACAGAGCTGTTATAAAGAAACTAAAATTTTGTAACATTAATCTTCAATTCAAAACAAATCAGACCCTTGTCAATTGATAAGGAATTCAATTAAAGCAACTAATAAATAAAGATCACAGATTAACTAAATCGATAGGGTTACAGTGCCACGCGACACGATACAGAAGTTACATCGCTAATTTAATTGAAGACTTCTACAAATATGCATGCATGTTTCAGAGGCGATGTTGTGTTTGCTGTAAAATAGGTTCAGGAGAAAAAATCCGTGTCAAATCTGTATTTTGTCGAATCCCGTGTAATTGAAAGCCGAATTTAACGTACCTTGAAAGTTAAATAAGCTTAAGACAAATATGTTACAAATAAACAAGATTGAACCTTACTTTAATATGTTAAGATTCGTTTTTGACCACTTTAAATACAAGGTCTTCGGTATATAATGACAGATTCAATTAAAAAAGAAATCTTGTACCTTCTGACTTGTGTCACTGCAACGGATACAATTAAATGCAAACTCAGCTTTATTGATAATGCGATAGAGTTGAATTTTATATACTGTTGCTACTGAAAACGTGCGTTCACAATGAAGGTAAGTTTGTACCACTACATTACTTTTAAATTAAATAAAATGCCTGCTTGCAATGTCTATTTTTATATAACAGTCATTGTCTCGATAAGAATATAACATAAGATTCCCTTAATTATTTTTTTGTTTGTCCTGTCTAATCCCCGAAACGGTTCGATCGATTCTGATAAAACTTTGCCCAAGTTGGCTATGTTTGTAAGGTAACCTATACTCAACTTTTACGGCTGACATTTAGTAAGCAAAAAAGTAAACTTAGGTAATTTCATTATTCCACAAATGTTCTAATATAACCTTTAACTCCTGTCTCGATCACGTTGTGTATCAGATAACGCAACGATTACGCGTTGCACCTCAATTAAGTGTACGGCGGCATGCGATGTACTAAGTATAGTCAGCAACGCAAACCGGTTAACATAATCCGATTAACCAAGGTACCAGTATTTTGTGGTTTCGTTTCTATAAGCTAAAATCAAACAATAATACTGACGCTCCGCTGTCTGTCCGTCCGTTAATTTTCACAGATGATTTCTGATGTTTTTGCGGTTAGAACAACAAATGCTTACAATAAAGATCGAGTTTAAGGAACTGTATTAACGGGCATAATTTTGTTAGCACCTAACAAAATCAACTTGTGTAATAATTTGTACAACCATCTATGTTTAGTTTATAATTCGCCTATTATTACACTACCCTCAGTGTCAAGAGTGCGACTCGCACTTGACCGGTTTTTCAATGAAGACATCCATGGTCGAATGGCGTACGCACCGGTTTCAAGGTCTCGCTAGCTCTGAGTTCCGGGGTTCGATCCCCGGGCAGGTCAATGTAAAAATTGTCATTTCTATATTGTCTCGGGTCTGGGTGTTTGTGGTACCTTCGTTGTATCTGAATTCCATAACACAAGTGCTTTAGCAACGTACTTTGGGTTCAGATCAATGTATGGGATGTTGCACTCTTTAAAAAAAATGTCGCTTCGAAATTAATATTCATGGGTTTTTTCAACCTATACCTACGACATATTTATATTAATCGATCAATTTGTGCAGCTGTAACTTTGGCCACGAGCTCCTCTTCGTTTTAATAATTTGCCATGTTTAATAACTTCTATTGATGACTATACTGTAATACTAAGGATAATGGAGTTTTTACCGTCGTTAAGACACTGAGTAACTTCAGTTAATCTGTCTGTAGATACGGTTTAGTTACGAACTACTGAATTCATTTTGATTATGTTTTAAAGTTAATCATCAATGAATATGCTAGCTACGCCCCACGGATGCACCTGTGTTAGTGCCTTCCATTTCTATTTAAGATCAGTTTTTTCTGAAAATATATCTTTCTTGTAGCCTGGTCTTGACTACTACAATAAGATTCTGAATTTATCTGTATCTAATTAGCAGGTTAAACTAACAGATGCAGCATATAATATATGAAGGAGGCGAATTGTTAGTTTTATTGTCTGTGTAGGTACATATGTAAAGGTAAAGGTAAAGTGTAGGCGGTAAAGGTTTTGTGATAAACTAAAACTAAATTTCTCTCCAGATTCTACATTTATTTTTCAATCGCAGACATTTAAATAATTATTTCTAGATTGGACAATTAAAGCCCATATTTGCCCTACAACTGAGCAAACACCAATTCAACGAATAATTTAAAATCCAATTTAAAATAGTTTCAAAAAAATAAAAATCAAGAAAATAATGTATTAATAAATAATTTCTCCGAATCGATTCTTAGCTATCCAATTAGACGATACAAAAAATAAAGTCCCAAATAGGAAAAATCCAGAATTCTACTAATGTTATAAACTACTGATATTATAAACGCAAAAATTGGTATGTACATCTATGAATGTTTGTTACTCTTTCACGCAATAACCGCTGACCGGATTAAGACAAAACTTAGTACACAGATAGTTTAGAACCTGTATCAACTTATAAGATAGTTTTTATCCCGACTTATGTTTCCGTACAGTGGGATAAGTTTCGATTTGTAGCCTGCGGGCCGCGAACAACAGCCAGTTCTTCAATATCACAACAAATATTTTTCCACTTCTAATAAATTAAAAACACCATCTATTAACACCATTCAATAAATTATCTCAAAACAACACAAAATCATTATATAAATACGTTACTATAGACAAAGAAAATTTGTACAATCCCGATCTCCGACCTCGTATCCCAAATCTACGGATAAAATCGCTTGAGGAGATCAAACTTCTGTGAGAACTCATAAAAACTAAATGTTAGACTCGTAAAAGGAAATGAATTTAACTTGACTGTATAAGCTGATTCGACGGATGAATACTGAAGTATGGGGATAAAAGTATTAGCACAGATGACGAAAGACACATTAGAAAGATCGTTTGACATTATGCTCTTTCTTTGGAAAGAGGATGTTTTGTTCGTAACAGTCGTAAAATGTTAATGATTCCCTTGGATATTCAATTGCGTTATGATATTACCCGTGAATGTCTACCCTGTCAAAAAAAACCAAAATCAAAACAAACGGGGAAGGAATTTGTGCACTAAAGAAATTACAGAAGTGAAGGAATATTTCTATAGCAGACAGACTAAGTGAAAACTTGTCAATTGTAGGTATTGAGAAACAGGGCTCTTTACAAAATATTATATCACCCATCAAATATTAAACCTGGTTTTAATTAGTATATTTTCTAGTTACAACTCCAAAATAAATCATATCTGAAAAATTTAATGAACAAAAAAATAAGCTTTAGCGACAAGGTTCCCATGTCTACCCTTTTCGTATTGAACCCTAAAAAAGAAACAACACGAATTAAACTATAATAAGTGTGAACAAGACTTAACGTTTCAATAATGTTAAAGTTAGAATGCAATGATTTTCTCTTTCAAGATCCGTCTAAACTTTACTGTACAATTCAGCCAGACTGCAGTTTCATTTCCAGTCCTTTTCTATAAGTCATAAAGGTACCAGAAGACCGATTTGAAACTCATTAAAACTTGTCCCAACTATTTATCTCCAGTTATTTGGCTAGTTCTGAGACTATTCCATTTTAATCGGAGGCAATAAATAAGTCTGTTAGACTGCGCAAGACGTTTTTACGTCTTACATTTTTTATATACTTTCGTTATCCTTTATCTTGGATGTCGAACTTCAATTTGCTCAATAAAATTTTAAGACGAATAGCAGAATTTACTCCATTCAAATAGGTGTAGAACGTCTATCCCCTAATTCAAAGTTCAGGGGCTATAAAATGAACGGGCTAAGCATAAAGACGGTAGACATTTGGAGCAGGCATCAAAACTCCTTGCAAGCCTCATTATGACGTTTTACAACCACGACTGTTAAGTGGAGAGAGATAGATTTACACAAATGGATGGAACCATCTCCTTTTTACTGGATTGTTTTAGAATTCATAACTTTGAATACTAAAGTATGTAATAAACCGAAAGACTGGCGATCGCTACATATTATACTCGACCCATTTTGATAATCGCCAGATTGGCTCTAGTAGCAGTCAAAGATCAGAAGTAAGTGTTTTACTACAAGTTTTGAGACAACCGCAGAACTTATGCAGCTTAAGACCGTCTATAATGCTAGGGATGCTGAAAATCCTTGTAAATGATAGCTGCGAAATGTTTTCAGGGATATCTGCCATAACTATAATATGCTGTCTTCTGCAGGGTCAACAACCACCAGGGTCAGCAACCCATCCAGCTGATGTAAGCTTGTAGTAAGTTTATTGTGAATAAAGTAGTGTTGGAGTATCTAGTCCAGTATATAAAATTAACAATGAACAGTATTACGATTCACCTACCCTTCACTTCTTGACTCGTACTCTAGCTCTAGAAAAAATCCTCGCTGAAGAAACTCTTCGACACGCATTCTATTCGTTTACAAACTTATTATGTTAGATGACTGGTGACTCATAACTCAGATAAGCGGTCACCGTCAAAGTTTCGCGAAACGATTTCAGGTCAACGACGAGATCGCATCACGAAACGAGTCCAAGTAACATCAGCCCGAGAGTTAATTAATTGGGACGTGACTCGATTTATTTGTGCCCGGGTTAATGTTCTGATAGGAAGTTTTGATTCGGTGTTCAACTTGTCGTCTGATACTGAGGTTGTTATGGTTTTTTTACTATAAATTGTATTATTATTACAGACTAGCTGTCCCGGCGAACAACGTACTGCCTAACAGCCGATGATATATATAAGATTTATGAACGAGTTATATTGCCTAGCAGTGGAAGGACAAAGGCTGTGGAGGATGGACTTTCCTCTTACAATTACTAATATAAGGAAAACATAATATTGTTCAATTCACAACTAACAGTATTATTAAATAGTAATTGGATAAATCCAACCACGCCGTACTGCGCGCGCCGTGTATATGTCACCAGGCTCTGATAATTGTCACAAATTGTAATTAATGAGATGAACATTTCATGACGTGTGGAAATATCATCGATGTTTCTGGTCTACAAGCTTTTTTGTTTTCTTGTAGAATTTTCATTACATTTTTCAAATTACAACATTAACATTAATTAAATATGATTAATTTTACTGTTTTTTTTACAGCTAACAAAATGGTAGCTGTAATTGGTCGACTGCAGCTCTTTAAAAGGCGAGGTAACCTGTCTAGCAAGCCACACCGTGCCCCACTCTCCTAAAACATAATAAAAATACGATTATTCATCAATCATCACAGTAATCAACGAATGGAGCCAGATTTAGGCATAGAGCTTTCTCAAAGTGCTTAACCCACCCAGCTTTTCCCCTTTCAACCTTTTTGAGGTCGTTGATCTACCTTCAGGTACATCATCAATCTCCAAGGCACAGAGCTCCAAGGTTTTTCACTAGAAGAGGGTCCTAGTACTTTCAAGAGTTCTCAAATTACAAAGAATTTCTAACCTAAGCTTTTCGTAGAAATTCTTCGTTAGACACAATAATGAAGTGTCTAAATCATGCTTTCAACTATTGAAGGAACTTTAAAGGGTGCTCAAACACTAATATAAATTGAACAAGTTATCATCAAAGCATAAATGGGAAAGTACACTTAAATGTAAGTAGTGAACTATAACGAAGTTTAACGTTTTCGTTTTATGACGAACGTCATTCGGTCACGATTTATGGATTAGTAAGTTTGAATGAGCTTAGATGGTTTGTACACAAGCCGGAATTACTGAAGGATGATTTATTGGACTTCACGTGATTGATGGAAGAGGCTATGACGGCAGTCGATGATGTCACTGTTGTTAGGTGTACTGGGGACCTAGACAGAGATACATCGCATGTTTAGACATCGAATATTTTTAGTAAAAAGTTTTTTTTATATGTGTATCCTGTTTCACATCCCGCAACTGGGCAAAGGCATGCTCATTTTTCTTCCAGACCTCTCTATCTTTAGCGATTTCTGACAACGTGCGCTCTGCGTGTTGCGGATACGATCTCACCGTGGTAAAAGAATTCGTTGGACCAGTTTTGAGGTTTTCAATGTTTGTAAAACCCCCGAACACATGGATTAAATCCTCTAGAGCCAGAATCGTCTTCTTTTTCCTTGATATTTTATTTATGAACTGACTGAAATGTGCCTTGTGACGAAAATCTCTTGAAAATTATGTTACAATTAACATCACAATGTAAACGCAACTTAACAATACAGTAAGTGATTATAGTAAACTTTAGGAGTCATTACAGCCATCATCGTATTATATCGGGCTATAAATGGCATGCGTTCAAATGGTCTGCTATAGACCCCCTAATCTACAATTCTCAGGCTTAATGCTATGGTAATCACGCTGTGAGCGGATTTGCTGAAACGGAGTCATGTCGATTTCCAGATGTTTTCGCTATTATTCTACAGCCTGAATTGCAATTAACGAGGTAGTGTTTTTGTTAATGATAGGTACGGAAGTCTAAAGCACAACTCACAAACAACTTTCCTTCAATTTTCCGTACATGTAGTTAGATTGTGGAGCTCGTGGCTAAGCTATAACTGCATAAGTGATTCGATCACAGGTTAAGCTATGCTTGACGCGGTTGGTCCGTAGATAGGTGACCATCTTTGTCATAACGAGTTCCTCCGTGTTTCGGAAGGCACTTTAAATTGTGGGTCCCGGCTGTTATTCCTACATCTTTGACAGTCGTTACAGGTAGTCAGAAGCTTGAAAAAGTCTGACAGCCAGTCTAACCAAGGGGTATCGTGTTGCCCAGGTAACTGGGTTAAGGAGGTCAGATAGGCAGTCGCTCCTTGTAAAACACTGGTACTTAGCTGAAACCGGTTGGACTGGTAGCCGACCCCAACATAGTTGGGAAAAGGCTAGGCCATGATGATGTAGTTAGATTGTGGACCTCACTACCACCCACTATCCGTAAGTCATAAACAATTTCTATCTTTAAGAGAGTAAAGGGACACTATCTTTCCTCCTATTTTTTTATTTATATGTAAGTATATATTTATTCTTTGTGTGTTATATATGCATAGGTATTTGGATTAAAGCACTTTTTATTGTAATTTTGCACACTGCTGCCTTTATTTCTTTTATCACTAGTCCGAAATTTCTACTAGAAATAAGCAGTATCTTTTTACATTACCTTTGGAATATCTGTCCTTTTTAAACTTGTGTGTACATATATAGATTAATAATATCACATCACGTACTTACCAAATAGAGCTTATATAATAACAAACTCTACGAACTCAAGACAATTCAGTTTCTGACACGTCATAAAATATTTACGATCTTCTATACTTTTAACGATTTGATTCAATCAATAGATTAGTGAGGCGTAAATGGTAAAGACAACTCTGAGTTAAAGGAAACAAGCTTCAGTTTTGATTGGCAGGGTGTTGGTATAGCTACATAAGCGATTATACAAGGCTACTAAACATGGTGTCATAAACTTAGACAAATTTTAGTGAGCTCTGGTCATCAGCCTTCAATGAATGTAAAACAAGTATACGTGGACAATAATAGTGAATATCAGTACTAGCTTAACATAATGAAATATTTTGATCTGCACGGATAGCCAAGTGGTTGAGGTCGTCACGCAAAACCCAAGAAAATTCAGACAAGTAGCTGATAAGTTGATTAACAGATTATTTTCTTACCGAAAATCTGAAGATCAAAGTAATCGACACTAATACCAGCTTGTATACGTCCCACTGCTGGGCACAGGCCTCTTTCCGTATGAGGAAGGATTTTGGGCATTGATCATCACGCTAGCTCACTGCAGGTTGGCGACTTCAGATGCTAATATTTAGAATACAGTTTTCGTCACGATTTTTTTTATTTACCATTTGTCAGTGGTGTCTTAGAATACTTAAGAAAGTACATACATATAACTTTGAAATAGTAACACTGAGATTTCGCCTGCGGGGTTGAACCTGCACTTCGTGCACACAAAACAGACAGAACCGCAAGGCTACCACGAAACTAAAGAAGATCAATTAATCCACATCCAAGTAAAAAAGAAAAAAAAAGTCTTTTTAATTTTATTAAGTTAAGTTCAAGACGTATAAATCAAAGGTCCTGCCATAAAAGATGTTCTACCATCTCCAGAGTAACCCAGACCAGCTGAAACACGATTCAGTATCGCAGAAACTATTACACAGAGAAAGTAAATCACTAGTTTTATTCGTACGACACCCATATTGTTTTATGGGCCACGCAATCTGGTGTAATGGATAGTGTTGGGGGCTCGATTTTGTCGATAATCGAGTAGCAAGATTTATCGGGGTGAAGCGATTAGTGATGGGTAATCGATATAGTCTTTAGGATGGATTGTGTGTTTTTTGATAATGTTTTGCGGTGATCGATTAAGTTCTTGCTTTTTTTTTCGACGGTGACTTTTTTCGAAGTTGTTTCTTATACCAGTATCTTGTTTTACTGTATAATTAGAACGTTAAGCAGCTTTAGTCATTAGTTTAAATTAAAACATCTAATATAGTTAGGATCGTCGTTTAGATCAGAAACCTTGAAGAGAAAATAAAGACACCTATATTTAAAATCTTCAACAAAAACACTATCTTTAAAAAAACTTATCACCACTTTATAAAGAACGATCTAATTCTTAGGTACTAGGTACTGTTAATAAAAGATATTAAATAAATAACTTAGTTTCGTAAGAATTGTTGTGTTTGTCCAACACTAATGTAATATGTTGCAACATATGCTTACAGGGTGTTTTTGTTCCGCAGTGGGTATCAAAGAAAACTCATTATCCTTATTTCATAGCTTTTTTCATTTGTTTTGTATTATTTGTTTTATAAGTCTTATAATATTAAACTTCTAGAAGCTAGCTTTTCAAAAATGGAATGTTGTCAGTCTTTGGTGCATGCTTTCACGAATTGAACTTTATCAATGGGAATGTTTATCACCGTATCTTAAGGCTCCACAACTCACGCTTTACGTTTGGTCAAGAGTGAGTTGTCTTAAGCTTTTTTATTTCGTTTTATTAAGGCCATAACTGTGTTCAGAACTTCTTTTTCTGAAAACTTTAACACCACGTTATACATCAACCATACCAAAAGAGGATAATATTTTTTAACAACAAAAACGTAGTTTCTATTTCAATTGAAACTATGAACATTAAACAAACTTGTCCAAACTTTATTATTATTTTTTATTGGTCTAAAAGACAGTTTTTGACCGTTAAATGAAATAAGTAAGTAATGAAATAAGCATCAACAAAATAAGCTCACCCAGTCCGAAGTTTTCGTTTTCAAACATAAAAAGTGTAGGTTAATTGAGAACTTCCTTTAGAAGTCAATTTAAGAACATGATTTAAACATGTTTACTTCTCTGAAGAGATTCAGACATTTAATACCAAAAAGCAAGCTACCACTTTGGAATATAAATCTATTTCACACGAGTTTTATTACAGTGATATCACATAAAAACCCCATAGTTCTCTCTGTACGTTTGTCACGTATTTCATTTGGTATTCAAATCGTCGAGTATGAGATGATAGGAAAATCAAATTCCTGCGCCTAAGGAAGAACAGGGGAATATTTATTACAATTATTGGAGCGATCTTTTATTTTATGTTCGATTTGATAGGATTTTGCATTTTACTGTATGTACCTTAGAGGATATAATACTGTGTGATGGAATATGAAACTGTTGCACAATACTTGAAATTTTGCATCACTTTTAGATTCTTTTTGCATTTAAAAGAATGTTTGTGAACTATAGCGGGGGGGTATAAATGTAAACAACGTCTTAGCGGCACACTGCGTATATTCAAACTGGCTTCACTCACAATACAAATCACGCACACAACATTATCTAGATATACCCTACATTACACCTCCACCATTAAATTTAAGCTTAATTAAGTAAAATAACAAAAATAATGAAATAAATAACAATAAAAAAATCTAGAGTTCAAACCTAATCAAATTCGAAACCATATCTGACTACTGGTTTGCGCTCTCGTTTTGGCCGTAATTCAGACGCTCTTGGAAGTGGTGAACAGAGAGTAGGAGACTTGTTATTGGCGCTATCGTCGCGCACTAAAGGTTCGATGCCATTATCTTTAGCCTGAAGTGGAAAGTCAACCGGTTCTTTATGTTGTTGGCTAAAGTCATCTCTACTCTCATCCACCACCTCATCCCCCAGCGATGACATGGCATTTTCACCCACACTCGCAGCCGAGTCACCAGGCCCAATATCAGGACAAGTAACATCAGAAAAACGTGACCTATGACGTATTTGATCCACATGCCGCTTTATAAATTGACCGCCATCCCCCTCCACGATATACCTTCGAGAACCTTCCCTGCCATGGACCTGACCTTTAACCCACTTATCTTGCTGACCATAGCCCCTTGCCCAAACCATATCTCCTTGTTCAAAGAGGCGTCTTACGCCACCCGCGTTTTGAGCCTGCCTATCCTGTGCAACGCGTATTCTATCTATTACAGCTCGATCGTTTCTTAATAAATCAAAACGTGAACGTAATCTACGTTTTTGTAATATCATTGCAGGGGTCTCCCCTGTAGTGCTATGGATAGTATTCCTGTAAGTAAGAAGAAAAGTTTGTAATGCGGCGTCTATATCGACTTTATCCCTATGCGCTTTTTTAATAGCACGCTTACATAACTTGACGGCGTTTTCCGCAGCACCATTAGAAGATGGATGGTAAACTGGCGAAAAAGATTGCTTAATTCCATTAAGTTTTAGAAACTCAGAAAATTCTCTACTGGTGAACGGCGGACCTTGATCCGAAACTAGTTCCGCAGGAAGACCGAATCGTGCAAAAGTTGTTCGAAGGATTTTTATAATAGCTGACGCATTGGTGTGTTTTGTTTCAAAAGCTTCAAGCCATTTAGATGTCGAATCCACTAATATTAGAAAGGTTTTACCCTTTAAAGGCCCTAGAAAATCTATGTGTAACCGTGTCCACGGTTGAGGTAAATAAGGCCAATGTTGAGGTACGGAGTGAGGCGGCGCATCCGCCTCCAGCGCACACGTCTCACAGCTACGACACATAGTCTCCACATCGTCATCAATGCGCGGCCACCATACATAACTCCTGGCCCAGCTCTTCGTCTTAACTATACCCATATGACTACTGTGCAACTGTTTCAATATTATTTGTCTCAAAGACTGAGGTATAATCATGCGATAGCCCCACATAATACAGCCGCCTTCAATATATAATTCATTTCGCCTGATGAAAAATGGTTTGAGATCATCATCGTTACAAAAATGTGGCCAGCCAGATTCTATATAAACCTTAATTTTACTTAATGTTACATCCTTAAAGGTGGCCTTGCTGACGTCATAGTTTGTTATCGGTAAAAAGTTCTCAACAAAATTGACATACGTTACTTCTTTAACTGCGCTATCGTTAGTAACTTTAGACGGCAAGCGCGATAATGCGTCGGCGCAATTCTTTTTGGACGACACGTATTCAATATCATAATTGTACCCCGATAACAGAACGGCCCAACGTTGCAATCTAGAGGCTGACATAACTGGTATACCAACTTTGTCACCAAATATATATGTTAGGGGTTTATGATCCGTTCTCAGTATAAACTTCCTTCCGTACAAGTACTGGTGATATTTGCGTATTCCGTAAATAATAGCTAACGCCTCCCTATCAATTTGAGAATAATTACGTTCAGCCGATGTAAGCGAGCGCGAGGCGTATGCGACGGGCCGCTCGCCGGCCGCCGTCACTTGCGACAGCACGGCGCCCACCCCCACACCGCTAGCGTCTGCCGTCAACACTAACGGTAACTCGGCCGAGTAGTGCATCAAGACTTCACTGCTCGCCAGCACCTTCTTTACTTCTTGGAATGCACTGTGACATTGGCTACTCCAATCATATTTCGATCCCACCTTTAATAGCTTGTATAACGGAGCGAGCATTGTACTTAAATTTTTAATGAACTTCGAGTAGTACATAATCATGCCTATAAACGATCGTAATTCTACTACATTCACGGGCGCAGGTGTATCTAAAATAGCTTTTACTTTATTGGGACAAGTATGGACTCCATCCTCACTAATCACATATCCTAAATAACTAATGGATTTCATGAAAAATTCACACTTTTCTTTTTTTACTTTTAACCCATATTTATCCAAACGTTGAAAGACTTTGTGTAAGTTCTGTAAATGATCACTTTTTGATGAACCTGTTATGATTACGTCATCTAAAAACACCCCCACGCGTGGTAAATCAGCAAATAATTCTTCTAAACGACGTTGAAAAATTCCCGGGCTCGACGATAGTCCGTACACCAAACGATTATACATGAATAAACCCTTATGCGTATTAATAACCGTATACTTCTTGGAATCATCTAATAAAAATTGGGCATAAGCCTGGGATAAATCAACCTTACTAAATCTTTTGCCCCCGTGCAAGCGAACTAACAAGTCCTCCACTCGTGGAAGTGGATAGCGATCAACTTCTAAAACTTTATTTAACGTCAATTTATAATCTGCACAAATTCTAATGTTACCGTCCTTCTTGACCACTGGTACAATCGGCGTAGCCCAGTCGGAGCGCTCCACGGGGGTGAGGATGCCATCCCGCACATGCTGTTGCAGGGCCCGCTCCACCGGCTCGCGCAGTGCATACGCCAGTGGGCGCGCGCGCATAAACACCGGGCGCGCCCCCTCCCGTACATGTATGCTGACCGGCGGGCCGGTGAATCGGCCCAGTCCCTCCGCAAACACATTACAATATCTGGAACTGAATGCATCTAAACTGAACTCCTCGTCTAATATTTTATTTACACAGGCCGGTTCAACAGTCGGCAACTGAATACCTAATTCCGTTATCCATTGTCTACCGAGCAAAGCCGTTTTCCCGTTTTTAATTACAAATAAATCCAAGACCTTCACTTTATTTTTGTATAGAACTCGAGGCGTTATAACGCCGACTGGATGCACTGACTCGCCAGTATAATATCGTAGGACAATATTACATTTATTAATCGATAAACTACTAAATAATTTCCGATACATATTATAACTAATGCACGATACCGCACTGCCTGTATCGCATTCCATACTTAATTCTTCATTGTGTACTATTAAAGTAATCATAAACGGTTTACACTGGCTTAAATTTAAAAGATTAAAATTAATGTCTATTACCTCCTCGCTGTGATCACTTTCACTTTCTATTATACTGTCGGCCGCTGTAGCTTCCACCCAGTATTGGCCCAATACGTTCGGGCACATCCGCCGAAGATGCCCTGTCCTGTTACAAACGCGACATACATAACTTGCGAATCTACACGTAGACGCAGCATGCGTTCCGCCGCACGCTCGACATTTTTGCTGGCGCGCAGCCTGCGCCCGCGCTTGCGCTCCATGCGCGAGCATCGACGTCGCCGGGCTTCGTGCGCGCTGGCGTTGGCGGTTGTCGCGCGGTCCGGCCTCCCGCGCCGTACCATTCACATCTCGCGCCTCTTTCTTCCCGCCCGCTGCACCCGCCGCGCCCCTCCGGCGCCATTGTGTCCCCTCTATCGCGTGACAGTCCATCGTTGCCGAGTCACCGCTTGACCTTCCGTGCCCTTGAACTACGCTCGCCGCATCTTTTTCTGCTGATTCCAAGCTAATTGCCAAACTATATGCCTTTGCGAAATCTAATTTGGGTTCGGCGAATAACCGTTGGCGAATCGTCTCACTGCAAATTCCGCACACCAACTGATCCCGTAGACTTTCTTGCAGCCAACTGCCAAATTCGCACGATTTGGACATTTTTTTCAATATAGCTATATATTCTGCAATAGTTTCACCGCTTTGCTGAATCCTTTTTCTAAATTTATATCTCTCAGCGAGCTCACTGGGCTTGGGCTGTAGATGTTTCTCCATTATCTCCACGATTTGCGAAAACGTTTTAGTTTTTGGCTTATCTGGCGTACATAGGTTAACTAAAAGTTCATAACTTTCCGCCCCCATGAGTGTTATTAATGTTGGCACATATAGCTCACTTTTCACCTCGTTCACTAGGTAATACTGTTCCAAACGTTCGATGTATAACCGCCAATCGTCCTTATTGACATCGAATTCCGCTATTTTACCTATCTTCATTGTATATTAAACACTAAACATGTACGCTTTAAAATGTCGGTTTAATCCTCGTCGCCACTGAACTATAGCGGGGGGGTATAAATGTAAACAACGTCTTAGCGGCACACTGCGTATATTCAAACTGGCTTCACTCACAATACAAATCACGCACACAACATTATCTAGATATACCCTACATTACAGTTTGGTGGAAGAAAAATAAGTTTTAATTAAACGGCGGTATCTTCTGCCTGTTGTTCTAGTGGTTAGCGACCCTGACTGCTATACCGGAGGTCGTGGGTTCGATTCCCGCCCAGGACAAATGTTTGTGTGATGAGCATGATCATTTGTTCTGGTGTCTGGGTGTAATTTATCTATAATATGTATGTATTTAGAAATATATAAGTAAAACTTACTTAATATAAATATATAAGTTAAACTTAAGTAAAACTTACTTATATATTTCTATCAGTTGTCTGGTTACTATAACACAAGCTCTGCTTAGCTTGGGATCAGATAACCGTGTGTGAGTTGTCCCAGGATATATTATATTATATTAAAGTGTACGAAAGAGCGCTCAAATGCCTGTCCTAAGTTGGTGACGTCTTCCAGTGCGCTATAGGTGCAGTCTGTATGTACCTACATTGCGTATTAGTATTTTAGGTTGGCATAATAGATTTAATGTTAAAGCTGGAATGTGGCCATAGGAACTCCTCAATAAAACTAAAAAACATCAAATTAGGGCTTGTCTATTTTCAAATACAGTTTTTATATTGATCCAAAAGACAAAAAGGTTTTTTACCTTCTTTTCAAAACCATATTTTTAACTTTTAACGTGTTTTAAAGTCAACCTGCGTCTGATAACTCGAGGCTTAATTTATCTCCTAGCATGTAACAGAAATTATTATGTTTCAATAGTCCTTCACAATTAGTGTAAAGGGTCATATTTGCAAATGGAAATGGGCAATAATTGTACCTATGATAAACATGCGTTGTGTACTTTGAAACTTGTAACGAGGGAAGTCAATACTACACAATTTGTTGTTTTGTTATTCAAGTTTGAAAATCGATTTGTTACATGTTGCAGGTAAAAGTTAAATAGGTACCTCTTTATATTTGAGGTGTAACGACTTGTCGAAAATGGTATTTCAAGCATTGCTGTATTTTTTCTATCTTTTGTTTTAAAAATAAACTACGACCGGAAAAACCGCTGGGATGTTCATGTTGTTTCTTGCGTTTTATCAAGTACTTTAATTCTTATATAAAACGACTCCTGTACTAAGAAATTCAATCCTTGTGTCGGATTTTCATAACAACTAAAATCACAGGCGCAAGGAACCCAAACTCAGGAAATATATTAGTGGATCACGCAAATTATTGTCTTCGGTGGAGATCGAATCTGCGAAACCTCACGTGGGTAAGGCATAGTGACCACTATCGGATATACAGTACTTTGCTCATATTTTTTTAAGACAAAGTAGCCGTATCCAAATCCAGCAGCAATAGGTCCTCCCATTCACCTAAGCTTGAAGACAAACACACAAATAACAACTTTAATACACTAATAAGAAAGTAAGTTTCCTATTGCACGAACCTCCACGTGTACTAAACCGCATTGCCGCATCTTTAACAATTGAAACTTTCAAGTGTGACTTACTAGCGCAAGTAATTGTAAAGTTTATAAAGTTCCAACTTGGGTTGTATAAGTCCTACGTTCCGGACTTAGGTCAACAAGACACGAAGATAAACAACGGTACCTTGTTCTGCGTATTACTATTAGCTTTAAGAGCCAAACTGTTGGAACTGTGAAAGGGGGATGGAGCTATACAAACCACACGGCATCTCACTTCCACAACGGCAGTTATAGTTTTAAGAGCTTGTTAAGGTACGGTTTCACAGCTTATAGCAATGTTGTAAGACAAAGTTCTCAGTTCTAAGAAGTAAATAGAAGAGAGTAAATATCTTTAAATTTCTACTTTGATATTGTAGGATTCTTAAGTAAGTAGTCTAAACACATTGACCAACTGTAATGCAACAGTTTTACAAGGTAATACTATGCCGCATATCAAATAAAAAAAAAATCTATACATATAATAAAATTGTAGAAAAGTGAAAACTGTACATTGAAAATTTTTTAAAAAGAATAATTGCAGGGTGGTCTACGAACGAGTCCGATGCCGAAAATATGATTTTTAGAATTTTTGTCTGTTTGTCTGTTTGTCTGTATGTATGTCCGGAAAGATCTCGGAAAGTACTGGATAGATTTGATTCAAATTTTCAGAGAATATCAACAAGAGGTCCGGTCAACATACTTTTTACTTATTATCTCGCTTTTCGTTACAGGGGGTGAGCAGGAGCCTTTTATATCTATAAACAAATATCAAAATATCTCATAAACCACTGAATATATTTCGTTCAAATTTTGCATGAACCTTATCGTACACATGATACAACAGATATACAAAAACCATAACGCTACTATACTGGGGGCATGAGCAGTAAAGTTTTAAATTTTTGGACTCACCCGTAACATCGTGTAATACAATTATGAGGTGTATTTTCACCCCATTCAGTAGTAAGCAGCACGGTCATCAATTTACACAAAAAAACATCACGCTATCAATCTTAAGACTTTTGGCAGAGCAATAATAAGATTTTTCGAAAATAAATAATTTTCCCAAAATTAGTCATTATATTCTCTCTCAAGTCTATATAGGCCTACCGCGACTATTTCACAAGTAATATAAAAGAAACATAAACCAATACGTTTTTTTTATGTAATTGTTACCGTAATCAGTACATTTGTGAAAGAAAGGAACTTAAATTACTTTTATTTTTATTGATGTACTAAAATGACTCAAGATCAAATGTGGCATGCCGTAATATGATTTTGTATTTATTTACGATAGGAGTATATACCTATTTTTTTAGCTCGGTAACGTTGGCGATGCTACTTCAAGATCAAAACATTCGCAGTGACACTCAACCCAAAGTCACATTGATCTCATCTATAATTATGCATAACAAAAAAATACTGAAGAACACAGTTAATTATTACCTTAGTACATCTGTAACACCTAGAAACAATTTTTTTTTAAATTTGCCACATTACGTAGGCCAAAAGTATTTCGGATAAAAAAGCTCAGAAAACTTGCATAAAAACTGCATAATAGGTATGCAATGTGAAAGATCTATAAGACCAAAGCTATCAATGAATAGACATTATGTATCTATTGATAGAATAATGTTTGCTGATCCTGGGATTTTCCAATATTTTAACGATTTGATCGGTCTACATCCGCCATTATAGAGACCGCACACGTGGTCCTTCCAGAAATTCCTTTAACAATTTATTGTAATCTCTACTTATTTAACATTTTCTTCTTTCGTAACCTGGTAAAAACAGGAGAAGGAACGAGACTGAATGAGTTTCTGAGATCCCTAAGCCGACGAGGATTAGGAACATATTTTTGGAAATTTCCCCAATAAGGCTGATAATAGAGTGTAGCTATCAGCACTTACATCCGGCATACAATGTCTGGAAAATTCATTTTGGCTGTCGGTATCGACAGCGTAACCTCATAACCAACCTCATGTAGTCTTTATTTAAGTTCCATTTATGCAGTAGGGATGACGGTATTTTACTTCAATGATCGTCAGGTAGGTTAACGAATAAAATACGTAATTTTTCTTTGTAAATTGCTACAGTAAATAGAACTCATGCGCATGAAGTCACTTTTATGTTCATATTTTGCTTCGTCGTAACATCACAAATTAAACATATCCTACTTTAGATTTTTGTCATTGTCAATTTTGAAAAAAGGGGTGTCTGATATTTTTTTTATTATCACGCTATTTATTTATCAGCAATTAAAAGGCAAATCATGATCAAAACACCAGGGGGCCAAGATAACACGTCTACCAACTTTTTTATTTTGAAAATATTTCAAATGTTTGTGAGGAAGATCAGTTTTAATATTAAGACGACAATCAAACATAACGTATTTCAGGAAACCGTTCATTTGGGCGCAATTTTGCAAAATCTTTTATCTTATGACACTATGTAAAATCCACAGTTACCGAGCCCGACTCTCACTTCACCAGCTCCGTCTTCAAAAATAATTTGACCTCTTCTTTATATCGTCAGAAAACATCGTGTGTGAAAATAACAACTGTCTGGCTATCACTGTTCCTGAGAAACAGCCAGGTGACAGACAGACAAACGGACACCGGGGCCTCAGTAATATGGTTCTGGTTTACCTCTTTGGTTACAGTACAATAATAATTTTATGATACCTCATAATCACTGTCAGCAATTTCAAGTGTATGCCGGCCCAAGAACAGACGTGCTCGAAAATCATAACCCACCCAATTAGAAAATGGAAAGCCCTCGAAAGTAAAACATTTTTAGCAGAAGTGCTAAGACTGTGTTTATACCTTCTGTTATTTTTTTACTACTAATCCCCCTCCCCCCCATTTTTAAACGGCTCGATTTGTCAAACATGTCTTAACGAACACTCGCACATAATCCATGTTTAAAAATCAAATCGTTCAATTCGTTCGGAAGCAATGATGTCACAGACAAACAGGCAGGCAGATAATATGTCAAAGTTATAAACCCCTCTTTTTGGGATTAAATAAGAAAAAGTCATTAAAACAGCTGTGAAATATATGACACCAGGATCGTAAACGATGAAATGTGTTTGATTCAAACATTTGATAGTCTTTATATTGCATTACATTTTTGAGATGATCGTTATTATTAAACTTCATAGTTTTTCACATCTTGAAAATCACGCAGACAAAGTCGCGGGCAACAGCTAGTACAAAAATAAATTCGTAAGTTCTCAGATACAGAAAAATGATTCTTAAAAATAATTGTATCTTACGGAAACCAAGCTGATTAGGACTGAAACTGCAAGTCATAGTAGACACTCACTTACCTACATAATATATTAAATCTTAATTTACTAGAAGCTATATCTCTGTAGGTAGGAACAAACGCATTATACAATAGTAATGAATATAAATTCTGCTTAATTATGTTTGCAACTCGCAGCCAGTCTTAATTAAGTTCTAGGGGCCTAATACTACCTCTTAGAGTAGAACCATTGCAGTTGTGGGAAAGAGACAGAGCTCTACACGATGTAGAGCGGCATCACGCTTCCACAGCTACTGTTTACTTTAGGTTGTTGATTGGTGTATGTACTATAAACGCAGAAATTTCTGTAGGCTTAGCAAAATCTTAAATTCCGTACAGAACCAATACAAAATGTCAAACTAATACAAATTATTTGCTATTAGAACCTTGGAATCTGATTTCGATACCGCTAGTCCTTTTCAATCCTGCCAGCTGTAGATGTTGAACGAATATTTTTGTATTTTTCAACTAACGATAAAACATGCCTCCATATGCCCATATGGAGGCATCCATATACCCGATTTATGTGCCATGGGTATGTTTTTGATACTGTTTTTTTTTTCATTATTTTATCATATCTTTCATCATCTCATCGTCACCACCTAATTCCTTGGTCGTAATTTGAGATATATGTAGCATTATGCTCTCGGGATACGTGGTTAACTTCCATCACGCACAATCTGCATCACTGATGGAACTTCCAACATTTATTGACCACAACAGCGAAAATAATTCAAAAACTTATTTATCCGAAAGCCAAACAGTTCGAAACTAAAGGAGCAATTCTTACTATTCTTAGTGCTTTCCGAGCTTGAGATGTTTCCTATTGTTGGCACCAGCTTTGAAAGTTGATAACAAAGACTTGCATTCAGAAGTTTACTTGTTGTGGTTGAATGTTCAAGGATTTTGTCCGAGTACCTTCGCCTTTTAGATTTGGGACAAGGACTCTTACTGATGTTTGACAAATACTTCCAATACTAGAAAGTCTGTCTGACAAACTATGCAGATTTATATTATTAGATTTAGTCAAACACCTAAATAAGGGAACTATTTTAGGTCTGTTTATTTAATTTGAACATTATTTTACTCCCAAAGGTAGGATACTGTATGCTGGTATAGGAATACTTGGAGATACCAGTTTTACGTACCGACTCAGTGTTAGACCCACTCTTTTTTAACCTCTTCAAACGTACATATAAATGCTCAGCTACAAGTAGGTATACATAAAATAGTCGTAGTTATTATCAATAACCGAATCAGTATTGAAGAAAAAAAAAGAGATAAAAAGTTACTCAGGACAATTTTCTACCTCATTCGCTCCGATTATCGTAAAGACAAGAAAATAAGAAATTAAATCTCAGGACACTTAAAAACTTGAGGGAAATTTAAAACGAAAGTTTGAGGGCCAACAAAAACAAAGTTTAAATGTCTCGCTTATTAAGGAGTCAGTCTCAAAGGGTTATTATTGTGATAATTAGACGGAATAATTTATTGAGGTCACGTCTAACTTCGGATTCTGAGGTGAATAATATTACCTAGGTAACTTAACACAGCGTTGGATACCTAACTTTTGAGTAGTTATGCGTACTACGACTGCACGGATAGCCGAGTGACATTGGCCACCACGCTGTTAACGTCTTCGCACATAATTGACGTCACGCGTAAGTTCTATTTGTTTATTAGTTCATTTTGACTGCACATATAGCCGTGGTAGAGGTTACCAGGCGACCCTCTCTGTGCGTCCTGTCGCGAGTTCAATCCCCGCGTAGGATAAACATTTGTCTGAACGACTGACGAATCTTGTTCCGAGGCTGGCTGTCGTTTTTGTGACTTGTATGTTTATGAAACACCCTGCGACACAAGGTTTAAATTCCTTACTGCGGGTGACGTTCTCCTTTTTATTATATCATTTAATGTTGCAAAAATAGGTATCCATTATTGATGATATTATATGACAAACATTGGAAAATATAGTATTGAACACAAAGTGAAATTTGACTTCCTGGTATATTTCTCTTAATTGGAGCATCTGTTTAAGGCGTCAAAACATTTCGTTGCTAACAAGATTTGTTTGCGAGTCCGTGAGGGTTGGTTCTCGAGACTTTACTAAAGTTACCTTGTTATCTGCGTATTGTCTGACTAGGAATGAGGCTTAATTAATATCCATCCGGCGAATTGTTTCGTATTGAAGACAGCTTGTAAGTTATTTCATTATTTGTTAATTCATAGTTACCTACTATTGAGATTTTTTTAAATACATACCTACCTACTTCTATTTTTATGCGCTATGCAACGGGTGTTACCTATAGCTAACGTTTACGTGTCGTTGTGCCTCCATATCTCAAACTGATCAACCGATTTTGATTTCACTTTTTTGCCTAAAAGGTGAAGAAGTAGGGGAATTTCATCTCTTGACGATCTAAAGCATGTTACACAACAGCGGCGAAGTAAATATTTTTAACACTCTTAAATATGAGTATTAAATGAAAGAGCACGACTGGTATTAGTTGAAGTGTGGTGCTACGGCTTTCGAATCCAAGTGTTAGTGAATTCTTAGATTTTATTCAAGAACTATTTTTCCTGATTAAAACCAATAACGTAAGTACTTCAGTTACCTAACCCCAGCGACTCAGTTAAGCGGTCTTCACTATCTACTACTTTTACTTCCACACATCCAATCACGAAATGGCGTGCAATTTGAAAATGGAAACCGTTACCACAAAAACTGGAAAAGTGCGAGTCGTACTCGTACTGAGAGTTTCGTACAAATATATTAAAGAACTGTACCAACTCGACCTGATTATAATATATGGTTTTATTGCGATATTAAGGGTTAAAATTTCAACTGTCTAGCTACGATGCACTGTTAGACGGATGGGCGTCAGGCTGAAGCACTGACAAATAAACAACAGAACCTGAATAATAGGGTTCCGTTTTTAATCTTTGAGTACGGAATCCTAATATTTCTACCATATAAACACTAGAGATAGTATTCTTTGTTGAATATTTACCCCTTTTTATACTGTGGTAGTATTTTCATTTATATACGAGGTCTAAGCTGCTTGTCTCTCGGTATCTAACCATACCTACTAAAACGATAGAAATGGAATACAATCGATTATTATAAGCATTTCAGTTTATTTGGGTTATTATAACGTTCACTTTTGTTTATCTAATCTTTGTGTTGTGTAGAGATTAGCCAGACAACAATAAGGTTGAATGCCCAGGATGCGCCGGACGTTGTGACGTCACACGGGGAGGCTCTCTACTTGCACCCCATTTTCTCTGAATTCATTATTATAAATGTGTACTCTTTTTTACTTATTCCAACTATCTCACATTTGAGCAAAACAAATCTCTAGAACTTACCTTAGTGTTGTAGCATTCGTGAAACAGATATTATTTGATAATGGTTTACGCGCTTTTATCGGGACTGCCAGACTAATTTCGGATACAATCGGAGTCCTCAGTCATGACCTGGCAGCTGGGTCCCTACTTAAATTAGTCTTAGAATGTATTTCGGTAAATTCCATGGTTTTAATCTTAGCTAAAGCTAGAAGCTCACATTTGACATACACGATCCTTTATAAAAATAATCAAAATCATGAAGATTCCGTATAGCAGTATATAATTACACAAGTCAGGTCTATTTATTTGAAAAGGGCATTTTAATGACCCGATAATTCGGTTTTAATTACGCCCTTGTGTGTAACTAAGCCTTGTCAGTCGTTTAATGATACTGAGAGTTAAGCACGCTTAACGAAACCTTTAAAAATGTAATCGTTTGTTATATCCAAATTAAAAAAAAGTCTCTACGTTCGACCTCACAGTGACAAAGACAACATGACACTTTAGGGTGACATTAAAGAAGTAACGTTTGGGAATACGACGGTATTCGAATTTTCAGCGATGATGAATTACGTTTGCCTTCCGAGCATTCTTTGAAAAGTATCACAAATGAGGATCCCGTTTTGATATTAGGGACTCTTTTATATAGATCTACTTATGTTTAGGTATATGGTAGGCAATAAGCGAAACAATCAGGGTCTCGTTTCTGATTGCTACTCATTTCGTTCAGCCTTTCGTCTGGTATTCATTTCACGTTCTTTGTGTTGGCGCTCGGATTTTTGTTCGCCCGAATTGAAATGTTTTTGAATCGCTGAAATCTTACCACAGGTGCGTGCAAAGGGATTCTTTAATAAACCATTTCCGATAATACATAACGGCGTATTCATTTTATTTGTTATAATTTGATATCTTTAATATTTTCATAACCTAAAAATGTTACATCACATTACAATAGAAAATGAATCGATACCTAAAATTTGCCTAATATGCCTTTGAATTGACAGTTGACTTTTACGATTCGGCAGCATTAGCGATCGAAGAAATGTAACATACGTTTGACCTCTAGGGATAATTCCAAAAGGTTTTTTTTCCCTAAAACCTGCAAAAACTTTAATAATTTAACTCTTCGTCGACTAAAAATACCAGATGTTTTAAACTTATTTTTAAACGAAAGCATCTTAAATAATGAAATATTTTACATAAAACCGAAACTCATTAAAATTGGAATACAAAAGCTCCACCACGGCACCTAGATTGTATTTTTATTTTCATGCAAAACTACCTTTACAAGAAACAGACGTTTTGCATATTAAAAGCCATATCTATTGCATTTTCTAGAAAATTGCTCTCGACCGCATTCATTGAATCTTGAGAATGAAAGATGATTGTTGCTGAAAAAAACTGGACCAAAAGGAATTTTCTTTAAAAACGTGTAGCAAAATATAGTTCCCGGGGGCGGAATAGCTTTGCCTCTACGACTGGGTGTTAAACGAGCCCGCAAAAGATGTTTATTCGCTTACATTCGCACCCTTTTCACCTTCCTACAGGTCATTAGGCGGTGTCGCAAAAACACATTAACCGGGAAATTTAAGTGTTTTTCAACCCCACTAATTACTTATTTGGCCCTAACGGCCGCCCAGATTAGGTTGTATAAATTGTCTGCTCAACTGAAGGGTTTCTTTTTAGTGGCCGATTATTCTCCGCTTTCCTTTTTATCTGCTTGAATTACATCTGATTTTCTAGGTCAGTCCGCAATAGGATAAGGAGAAAAACAAAAGAAAATTGTAGGTGATCAAGAATTTAAACATTTCGACGGACGCAGCGGAAACACAGTCATTCATTTACTGTCAATATTGTATAACGGAACTGTCAAACTATCGTCTGTCGCACTTAACTCATGTCGACCTACAATCGACGTGTACTTCCAAACTTTCATGATTTGTACCACAGATTTGTCACACAAACTTTCGCCTACCCGCATCGAGTGAACAACTATTGTTCTTCATGTTTGTTACCAGAAACAGTGGGTTAATTATATGCTGATGGTATGACTATATCCTTTTGTTATACAGTCGTAAAACTTGATATAAAAGATGGCAAACAAACAAAGGTCCATAAAAATAAAACAAGCCTACCCTATTCACACAAACTGCCCGAAACCATAAAACAAAGCAAAGGTCAACAGTAGTTAGAATCTCTACTAAAAGCGGAACCATTTGTTGGAGTCGTCAAACAAGTACGTGCATAGGTAACAAGCAAACACTGCCTTTAGACAGTTGCACTTCTGTGTAGTACACAACGCTGTCTTAAAACTTGTAGTGAATTAGCTTTGGGAGCGAAACTCACGTCTTGTCTTAAATAAGAACATTTTCACAATGGATCCTATGACATGAGCGCTGTAATTGTTTGAGGCCTCGGGACACGCGGCTAAGTAAGCGATATCCTATAATTACGTTTCGGTTTGTTCTCAAATTATGTGAGAGAGAACAGAACAATTTGTGGATGCCGCAGAATTTTGGAACGCGGGTGTCTATTTCAAAATACTTGTGTTTAAGTTTATATTCAAAAAATCTTTTTACATATTAAAACGGTACATTTTAATGTTGTATCAAAAATTATAGTATAATCATTCCTACTTAGAGACAAATCAATTGTTTGGAAACATGATACATCTTTAGCGACACCTTTGGCAGGATATTTTCAAGTATATTTAACGTCCTACATTTCATTTCACCGCTATTTGTCCGGCCACACGAACAAGCGCTTAACATCGTAACATGTAGTATTTAACTTGTAAGTGCTTTAATGTTGTTAACTGCGGGGGTTGAGCGAAAGACTTGTTTCAAACTTAATTGTTGTTTCTTTAGAGTATGAGGGACGTAGGACACGTGAGACTCGAGATTATGGAGTTACAGTCGAGGCAAAGGATATGAAAAGCTAAAAGGCTTCGCCTGACTTTGTGACTCGATACGACAAGTTCAGAAATTGGTTGTTAAGTCGTTTTGTATTCAGTCTCCAGATACGAAATTTACTGGTGTGATAGTTGATGAGACTGAGCCGTAACTCGTTTCCAGTTTAATTTAGTATCTGCATGGTTTAAGACGTTAATGAGTCGAGAAATATCTGAATAAAAGCCGTCCGAAAATAAATGTCTCGTCATGAGTCCATTATAAAGATGGCGGATTAATAAGGTGACTCCTTTTTATCAGATAACTGAAATGCCGACATCGTTACGTATCGTAAAGAAGCAAATCAACAGTCAATTTCACACACTTCTGTAAAACTAAAAATGCATATCACTTTGTGAGACACGTATCTCGATTCATCCAAACATCATGCATCCAAACTTCAATTGTATCAAAAACGTAACAACCCTCCATTCAATTAAAATCAAATTCAAATCCATTTTCATTAACTCTGACTTTACTTTTGCAAGAAACTTATAATAACGCAGAATATAGTCGGTACGGCAGTTATTGCTTGTTAAACAAACCACGCATCAAAAGTACACAAACAATCGCTTCAGTACTGTCAGTCTATAAATTGCAAACCTCGGTCCGGCAGACAAGCTATCTCAAACTGCAGATCTCGTCTATCAAGTTACTCTTTGAGACTTGCTAACTAAGGCTCTCGATTCGATCCGAGCTATTCAAGTTAACACCTAGGAACTAACACATCGTTATAGACAGTAGTTCCAGTGCTATTAAAATTCATTACACATTTATAAAATAAATTATTGAAACGAACAAAAAGACTGCAACGTTAATCATTCGGATGTAAAATTACCCCACCATGATACACCAAATGTGAAACACAGCAGCAACAAGACAAAACAGAGATTGCCAGTGTTAAGCAATCGGCGAAGACTGCATAGATCTGGTAAGTATATCTCTTATATCTCAAAAGCTCTTTCTTACTTAAACTATCCAATCACTGGAAAATAATTTCGTATTGCTCTTTCGTCTTTTGCAAAATGAAAAAGCCTATATTACTCTGAGTGGGATTTTAAATATTTAACAACCCTTTAAAAATAAGAAACGCACATTATCACATATATCAAGCCGGTAAATGAGTCTTATACATGTGACAGAAGAACCTCAATTGGACTGAGCCTTCTGCAAAATCCTTGCAAGACAAACGCGTTAGTATTCAATACAACACAAACTGGTCCACACTTACATTAGCCAAGTTGATGCTAAACAATTTCAGCTCTGACGACCCGAACTGCGCTGAAATCGTTTAAACTTCGATACAGTTGATACAAGTATTAATTTGTATTGTAGTTAACCTTGCAGTTTGAAAGTCAATAGGAACGGTGTTAGTCAGTTCTGCACAAGTTTGTGAGGAACTTTTGAGTCATAAGTAACATAACAAACACTTCGTATCATGTTGCAAGCTTCACTTGCGAGTTAATATTTTGTTAACAAGCTGACAAGTTTATACTGAGGTCTTGAATAAGCGATGTCATTTGCACACCGCTTGGTTGTTTACAGAGCATTTTATGACAAGGATCACATAAGTTATGAGGATCTCGACAAGCTTTGGAGCAAAAATTGTGATATAGTGAATGAGAAGACGGGAAAAGAAGTTGTCATTTCTAATGCAGGCGACGAGAATTGAAACAAGACAGCCTCTGGAATACGAGAAGAAAATATCTTCTGGTAATTAGCCCATGTAGGTACAGTTAAAAGGTAAACTGAAATGCAATATAGAATACAGGAATTACCTACTCAGTTTCGTATAAGCTCCTTTTGCCATGCACTCCAAAGTAAAATAACTGAAAACACAGCCCTCTTCAAAACAGTATTAAAAAGTCAATCGAAATATCATTATGATATGCAAAAACTCATGGAACCATGATTAATATCCGGCCCTTTGTTGTTTGATGGCACAAAATGAGAAAGATCGATAACCGGTGAAGAAACCGCTAACTTTTTATAACGAACGTCGCGAATGGTTCCTTTGTGACTTACAGGAGCGGTGTGATCGTTAACGTCAGTGTGGAAATTGTTTGCGAGCTACCCTCAATATGAAAGACAAAAAAACATTGTTCGGCAAAATATAAAATAAAGATTTTCGAAACTATTCTTATAAGGAGGAAAAGTTTGTGACGCCGCGCGTCATAAAATATAAAACCTGAATTTACTAATACGATATAAAAAAAAAAAAATAGACTGCATATTAAGTCGAAAAATACGGCCTAAGAAAGTGGGCATGGATCAGTTAGTATACAAGTCTGAAAAGCAATAAAAGAAACGCTTTTGACCGCGTATGTTTTGTGTTCTACCACGAGTATAATAGCAGGTTTTACTTTAAGGGGCGACCAAGTGGTACTCGAAGGTTTCTAGAAGCCTTTAATTTGCAAAAGTTTGCTTTTTAGTTTATATATCCGGCGAAAACGAAAACGTGATTTAAGACTAAGATGGAGTCAGAACAAAACAACAGAGGCTAAAATAAAACGTGGAGAAAATGAAGTAGCAGAGTAACATAGCTAACGTAAAGTCATGTTTTGGTTAGTACATACCTCCTAGTACTAATTAGTTAGCTCTAAATGAATGTCATTGGAAACTTACCTTTTCACCATACTCACATATTATCATCAATCGTAGGTACTAATGAAATGAATGGATCTTCTTGAATGATGAAACTGAATGGTGATTGGTACTTACTCTAAGGTATACTTACGGGTAACAAAAAACCTCGGACATATTTTAAATAGCGCTTTTGGCATGACATTTTAACATGGAATATTGAGGAAAATACTTTTTCAGAACCAGCTACTATCAGTATTAGGCAAATGCTGCCTCAAACTGAAAGAAAGAGAACCGGGATTTTTAGTGCAAGGGACCTATGTCTAGCAGTGGACCGCAATTGGGCGAGTTGAATTATTATAGAAAGTTGTAGTTTATTCCACGCGCAGAAATTCACTGTAATAAAATCATTACTTACTACTGTATCTATCATCCCTTCTTTTATTGGTAGATTTGACCTTTTACTATCTGTATACCCTGAAAAAGGACTACCCGGAGAAAATAACAAAAAAAAATCAAGGATTGAGCTAGGTCAAAAGCGATATTTAAAATATTATCGTCAAGCATGCATAAAGGCTTTCTGAGTACCTTTTGTACCGAAAGATGTTAGTAAAATTATATTACAAATAACAGACTTGACATAAATAGAAACTCGCTTTGACTATGTTTTTTTTTATTTGATTGTATAATCAAAGATCTCTTTTACATGTTGCAACTTCTTGTAAGCATTAACAACGTTACAAATCGCTCATATATTTGGAGATGATGATGATAATGACTTTCATATTCGGTAAATGAATAGCAATTATACTAAACTATTAACTACGGTATGGTTGCAGTATTTTTGAAGTATTTTATTTTAATTCTTATTCTCATCGGGATAGGGTTGACTAATAAACTAAAAATCTACATAATATTTGTTCATGAAACCTTCAAAATAAAGAGCTGCAGCGATATTACATAACTCTCAAAATTCCTACGCTCTTTCCTTTTTCACTTGTATGTTGGACTCTCTTAGAATTTCACCTTAAACAGTAACGTGTTCGCTAGTAAATTTTGATCAAGTTCATTACTTGACAAAAGGTTCTTCTCAAAACGCACAGCGTATACTGCGACAGCGCAGTTTGCAGTTAAATGAGATTGTGACTTTTGGAATTTATAAATAGGGCTACAACGGTAGCTTGAATTGAAAGTGAGGTCATATCTGCTGGTCTTTTGCTAGGCCTACATAACTAACATGCAGTGGACTTTAAAAATAAATACTCTCATCTGACTGGGAGTCCTCCACCCGAGCTCTGGAAAAACCACAATAGGGGTTACCAGAATCTCTTTTGAGAAGTGGGTGTATTATCGCATTGTGGAAGCGGGACGCCCCTCTACGCAGTGTAGTGCGCTGTGAGGCTTCCACAACTGCCAAAGTCTTACTTCAAGGGGTGGTAGTAGACTCGTAGGGCTCATGGGTCACGATCATTCGTGATGGGAGGTCCAAGGTAGCTTCAGCTACAGAACTATATTAGAAGATTTTGATATTGGATGTGATTTGGGACAAATTTTTATTTTATTATATGAAACGATTCTTTCGAAAAATGGAAAACTCACTACGTCCTACGACACCTACAATTCATAAAACACAAAAATGACATACAACCTTATTATGAAGCTTTATTGGTGAGCAAAAATTAAAATATCTAGTTATTTATTTTAATTTCTAAATATATTATTCGTCCTACTTTAATTATAAGAGACAAAGGCGAGTTTCTATTTAGTGTCTAGAACAACTTGACTGTTTACTTCTTACAAACATTAAAAAATATATGAAATTATGCTTGATGACAAGAGTATGAAAACACACTTGAAGAATATCGTTATTTTTATACAAAGACTGCATACACGTGTTCAGAACATATTTTTGTAAGGTTAGTATCATCTTACATTGGTTTATAAAAACCCAAGTTGCATACTAGGTATGAAAAAGGCAAATTTAAGACAAAAAAAAATGTTTTGACCTTCAACATAATTCCCTCATCTTAAAAACTACTTTAAGAGATTTACATAAGACTGAATTTGCGACAAAACCAAACGTTTTCAGAACTACCGACGTCGTAAAATCTTTCTGTTACTTTAGTTCAGGACTGTGTAATTAGGGTTTTTATACATCAATGCCATCGTACTGCTCAAAACAGTCAAGTTAATCATACATAAAGGGCTTTACAGACTAGAAGGAAACGATTAAGTTAGTGTGAAACGTTCTTTGTATGATATCACACAATAAATTACATAAAATCATCACTATCACTTTTCGTGAGTCTCTACATCTTTTGACTTCCATAAGTGTATTTAAAAATATATTATACAAGATTATTGCAATGTATTCCCAAATTTGACAAGTTTTGTCTTTACAATGATTTTGATACAGGGTGCGTGTAAGTGCATTGTACAGTTTTTTTGTACAGTTTTTTTGTACAGTTTTTACTTAGTTTTTTACCATGATGGTAACAAATTGTATCTGGTTATGATATTTACATAATTTTTAAGGATACTTCGGTAAATAATAAAAACCTGTGTTTTAACAAACACCAGTCAGTTTCGAAATATCGTTACGTGGAAAAAGATTTTTTACAGGCCAAAAAAAATCAGTTGGATTCTCCCTGACAAACTTTGTGTGGATGACAGGTTTTTTAAAGGTTTTTAGGTTTTGAAAATTCTTCATTTCTGTGCACATAAAGTAGTGTCTTTCGAAGTAAGACTATGGTGTGTTAAAACACTCGATATTATCAGGCACAAAGGTAAAAACTGATTACCTAACAATGATCAGAACATTACATTTTGGAGTTAGAAGCGCTTTTAAATTATGCCCCGACATTTTTTAATCACAATACAGTTAAATTATAGAGGCTGGGCAATCAAAGCAGGACTGTAGCCGTTATGGAAGCGAGAGGTGACTACATCATCACGGCATCTCTTTCCAACACGTTCCAAGTCCTGCTTAGGAGCTCTTATTACAAATTATCTGCATATTGTTCTGTTACTTAGAGCAATAGTGAAAATAAAACAAAGCGCAATGAAAAAAACAATGTCTGACATTACACAGGCTGTTTGGTAGATCAATAGTTTCTTAGAGAGATCATGCTTTTAGTATGATAACATCTTAATGAAGTGTGCTTTACATAATAAAATAAATATATAATGAAAACAGAAACAGGTTGAAAAGATTGAATAAATAAAACACGCTTTTTAGACATTAAAACATAATAACAACGGAAATACAATCCACATAGTATAAACACGCTTAAAATATTCATCGGTCTACCAAACACCCTGAATAAAACTTATACTGAAATCAACTTTACATTTAGGTACATAATGTCAAAATGTCATTTTGTACAAAATTCGTATAATTCAAAAACAATTTCGTTTAAAGACTTTGTGTGCATACAGTATACATGTTAAAAATAATTTTATAACGCAAATCTTATGCTCGTTTGCTAAATGGAAGACCGAAGTAACATTCAATTTTTGATATAACCAAAAAAATAATACTAAGCATAAAGTCTTTAAAACGCGAGTCTTATATTTGGTCCTGAATACTGAACACTGAGATTAAAAGGACCCTTTGATTGTAAAGTCTAAAGGAAAACCAAAAGTGGTCTAAATGTCCACTACAGTTGACTTTTACACTAGAAATAGATAAACTTCCTCTTAAAGGCACGAGAAACTAACGTAAAAAGAAATAAAGTATCTAACTGTGGTCGTGATTCTTAACTTCAAGACGTTACTCCAATCTGAAGAAAGCGACAGTCAGAAAAGCCTCATCGATTATTAACACATTATCACGGCCCCAATTCCGCGCAATTCCCGATAAATGATTTAAATTAAACAATTCGTTGACTAAATGATTACAATACAAGCAGTGCCAGATTTAATCCAATATCCATTCATTCATCGGCAATTGTAAATAGTGGAATTTGGGGTCTAGATTGATGCCGTTTCCTAGAATACTGGTTTTAAACAGCCTAATGAATCCGTCCCCAGACTATCTCGACTACCACTTTAGTATTTTGTAACAAAATAATAACAAAAAGAGCGATAATTCAAATAATTATCTTCTATACCTTCGTTGTATCCATAAGTCTGAAAATGTAACAAAAAAATTGACTTACTCTGGCTCCAGGCCTTTCCCTATAGATAATAATAAGAACAAAATAAACAAATCGCCTTTCTTTTATTGCTCTACATTTATCTAAACTTGACATCAGTTCAAATTAAAAGTTTTAAGTTAAAAATTAAACCATACTTTTAACCTTTATCGCAAGCAATTAAGTCTTTTCCTATGCATAAACCACTGGAATTAAACATCAGGTACCTTCTATACTAATTTCTTTATTAATATTTTTGCTAAGTCTACGAGATCTTTAAATCTTCAGATCATAATTACATTGATACTCATTAATTATAACATTACACAAATAAAAAAGGGAAGTGTGACCACGAATATGCAAGTTAGGAATGTACCTACTAAAATAAGAATAATAACGAAATTGAATTTACAAATCTAAGCTCTGCTCTAAGCTTTTACATATATAGAGCCGGTCTATGACAAGACGAAAACAAATGCATGACTCTTCCTTCAAGAGATGGTTATAATCACTGGTTTTACAAAATTAACGCTAAGATCGTTTGGCACTCGTGATAATTTTATCTAAAAAACTAATGCCATACAAAGTCATGGATTCGTAAGCACAAAGAGAATAATGTTTTGTCCAGCACCAAAAGCCTGTGTCACAGGTTTAACAATAAGGATTTGAAGTTAATGATTTAGGTAGCTAAGCAACGGAAAAACGAAAACAGAAAATCACGATTTCAACTTTATAATGGAGTCACATTATTAAAATGCATGATCATTGGTAGTAGAATTCAACATATTCATGATCACCTTGATTTGTGTAAATATATAAATAAGGAGTACAAAAAAACAATTCAATAATACAAATAACACGTATACTGTATGCACGTTTATTAACTTTAAGACAAGCTACTATTAAAATAAGGTTGATTATCTAATGTATTACATAATTACAGTTCAGTTCCAATTTCGCACTACATTGGAAGATTAGGCCTTTCATACACGAGTCAACATACACTAGCGACGAATGAAATCTCTGAACAACCGCCAAACAAACTCGTGGAGACGCGTACATGGGCATTTGTCGTTTGAGACTAAAGTCGTCTGGCAACAGGGGCTTGCGTTGCATCGTGTAAAAAGACCAGAAGTGTAGACATTTCGCATTTACCACAAAACTATGACTAAGATTAGACACTTGAAATCTATTGCACTTATTTCTTATGGGTGAGGGAAATGCAAAGAATTCAGAAAAGCTTAGCATTCGGGGAATAAGTGACAAACATTGCATCATGTAAACACAGTAATTAATTAGTGTTCAACTGTAGGCTTTCATCTGTATTAGGATGAAGCTAATATCGGACTTACGATGGAAGACCACCGGACCTGAGGGTATTATGATATATATGAGACGAATTCAATTTTCATAATATGAGTCTCTTCAATTAAAATATAGTATTCAGCTGAATAGTGTATTCTATACAGATAAAACATTATTTTCTCAAGAAAGAACTATATAATACAGTTTGGTTGAATGCGTTCTGATAGTTATACCGGCCATCACATGTTTCCTAAATAACATACAATATGTATGTATATTTACATCCAATCATTTCGACCTCATAATCCCTATAACAGCGAATGTTCTGTAAATAAAAACAGTCTAGAACATTCTTCGCTTCATGTACGTATACAACCTTCTTGGGTCTCTCGTCAATATCGCTGATTTACTAGATGAGAAATGTTGTTACCCGAAAAAAACCTGTATCGGGTCGATTAGGAACTTTCTTTCGATTTTGGTTGTCACTGCCTCGGAGTAAGGGGTGAATAGAAAAGTGTACTTTACATCGGTTTTTCGCTTCTATAATGAAAAGTCCTGCTTCTACAAAGAGATCATTCTTTGAACCATGTTGTAGGTAACTCTGCTTTAGATCGTTATCTTTCTATTGAGATTTTTTGTTTATCATTACAGCAACGCTAATGAACGTATTTTAGAACGACACTGCTAATCGACATTCTAAAATGTCAATCTGTATTATATCAACTTTTCACTTGACAATGACAAAGCCAGTATGACACTCAACAGTGACTTTTGACTTCATCTCGGCTAGGAGCAAAATCGCCAGTCGTCAACAAAAGTCATCTAGTAAACCAACGACTGTTCAAAATCACATCTCATTCACACCTCACACATTTCATACGCATAGCTGCTAATATGTCTCCTAAGGAACAGGAATGATGACTTTAATATTGATCGTCAGATAGATAAATAAAAAGGAGTTTTTATATCATACATACATTTTGTATTAAACTTCTATTAAGTAATCAGTTTAAATTCAAAATTTATTTCCAAAACCAAAACATGGATACCTTTTTATCTAAATGACGGTCTATTTTTTTATGAATACCGCCATCATCCTATCTTCCTAATTCTGTAAAATTTTACATAATGACCTCGAGATTTATGACTAAATATAAGGTTGGTCATATGAAAATATTGCAGAATGATCAAGTACTTATGATAATACTATTTACAACATTTCGAGATATCGAAATAACTTTGAGAGTATAGTCCTTAGTATAAGCTATTCTCATTTTACATATCTGACTCCTTTACATTGTACTAAAGAGACTGTTTAACTAAATTCGAATATTCTATGACCTGAGATAGTAGTTGCTTAACACATACTTTGGCTTGCCAAATTCTCTGAATAAAACTATCTTGCCTATTTATCATAAAAGGAATTCCATAATGTTATTATTAACCTTATAAGTTGCAACACATACAAAACTATGGTACGCGCCCTAAAAATGAATAATTATATCCCGATAAGATCACGATTCGTTTCAAATCAACCTTTATTTCGTGATCGTTAAGCTACTATTTTGCTTGTACAACATTCTGACAGGCATTATCCAATGTATGCACTCAGAAATGTATTTACATCTCAGTCTAAAAGCCATAACAGTACTAATAAAACTGATTACTTTAAGAGTATTTTGTAAAGGGATAAAAATGCTTATAACTGATATGAATAGTCTGACTTAGGACCTATCGTCCAGTTCACTATCTTGCCGATATAGTGGGATACCTATTGACAAAATACTATATGAATATTAACATCATAGGTCGGTAAGTACCACAGAGTCAAAACAAATGGAATGCTAAAGTGCTGTAAGAACTAACACTAATAAACGGCAGTCTTTCTACAATACATAAGAGTACATAGACTTATTAGACGTCAAAATATATTTTTCAAGTCTAATCCGATGTATCTCATCTCTAATATAATATAGACGGAGTATATTGACCACTCCATTTGCTACATACTCTGTGGTCGGTACTGTAAAATGAAACTCACTCATACTTCCTTATAACCTCGTCTTTTATAAAGTATAGAACACTACACACATCACTTCACTTCACCAAAACCTGGGTCTGGGTCCCATCCATCTGTTTGTGGGTCGGGGGCCGTTTCGCGGCCACGACTGTTGGGGGGAAAAGGCTGGGGGCCTGAAATTAGTCCGCGGACCCCAATTTCGGGGGAACCTTGGGTTGATAAAGGGTCTTGGCTGAGGCGGTTGCCAGTTGTCGCTGGTGAAGTCTTCGAATGGCGGCGAGGGGTTGCGGACTTCGACTGGGACCTTGTCAAGTCCTCGGTTTCGCAAGTCTTCCTCGTAGGCGCTATCGTTTGAGTTTTCTTCTGTTAGATCGAAGGTGTGTTGGAAAGGGAGGTTGAAGTTCTTGAGAGAGGGCGGCATGGCGTCAAAGGGGTTAACCATGGGGGGTATGATGGGTGCGGACCGCGATTCCTTCTTCTCGCTGTTGATTTGTATGAGGTTTGTATGGTTCATGTCGTTGTGCACCTTTCCGTTGTCACCGCCGACTAAAACTTTGTTGTTATTGTTGAAGCTGTGGCGTCGCTCCGATTGGTTTAGCTGTGCGCTTTGGTACATAGCCTCTGAAAATATTTACAGGGCAATTTTCAATTAAAAACAATACCTTCAGTTAATTTGAACAAAATAATTTAATTTAGCCTAGAAGGCAGCAATAGCATGAGAAGTAGACAATAATTGTAATTTAAAATAACATCATAAATATAAAAACAGACTGACTAGTAAATAAAAGCAGTCGCAATTGTGAAACAAAGATAGCACACTACGCCCTCTCTACTCTAAGTCCGCAATAGTTTTACTTTAAAGGATATTGGTTGACTCTCAGATTTTGCAGTATATTCATAACATAGTAATTCTTACGTGTGTCTTCATCTTCAGATAAGTCCATGTCGACGCTTTCGACGATATCCGACGGCGGCACCATGGGAGGCACTCTGTAATCCTAAATTAAAATACAGTTATATATAATCATGATACGAAGAACAAGTGTCGTGATGGCTTTGTGGTTTAATACCCGTTGGTTAATTTCATACAGCCACTACTTTTTAAAGTTATATGTACTATATTAGTAAATCTAAAACATTGAAAGAATTTCTAATATCGAAGCCAAACATCTGCACTTACTTGATCCATCGAATTGATCGGTATTATCGGTCGCGGCGTTTGCTGCTGATGTGTTAACGGTATTAGGTTTCTGTGATCTACATCTGAAAACACAAAGTTTAACGTCACATACTTTACTTCATTATAAATACTAGAATCATTAAGAAACCGTCGAAAGGAAGCAATAATTAAACATAAATGTACCTTGATGTATCGTTGGATGTCGAATGGGAGCCACAGGCGGCGCCAGCGCCGGTAACAGCCTCTGATCTACATCTTCCAACTCTATTCAACATAGTATCACAAGTATCAGTCAGTAATACGCGGAAAGTGAATCGGACGATATAATAATTATGCAATTATATATAAACAATGCAACAAAATTTCAAAATTCAACTCAGACAGGACTCGATCCTGCAACTTCTGGCTGAGTAAGGAAAACGTCGTGACAAAACCTAGTCGTCGAAGAATATTTCAAGGATGTGTTGAGCCACAAGGAAAACCATACAGTTTCAATACCAGTTTGAACATGAACCACACGGTAATACACAAGTACAGTTAATGACTACCCGGATAGCCGACTGGTTGACATCACCACGCCAAACCCACTGCTCACGACCTACCACGAGATTGTATGGTCCACGAATGCCTGTCCCGAGTCTGGGTGTCTTTGTGCATGTGACTTAAATGTTAGTGAAACTCCCCGCGATACAAAGATTAAATTCCTTAATTCTCTTTTTTAAAAGAGTATCCATATTAAATACTTACGTGGTATGAGTGGCAGCGCCGGCGGCGGCGGTGGAGGGGGCAGGATGCCTCGGTGATCCACATCTACCGCCGCGATCTCCTAGGCAAATATACATAGTCAGCATAAACGTATACACATGAGAAAACATTGGAAGACTTTATTCCTTACACATAAAAGTCATATTAAATATCTTGGGAACATCCTTGATTACTATCAAACAAATTTTCCCTGAGTGGCTTTATTTTGATGAGACGTCCAAGAATTTTCCGTTCAACTATAAATAGTGGTGCATAAAAGAGGAAGCAAGGATAAAAATAATCGATTAGATGATTCTCAAGAATGAATTCGAAAGAAAGAGCAAAACAAACAACACATAATTATAGTACTTTAATAATTATTATTTTTTTAGTTACTTTGCAAAACGATGAACAATGCTTAAACCTTTCCTTTATAGGAAGAGATCTATGCCCAGCAGTGGTTATCTATATCTATAGGCTTATTTGACTTAGAGTGACGGAGCGCAGAGGAACTTGTATTACGCCTAAATAATATAAGTAATAATATTGTTGCAGTTGTGGAATCGAACACTGTTCTTCGCCATCTAGTGTGTTTTAACTAATTCAACAGTTCTATTTTTAGAGATGGTGAAAGAATTTATAAGTAATTGCGAATGACGTCAAATGCAAAATATTTATTTGTTTAGTGTGTATCGATAGGTTTTTATCGTGGTATAAATTCAGTGTTAAGTGTGAAAGGTAATGTGTAGTTTTAGGGGCGGCGTTGTGTAGGGTGCTAGTGTAAGGTACGGGCGTGTGGTAGTGCAGTAGTATTACCTGTCGCGGGTAGTGTTCTGGCGGCGGCACGGGCGGCGCGGGCGGCGGCGACTCGGGCGGCTCCGCGAAGGCCGCGCCCGCGAGCGGCAGCCGCTACAACCGAAACACAACTCATAACTATCATTGTCTCGCTCGGACCTAAGCCGCAGCTAGAAAACTATAGTAAGGCCAACAAGACGAGATAAAAAACGTAAACAAGCGGACTGAGTTATATTGCAATATCGAGTGATTATTATGCCTGTCCTTATAACTCGTACGCGCAGTTATGACGTCAGTTAGTCGATGACAGCTGTCGTTATGTGTTTCGTGGTACAAGAAAGCAGTCAGTGCGGCAGTTGTCAACATTTGGTCTGCCATGTTGTGAACAAGTTCATTCCTTCATTTTTGTCAAAATCCTAACTTTACTGAAATAAAAATGTTAATCAAGCTTCTTATACACGTCCCCTTTTGTCTTGTCTTCAAACGTCTACGTTATTTAGCTATGCTTTTAGTTCTTTATTCCACTTCTAGATAGCAATGTCAGTATGATTGATAAGGGAGATACTTTGCTATGCGTCGTTGTAACATACCGCTGTAAGTTTATTTTTCACTTACCGGAGCATTCCAACTACTACTCCATGGACTGGTTGGTTCCGGGTGGTAAACGGGTTCTGGATCATCTGAAACAATGTAATATCGGATGATTTTTGTATTTTATAGTGATTTTCTCTTACACGACTTAAGCTTTAAGAATCTTTTTAATCGGGTTTATTCACAAAGGCTTCATTGGTGAGGTGGCATATACCACTCAACAGAAATAGTTCAATAGAGCAGTAATATTTCAGGCAATTAGTGACTGTAGATGATGAGGTGACAGAATTTTGACCCACGTAGTTGGCAGGTGGGGACCTTTTTTTCCTTCACCTCTTTTGTTGCAGTTCTTGGGTTATAAGCTAGCTTTCGATGATAAGACCTTTGACTTGGTACGCCTATAGTCAATGTTGAAAAAGTAATCATACCATTGATTTCCATGGTGCCATAGAAGGAAGTGGGCGGCGGCGGGTTGCCGGGCGTATCTGGCGTTAGCAAGTCCAACCCAGGCAGTGTGTCTTGTGTCTTCTGCGATATCGACGCGTTCGTCACTGTAACATAATGCTTATTTACTCACACACCCAGAGGCAAATGTTTTATGATAGCCGAAAAGAGACTTTAAAATGATATATATGTCTAAAGTTCAAAATTGATTGACAAAAAGTCACACGAAAATACTCGCACGTTATCAAAGTCATATTTTATTAACAATTTTGCACTTTATACCGATAGTTTTAAGGTCTGCTTTAAGTTTCATAAAGATTTTCGCTGCGTTATGTTCAGGCAAATTTGTGCTGGCTATCTTAGACAATGTTACATCGCATAAGCACTCTCACGAATACAAAGCTTCAAATGAATGGGGATGACATTTTCAATGAGTGACGAGATTTGAATTGCAAGTATAAAACATCAAAGTTTCGAGAGTTCTTCCAAAAGATTATTTCGGAAGGCACGTTAAATTGTGGGCCCCGGCAGTTATTCATACGTCTTTGACAGTCGTTACAGGTAGTCAGAAGTCTGAAAGTCTGACAACCAGTCTAAATAAGGGGTATCGTGCTGCCCAAGTAACTGGGTTAAAGAGGTCAGATTGGCAGTCGCTCCTTGTATTTATCTGAATCCGGTTAGACTGGAAGCCGAACCCAACATAGTAATGAAAAGCTTAGGCCGATGATGAAGTACAATTAATTTCCAAAATAAATGGTGTTTGTATTCAAAAGGGCTCAGGAAATTTATACAGGGCCGAGAGAGGTGTAACTGTCATATAAGAAGCCATGAGATAATTTCCTTTGTCCATTTATCTATACCTACATTCTATGGATAATATGATCTATGATAATATTGCAAATGGAAATCAAGTTCTATCTATCATGTACTGGGCCTGTAGCGAGAATTATTTTATACTGCTAAGTAAACATAAGTAATAATATAATATGAGGTAAAATGGGTACACGGGTATTATGACTAACGGGCACACAACCACATGGCAAGGTTCCAAGCAAAGTTGTTTGCTAAAGCTTAATAAAAGATCAAGGCTTAGGTAGGTAATGGTCTAAAATGTGTATTCGTCTCCACATGCTAGTTGACGTGACGTGTCGTGACGTGTGCTAGGAAAAGTGACGAAAAAAGACAAAAAAGTAAAAAAACATAACATACTTGTAGAGTTAATAGTCTACTTTCACACTTTTACTGTATGCCTTATGGATATAAGCAAGTTGAAGATAAAAATGATGATACAAGTTTCTTTTATAAAACATTATTAAATGCCAATGCAACACGATTCGAGCACAGCCTGATTGAATGTTATAGTTATTAAGCAAAATGCCGATAATATAAAAAAAATATGTCCAGAAATCTAAATTAAAAGAAATATAATATTATGTAGGTATAGCAAATCTCCAAACTGATTACAATAAAGTTGATTTTGTTTTTAATTCTTATATTAAAATCGCTTGTGATGCACTTAAAACAATTTCAAATGTAATGAGATAAAACAATAATTGAGTTTAAAAGAGTTGAGAAATAAAATGATGAACTAACATTTTTTACAATGAGGTTAAGGTATAAGGTTTAATTTGGCACAAAACGTTAGCATACAATTTATAACAATTATCTTTTGTAAACAGAACAAAGAAAAACAGCAAAACGTGTACTATGACATAGGACTATTTTCACTGTGGAAGCGAGACGGCAGCGTAATAAAAAATAGACTTTAAAAGTACTTTTATAAGGTGCAAAATTGCTAAAACCAATGCTTTGAGAACACGCATCTCGATTCCACCAATGAAGGTGACGGTACTGCTTGGGGCGGAAATACAACATCTTATCATGCAAACACAAAAAAAAAAGCCGTGCATATACATGGATCAGTGGAACTAGGTAAATATTTTGTTAAAAATTAATAACTTAAATAGAACTTTTCATGTATAAAACACACATTTATATACAGCGTGTAGCGCAAAACCCGAATATTAAAATAAACGCTTCGAATATCTAATGTCCTTTTTTAAGTAATAAAAGGGCCATTGGCATTATGATATATATGCAAACGTTGCATCGTATTGTTCAAATTATAAGGCAGAAGCAATCTTTTCAAGGCTGTTTTTAAAGTCACATCGCCGTCAACACCAACGCCCAAAATGTATGCGGCGTAAGAAGAACTCAGAACTAATATCTATAACTACATGCATATTGATCTTTTTCATTTGCTAGCTTCTTCTTTTTGTCTTCTACTTGCATCGAAAGGAACTGTAATCAATATTTTCCTTCTGCCTTCTTTTTATTAATTTTGGTTGTGTATTCCAAGACTAGTTAATCGTATTTTTCGACACAACGATTATTTCCAAGGTTATCGTTGGTTTCAATGTACATAGATTACAAAAGTTTCAATGACGGGAATTAGAGGCAGGATTGTTCCATTAAAAAAAAAACATGAATATAATAATTCCCAACTCGCACGCAACGCCATCTAGTGTCAACTTTAGCACAGCTTGTATTATGATAGATAAATTGACTCAGCTTGCGGTCAGCGTGACTCTAAAATCAGCCTTATACTACAGTCTTCGTTACACACTGTACTTAGTAACTAACTTTAACTTGTAACAATCTATAACAAACCAGACATACAGACAAAACTAACCTGAGTTATTGTCAGGCACGTTCGCATTATTATCATTGGTAATAAGGTTTTTTATAACGTCATTTATAGTAAAATCTTGCTTATCGTTCGGCCTACTGTTTATAACTTCGATTTTGTTGGCTGAAATTCAAAATCGATTGTCACTTAAACACTACTATGCAAGCTTATTAAGGTTAAAATCCGTTTACAACCGGCAAAAAAAATTGTGCATAAATGCTGGACAAAATGTGACAGTTGACACATAACGCTCTCTCGTTGAGAATGTTGAGATCTCGATGTCAATTTTTGTCAAACAATTATGCACTTTATTCGCATAAATTCACAGTTAATTTTCGAGTGTCATACAGACAATTTCTGCTGAATGCATGTTAATGTACACCCATAAAAAATTCGTTATTCATATACATACACCGTGATTTTTTAATCGTCTTACAACAGCAGCCCAGTTCTTGTATCCAATGAGTAGAACACGTTCATGATAAAAAAATAGGTATTTATGAGATTTGAATAAATTTAAAATGCAATTTTTATTCATTACTATGATGCAATTCGTAGCTTTTTAGAAACACACCTCTGTTGGGAGCGCGGTCCGAGCCTTGTCACAATGGTGAGGGGCGCGGGCGGCGGCGTATTATCATTTTTAAGAGTATATTTCAGATTTCTCTTGTTTAATTTTTCTTCGTACTTACTATCTTAGTTGATGATAAAAAAATAATAATTGCGCCTAGGGGTATTTTACGTCGGACACATGAACTGGGCTGCTTTTGTAAGACGTCTAAAAAAATCACCGTGTATATGTTCTCTTTTACATTAATCTGATAGATAGCCCAACCCCTCTCTTTCTTAAAAACACCTTAGTATCATCGTGGGTAAAAGATAGTCACTCTTTATGTTACTAAATTAAATTTTATACACAATTTATGTACGTAAATGTGGGAAATATACCCTTTGTTTTTTCATGTTCATAATTTTTAACTATCTATCTAACGTCATCATTCCTATTGAAACTAGCGTATTTAAATAATAGCAAATCAATGTAACTTGCTTACGTTCGCAGTTACCTCTGACACCAGCAACATCATAGTCTGTACCAATAGATTTATATGTATATGTCTATAAATCCAAGGTAAGTTCAACTAACATCAAAGAGACCATTTAGTTGTTATTAAATTAACATATAGCATTAATAAATGATGCCGTGATTTGTATAACATTTGAGAGTACACAAATATCGGACCTTACACCATAAACATAAAGACTAATTTTCTTTAAATTACAGAATTGAAATGAATGACTGTCTGCTGTTACAGTTACAACACTCACAGCTTTTCGATAAAATGATTGGAATTGGAATTTTAATATCGCGCTTTTAAAACAAGATCAAATATTAGTAGCAACCCACACTCCGTGCTTATAAAAAACCTTTTTTTTAAGATTCTGTATCCAAAAGGTAAAACGTAACACTATTCAATAATTCAACGCAACACGCACTAATCATCAACAGTTGAAATTTCATTCAGATTCTGTTTTCATTTTTCTAATCTTTCTGTTGTCTTAACGACAAATATAAAATCTTGATTAAGCAACTTTACTTTTTTGGTAACTTTAGCTTCTTTAGCCTGTTTGCATGACACCCTCAGGGTCACGAGTCTGACTCGCAGTTTATCAGTTTTCACGCCCTTTAAACATTATAAATAGAGTAATTACTTCACACTTACCACTATTGAGAATTTCCGTCGACTCGTTGAACAACGCCATTGGGTTATCAGACGTAAGAAAAGAGGTTAATCCCAAGTTGTATAGAGATCCATCGGCCGCCAATGACGTATTAAAGGTCTGGTCGATATTATATGCAACTGAAACAAAGATATATTAGTAAATACAAATGAAAAAACAAGCTATTAAACTATGGAAAAGACAATTGATACGAATTCTTAACTTATAGTATGTTATAGTGGAGTACTATGACCACCTTTTAGCTGCAGCATCAAATCAGCTTTATGTTATATCATAGTATTGAGTTGTCATAATATACAAGCATTGCTCTCAAAATTTCTCAGTGCAATCGCAAACCGAGAAGTGTCTCAAATTCAACTAGCAAGATTTGATTACAAGCAGACAGAGATTGTTTTAGAATTTCATTTGAAATAAAATCAGCAACAAGTTCCTTTTGATCAACTTCATGACCTGACAAAAGAGTCATCTTAAAACGAGACAAATGTGATGAGTAATGGTGCTACAGTGTACCAATATTATCACTGAAGCTTGGCTTAACTTGACACATTTTGAAACAATTCAATGAGTATTATGCGTGTATATCTTGTATGGATGACAGGATATTCCTTACTGTCATCATCATCGGTCCTGTCGGCGGGCGCCGGCAGGTCTAAATCCTCGTCGGGCCCGGAGAGGGCACGTCCTCATCGCGCTGCGGCGGCGACGGGGCCGCGTGGGGCAGCGTCGGTATCAACTCGTCCAGCTTGCGTTTTAATACCCGCACTCTTGCTCCAAAGTTCTTGTATGCCTGGATACATTTATTAATTTTTAATTGAGCGATGTCAAAGTCAACACGCCAAGACACCCGGACTCAGAGCTAGGATTCGCGAATCACACAAATACTTATCGTACACGGGGACCAAACCCATGACACGTAACGCACAGTGGCTTAGACGTGATAAAAAGTAGCGTATTGCAGAGCTCTTACAAGCATCTTCCAACTTTACGAGCAGATCGATAAATAGGAAACCGATTGATTAGATAGATTTTGTAATAATAAAAGCTAGTAAATAAGTAGAGTCACAAATAAATCCGTAAAAAACACAGATTTTCGACGTTTTTCGGAACTAAGTAATTTTGAGTCGAAACTACTAGGATGATCCCGATAAATTGGCGAGGTAAACTGCCCTTTTTCAGTCATCATCAGAGTGATGGTAAAGGCGTTTATACTTACATAGGCGACGACTTTAACTTCACCCCTCTGAGTAGAATAGTACTGATTGGCAGATGTTAGGAGGGCTAGCAGTGCTTCCCTAGCAACTATCTCTCTCTGTAACGCTTGCGTATACCTCTCCACGCACGCGATGCCATCATTCAACTCCTTTTCTACGTCATCCTTGTTGTTTCTCTCTGTAAATGAGATATTATTGTCATTATTTAAACAAGTAGCCTAGTAGAATGATTCTTGGACTGTCAAGTCGAAAGTCGGAGGTTCAAATCCTACTAGAATCTTGGCAAATTTAGGTCTTAGTAATGATGCCTTGGCGAAAACAGTAAAGGCAAACATGGCGAGGAAACATTAGCATATTTCAGGATGTTTAGACGCCTCTGACACCAGGTTGTACCTCCATCATACTCTAATATATTTTGTGAAATATTTTCACCAGTATGAAATAAATTTTTCATTTTGCCCAGATGATGTTATGATCCATATATAAACTAACTAAATTGTATTTTGTACTTCACACGTTAAAAACATTTTTTTTACTAGTTTACCAAAACTCCTAACATGAACACGTAAAAATAATCACAGTACACACTAAGACATTTATAAAGACGGTAAAATATATAAAAAGCATAAGACTATAAATGACCCAGTACTGGGCACAGGACTCTCCGAAAGGTAAGAACAAAATAAAGCAGTAACAAAAAAGAAAAAACAAGCAATCAAACCTTCATACAGACCCTTAAGACTAGTTCTGAGTGCATCTGCATCGGATAGTTCAAGATGGCTGTCATGGATATCCTTCAGTCTAAGGTCCGTATCAGCTTCTAATACTGCACATTGCTTTACTTTGTTCACAAGTTGAGTAGGCTGTAAGAACAATACAGATGTTCAAATAAAAAAAAATGCTCATTCCTTTTAATAACGTTATATTAAATCGAACTAATGTACCAAAACGCCTGGGCCAATTTTAGTAAAATTTTATATGGAACTAACTCTCTGCTGGCTACTAACTAAAAGGCCGTTAAGCCACAATTGGTCATTTCGTTTCATTTAAATAAAACGTAATCAATATGATTGAATGAAATATATTGTTTATTGTGCACAAACACTTTGTCTACATATATAACTTGCAACCACATTCTTAGGTTGCATAGTTTTCAAGAGACATAAATTCCCCCTTATTTTTGCGTTTTCTCCAAAAACACTTTGCTCTTAGCTGCTTTTTAGTTAGTAGACTATAAGATAGAAATATTTTTGCATCAATAAACAACTGTTGAGTGCTGCGGTAACAACTACATTTGTATTGTTAATGTAGACTGCGGAAGAAATTTGATTATTATTGTTCTCAAACATCAAACTAACAAACTCTTCAGAATTTAAATATAAGTTAATTAGCCATAAATATCATACATTCGCTTGGCCATTTAAGCATTAAACTCTAAACATTACTCAATAAGTAGTGTAAATTAGGCAGATTTTGCATAAAATTATTTTACAATCTTACAATAAATAGCTAGGAGACTGATCAAATAAATTAGAAATATTTAATAATTAGAAATTACAATGATTGTTTGTCCACTTGCATCGCAAACAAATGAGATTTCATGACTTCTTACATACATCTAGAGTTGAGACACACTGCTTTATGCTGTAATGCTTCCACTTGCCTAGTAATATTACTTTAAGATGGGATAATAGGCCTTCATTCCATCAATATTTGAATGCAAGAGCGAACATATTCTGTATAGGTTTAACATTAATCGGGTCCATCTGGTATCAGTACAAAAGACTAAAGAATACCTGAAATTCAATAGATTCATCGTCTGTTTTCTTTATTGCCCCTGCACTTAACAAGCCCGTCAGATCTGATAGAAATTCATCATCATACACCGATCTCTGTTCCCAAATTTTGAAGATGCGCAGTATTTTAGGTCGCACTTTTTCATCTCTGAAAGCAACAAAAATTACTTCGATATTAATTTCAAATTCAAATTTTATTTTATTTAGTCTGTTGGTAAAAGTTGTTTATCTCATAGTAGACATGTATGATTGAAACTATCTTAAAGAAAAAGTGTTAAAGGAAAAAATTGTGAAGTTAAGCTACTAGAAAATACAAAGCATGGAAATAGTAGTGCGAACTATAGACAGTTAAGTTTTTTTTAATAATAAGCTAAAATTAAATAACGTTGAGGGGTAACTATAATTGAATACTTTCAAGGATAATGTAGACTAAGCAAATTGTATAGTAGAAACAAAAGTTATGGGAAGGTAGATAGGTAGAGCATACAATTACTTATGATTTTCCCTGCCATAACAATATGTTGTTCTTGTGTACATACCTGACTAAAGGAGTAGCTTTCTGTAAATTGAGCCCCCAGCTCTCTACAAACTCGTAGTTCTTCCTCTTACTGTACTGAATCACATCGTTGGCGAGATAAAACAAAACAAGCCTCTGCTCCACCTTAACCCTCTTCAACACATTCAACCAACTTGATACAATTTTTTTATGATGTGTCCGTTGTTTAAGGCACCATGAAGATAATCCCTGGATACTTTCTTGAGTGTCTTTTAATTGCATTAATCGTTTTTCAAAGGCTAATGTATTAAATTCTTCTGTTTCACCCATTGTTATCAAACTTTTAATGTATCACTGACACTATAACAAGCCGTAGTACGGCAGCATCATAGCACTCATTTAATTTTTCACACTTATTACAGGTAGAATCATCCTTACACGAAGGGTTATGTTCATTTTAGCACAACACGCTAATGTGGACAAATAGACGCAGCGAAAAACCGCGTTGATAGCACTAATTCAGTTCTCGTTAAGAATACATATCTGGCATCGGATATAAAGTTGTTTTGAATTAAGATAACAATACTGTATGCATCAGTTTACTGTTTAGATTAATCTCAAACAAGCTAAACATATACAGAGAAAATGGAAATTATTACGGAACTATTCTCCCAAAGACAACAACCGCCATTTTCTATTTAATATCTTTTTTATCAACCCAACTAAACTAAGCACAAAGGAAGATGACTTATACAGCCATTTTGTGTGTATTAAATTATGTTTATTTATTAAATTATAATAAATGGCACTACATTCGTTAGTAGTTAATAATCTAGGAATTTAAAATC